>NC_089845.1:14219086-14826890 GCF_035609145.1 Eleutherodactylus coqui
TCTAATGCCTCATGTCCTTGGTGGATTTTTGATGCAGATTCGGAGCAGGCATCTGCTGTAGATTTCGCAGCAATAACTTTCCATAGCATGCTATTGAAAATGATATTTCATGCGCACCAAATGCGGTTTCTGCTTGCGGATGAAAAATAGCAGCATGCTTCATTTTACTGTGGTTCCCGCATGGACGGCTTCCATTGTAGTCAATGGAAGACATTCGATCCATGGCCTGTCCACGGGGAAAAAAAAGTGTACTGCGCATGTTCGCCAGCGCAACAACCGGCACTTCCGCACACATCCACAGTACAGAACTTCAAGACACGGACAGGTATGCAGGGTCACCGGCCGTGGGCACAGGCAGAATCTGTGCAGGATTTCCCATGTGGAATCCGTGCGTGCCTGTAGACATGAGGTCTAAGCCTGTTTGTTCTTAGATTTTGGACATCTGGCATGTTTCACTTAAAGGGTGAAATCAGTTGTGGGTCTACATCAAAATCAGCACTGAATGGTGTGGATTTAGGTACTGATTTACACAAAAATCCACTATGTGTGAATGTACCCTTGTGAATTTAATTTCATCGGGGGGATGTTATTGCCAGTGGAAGGCAGAACATAAATTGATGTAGCTGCTGCACAAGGCCAGCATGCAGTGACACAATTTATCACTGGTGGTCAAAAACAAGAATTTAAACAATACCCCAATTGAATTTACCATGACACTATAAAAGAAGCATAGACACTGGAAATCACATGTTTATTCCTCTCCAGGAAGAGAAGAGCTATCCAGGATAAAGACTATGTCACTTGGTTTCCTGATTGGTACAGCTATTCCTCTGTATACAAGGTTTTCTGTATTTCTTGGAGTGCACCAAATATATTGTGACTGGCATAAACAGTGCAGTCTCCTTTATCTACGGTTCATGTGCAACTACATTCCATAGCGGTTAGCATATTTGCACTCATGCCAATGTATTTAAGCCCTGAAAGTCAGTGATAATGAACTGTGAACAAATAGTACGTGACTTTTTTGCATTTACATTGCACATTATCACTCATAATGAACAAATTCATTTGAATAAATTCTGAGCTATATTCGCCTTGTGTAAATGGCCGTGTTGGCACTTTGTGATGAATAAGTGGGTTTTGGGTTGCAGTTTCTAAAAAGTTTGCCAACACTGTGCTATAGGATGTTTACAGGATAAAAATGCTGAATTGCTTAAAATGAGGTTGAGATGGATGAACTTTTAAATTCCTATTTTGTGTTTGTTTTCTCTCAGAAAGTAAATGTAGCATCGGCTGATCTTCCCTGTGCTATTAGGGGAATAAAAGAATGCAGGCTATCTTTTAGCAGAGAGATGGTGAGGGAACAATTAGCTATTTAAGTCTCCAGGTCCAGATGAATTACTTCCTAGGATACTGAAGGAAGCAGCAGAGGTAATTCTTGAACCACTTACTGTAATCTTTGACAAGCTTGAACAGTGGGCAGCAACTAACAGAATGGTATTTAACAGGGAAAAATGCAAAGTCCTACATCTGGGCAAGAACAATGAAAAAAAGCACATACAGAATGGGAGGAATTGGGCTATGCAGCAGCACATGTGAAAAAGACTTTGGCATACTAATAGATCATAGACTGAACATGAGTCAACAATGTGATGCAGCAGCCAAAAAGGCAAACACAATTCTGGGGTGTATTAAGAGAAAGATTCCTTAGTCAGATCTCATTTGGAATTCTGTGTCCAGTTCTGGGCACCCAATTTAAAATAGACATCAACAAACTGGAGCAAGTTCAAAGAAGAGCTGCCAGGATGGTGAGCGGTCTGCAAATCATGTCCTATAAGGAATGGCTATAGGATCTGGGAATGTTTTGCTTGCAAAAAAGAAGGCAGAGTGGAGACTTAATAGCTCAATGGAAGTTTTGAAACAGACTGGACAGACATCTATCTGGGATGATTTAGTGAATCCTGCATTGAGCAGGGGTTGGGACCCAATGACTCTGGAGGTCCCTTTGAAATCTACAATACTATGATTGTATAAGAAAGAAGGGTGTCTTCTCCAGCATGTTTCTTCATCCATGGGAAAATAGATGTATAGAGGTGGAAGTAGAAGAGGGGGATAATATGACCAGAGGCAGGGGAGGGGCTACTTAACATCTCTTCCACCCATCACTAACCCCAGCTATTCTATAAGGATGTCAGAACCAGCCGGACGACACTCTTAGGCCTGACCCTGAGAAATGTGGGCCATCACCTTTAGGCACTTTGAAGTATATGAGTGCTTTTATGCTGTAAAGATTGTCGCATAGCTTACCTCAAATTACTGGGTGGCCACATTCTTTGATCACTGCTACAAGGTCAAAGTGAGAAATCTCATTCCAGCAGTGAAGAGGAACCATAAAATGTAGCACCATCAGGACAGACAGTTAAGCAGCTTGAGCAAAGCATTTCCCAATGGCTGCGGGGATGCATCAACGATGGATCGCAGCTCTGTGGCTCATGGCGGATGAGGAGGAAGCCTCAGCAGCAGCACCACTGGTGACAGGGAAGTCCAACAGAAGTGTGATATAATTTTTCAGCCCACTGCAACAGCACAGAGTTGGACTGACAGTCACAGGCAGCACTTATCCATCATGGTCCAAGAGTATATCAGCTTCCACATGGATTTATTCAGATATAGCATTGGCCCCTTCTGGCTGTCTAAGCTGGATGAGTGGCCAAAGCTTGCACAACATGTTTTAGAGGTGCTCGCCTGCTCGCCCCGCTGCCAGTGGGCTACTAGAAAGGGTCTGGCTGTGATAACTGACAGATGGATCAGCCTGTACACAAAGTGGATCACCTGATGTTTATAAAGAATGACCCGGTATGGATTTCACCAGACTTCTGCACCAGTACTTCATGCATGAGAGAGAAAGCAGATGGCTTAATCCATCTAAGCTCAAGACCAAGTATAACATACCAGAGACACAATTCCTACAAATTGCACAGGCACTTCGGTTTTTCAAGAATAGGTTTAGAGATCTCAGTGGAGAGGCAGGCAAAACGGACTTTGATGCCATAATCGCACAACCAATAGGAAGATTCTCATTATCTACACTACAAAAGGCTCCTCCCCGCTGTGACGTGCTTGTTTTGGCCCCGCCGCGTCGCGGCACGCGTCATTGGCAAATTTTTTGTCAGGCAGGCAGAGAGAGAGAGAGAGAATAACAGAGCTGGTAGCCCAACATAAACACCTATGAAACATGGAATGAGTGGAGACAGAAAGACACAAAGAAAAAGCAACAAAAACATTTTTCAAAAAATGGCAGATTTTTCTCCAGTCACACTACACCGACCAAGAAATCAGAAAGATAGTGACTTCCTTTCAATATTACAACCTAGTATCTAATGGAGGATGCTAGAGACTCTCTGGGAAGACTAAAAATCAGCAGAGGGCAGGATAACGGGACAGACCGGAATGGAATGTGAGATGTAAGATAGTGTCTGGACGGGGACGGGATGAGAAGAGGAAGACGGAAAAATTAAAAGTAGCCCCTCCTGGTTGTTTCCCTTCTTACTTTTGTGTTTTTTTCTTTCCCTATTTTTTGTTTTGTTTCTTTTTGCCTAATTTGAAATAAATGCATTTATACGAAGATAATGGGAGGATTGAAAGTGACGGGTAATACATAATAAGGAAATAGTACAAGGGATCAATATGTTTGATGTTTAATATTTTATTTCCCAAGGGAACAATGTAAGTTATTTCTGTAAATACAAAGTTTTTGAAAAATATCATTGTATTGTTCCTGGATGTAATTTATTTATGTGTTTTTTTTCTTTTTTTGAATTGTAATGGAAAAATGTTTACAAAAGCTCAAAATAAAAAAGATCTTTTGAAAACAAGCACCACAACTGTTGCTCCCCTAAGGGCTTATTTACAAGAGCATATGTTGTCCCCTTGTCAGCAGCCAGCAATGGAGGGGGCGGGACGGGGAGGAGATTAGCCCTACCCCCTCCCATTGCAAACAGCCGGAGGGGAGGAGAGAGGCAGAGAGCCGAAGAGGGGGAGGGAAGGGAAAAGACAGCTCAGAAAACGGCGGCCAATATATGCTCCTATGAATAAGCCCTTAGGGTGGTTTCACACAAGCAATAAATTTGCATGATTTTCATGTGATACGAGAGTGAGTAAAAGCGCATAATTATGAAACCAATGATTTTCAATGGTTTCTTTTACATCTGCGATGTTTTCACTCATGGAATGTTGTGAGAAAAATAAATTGCGGCATGTACCTTCTTTCTGCATAGTGCGATTTTTTATTTTTTTTTTAAATCTCCCTATGGAGCTTCCTATTTATTGCAAAGCAAAAACTTTCAATTTTCATGCAATGCGTTTTTAACATTAGAAACTCCTATTGAGTTTCACGCTAAAAAATTGCAGCAAAGCCACACTAGAAAATCGTGTGGGAAAATTGCAACCAGCAGTGTTTTTGTGAGAAAAATCAGCGCTGACGCTCAAAAATTGAGTAAAAAATTATGCGAGATAGTCCATAAAGTAGCATCAACGGCAGATTTTTGTATAAAAGGGAACTTTAATCCATTATGGTTCCAATAACATACATAAATAGAATTCACAGCAGTGGCGACGTTTCAATCCATGTCAGACCTTTCTCAAGCCTATCTGCTACTACTCACACTACAAGTCTGTAGTTTGAGTAGTAGAAAGGTCCGACATGGATTGAAACGTCGCCGCTGCTGTACTGCTGTGAATTCCATTTATGTATGCTATTGGAACCATAATGGATTAAAGTTCCCTTTTATGCAAAAATCTGCCGTTGATGCTGCCTCTTACTTTATGGACTATCTGGCAAATGGACTCTTCTGGGATCCAGCCTGCTGAGGCGTGACATCACTGTGGCTTGGATTGTCGTAAGACGCTTGCCCTTTTTATTGAGTGTTGCTGTGTATCTATGCTTTGTGATATAAAAAATGATGCGGTTTTGCCGTAATTTTCTTTCTGCGATATCGTAATCACCCGCGTAAAACTACGCTTAGTGTAATTTTATGCTGCAGATTTTCAGTGTGCATTCCAGCTCTTCAAATGAGGGGGAAGGGGGTGTGAATTGCCTGCCAAAATCTGCCTGTTACAAGTGGATTGTTCCATAGATTGTGGTGCGGATCCATGCATGTAAACCTAACAGACAAAATGACCTAAGAATAAGCAGTTATCCTTACCTGTATTGACTTTGTTTGATTATCAACTGGCATGACAAGGACAATTATCTCTGATTCCACACTGAGGTACCCAAACACATCACACTGGGGTACAGATATGTGAAGTCGAATTTTCTGAAGTATATCCAAGATACTTATAGGCCATTTTTTAGTTGCCTGTTAAGAAACAAATTACTATAATACATACATATAGTAAACAGTCAAAAGTTATAGAACGCATCCATTTTTCCAGTTATTTTTTACTTTAATATACTTCAAGTCCAGGAAATAACATGAAATAGCTAAAAAATAAATTAAAAACAAAAATATTCAGCAATTGTAACCTAAAACGCAACACTAGTCTGAATTTGTGATTTTAAACAAAGGGCTTCTCTAAGAGAATACATCAAGGACAGCTGATCTGCTGCACAGAAAGCTAATTATTGTTTGAAATTGGATACAAACTATTCCTACAGGTATCTTTACTTTTGTAGATTACTTTATAACCCTCTGATTCTATGTAAGCAGTGCTGGAACAGATTTCAGGCCTCTTTCACATGGGTGTTGCGATTTTCGGCGACCCACATCGTGGCCGAAAATCGTATGAACGGAGGAAAGCCATGACCAAGTTACGGCCAAATCTTCTGTTTTCTCGCTCGTTTACACAGCCAGACTGCAGCATATAGCAGCAATAGAAGCTCCCTTAGAAGCCTATGGGAGCAGCTGACAAGGGGAGGGGGAGGGACTTTAGCAACGCGAGCCGCTGCTAAACTTTCTCCCCCTTCCCTTTTCTGACAGCTCTCATAAGCTCCCATACGAGACTATGGCAGTGGTTCCCAACCTTTTTTGCACAAAGGATTGGCTTCAAGCAAGACCATTTTTCCATGGCCCAGCAGGGCGGGGTGGGAGTGTGGCAGGGACGAGGCTTTGGTTATATGGGGGCGTGGTTATGGAGGGGGTTGGAGTTTAGTGCATAATTATCATTTAATTATGACATTTATAATGTGAATGTGACTCAACTGATCATAGTTTCAGAATGAGTGGGAGCACTGGGCTTGTTTCCCTGCAACAAGACGGTCCCATCTAGGGGTGATGGGAGACAGTGACACCCGAAGGGTGTTCCTTATGTAGATTTTAACTGCTTTTAAATGCAGAAATGCTGCAGAATTTGTCACAATAGCCAGAATTTGAGCACATTCAGCGGCATTTCTGCCACATGTAAACATACCCCAGCGGTCATAGTGACCCCCAGAGTGGCCCCAGTGATAACAGTGACATCCCACAGCGACCCCAGCGGTAACAGTGACATCCCACAGCAGCCCCAGTGGTAACAGTGACAGCCCACTGAGCGGCCCCAAGCGGAAGTAGTGACAGCCTGCAGAGTGGCCCCATCGGTAACAGTGGCATCCCACAGTGCTCCCAGTGGTAACAGCGACAGCCCAGAGAGGGGCCCAGCAGAAGTGGTAACAGCCCGCAGAGCGGCCCCAGTGGTAACAGTGACATCTCGCAGTGGCCCCAGTAATAATAGTGATATCCCGCAGTGGCCCCAGTAGTAATAGTGACATCCCACAGTGGCCCCACTAGTAATAGTGACATCCCACAGTGGCCCCAGTAGTAATAGTGACATCCGACAATGGCACCCAGTACTAATAGTGACATCCCACAGTGGCCCCAGCAATAATCTCCCATCCCTTCGCCCGAAAATCAGGGTTGTGCTTATTATCAGAGTAGGTCTGATTTTTGGGGAAACATGATAGATATCACAGAGCATCCAATCCCAGCAGTTCTACTGAAGTATGTATTTGGGAAAAGTGGCTGTACCTGAGATTAGCATGACATGTACGTCTGTCATCGATCTCAAACCTCATTCATGGCAGAATATATATATATATATATATATATATATATATATATATATATATCCACCATGAATGAGGTTTGAGATTCCATGCCGTGTGTATGAATATATATATAATATACACACACACATCATGGAACATGAGGGGGTTAATTTTTTAGATATCTATTTATTTGATTTCATGGAAAAAAACATATACCTCAGCAAATCTGTCTAACTTTTCTTTGTCATATAGGATCCTTAGAACTCCGGCACATAAAGGACAGCATGCACCTGTATGGAAAAACATCACTTTATAGTTAATCCTCAGCAAGCATTTCTCATGTAAATGTTAATAATCCTCTATAATATGGCAAACAATCTGCTACAAAGTATACAAAAATGTAAATTTGGACCGAGGCACATAACAATGTATATGTATATTCTCTCTAACATAGCAACATAGTATGTACTCGTAGAGCCGAAAAAAGACGTCTGTCCATCCAGTTCAATCTATTACCTCCCAATGTTCATCCAGATAATGTTAAAAAAAAAATGAGGTAGAAGCCAATTTTTCCCGTTTTAAACCCTTAGTGACCAAGCCTGTTTGCTTCTTAATGACCTGTGCAAATTTTGGAAATCTACGTATCATTTCAACATAGAATAACTCCATAAGGCCTCCTTCACACGGGCGACAAAGTCACGCGATTTTGTAGCATTGCTATGATGCTACAAATCGCATGTATGAGAAGCCCATGGTTTCCTATGGGTTCCTTCACACATGAGATGTTTTGTAGCTTGCTACAAAACAACACACAAACCTCGCAGGTCCCGCGATATGCCCGCGACACGCGAGGTTTTGTAGCCCATGTTTCTCTATGGAGCCTTCCTCTCTGTTGCATCGCATTGCACGAAAACGCGGTTTGCATGCAATGCGATGCAACTTTGATAGTAGCAGATTTTACAAAGTCGCGTGATTTTGTAGCGTCACAAGCGACTTTGTAGCGCTCAAAATCGCGGTATTGCTGCGAGAAAATCACAGCGATATCATACGGTGCAGCAATGCGATATCGCTGCGATTTTCTCGCAGCGATGCGGTGTCGCCCGTGTGAAGGAGGCCTAAAGGCTCTGCATATCCAAGTAATTCTGACATTGCTTTTTCGCCACATATTGTACTTCATTTAGGTGGTAAAAAAAGACAAATTTTTTTGTACATTTATTACAAGTGCCAAAATTGGGAACATTTTGAAACAATTGTCATGTTTTTCACATTTTTAACTGCAATATCTCAAATATGCGCAAACATACTGTAGAAATGTTTGATAAGATATATATTTCTATCTGTTTACTTTATTCTGGACACACATTGAAAAAAACTTTCGTTTTTTTTAACCATTTAGGAGATGTACAAATTTTACATTAAAGGGGTTGTCTCGCGAAATCAAGTGGGGTTATATACTTCTGTATGGCCATATTAATGCACTTTGTAATATACATCGTAGCTCCGCCACATGACGTGTGTCGGTTCCAGCCTCCTGATTGGCTGGAATCGGCACGTGACGGGGGCGGAGCTACGCGATGACGCGTACAAGGGGGCGGAGCCAAACGCCGATGCTACCGAGCGGAGCCGAAGGGAGAAGACCGCACAGCGCAAGCGCGTCTAAAAAAGCAAGAAGACACCGAAATTAGACGGAACCATGGCGACGGGGACGCTAGCAACGGAGCAGGTAAGTGAATAACTTATGTATGGCTCATATTTAATGCACGATGTATATTACAAAGTGCATTAATATGGCCATACAGAAGTGTATAACCCCACTTGATTTCGCGAGACAACCCCTTTAATTATTAACATTTTGAGGAACATTTTGTTTTCCTACACGAAGCCAAGATTGCAAAGGCTCATAGGTGTCAGAATGATAGATACCCCCACAAATTACCCCATTTTAAAAACTACACCCCTTAATGTATTCACTGAGGGGGATCAGGAGTATTTCGACCCCACAGTTTATTTTCAGGAGTTAATGCAATTTAGAGGAGAAAAAATAAAATGTTATATTTTTGCAAATATGTCATTTTAAAGACAGTTGTTTTTTCTATAGTGCACGTGAAAATGAGGATTTGCACCCCAAAATGGATACCCCTGTTTGTCCTGTGTTCAGAAAAATACCCATTGTGGCCCTAATCTTGTGTCCGTATGCACAACGGGGCCAAAACCGAAAGGAGCAGCCGGTGGCTTTCAGAACAGAAATTTTCCCTGAAATTGATTTAGGCCCCATTGCCCACTTGTAGAGTCCTTGAGCTGCCACAACAATGGAGAACCTCCAGAAATGACCCCATTTTGAAAAGCAGACCCCATAACGAAGTCATCTAGCGGTGTACTGCATATTCTGCCCCCACTGTTTTTGAAAGAATTTAAGCAAAGCAGAAAAAAAATTATGATTTTCGTTTTTTTGGCAATTGTGCCATTTTAAAAACAGGTTTTTTTTTGTACAGCACACATATAGATGAAGACTTTTACCCCAAAATAGATACCCCCCATTTGTCCTGTGTTCATAAACATATCCATAGTGGCCCTAATCTTATGTCCATATGCACAACGGGGCCCAAATCAAAAGGAGCATTAAACTTCAACTGTTTTTTAACTTTTACATGATCTCCACTATCCATTGGATAAAGGGGATCACAAGACTTGGGATCCCTCATTACAGCCCTCAATCACTGCTCCAGGCTCTCAGCGACCTTTACTACCCAGGAGCAAGGAGATTTTAAATTTCCTAGGCCCTCCCCAGCTTCTGCGCTTATGTCCCAGATTTTGCCGACAGGCGCATGCGCTGAAACTGGGGAAAGGTCTGCGGCTAAGGATCCCGTCAGGGGTCATTGCCGGAGGCCTTCAGTAATCTCACATGCCCTCACAGATCAGATCATAGAATAGAATGAAAAGGGACCTCTAGGGTCATCTGGTCCAACCCCCTGCTCAGTGCAGGATTCACTAAATCATCCCAGACAGGTCTGTCCAGCCTTTGTTTGAACCCTTCCATTGAATGAGAACCTCCCGTGGTAACCTGTTCCACTCATTGATCACCCTTGCTGCAGAAAGTTTTTTTCTAATATCTAATTTTGTGTCTCCTCCCTTTCAGTTTTATCCCATTACTTCTAGTCTTTCTTTGTGCAAATGAGAATAGGGCTGATCCCTCTGCAGATATTTGTAGACAGCCTTTAAGTCTGCTCTCAGCCTTCTTTTTTGCAAGATAAACATTCCCAAATCCTTTAACCGTTGTTCATAGGACATGATTTGCAGACCGCTCACCATCTTGGTAACTCTTCTAGGAACTTGCTCCAGTTTGTCTATGTCTGTTTTAAAGTGGGATGCCCAGAACTGGACACAGTATTCTGACTAAGGAAGAGTAGAGGGGAAAATTACCTCATGTGATCTAGACTCTATGTTTCTCTTAATACATCCCAGAATTGTGTTTGCCTTTTTGGCTGAGGCATCACATTGTTGACTCACGTTCAGTCTATGATCTATTAGTATACCCAAGTCTTTTTCAAATGTGTTGCTGCTTAGCCAAATTCCTCCTATTCTGTATGTGCTTTTTTAATTTTTCTTGCCCAGATGCAGGACTTTGCATTTCTCCTTGTTAAATACCATTCTGTTAGTCACCATCCACTGTTCAAGCTTTTCTAGATTTTTTGAATACTCTCTCTCTCCCCTAGTGGTAGCTATCCCTCCTAGCTTTGTGTTGTTGGCAAATTTGATCAGCTTCCCATTAATTCCCTCCTCCAAATCATTTATAAAAATGTTGAACAACACTCGGCTTAGGACAGAGCCTTGTGGTACCCCACTTGATACATTCTTCCACTTGGATGTGCAGCCGTTTATGACCACTCTTTGAATACGATCACTCAGACAGTTCTGAATCCACCTCACAGTTGCCTTGTCAATCCCATATTTGGTCATTTTTTAAAATAAGTATGGTATGAGATACTTTGCCAAATGCTTAACTAAGGTCAAGATAAACTTTATCCACCACATTTCCCTGATCAACCCAGTTGGTGATAGCGTCATAGAAGGAAATTAGATTAGTCTGGCATGACTTGTTTGTCACAAACCCATGCTGGCTCTGGTTAATTACTCCATTTTCATCCAAGTACTTGCATACATGCTTTTAATTAATTTGTTCAAAGATCTTTCTCGGTATAGAAGTCAGGCTCACAGGCCTGTAGTTTCCTGGATCCACCTTCTTCCCTTTTTTGAAGATGGGGACGCTTTTGAAGATGCTCTACCGATGGAGCTATCCAGACTCTGAAAAAACATGCATTTTGGTACAGCTCTCAGTAAAATTAATTGAAAATATATAAATACAAAACATAATATCTGCTTGACCAGTCTTGTTTCTTACAGAGCCATGCTGGCTCTGGTTAATTACTCCATTTTTTATCCAAGTACTTGCACTCATGCTGTTTAATAATTTGTTCAAAGATCTTTTTCTGGTATAGAAGTCGGGCTCACAGGCCTGTAGTTTCCTGGAACTACCTTCTCCAGGAATTTTCATAGATTATGGCGAGTGGTTCAATTACCTCCGCTGCTTCCTTTAGTATCCTTGAATGTAATTAATCTGGACCTTGAGACTTGAATTCATTTAAGTTAGCTAAGTGTTTTCTCACCATCTCTCTGCTTATAGATAGCTTGTATTCTTTTATTCCCCCAATAGTACAGTGAAGATCAGTTGATGTTCCATTTACTTTCTGAGAGAAATCAGATGCAAAATATGAATTTAAAAGTTTGGCCTTCTCAACATAATTCTTAACCAATTCACAATTTTCAACTTGTAAGCATCCAATGGCATCTTTGACTTTTCTTTTGCTTTTGACATACTCTCCAAATCCTTTTTTATTGTTTTTGGCCTCTGTTTCAAGCCTCAATTCATTACTAGCTTTAGATTTTCTGACACTTGCCCTATAGTTTCTGCAGACCACATTATATTTTTTCATGTGTGCAAGTTCTTTGTTCATCCATCCTGGACTCTTTAAATGCTTCCCATTCTTCCTTCTTTTAGGGATTGTTAACGATTCTACTTTGAGAATCTCATTTCACAATATTTCCCGCCCTTCTTGGACATTCCTGTCCTTAACAGCATCCAACATTAGATTCTTCCTACCCTCTTTCTGAGTTCATTAAAATCTGCTTTCTGAAATCCAACTTTGAGGTCTGAGTCTTCTTAGGTCTTCCTCCCCTTTTTATCCAAAATTCAAACATAGCATGATCACTATCTCCTAAGGTCCCGGACACTCTTACTTTCTCAACCATTTCCTCTCTGTTGGTAAGAATAAGGTCCAAGATAGCAGATCCCCTTGTTCTCTCTTCTACCTTTTGGAAGATTCAGCAAGAGCGGATAAGAGTTTGTTGGATCCATTACTTTTATCTGAGAGAGATTCCCAACAATTGTCTAGATAGTTAAAATCTCCCATGATCACTATGTCATGCTTTTTTGAGAGCCTCGCCCTCTGATGTAGAAAGAGTTCATCAATATCTTCTGCTTGTCCAGGCGGCCTATAGTAAATGCCTACAATGGTGTCCCTTCTGTCTCTCCTTGTATTCTTACCCAAACAGTTTCTACAGAACTATTATGCTCTGAAGCTCGAATCTCTGTAGAGATTGTTTTCCTAACATACAACGCAATACCTCCTCCCCCTTTTTTAGGTCGGTTTCTTATAAATAAGTTGTATCCTTCAAGCGTTGTATTCCAATCATGTGTATCATTCCACCAAGTTTCCGTGATGCGTATAACATCATATTTCTATTCCTGTGTTAGGAGCTCCAATTCTCCTTGTTTGTTTCCCATGCTCTGTGCATTTGTATAGAAACATTTTAGTTTGTAATCGGTGTCTTGCTCCTCTTCTTTCCTTCTGAATTTTTTGTCTTTGTTCTTTCTTTGAACTTCTAAAAGCAAGGTTCTCAAACTTTTACATGATGGATAACGGCAATCACGTGACTAGGGACCGCATACCGCAGACCCCCCCTGAGATTTTCAAGCTCTTGGCTATGTTTGGTAGCCAGGAGCAGAGAGATTTTAAATTACCCTAGAAATCCACGGCTTTTGCGCATGCGTCCGCCATTTTTGTGTCGGGCACATGCTAGCCAGGAGCAAGGAAATTTTAAAACTGCCAGGCTCCCAGGCCTTCTGCGCATGCACCCAAGATTTTACATCTGTTATGCATGTGCAGAAGATGGTGTCAGGTTCTGGAAGGACCAGAACGCCGCAGGACATCACAGAGAATGCACGTGAGTAGTTTCAGCTTCCCTCATGGATCCGATCCGTGATGGGAGCTGAAACGTTACTTTTTTTGACTCTATTTATTCTCATGCAATCGCCATTATTCATTGGATAACGGCGATCGAGTGACCAGGGGTCACGCTCCCCCATGACAGCTCCATTCTCTCGGCTACCTCCGACAGCCAACAGCAAGGAGCTTTCTCATACACAGCCGCTGGGGCTTTAATCCCTAGGGCTGGTGTGTTTTTATGGCCCTGGCGTTTAAAGCCCAGAAAGCTAGGACATCAAAACAGTATAGGCCGGTCACTAGGGGATTAAGAGGAAAAAATCTTTCCCCACTCCAATCTGGCAATCAGAATAATCCTGGTTCATATGATCACAAATGCTATGAAAAATTGCTCTTTAATTTCATATGAAAACACTGTCAAGGACAATTCTCAATAAACAGTATCAGAAATAGTATTTTCTTATCAGTAGAAAGTTTTGTACTTTACAAACATGTACTTACCAGGAGGTATGACTGCTTTACAGCCCTCCTTAGCCTTGGCAGGACACTTAATGGAAGCACATTGTGAATGAAAACTGTGCTCTGAGAGTATCCCAACATCTTGACACCTGCCATAATAATCCACAGCAACACGGTCGGAATAAGCACTGCATACATTAGTATATGTTTCCCCATTGTGTCCACAGACTTGTTCCATAGACTTGCAGAAGGGCTGTAAAATTTCAAAACATTCTACAGTTAGATGGTATTATATCTATTAGACTCTGGTAAATAGGTAGGAATAGCTCATGCATCTGAATTGAATTCTGAAATCAAAAGAAAAATGAGGAGAGGGAGTTTGATTAATGACTAGCTGATATACCTGGCTTCGCCCAAGTTAATGTGGTACCACTGTTTACCTGTTGTTCTCACGAAAAATTTTATGAAATCGTGGTTACTTCAGAGGAACAGAGTATAAAATATGTACACAAATAGAGGAGCGTTAGATTCTTCTCAGACTGCATGAACTGGTGTCCCTGTGCAGAATGTGCCACTTCTCCCACTCTCCTCACTTTTTCCCCTTAAAGGTACACCCCTTTTATTCAAATTTACCTCCAGACCAGAGGTTGCAACCCCTTCTTAGCCTTAAAGGCATGCTCCATCCTTGCAGGTTCTCCTGTTACTGCTGGGAGCCTGAATGGTAGGATGCTAGACATTGATTATTTCCTGAGTATCTCTATGGATATTTGACTCTGACCTGGATATGGAGGGATATTTTTGCATGCCTTAGACATATGTGTATTTTTAAGCATCAGCAGATATATAGTTGCATGTATACATATATGCTCTCAGTTATTTCCCACCTGTGTGTAATATTTTAATTGTTCTTATATTATAGGTCTGTTTTTTCCTTTTTTATTATATGATTGTCTATATACACAATAAAAAAAATATTTCTTAGTAAGTCCTGTACTCCATTCCTTTTTTTTATTTTGAAAGTATGTATCTAAGGAGGTACTGTTTGTGATTATTGGATGTAGGTTATAGGTAATAGATAGTATCTGCCTAAGGGCTCCTTTCCACTGGCGATATCGCTGCGAGAAAATCGCAATGTTAAAATCGCATCGCAACGCTGCAAATCTCACCCTTTTGCGTTACGATGCGAGAATCTGTTTTGCCATCGCACTGTATGGGCGACAGAAAAAGGCAAAAGGCTGAAACAATCCCCCTGCTGCGATTTTTAATCCTCGCATCACAGCTCGCCCTTAAACATCGCTAGTGGAAAGGTTGTCATAGAACAACATGTGGGGGACTTTCCTGCGGGAGCTCGCACTCTCGCATCGCACTGAAAACGTGTGATTACCTCGCCAGTGGAAAGGAGCCCCCCTTAGGGTGAACACCTACTTGCGTTTTTTTAACGCTGCGATATCGCTGTGTTTTTTTCACGCGATTGTCAATGGGACTTACTAATGTTAAAAATGCATCACACAAAAATTGCAAAGCACCAACTTGTGATGCGTTATTAACATTAGAAAGTTACATTGACAATTGCGTTAAAAAACGTAGCGATATTGCAGTGTTAAAAAAATGCAAGTGGGTGTTCACCCTTACCATGGTTTATTATGATGTCCTGTCATTTTAATGAATTGCATATATGAAAAAATAAAAAATTCATGACCGCAGTAGCATAAAAGATTAAATACTTTATTGGCTCTTAGGACTCTCTGACACCAAGAGTATGCTATCATGTATTATGCGCACGGGTTTTGCTTGTGTAATGTACATTACCCATCTCACATTGATTTCATTTGTGCCTCCCACACACAGCTCACAAAATGGGCACGCAAAAAAGATCACAGCATGTAATATTGCCATGTATTGGGCGTGCGTACAAGCTAAGGGCTTATTTACATGGGCAATTATCGGTCGGGTTTTTACGCCCGGCCAATATACGCTTCCTTCTACGCAATTTCCCCCTTTCCTCCCCCTCACCGGCTCTCTGACTCTCTCCTCCAGTCCGATGTTTGCAATGGGAGGGGGCAGAGCTAAGCCAAGCTTTGTCGCGCCCACTCCCATTGCTGGTTTTGGACAAGGGGAGAGGGCAGGAGCTTAGCTCCACCTCCATCCCGCCCACTCATATTGCAACTGCTTAGATGGAAGCGTATATCGGCCAGCCATGAAAATGCCAGCCGATATAGGCTTGTGTAAATAAGCCCTAAGATAGTGTATGGTATCTCGACACCACTCTCCATTACAGGAAGTAAGACAGTACGGCATAATATCCAACTTCTAGGACTAATACACAAAATATATAAGATAATAAAAACATTTGTAACATACAGCAAATGTATTGCAAGAATAGGAAAGGTATAAAAAGGTGGGGAAACGGAAGGATGGGATAAAAATAAAATATAACAAAAAATGTATATAAACAAATGAATAGTAAGAATGAATAAATAACAAATGGATAATTAATAGAGATGAGCGAACACGTTCGGCCCCGCCCCTTTTTCGCCCGAACACCGAACTTTGCGAACACTTCAGTGTTCGGGCGAAAAAGTTCGGGGGCCGCCGTGGCAGCGCGGGGGGGTGCGGCGGGGAGTGGGGGGGAGAGGGAGAGAGAGAGGGCTCCCCCCTGTTCCCCGCTACTGCCGCCCGCGCCGCCGCGCATCTCCCCGCCCCCCGGCGGCACCCGAACTTTTTCGCCCGAACACTGAAGTGTTCGCAAAGTTCGGTGTTCGGGCGAAAAAGGGGCGGGGCCGAACGTGTTCGCTCATCTCTAATAATTAATAAAATGGCAGAAAATACCATAAATAAAATATAAAATAAATTATCAACTAAATAGAAAGTAGTAAAAATAGCGAATAATATAATGTTAATAGCATAAAACAGAACACAGTACAGTAAAATTATCATTGTAGCAGTCATTGGGTAACATATTACAATGGGGTTGAGGTAGAATATTTGAATAAAATAAACCATAACAAAATAATGCTGTAATAGGGCAATATAATAAATGCATGATGGAAAGGATGAGCAAAAATTGTCTAAAGGTAAAAAGCAAATTACGTCTATTGGCAGAAATTTATGAGCTGGTGGATGGCATAAGATTGTGTATAAAAAAAAATGCACGGAAAAGTTTTTGAAGCCAAAGTTACTTTGACTTCAGCTGTATAATATATAACAACTAGAGATGAGCGAGCGTACTCGGAAAAGTACTACTCGCTCGAGTAATTTGCTTTATCCGAGTATCGCTGTGCTCGTCCCTGAAGATTCGGGTGCCGGCACGGAGCGGGGAGCTGCAGGGGAGAGCGGGGAGGAACGAAGGGGAGATTTTTCTCTCCCTCTCTCCCGCCCGCTCATCCCTGCTCCCCGCTGCGACTCACCTGTCAGCCGCAGCGGCACCGGAATCTTCAGGGACGAGCACAGCGATACTCGGGCGAGTAGTGCTTTTCCGAGTACGCTCGCTCATCCCTAATAACAACATATGTCACAGAGAGCAGAAAGTCCACAAGAGATTTAGAATAAAGCCCTTCACAGTTGGGACTAAAATTAAAACTTCCAATTTTTATTAGAAATAACTTAAAAACACATAGTGTGGGGGCACAAACAAATAACACAGTAATCCCTAATGAATAGGGCACTGAAGAGACAGACAGTAATATCTGGAGGTATCAAATAGACACCTAATCCAGGTAAGTACAAGGCTATGGATACTCAGCCCTTGATAGTAAGGTTACTATTATAGTGCATAGATGTACTGCTGAACTGTTTGTATATATCGACAAACAGACTGTCCAGAGTTTAATTCATAGATGTAACTACTATACCTTTACTGGGCAGTAGAGAAATGACGTGCTCCTATTATTTTACGTATCTTAATATAACAAATGCACTATAATAGAAAAAAACTATTTTTTCTCTGAAGTTACAATCAAATTAGATGTCAATGAATTGAAACAATGGCCTGGAACATCTCATATGATTGGTTGTATGGAATGTTTCCATTCATACTACACACTTCCTTTATTTGTTATTTCTGTGAACTATTCATATTCCCCATGTCATTTATTTGTTACACGACGCATTTCTCCGCTGATGCGTAGCGGTTCATCAGGAGTATATAGGGTTTACAACGTATTTATTAGACAGTAGGTATGGTCATGTTTCATGAGGTTGGGCCAGATGTTGTGAACATTGAATGTATGTCCAGGCCAGACGAAGAAAGTTTAGCTATTGATAGTAGATGAACTCGTAAACTTTACAGGTCAATGGCAAGAAGAAACAATAAGCGAGGGGCTGATGATAGCCGCTCTATTATATTATAATATCAGTAATGGTTGCCATTGGAACCTGAAAGTGCATGTAATTATGTCATTAATACACTTAATCGGTGCTCAGTGATAGGTGTTAGCAAATACACTGAGTCATTTTCAATGACATAATTGCCGTGATGAGGCAATAGTCGTAGTATAAATTAACAGAAAAAGAGCGTGCTTAAACAATATAGAGCTCCACTTGTCAGGGTATATGTGCATATTATATATGTATGTGTACAATATAGAGCTCCACTTGTCAGGGTATATGTGCATATTATATATGTACAATATAGAGCTCCACTTGTCAGGGTAGATGTACTTTAATGCTCATCAAATAGCTAGACTAAGATAAAGTCAGAGAAGCATATCCTCTGGCCTTCTCTGACTTTATCTTAGTCTAGCTATTTGATCTATTGGGATATCTCTATCAGATGTTAATACACTAATGACATCATCTATACTAGAGAGTAGTGCTTGGCAGTTCAGAATAGTGCTATTTCATTTAGGCATGTACTATAGCTCAGAGGGTGTACTTCAATAAGTGCTAAGAAATGCATTATCATCTATGCATCTTCTGCCTCTGTTGAGAGTTCACAGCTTGCTGCACTATTTGCGGTAACCAGTGCCATATAACGCTTGCACTGCTATACTGTTACAAAATATATCTCAACAGTTATTCAGTAAAGAATATTTTTCTCCACTTTGAACCAACCGCTAAGGCACATTAGTGCCAATAAAGGCCTACTAAACTGCTCTATTACAATATCAGAATCTAATGAGCATTAAAGTACATATACCCTGAGAAGTGGAGCTCTATATTGTACATATACATTATATAATATGCACATATACCCTGACGAGTGGAGCTCTATATTGTACATATACATTTATAATATGCACATATACCCTGATAAGTGGAGCTCTATATTGTACATATACATATATAATATGCACATATACCCTGACAAGTGGAGCTCTATATTGTACATATACATATATAATATGCACATATACCCTGACGAGTGGAGCTCTATATTGTACATATACATATATAATATGCACATATACCCTGACGAGTGGAGCTCTATATTGTACATATACATATATAATATGCACATATACCCTGACGAGTGGAGCTCTATATTGTACATATACATATATAATATGCACATATACCCTGACGAGTGGAGCTCTATATTGTACATATACATATATAATATGCACATATACCCTGACGAGTGGAGCTCTATATTGTACATATACATATATAATATGCACATATACCCTGACGAGTGGAGCTCTATATTGTACATATACATATATAATATGCACATATACCCTGACGAGTGGAGCTCTATATTGTTTAAGCACGCTCTTTTTCTATTAATTTATACTACGACTATTGCCTCATCACGGCAATTATGTCATTGAAAATTACTCAGTGTATTTGCTAACACCTATCGCTGAGCACCGATTAAGTGTATTAATGACATAACTACATGCACTTTCAGGTTCCAATGGCAACCATTACTGATATTATAATACAATAGAGCGGCTATCATCAGCCCCTCGCTTATTGTTTCTTCTTGCCATTGACCTGTAAAGTTTACGAGTTCATCTACTACCGTGTTTCCCCGAAAGTAAGACAGTGTCTTACTTTCTTTTTATCCCCAAAAGCCAGACTATGTCTTACTTTCGGGGTATGTCTTATAATAAAAAAAATCATTACTCACCTCCCCCGGCGTTCTGTCGCGCTCCGGCAGGATGTCGCTCGCTCCTCGTCCCCGGCGCAGCATTGCTTTCTGAATGCGGGGCTTGAAATCCCCGCCTCCAGAAAGCTAATACACACGCCGTCAGCCAGTTACAGCCATTCAATGACAGCATTGAATGGCTGTGATTGGCTGAAGGCGCACGTGGCTTCAGCCAATCACACTATTCAATGACATCATTGAATGGGTGTGATTGGCTGAAGCCACGTGCGCCTTCAGCCAATCACAGCCATTCAATGATGTCATTGAATAGTGTGATTGGCTGAAGCCACGTGCGCCTTCAACCAATCACAGCCATTCAATGATGTCATTGAATAGTGTGATTGGCTGAAGACACGTGCGCCTTCAGCCAATCACAGCCATTCTGTAACTGGCTGACGGCGTGTGTATTAGCTTTCTGGAGGCGGGGATTTCAAGCCCCCGCATTCAGAAAGCAATGCTGCGCCGGGGACTAGGAGCGAGCGACATCCTGCCGGAGCGCGACAGAACGCCGGGGGAGGTGAGTAATGATTTTTTTTTTTCTACGGTATGTCTTACTTTCGGGGTACGGCTTACATTGGCCGACCCCCCTGACACCCCCGATACGTCTTACAATTGGGGGTGTCTTACTATCGGGGAAACACGGTATCAATAGCTAAACTTTTTTCGTCTGGCCTGGACATACATACAATGTTCACAACATCTGGCCCAACCTCATGGAACATGACCATACCGACTGTCTAATAAATACGTTGTAAACCCTATATACTCCTGATGAACCGCTACGCATCAGCGGAGAAACAAATAAATGACATGGGGAATATGAATAGTTCAGAAATAACAAATTAAGGAAGTGTGTAATATGAATGGAAACATTCCATACAACCAATCATATAAGATCTTCCAGGCCATTGTTTCAATTCATTGACATCCAATTTGATTGTAACTTCAAAGAAATTTTTTTATTATAGTGCATTTGTTATATTAAGATATGTAAAATAATCATGTTGCTTGGACAGTATTGACAGCAAATACCTCCTGGTTCTTCATAACCAATACAAAGCACCTCATTTCTCTACTGCCCAGTAAAAGTATAGTAGTTACATCTATGAACTAAACTCTGGACAGTCTGTTTGTCGATATATACAAACAGTTCAGCAGTACATCTATGCACTATAATAGTAACCTTACTATCAAGGGCTGAGTATCCATAGCCTTGTACTTACCTTGATTAGGTGTCTATTTGATACCTCCAGATATTATTGTCTGTCTTTTTAGTGCCCTAATTATTAGGGATTATTTTGTTATTTGTTTGTGCCCCCACGCTATGTGTTTTTAAGTTATTTCTAATAAAAATTGGAAGTTTTAATTTTAGTCCCAACTGTGAAGGGCTTTAATATATAACAACCAATCACAGCACAGCTTTCATGTTACCTCAGCCATATAATATATAACAACCAATCACAGCACAGCTTTCATGTTACCTCAGCGGTATAATATTTAACAACCAATCACAGCGCAGCTTTCATGTTTGTACGACAAATTTCATGTTTGTAGGACATCAGGAAGTTAGAGAATTAGATTTGGTAGATTACGCAGGGGTGCCAATACGTTTGCGCTTAGCATTGAATTTTCGAGTTGTGACCCCTTTACTTTTCCTACTCAGGAACTAAAGAATGATAATCCCAAATTTCATGTTTGCATTCTCATGACAATAAGGGCGGCCGACTCATATCCTCATTAATAAAAAAGGCTAGGGAAAAAACACATATTACTAGTGTTGGAGACAGGTCCGGTGAGACACACCAAGAATCTACAAAAATAGCGCAAATCTTCCAAGAATTCTATACAGAGTTATACAACCTAAACAAAACTGATATAATCTTACAAGAGATGCGAAAGACAAAAAAAATTGAGGAATAATTGTCATCGCTTACTCTCTCATCTCTGAACCGAGACAAAGCAACTGCACTAACTGAACTTTAAAGCATTCAGTTAGTGTTTATTTAAAGAGTTAACCTCAGTCCTGAACAGTTCCCCATTACATAAAAGCCCTGGCCTAATGGTTTCACTTTACCATACTATAAAAAATTCCAGACGATGATATTACCACAACTAGTCCTATCTTTCAACGCTCTTTTAGGAGGTGCACAATTGCCTAAACAAGCACAGGAAGCTTTTATTACTCTTATGCAGAAAGAAGGCAAGAATCCCCTCCTCTGTGGAAGTTATAGACCTATTTCTCTCTTAAACCTAGATATTAAATTGTGGGCAAAGCTTCTCTCTAGAAGGATTAATAAAGTCATCCCAAATTTGATTAATGAAGAACAATCGAGCTTTGTAGCAGGTTGAGAGGGAAGGGATAACTCAGCATGCCTTTCGCATGCAATAAGATATGCCCAAAGCAAAAAGATTCCATTAAAGGGGTTGTCCCTCGCCGAAATGGGGTTTTCTGTTTTTTCGACCCCCCCCCCCCCCCCCGTTCGGCGCGAGACAACCCCGATGCAGGGGTTAAAAAAGAACACCGGAGAGCGCTTACCTGAATCCCCGTGCTCCGGTGACCTCTTACTTACCTGATGAAGATGGCCGCGGGGATCTTCTCACTCGGTGGACCGCAGGGCTTCTGTGCGGTCCATTGCCGATTCCAGCCTCCTGATTAGCTGGAATCGGCACGTGACGGGGCGGAGCTACACGGAGCCGGCATCCTGCATGAGAGGCCCCATTGATAAAAGAAGAAGACCCGAACTGCGCAAGCGCGGCTAATTTGGCCATTAGACGCCGAAAATTAGTCGGCTCCATGGGAACGAGGACGCTAGCAACGGAACAGGTAAGTGAAAAACTTCTTATAACTTCTGTATGGCTCATAATTAATGCACAATGTACATTACAAAGTGCATTAATATGGCCATACAGAAGTGTATAGACCCACTTG
Source organism: Eleutherodactylus coqui (assembly GCF_035609145.1). Lineage (NCBI taxonomy): Eukaryota > Metazoa > Chordata > Amphibia > Anura > Eleutherodactylidae > Eleutherodactylus > Eleutherodactylus coqui. The sequence goes on from NC_089845.1 coordinate 14,241,871, forward strand.
CTGCCGCGGGACAACCCCTTTAATTCTGGTAGAAAAATAGACGCTGAAAAAGCATTTGACAGAGTAGATTGGACCTTCTTGCGTGCTGTCTTGAACAAATTCAATTTCCCTCCCGCACTAACTCAAGCAATTATCTCATTATACTCCAACCCACATGCTAAAATTAAAGTCAATGACATTTTTCACCTCCCTTCTCCATTACCAATGGCACGCGACAAGAATGCCCCTTATCTCCCACCCTCTTCATCCTATCTTTGGAAATCCTTTCGCAAATAGTACAGCAAAACAATGACATCCAGGGAGTAAAATTAAACCACCTTTCCTTAAAAACAGTTGCCTTCACTGATGACATTTTATTCATCTTGACCAACCCAAAACAAAGTTTGTCAAAAGTCCACAGCATTCTGCAATCATATGGCGCCATCTCAAATTTCAAAGTAAATGTGTCTAAGTCAACTGTACTAAATAGCACCCTTCTTGCAGCTGTAGTTCAAAACCTCCAAAGGTCTTCACAATTTAAATAGGTTGAAACCCACATTGAGTATCTATGGATTCAAATCATGAAAAATGTTGAGGAACTGCACGAAAAGAACTTCGCCCCTCTCTTAAAAGAAATTACACTGTTTATGCAAACATATGACTTACCTTTTCTCTCCTTGTTTGGACGGAAAAACTTATTGCAAATGTATATTGTCCCCAAAATACTACACAAGTTACAAATGATACCGATCTTTCTCCAAAATTCCTTTTTCAAGCACATTAAATCCGGTTTTTCCAAAATTATTTGGAAAATTAGAAGACCTCGATTAGCCCACAAGCTCTTGGTTCAGAAAAGGGAGAGCGGTGGCATTAACCTTCCGGACATGCCCCAATACTACAAATCAATTCAATTAAATAGATGGCTGGAAATGATAAAACCATTGAAAAATCCAGTTGTAAGATCCCTAGCTCAGGCTTCCTACAGATCAACCTTATTATGGGACTTATGGTATCCTTTAAAGAAAACTTACAAAAGACCCACGTTTAATCCTCTTTTGAGAGGTGCCTGTGAGGTCTGGGATTCCTTACGGGGAAGCTAGCTCCTCACCCATCTCTCGCAGCACCCCTGAACCTGGTTCCCGATTGTCTGGAAGTGGAACTAGACACCTACACGCAACAGATCTGGTCACTCTTCAGCAACCTCAGAATAGCTGATCTATTGTCGCAACGTGCTATTAAGAGCATACAACTGGTAGAAAAGTTGCTATCTCAGATAACAAGCCCCTGCCTCAATCAGCTACAAATTCTCCACTTATCCATAACCCCAGATAGGTTTAACAAAGCTTTTCCATCCTCGCGACCATTTTCTGAACTGGAGCAACTTATCTTAGCCCAACCTATACACTTATTTTCTCAATATAAAAAAGAATATACAAATAAAAAATAAATTAAAAATGTCATGTTTGTTCGACACTGGGAAGTTAGAGAATCAGATTCCGTACATTATACAGGGGCGCCAATACTTTTGCACTTAGCATTGAATTTTCAAGTTGTGACCTCTTTACTTTTCCTATTTAGGACCTAAAGAATTATAATCCCAAATGTCATGTTTGTACAACATCGGGAAGTTAGGGAATTAGATTTGGCACATTACGCAGGGGCGCCAATACTTTTGCACTTAGCATTGATTTTCGAGCTGTGACCACTTTCCTTTTCCTACTCAGGACCTAAAGAATGCTTCTGCCAAATTTTATGTTTGTGCGACATCGGGAAATTAGAGAATAAGGTGGCGAGTCAGTCAGTCAGTGAGGGCCTTCATATATCTATATATATAAAATTGAATGTATGTCTGTCTACGTGCGTGCGTGTCTGCGTGCGTGTCTGTTTGTCCTTTATGCGCTACTACACCATTCATCCGATCGCCATGAAACTTTGGGAAGTTGTTAAGTACACTCCTGGGAAGATTATAGGCATAGTACAAATATCCTACGATAAATGGCGCGCGAGCGTCGTCGAAAGTTACGCCCCCCATGTAGATCGAGTAAGTAAGCCACCTGCTATTGTGATGTCATCACTGATGTCATTAACATCGGACGCCCTTGAACATGCCCCAACATGTTCTATAAAGCTGCATTGTGATGTCATTAAGGCTGTATTATGACACGTACAGCTTGGAACCACTAGAGCACGCCAGACAATTACCATTGGAGTTGGAAGTGGGTAAACAAGTACTAGGATATCTTCCTAAGAAGCCACAGCAGCCGGATAAATTGTATGTTCCACCCAACGGCTATTTTATTCAGCCCGCAAGGGGGAAGCAGCGGCCTACAAAATCTCATTCAGGTAGGTAGGTTCAGTTCTTGGAGGTTGGGGAATGCTTATGGGCAAGGCCTTATGTCTCATCCCAACTTAATTCTCTCACTTCCCAATGTCATAGAAACTTGAAATTTGGCACGAGCATTGATTATGTCATAAATAGGAAAAGTTAATGGGTCCCAACTCGATTATTCAATTCAAAGCGCCAAAGAATTAGCGTTCAAATTTTACGTACGGAATCTAATTCTCTCATTTCCTGATGTCATAGATAGATAGATAGATAGATAGATAGATAGATAGATAGACTGTATGCAATAACCCAGATAGATAGATAGATAGATAGATAGACTGTATGCAATGACACGTACAGCTTGAAACCATAAATACTAAAGCACGCCAGCCATTTACAGTCAGTCTCCATTGGAGTTGGAAGTGGGCAAACATGTACTAGGCTATCTTCCCAAGAAGCCACAGCAGCCGGATAAATTGGATGTTCCACACAACGGCTATTTTATTCAGCCTGCAAGGGGGAAGCAGCGGCCTACAAAACCTCAGTGGTCGCTGCTGCCGTCATCTAGATATATAAAAACGAATGTATGTATGTATGTCTGTCTTCGCAGCAACGCGCGACGGGTACGCTAGTAAATATATATATATACATATACACCTTATTTTCCGGCATATCAGATGATATCATTGAATGGCTGTGATTAGTTAAGCAAGCACCGGCTTTCATTGGCTGACACAGCACTGAGTTAGCCAATCAGAGCATTAGCTTTCTGGAGGCAGGACATGCAATGCTCTGTCAGCGTGGAGGAGGGAGCGACAGCCTGTAGCAGCGCTGCGGGAGGGGAGTATTGATTTTTTTTCTACTGCGTATTTCCGGCGTATAAGACGACCCCCGACTTTGGAGAGAATTTTCCTGGGTTAAAAAGTCGTCTTATATGCCGTATATATATACTCTCAGCAACTTTACAAATCTAATATTACTGACAATGGTCAACTGTCAGTAACGTTCCAACAACTGTAACATTAGTGAATACTGTTAGTAACATTGCTTGCAACTGTCAATACCACTACCAATAATTGTAACGTACTGACAAGTGTAAAATTGCTAACACGTGTCAGTAACATTGCTGACAGGTGTATATATATATATATATATATATATATATATATATATAGTAAAATTTGTAATACTTACAGATAAAGTTTATACAGTACATTAAACTAGTCGATTAGCAGCACAGCTCGGGTCGTGTCAGCTCTCATTAAGCCTTGAACAGAGAAGAGACGTCCATGCTATGGCAGGGGATGAAGACTGCTTGTGGCTTCTTCGAGCAGTCGGAGCAGCAGGGGGAAACACTGCACATGGACAGCAGTGGCTGGCTGGATGAGTGGAGAGAGTATGCACGGTCCCCAGCGGCAAAAAGAAAGAGCAGTGATGTGCCATAAACATGGGTGACACTATGTTTTTGGGATGTCATAGCCCCTCTATCCCAAGTGATGTTAGCGGTCACATGACCATTTTTGTTAATAGAGAAGGATTGCGTTTTTGACGCAGTATGTAAATTTCACAAATTATGGGGTTGGGATAAGGGATGCATAAGGCACACATAAATATAACTAGGACAACCCATTTAAAGGAGTATTCTTGCAATTTGTTAAATTTTTCAGTTTTTACCCATCCACTGTTTGAATTAAAAATATTAGATCGGCAGAGGGTTCAACCACTGAGTCGCATTCGCCCCACTACTGGTCAGCACTACATCGCAGTATCAACTGGTCACATTTGTGTTTTGTCATTGCATTAATTTCAGTGGGGCTGAGGAAAATAGTCAAGCATAGCATTCAGACCTCCACCGAAATATCAATTTTCACCCATCCACGGTAAACTGAAAAATTCAATAAATCGCTGAAAGTATAACTTCTATCACTTTTCAGATTATGGAAGTCTTCTACACATGCAATTTTAAGTTAATTGCTTTAAAAACTGGGTCAAAAATGCTATCTTTTCTCCTTAGGGAGAGCACCTAGACCCACGTCATATACCATGTAGGTGCTCTCCCTAAGGAGTAAAGATTCTGACCCACGTCAAAGGCCTCTCTCTAGCAAAATCAGAATCCTACTGCACACTGATAGTCTGTGCATGGGCTCTAACTTTGCTCTCAATTCCTGGTCATTGTTTGAAGGCGTGTAAAAGAGTCTAACATTGACTTGCTGCCTTCCAATAGGTGGCACCAGAGGCGTAACTTGAAGCTCCTGGGCACCAATGCAAAACCTGCAACAGAGCCCCCAACTATAATGCTTTTTTCATAGTACTAGGTTCCCTATATGGAGAGGAGGGTCTTTATGGGCCCCCGAAAGCTCCTGGGCCTGGGTGTAACCACATTTCCTGCATCCTCTATAGTTACGCCAGTGGGTGGCACTGTAGAGGTATTGTTCAATCTCCCTTATTTGCATTAAAAACTTTTACATATGAAAACAGACATGGAGTTACGATCTCAAACTCAGCAACATATTTTACATATGTTTGGTTCAGATTATGAGACAATGCAAAGATAACTGGATGGAGACATGGTGAGGATTGTTTTATGGTAAGTTCCCTACTTAAGAACTTAATCATTCATATCAGTGTCTGTTTTAAGGCCCTTCTACACCCAACATTTAAGCAGCCAAAAATAGTCGATAATCATTATACGTACATGTGGGTATCGTGTACTTTTCGTTTTAATGATTGATTTTTAGCTCCGTATAAAATACATCCTTCAGCCGGTGAAAGACTGAGCAAATCAGTCCATTTGAATGCATTTCGCTCATCTTTCAGAAGACTGCAGGATAATCTCCCCATGGTATGTGTACACTAGCCATGAGGAGAACAATGGGATGTGTCGGCAGCTGTTTGCATGTTTACACTAGCCAGGAGGTAAACAATGGCATGTGTCGGCAGCTGTTTGCATGTTTACACTAGCCAGGGGGAGAGCAATGGAATATGTCGGCAGCCAAGATGAGAACAACAGAATGTGGCGGCAGCCAGAAGGAGAACAATGGAAAGTGTTGGCAGCTGTTTGCATGTTTACACTAGCCTGCATGAGAACAATGGAATATGCCGGCAGCCCCTAGGAGAAAAATGGAATGCGTCGGCCGCTGTTTGCAGGTTTACACTAACCGGGAGGAGAACAATGAGATGTGAAGGCAGCTGTTTGCATGTTTACAATAGCTTAGAAAAGAACAATTGAATATGTTGGCAGTAGGAGAAGAATTGAATGTGTCGGCAGCTGTTTGCATGTTTACACTAACTGGGAGAAAACAATGGAATGTGAGGGCAGCTGTTTGCATGTTTACACTAGCCAAGAGGAGAACAATGGATTGTGGACACAGCTGTTTGCATGTTTACACTAGCCAAGAGGAGAAGAATGGAATGTGATGGCAGCTATTTGCATGTTTACACTAGCTGGGAGAAGAACAATGATATGTTGTGGCAGTTGTTTGCATATTCACACTCTCCAGGAGGAGAGCAATGGAATGTGGTGGCAGATTTTGCATGTTTACACTACTGGGAGGAGAAGAATAGAATGTTGCGGCAGCTGTTCGAATGTTTACAGTGGCCAGGAGGAGAACAATGGAATGTCATGGCAGCTTTTTGCATGTATACAATAGCCTAGCGGAGAACAATGGAATGTGGCAGCAGCTGTTTGCATGTTTACACTAGCTGGGAGGAGAAGAATGGGATGTGATGGCAGCTGTTTGCATATTTACATTAACAGGGAGGAGAACAATGCAATCTGCCTGCAGCCAGGAAGAGAACAATGGAATCTGCAAGCAGCTGTCTGCACAGCTGTGTGTGTAATTAAACACACGCCCACCTCTGCAAAAAACTCCTGGAGGTCCTGTTACATGCAAATGAAGATGATAAAGTGTTAATGGCCATTAACACTTATGCAGATAGATCGCTAAATCTTTAGATCTTTTGGCCGTTTGAAAGACTATCTTTGCATGTAAAAGGACCCTTACTTTAGAACTTAATCATTCACGTCAGTGGCTGTTTTAGTGATATCCATTGGAGTCTTGGTAGAGAAAACGTAATATGTAGTCAGAATTAATGATATAAAGCATGGTTGCTTTCATTTTATTATCTTACCTGACATGAGCCTTTGTAGGACAACTGTTTTCCCCTTTGATATAGAGTGCAAATATTGGGGTGTTCTGCGTTGTCAGTGTCACACACAGGTTCTCTCACATGATCACATTTCCACTGTCTCAGGACGCATTCATACTGCAGGCACTGGAACTTTTCAAAGCTGGTGAGGCAAACTTGTCTTTTTGGTACACATCTGTAAGAAAACGATCTGTTATTAACTGCTTAATATATTATCCAAAGTCTTCAAAGCAAAAAGTGTTCAGAAATGACGGTTGTATCATGAAAAGCAAGAAACCTATTCTATATATTTTCTATAAATCTCTTACATCTTGGAGATAAAAACACTTTTCTCCTTGTAGACTCAGCACAATTTTTCAATTTTGATGTCACTTTGTTTGGTTGTAACTTTTGAATGCATTTACTTATCAAAGTGATTATGAGAACATTGTTCCATGACACATTGTACTTTATGTTTATGCTAAATTTCAGTTAAGTTTCAGTAATAGAGATGAGCGAGCACCAAAATGCTCGGGTGCTCGTTGCTCGAGTCGAACTTTCCGCGATGCTCGAGGGTTCGTTTCTAGTAACGAACCCCATTGAAGTCAATGGGCGACTCAAGCATTTTTGTATATGGCCGATACTCGCTAAGGTTTTCATTGGTGAAAATCTGCAAAACCTACGAAAGTGATGGAAACGACACAGAAACGGATAGGGCAGGCGGGGGGCAACATGCAGGGCTGCATCTTAGGTTCCCAGGTCTCACTATTAAGCCACAATAGCGGCAAGAGTGGGCCCCCCCCCTAACAATTTTTACTTCGGACAAACCCTCATTAGCAAGGCACACCTTAGCTAAGCACCACACTACCTCCAACTAAGCACAATCACTGCCTGCTGGACATAACGCTGCCACTTCTCCTGGGTTACATGCTGCCCAACCCTCCCGCACGACCCTGCGTCCGCAGCGCACACAAAAGTGCTCCTGCGCAGCCCTCAGCTGCCCTCATGCCACACGCTGGCCTCATAGCCACACCACCCTCATGCCTATTTATAAGTGCGTCTGCCATGAGGAGGAACCGGAGGCACACACTGCAGAGGGTTGGCAGGGCCAGGCAGCGACCCTCTTTGAAAGTGTGGGCGATAGCCCACAATGCTGTTGAGAATTGATAATAGATTGACGTTCGATCTGCATCACAATCCTGTGCCACCTCCGTCAGGAGCTGCAAACGTGGGCATAAAGGGAAGTCCGCTGCCAGCCCAGCACTTCTACACATCTCCACAATGCAGCAATACTCGGTGTGGGAAGTATGTGAGCGGGCCCTGGGTCAGCCTCTGTCCCAGCAAACACCTTGTGTGGCCCAAGGTGCTGCGAGTGACATAGCAATGGGGACTCCATGTGTCCACACACTACTCATTCTGTTTGGGTGTCGGATACCTCATCGACAACGCAAGGGGTAAACCATCTGCACTCTGCACCCTACCCAAGTCTGTCAGTGTTTTGGGGACAGACAGGTAAAACACCTCAATGGGAAGTCTGTGTGCACCCACGGCATGGGTGGCCCCCAGGAACCCACAGACGGTACATAATGAAATCCCATTGCAGTGCCCCGGATAGCTGAGGTTACGTGATAGAAAATACATGTTGGCTTTGGCCCACCGCCATGCCCTAGACATTCCTGGTTTCTTTAAAAGTGCCAGGCAGGTACAACTCCGCTATGGCAAGTCTGTGTGCACCCGCAGCATGGGTGGCTAGCAGGAACACACAGACAGTACGGAAAGAAATCCCATTGCAGTGCCCCGAATAGCTGCGGTTGCCTGAGAGGAAATACATGTTGGCTGCGGCCCACACGCCATGCCCTAGTCCGTTTTTTTTTTTTTAAAGTGCGAGGCAGGTACAACTCCGCTATGGCAAGTCTGTGTGCACCCGCAGCATGGGTGGCTAGCAGGAACACACAGACAGTAGAGAAAGAAATCCCATTGCAGTGCCCTGGATAGCTGCGGTTGCGTGAGAGGAAATACATGTTGGCTGCGGCCATGCCCTAGACATTCTGGATTTTTTAAAAAGTGCGAGGCAGGTACAACTCCGCTATGGCAAGTCTGTGTGCACCCGCAGCATGGGTGGCTAGCAGGAACACACAGACAGTACGGAAAGAAATCCCATTGCAGTGCCCCGAATAGCTGCGGTTGCGTGAGAGGAAATACATGTTGGCTGCGGCCCACACGCCATGCCCTAGACATTCTGTTTTTTTTTTTAAAGTGCCAAGCAGGTACAACTTCGCTATGGCAAGTCTGTGTGCACCCGCAGCATGGGTGGCAAGCAGGAACACACAGATGGTACAGAAAGAAATCCCATTGCAGTGCCCCGGATAGCTGCGGTTGCGTGAGAGGAAATACATGTTGGCTGCGGCCCACATGCCATTCCCTAGTCAGTCTGGGTTGTTTTTCGGGCCAGATAGGTAGAACACCGCGATGGGAAGATTTAGTGCACCCATAGTATACACAGACCCCTGAAATATTCCTGTAGCAAAGGTATAAGCTGAAGCCAGTAACATTTCTGTAGTAACAGTATAGACAGACCCCAGTAACATTTCATTAGCAGAAGTATAAGCAGACCCCTGTAACATTTATGTAGCAGCAGTATTGGCAGACCCCTGTAACATTTGTGTAGCAGCAGTATATGCAGACCCCAGTAACATTTTTGTAGCAGCAGTATAGGCAGACCCCAGTACTATTTCTGTAGAAGTAAAGGCAGACCCCAGTAACATGTCTGTCGCCGCTGTATAAGCAGACCCCTGTAACATTTATGTAGCAGAAGCATAGGCAGACCCCAGTACCATTTTTGTAGCAGAAGTATACGCAGACCCCAGTAACATTAACGTGGCGGAAGTATAGACAGACCCCACTAACATTTCTGTGCTAACGGTACAGACAGAGACGAGTAACATTTCTGTAGTAACAGTATAGGCAGATCCCAGTAACATTTCTGTGGAAGAAGTATAGGCAGACCCCTGTAACATTAACGTGGCAGCAGTATTGGCAGACCCCAGTAACATCCTTGTGGCAGCAGTATAGGCAAACCCCTGTAAAATTAATGTGGCAGCAGTATAGGCAGACCCCAGTAACATCCTTGTGGCAGCAGTATAGGAAGACCCCTGTAGGTTTCTTGTAGCAGAAGTATAGGCAGGCAGACCCCAGTAAAATTTCTGTAGCAATAGTATAGGCCAACCTCTGAAACATTGGGATACCATGAGCGTAGGCGAAGGCCGGAAAAATTAGTTGGATAAGAGTGTAGGCGTGGGCCCCAAAAATTAGTGTACCAAGAGTACAAGTGTACCCATGAAAAATTTATCAACCGAGAGGGCAGGTGAAACCCATAAACAATTTTTTAAAGTTACAGCTCACTGTTGCTTAATTTGTAACAGAGCCTGTAGGCAGCCCTGTTGAAAAAAATTGGTTCATGTTACAGTCTCAATACTTTTGAAACTTGGAAAAATTGTAAAAACATTGGTAGATGTAGATGAGCCTTTTGGGCCGCAGAAAAATTGGCAGTTCAGCGTGATGACATATTGTTTCTGGAGGAGGAGTAGCAAGAGGAGGACTTATGTCAGAGACAGATTGACAAAGCTAAATGCCCCATTTTACAGGTAAAAGAGAAGAGTGCTTTTATCTGCGGTTGCAGCGAGAAGAATCTTTAGGTTCTGCTGCTCTCCGCCGGTGGAGAAGAGAAGTCTGGGTAAATCCAGGCTTTGTTCATCTTTATGAATTTAAGCATGTCGGCACTGTCAGTTGACAGGCGGGTACGCTTGTCCGTGATGATTTCCCCAGCTGCACTAAACACCCTCTCTGACAAGACGCTAGCGGCAGGGCATACAGCGCAAGTTCGTGCCACGTGTCCAGCTTTGACACCCAATAGTTGTATGGAGCAGAGGACGGTGGTACGATCTGCTGCATACTCCCTCACCATCTTTTTACAGTGCTCCCTCCGACCCAGCCTTGACTGGGGAGCCATAAAGCTGGCAAAGGCCTTGGACAGTGTTCCCCTGCCTGCGCTGAACATGCTGCCTGATCTCCACACATCCCCTGCTACTTGGCCCTCGGAAATGCGCCTTCTGCCGCTAACGGTGTCAAATGGGAAGTTTACCATCAGTTTGTCCTGTCCACCAGGGCTCTGTGGTATTGCATCACTCTCAAACCCCTTTCCTCTTCGGGAATGAGAGTGGAACGATTCTCCTTATACCGAGGGTCGAGAAGGGTGTACACCCAGTAATCCATAGTGGCCAGAATGCGTCTAACGCGGGGGTCACGAGAAAGGCAGCCTAACATGAAGTCAACCATGTGTGCCAGGGTGCCAGTACGCAAGACATGGCTGTCCTCACTAGGAAGATCACTTTCAGGATCCTCCTCCTCCTCGTCCACAGGCCATACACGCTGAACAGATGGGAGACAAGCAGCATGGGTACCCTCTGCAGTGGGCCCAGCTGTCTCTTCCCCCTCCTCCTCCTGCTCCTCCCGCTCCTCCCCCTTCTCCAAAACGCGCTGAGATATAGACATGAGGGTGCTGACTATCAAGCGACATACTCTCTTCCCACGTCTCCTGTTCCGACTGCAAAGCGTCAGCCTTTATGCTTTGCAGCGAACGTCTCAGCAGGCATAGCAGAGGAATGGTGATGCTAATGATTGCAGCATCACCGCTCACCATCTGGGTAGACTCCTCAAAGTTTCCGAGGACCTGGCAGATATCTGCCATCCAGGCCCACTCCTCAGTAAAGAATTGGGGAGGCTGACTCCCACTACGCCGCCCATGTTGGATTTGGTATTCCACTATTGCTCTACGCTGCTCATACAGCCTGGCCAACATGTGGAGCGTAGAATTCCACCGTGTGGGTACGTCGCACAGCAGCCGGTGCTTTGGCAGATTAAACCGATGTTGCAGGGTCCTCAGGGTGGCAGCGTCCGTGATGGACTTGCAGAAATGTGCGCAGACGCGGCGCACCTTGCCGAGCAGGTCTGACAAGTGCGGGTAGTTTTTCAGAAACCGCTGAACCACCAGATTTAAGACGTGGGCCAGGCATGGCACGTGTGTGAGGCTACCGAGCTGCAGAGCCGCCACCAGGTTACGGCCGTTGTCACACACGACCGTGCCTGCTTGGAGGCTCAGCGGCAAAAGCCAGAGGTCGGTCTGCTCAGTCAGACCCTGCAACAGCCTGCCTCTTGTCACCTAGGCTGAGTAGTTTCAGCACGGCCTGCTGATGCTTGCCCACCGCTGTGCTGCTGCGCCAGACCGACTGCTGGCGACTTGCTGGTCACATTTCTTAATTGAGAGGTAGAGGTTGCGTAGAAGGAGGAGGAGGAGGAGGGGGAGGGTTTAGAGGAGGTGGCATAGACCGCCGCAGATACCCGAACCGAGGAAGGACCCGCTATTCTGGGTGTGGGTAGGACGTGTGCGGTCCCAGGCTCTGACTCGGTCCCAGCCTCCACCAAATTCACCCAGTGTGCCGTCAGGGAGATATAGTGGCCCTGCTTGCCAGTACTTGTCCACGTGTCTGTGGTTAAGTGGACCTTCCCAGTAACTGCGCTAGTGAGGGCACGATTGATGTTGCCGGAGACATGTTGGTTAAGGGCTGAGACGGCACACCGGGAAAAATAGTGGCGACTGGGGACTGAGTAGCGTGGGACCGCCGCCGCCATCATGTTTTTGAAAGCCTCCGTTTCCACAAGCCTGTACGGCAGCATCTGCAGGCTGATCAATTTGGCAATGTTCACGTTTAAAGCTTGAGCGTGCGGGTGCATGGCGGCGTATTTGCGCTTGCGCTCCAAGGCTTGTGCTAGCGACAGCTGGATGCTGCACTGAGAGACATTGCTGGATGGGGCCGAGGACAGCGGAGGTGAGGGTGTGGGTGCAGGCTGGGAGGCACTCGTGCCTGTGTCCTGAGAGGGGGGTTGGATCTGAGTAGCAATTTGGGGCACAGGGGGAGGCAGTGGTGCGACCCGGAGGCGGTGAACGGCCTTCGTCCCACCTCATGGGGTGCTTGGCAATCATATGCCTGCGCATGCTGGTGGTGGTGAGGCTGGTACTGGTGGCTCCCCGGCTGATCTTGGCGCGACACAGGTTGCACACAACTGTTCGTCGGTCGTCCGCACTCTCACTGAAAAACATCCACACCTTTGAAGACCTAGGCCTCTGCAGGGTGGCTTGGTGCGAGGGGGTGCTTTGGGAAACAGTTGGGGGAGTCTTCGCTCTGGCCCTGCCTCTACCCCTGTCCACCCCACTGCCTCTTCCAACATGTCCTGCTGCTGCACTTGCCTCCCCCTCTGAAGACCTCTCCTCAGTTGGCCTAGCGAACCGGGTGGGGTCAGTCACCTCATCGTCCAGCGGCTCTTCCTCCGAATCCTGTGTGCGCTCCTCCCTCGGACTTACTTCCCTTACTACTACCTCACAGATAAACAACTGTGTCTCATCATCATCATCGACCTCCTCACCCACTGAAAGCTCTTGAGACAGTTGCCGGAAGTCCCCAGCCTCATCACCCGGACCCCGGGAACTTTCCAAAGGTTGGGCATCGGTCACGACAAACTCCTCAGGTGGGAGAGGAACAATTTTTTCTCAATCAAGGCAGGGGCCCGAGAACAGTTCCTGGGAGTCTGCCTGCTCATCAGAATGTGTCATTTTCATGGAGTGAGGAGGCTAGGAGGAAGGAGCAGCAGCAGCGGGAGGATTCAGAGTTGCAGCAGTGGACTGCGTAGAAGAATGGGTGGTCGATACATTGCTGGATGCATTTTCTGCCATCCACGACAGGACCTGCTCACACTGCTCAGTTTGTAATAAAGGTCTACCACGTGGACCCAAAAATTGTGATATGAAGCTGGGGACCCCAGAAACTTGCCTCTCTCCTAATCCCGCAGCAGCGAGCTGCGATTCACCTGGACCAGGAACTCGGCCTGTGCCCACACCCTCACTTGGACCTCCGCTTCCTTGCCCGCGTCCACAGCCACGTCCTCTAGGCCTATCCCTACCCCTCAGCATGGTGTATTTCGAATACAGCAGACACAGAGCGGTGTAAAATATTAGGCAATTATTTGCCTGCACTTGGAGGGTCACAGCGGTTATGTTACGCACACTGTAGGCCAAAAAAATTATACGCTAGGCTGCAGAAAGGCCTAGCTGGCTAATAGTGAGCCACTACAACTCCTAGCAGCCACGCAGTAAACTGCACACGCGCACAGGTAGCCCTAATGAGGATTTTTTTTCAGATGTTTTTGAAAAAACCAGGCACCTAGATAGCGTGTATATGTCTTTCCGTCTATCAGCGGTTGTGGGCGTACGCTGTGCGTGAAGTTGACAGGACGCACAGAGCGGTGTAAAAAATTAGGCAATTATTTGCCTGCACTTGGAGGCTGGCAGCGGTTATGTTACGCACACTGTAGGCCAAAAAAATTATACGTTAGGCTGCAGAAAGGCCTAGCTGGCTAATAGTGAGCCACTACAACTCCTAGCAGCCACGCAGTAAACTGCACACGTGCACAGGTAGCCCTAAGGAGGATTTTTTTTTCAGATGTTTTTGAAAAAAACAGGAGCCTAGATAGCGTGTATATGTCTTTCCCTCTATCAGCGGCTGTGGGCGTACGCTGTGCATGTAAAAAATTAGGCAATTACTGGCCTGCACTTGGAGGGTCACAGTGGTTATGTAACGCATACTGTGGGCCGAAAAAATTATACGCTGGGCTGCAGAAAGGCCTAGCTGGCTAATAGTGAGCCACTACAACAGTAATGCACACTCTTACAGGTAGCCCTAAGGAGGAGCTTTTTTGGGGTACTTGTTGACAGGATTCTATACTACCACTGTTCCTGCCTGACCACTATTGCCCCTATACTCTGTATAATTGGCTGCAGACTGACAAGGCAATAGTCTGCAGAGCCCAAGATGAAAAAAAAAATAAGTGCAAAACTGCTCCTAGCAGCCATAACAGTAATGTACATGGTCAGAGGTAGCCCTAAGGAGGAGCTTTTTTGGGGTACTTGTTGACAGGATTTTACACTACCACTGTCCCTGCCTGACCACTACTGCCCCTATACTCTGTATAATTGGCTGCAGACTGACAGCGCAATAGTCTGCAGAGCCCAAGATGAAAAAAAAAAAAAAGTGCAAAACTGCTCCCAGCTGCCACAACAGTAATGCACACGGTCACAGGTAGCCCTAAGAAGGACTGTTGGGGTTCTTGTAGACAGGATCCTACACTACCACTTTCCGTATCTCAGCAGCACTTTCCCTATACTCTGTATAATAGACTGCAGACTGAGAACGCTATAGCTGTAATGGCCTGCACAGCCCGAGATGAAAAAGAAAATTGTGCAAAACTGCTCCCAGCCAGCCACAATAGTAATGCACACGGTCAGATGTGGCCCTAAGAAGGACCGTTGGGGTTCTTGAAGACGCTAACACTCTCCCTAAAGCACCAGTAGCACTCTCCCTAATCTCTGCCAGCGTGTGTCTGAGGCGAGCAGCGGGCGGGACTGCTTTATATACTCGGCGGTCACTTGATCTGCAGGGGGGTGGGATAGGCCTGGAATGTCACAGGAGGAAGTTGTAATGCCTTCCCTGCATATCTATTGGCCAGAAAATGGCGCAAAACATGCAGGGAAGGAAATGGAATTGACTCGAGTACCACGTGGTGCTCGTCTCGAGTAACGAGCCTCTTGAGTACCCTAATACTCGAGCGAGCATCAAGCTCGGACGAGTACGCTCGCTCATCTCTATTAAGTAACATTTAATATTTGTGTACTTTATGTTAACACCATTTTTTTTTTTTTTTTATTTTCTGATTATGTTAAAAGGGTTACAAGTTTAGCAGCAATTTTTCACATTTTAAAAACAAATTTCCAAAATTCATGGAGGCTCAGCTCACATTAAATTCGATGGGAACTGTGCCTGCAATACCAACCTTGGCCACTGCACTATAGTCAATGCGATCTGCTTCCTGCACTGCTTTTAATCACAGTGGCACCTGGAATCAGCTGATTGCTGGGCATCCTGAACAGCAGATCCTCACAAATCATATATTGATGACTTGTCCTGAGAACAGGTCATCAATCGGAGAAAAAAAAAAGGTTAAAAATACATTCTGGTCATCCCCTTTAAAGGGGTATTCCTATCTCAGCATTTCACGACTGACATGGGAAACCAGCAGCTGTTTGCAAAGCATCTCGCCGGGTTTTATGGAAACAGCTGACGCAGCAGTCTCATTGCTTCTGTAACCTGCATTGAAGCTTTCCTGGGTGCGGATTCCAAAGTTTAGGCTTCTTCACCCTGAGAAAGTGTGGGTGAACCAAATTAGGTGACAATCCAACTGTTTATACTTAATTCCCATAATACCCGGGGGTGTATGCCATCGGGACCCGGCGATTTGTCTATTTTAATCTTTTTAAGATAGCTCAGCAGTTTTTCCTGGGTTAAACTGGTGATATTTAGTGGAGAGTTTACATTATCTCATCTGACATTTTATTTTCCTCTGTGAATACACTGGAGAAAAAGCCATTTAATAGATTTGTCTTCTCCACATCATCCTCTACGGTGTCTCCTGTATTATAGGGCCGACATTTTCAGTTAATGTTTTTACTACTTAGCTATAGTTAAAGAACGGTTTATGATTAGTTTTACTCTCCTTGGCAATACGTCTCTTTGTCTCTATCTTTGCTTTTTTATCTGCTTTTTACATAATTTATTTTTATAGAGCTTTAGTGCTTCTTCACTGCCTTCATGTTTTCATAGCTTAAGCCCTCAACAAGCGCCCATACGTCTTTTGACGGCTGCCGTTAAGGGGCTTTATTCTGCAACACCGTCAAAAGACGGTGCTGCGTTAGAAGCCTGGCACAGGTCTCCTATACGGGGGAGAGGGGATGACAGCTGGGCACTTGCTCTAATAGCGAGTCCGAAGAGACTTCTTATTCCTGCTATTTAACCCTTTACATAATCCTGCATAAAAACAAGCCTCCCATAGAGCTCTGTAGATGAAAAAATAAAAATGTTATGGCTCTTGGAATGTGGTGATACAAAAGCAAATCTTTAAAAGAATAAAAAAAAATTTTGTGTACAGAAATAGCAAAACATAAAATAACGTTAGAAACTTGGTGTCGCTGAAATCGTGCTGACCCAAAGAATGTTATCACACTATTTCGCACACTGAACACCGTAAAAATAAAATCCAAAAACAAATAGCATAATTTCTTTTTTTTCCCCAATCCAAAAAAAAAGAATAACTTATATAATACACTAAATGTACCCCAAAATGATGCCATTAGAAAATACAACTTGTCTCATATAGTTATGTCAATGAAAAAAAATAAAAAAAGTTATGCTCTTGGAACGCGACAATGAAAAAAAACTGAAAAATTAGTTGGTTATTATTAAGGTGCAAATGGGCCTCGTCACTAACGGGTTAAACACTTTTTATTTTTGCTGTTTATTACCCCATTTACTTCTTTATTGAGCTACATTGTTTTTCTCCTTCTCCTAACCTTTTTATTCCCTCAAGATATGAACCGCGCACAGTAAGTAATTAGGATGTTTTAAAATATTTCTCATTTATTGTCTGTACTCTTACTCTTATTTTTGAGAATATTGTCCGAGTCAATAAGGATAAGGACTTTTCTTAGCTGGTCAAACTTTGCCTCCCTAAAGTTTACTATTTTTGTAGCCTCCCCCCCCCCCCCCCAATTAAACTTCTTATTAAAAGACAAGTGAAATGTATTATATTATGGTCCATCATTTCCCAGGTGCCCCAAAACCCCTGTTAATCTGTCAAATTATTATTGTTATTCTGTCAGGGTAATATTAATTCCAAAATGGCCGTCCCTCTAGTCGGGTCCTGTACAAGTCGGGTAAGGTAATTTTCTTTAGTTATTGACAGAACCTGGATATTGGAAAAATAAAACTTTATAATTTTTTGAAAGTGGTGATAACAGAATGCGACTTGGACACCGGAGCACCAATGACCATTGGTCATGAAAAGGTAAAGTAACCCAACCTGGAACAGACAAGTATCGCCAAAGCAAATCTGCTTGTTTTGTGGTGTCAGGCAGTAGGCGAACACATGCTCAGCTAGGAAAACTGAGGTCTGTAAGCCGTTAGACAGGTCTTGGATTTGTTTGTTTTTAATGCCTTGTATCATGATGTGCTGTGCAAAGCACCATAAAGCAAGAAATACTTTGGATGGATGTGAAAATTATTTTGCATGTCAACCATCGAAGATCCATGAACTAAGCCAGTCCTAAGGTGTCACTACATAAACACACAGTAGACAAATATAATGCTAGCTTTTGCGGATGTGAAATACGTATTACACTTTCTAGATTATATAGATTGTGACGATCTTCATAATAATTAGGTTGCTAACCCAGGACTGCAATGTGCGCTGCCTCTCTGTGCTCACAGTACAGACACGGGAATGGGGAAAAGATTATTGCTTCTTTGGGGATTCTGGGAAATCTCCCTTTTTCAGGGAGTCCCCTGACATTCCATAATATGAGACAACTCGTGACGACATGATGGCAAACTAGGAAAAGTGGAAACACTTTATATACTTCAGATGATGTTTTTGTGCTGTAAAATCCCTGTATAATATAGAATACATGGAGTGAAGGAGGGTAATAACTCATGCTGCCTATGTCTGTGGAAGGAGAGACCATCACACAAGCATGACTGCCGATAAGGATGAGTGATTACAGCTATTGGAATCCCATCTATACTGCGGAGTACTTATCTAGTGTTCTCCATGATGATATTGTTTCTCTGTGTGTACTACAGAGAAAATTGGTGGTGTATACTGTAGAAGACCTAATTAGCAGCAGTCTCCTCCCAACATCTCAGGGAAGACTGAAAATTAGAAATACAGTGTGCAAAGGGGGAAACTTGTTAAAAATGCAGGATACAATTCATATAATGACCAGGGTCAGAAACGTCTTTTCTCCTTAGGGAGAGCAACTATATACTATAAACTAAGTGAGGAGACTCAAATGGCCACATACGCTCCTTTGGGTAATATGCAAATAAGGGAGATGGAATAAATCCTCTACAGTGCCACCTATTGAAAGGCAGCATTTCTTCAAGTCAAAGTCAGACTTTTTATACAAGCCTTGTTACAATGACCAGGAATTACAAGCAAAGCCAGACTCCATATGCATACAGCTGTTTCAGGGTTTTTACCCTTCATCAGTGTACAGTAGGAGTCTGGCTTTGCTAGTGAGAGGCCTGGGACGGGGGTCAGAAACGCTCTTTTCTCCTTAGGGAGAGCAACTATATACTATAAACTAAGTGAGGAGACTCAAATGGCCACGCACGCTCCTCTGGGTAATATGCAAATAAGGGAGATGGAATAAATCCTCCACAGTGCCACCTATTGAAAGGCAGCATTCCTTCAAGTCAAAGTCACATTACCCAGAGGAGCGTGTGTGGCCATTTGAGTCTCCTCACTTAGTTTATAGTATATAGTTGCTCTCCCTAAGGAGAAAAGAGCGTTTCTGACCCCCGTCCCAGGCCTCTCAGTAGCAAAGCCAGACTCCTACTGTACACTGATGAAGGGCAAAAACCCTGAAACAGCTGTATGCACATGGAGTCTGGCTTTGCTTGTAATTCCCGGTCATTGTAACAAGGCTTGTATAAAAAGTCTGACTTTGACTTGAAGGAATGTTGCTTTTCAATAGGTGGCACTGTGGAGGATTTATTGCATCTCCCTTATTTGCATATTACCCAGAGGAGCGTGTGTGGCCATTTGAGTCTCCTCACTTAGTTTATACACAGGGACATATTTTCATACAACGGATGATCCACATGATAAAAATGCATGCAATATTGTATTCCTGTCCGTTCATGTGATCTGTCCATGTATATTACACAGCTAAAATACTGGTGTCTGTGCGCTGATCAACGCAAACTGCATCCTGAGTCTCTGTGGCACAACTCGCACTTATGGCTAGGAGGGGGTACCTAGTCTAAACAAAACGTTTTTTAGAGCAAACAGAACCTATTTTTCCAGGGAAACTATATAGAACGACTTACCTTTGGTTTCTGTGACAAGGGTTTGGATTGCATGGGTCCTTTGAAGAACACTCTCCAAACTCAAACTCATGGTCCAATAATCCAACACATCGCGCTATACAAGCACTCGGATATGTGCGTCCATTCTTTCCGCATACAGGAACAAACTTATCTGCACAATTGCAGGGCAATCCTAAAATATCAGATTCACAGCACTGTTACATTACAAAACCTTCTCACCTACATCAGCTGAAAGTATTAAAACCGTGTGCATGAGGCTAGAAACATATATTTATTGTGGGTCTCTAACAGTTTGACATTTTCATATTATCTACTTTTGATTTTTCATTTTTTCGCCTTCCGAGGGCCATAACTTTTTTTACTTTGGCTACTCAGGATTTTTTTCCAGCGCTAATTATATTTTTTAATATCACCATTTGATGTAACAGTGTGTTAAGAACAGTATGGAAAATTATTTGTGGGGGGGAATGAAAAAAAAAATTCAGCCATTGTTTTTTGGGATTCATGTTTTTCACAGTTCACTTTGTTCTGTGGGTTCGTATAATTACAGCAATATATAAAATCTATATATAAAGACAAAAGCCCTCACTGACTGACTGACTGACTCACTGACTGACTCACTGACTGACTCGCCACTAATTCTCTCACTTCTCGATGTCGTAGAAACATGAAATTTGGCAGGAGCATTGACTATGTCATAAATAGGAGAAGCTAATGGGTCCCAATTTGATTATTCAATTCTAAGCGCAAAAGAATTAGCGTCCAAATTTTACATACGGAATGTAATTCTCTCACTTGAAATTTGCACAAGCATTGATTACACAGGTCTGCGATAAAAAATTGTAGCATATTTAATTAGTGGGTTTAACAGTATTTTTTGTGCTGATTACGGTAAAAATAGTGAAAAAATTCCATCACCCCTAGATAAGTTACAAATTTCACCTGAAATTTTCTTATTTTCAGGGTTTTTCAGGTTCGGTACGGGTACGACTATGAATTTAAACTGTCTGCTAGGCGTGACCTTGACTGCAGTCAGTGACTCAGTGTGGAGCCAGCCACTGTGGTGTACGCATCAAACAGTTTTGTGATACGGTATTTAGAAGAAATGGCTACTAGAAGATGTGTCAACTCTCCTGTTTCTGTTATATTTGTGGGTCTTATACCGTCAGGATGCAACAAAGGAACATTTCTAATTTTGTTCAGGTGTATTTTGCATACTTTGGTATGAAATTAGGGGACCAAGATAAATCTTGGGCTCCCCATATAGTGTGTTGTGTGTGTGTTGAAGAACTGAGACAATGGTTTCAAGGTAAGAAGAAACCATTTAGTTTTGGAGTACCCATGGTTTGGAGAGAGCCTAAAAATCACAGTGATGACTGTTATTTTTGTTCTTGTTCAGTGCAAGGTTTCAATTTAAAAAACAGGAAGGACATTTCATACCCAACCAACATACGTTCGGCTATTCGCCCTGTTCCTCATGAACCTGACTTGCCTATTCCTTCACCTCCGGATACCCTGGACAATATTTTAGACGATTTAGACCAAATGTCACATAGTAGCAGCGATAATGATGACAGCTACGATCCAGGTACCAATGACCCTGAACTTTTCTCTCAATCAGACTTGAACGACTTAGTACGAGATCTGGGCCTACCAAAGGATTCAGTGGAAGTGTTAGGGTCTAGACTTCAAGAAAGACATATGTTAGCCTCCGGTGTTTCATTTTCATGGTACCGACTTAGAGAAAAGTAATTTGTCCCTTTTTTTACACAAGAGGGTGAACTAGTTTTCTGCAACAATGTACCTGGAATCATGGAAATGTTCAACATAACGTATGACCCAGAGGAATGGAGACTTTTCATAGATTCGTCAAAAAGAAGTTTGAAAGCCGTACTTCTTCACAATAGTAACCAATATGCTTCTGTGCCTGTTGGACACTCAGTCCATTTGAAAGAATGCTACGAAAATCTTGGGTTTGTTCTTAATAAGCTCAGCTACTCTGACCATAAATGGACCATTTGTGGGGATTTGAAAGTTATTTCCATGTTACTAGGTCAACAAAGTGGTTACACAAAGTTTCCATGTTTCCTCTGTGAATGGGATAGCCGTGACAGGAAACAACAATATGTCAAGCAGACCTGGCCAATCAGAAAGGCTCTTATTCCTGGAGTTAAAAATGTTGAAAGACAAAGTTTAGTGGATCTTAAAAAGATCTTACTTCCACCACTTCATATCAAATTGGGACTAATGAAACAGTTTGTGAAAGCATTACACAAAGCAGGAGAGTGTTTCAAGTATCTTTGTGAACAGTTTCCTGGTCTATCAGATGCTAAGCTGAAAGAGGGAGTCTTTGTTGGGCCTGACATAAGAAAACTTTTAAAATATGAAATCTTTGTCACTAAAATGGAAATGGAAGAAAAAAATGCCTGGAATTCATTTAAACTGGTTGTAACAGGCTTTCTTGGAAATAAAAAAGACCCAAACTACAAGAAACTTTGGTTGCTGAATTGTTACAAAGCTACAAAATCTTGGGCTGCAACATGAGTGTCAAAGTCCATTTCTTTCACTCACATCTGGACTACTTTCCAGAATATCGTGGGGCTGTAAGTGAGGAACAAGGAGAACGTTTCCATCAAGATCTAAAAGAAATGGAGCGCAGATACCAAGGTCGATGGAATGTCAACATGATGGCAGACTACTGTTGAATGTTAAAAAGGGAAAATTCACAAGAACACAGCCGAAAAAGTACCAAAAGAAGCTTTGATGGAAAAAGAAAACGTTTTTACAAAGACTTATAATAACTTTGCAACACATGTGTATCACTATTATGCTTATTTTAGCTAGGTATTGTTGTTGTTTTTTTGCCTTTACTTCATGCTAAAATAATAAAAACAAATAAAAAATTTTCCGTTTTTTGTATTTTTTCCAAATACTTCAACTTTATTTTGTAGGCAAGCCGTACGTGTTAGACAAAAACCCATGTCATTTTTGAAATCTGTGCAAAAAAATACATAAAGATGATTTAACAAAATCAAAACAATTTTTTAAAGTTTTTTTGCAGACCTGTGTTATTATGTCATAAATAGGAAAAGTTAATAGGTCCCAACTCGATTATTCAATTCTAAGTGCAAACAATTAAGCGTCCAGATTTTAAGTACGTAATTTAATTCTCTCATTTCCCGATGTAATAGAAATTTGAAGTTTGGCACGGGCATTGATCATGTCATAGATAGGAAAAGGTAATGGGTTCCAACTCGATTATTCAATTCTACGCAAAAGAATTAGTGTCCAAATTTTACGTACAATATCTAATTCTCTCACTTCCCGATGTTATAGAAACTTGAAATTTGGCACGGGCATTGATTATGTCATAAATAGGAAAAGGTAATGGGCCCCAACTTGATTATTCAATTCTAAGCACAAAAGAATTAGCATCAAAATTTACGTACGTAATCTAATTCTCTCACTTGAAATTTGGCACGAGCATTGATTATGTCATAAATAGGAAAAGTTAATGGGTCCCAACTCGATTATTCAATTCTAAGTGCAAAAGAATTAGCGTCCAAATTTTACGTATGGAATCTAATTCTCTCACTTCCCGGTGTCATAGAAACTTGAAATTTGGCACGGGCATTGATTATGTCACAAATAGGAAAAGTTAATCCTCTGTGGGTAGAAATACAGGGGGAAAAAAAACCAACAAAATCCTGATAGGGGTCTTCTATAGACCACCAAAAGCAACAGAAGAAACTGAAAACTTACTATTAAGGCAGATAGAAGAGGTGTCAAACCGAAATGAAGTAATTATGATGGGGGACTTTAATTATCCAGGTATAACATGGGAGAACGAAACCTGCAAATCTCATAGGGGTGATAAGTTCTTGAGAGTAATTAAAGATAATTGCCTGAACCAACTAGTGCAGGAACCAACAAGAGGGAGGGCCATTCTGGACCTAGTACTAACTAACAAACCAGAATGGATAAAGGGGGTACAGGTTGAGGGGCACTTGGGGAACAGTGACCACAATATAATCAACTTCCAGCTGTCATTCAATAAGAAGCCTTATCAGGGAGCGACAAACAAACTAAACTTTAGTAAAGCAAAATTTGATCAGCTTAGAACTACTATCGGTAACATTAATTGGGACAACATCCTCAAAAATATCAGTACAAAGGGCAAATAGGAGGAGTTTAAAAGGATCCTAATCACCCCATGTGAGCAGTTCATTCCCTTTAAAAATAAAAGAACTTCAAATAAAAGGAAACCAATGTGTCTCGACAAGACGGTAAGAGAGGCAATTAACGAAAAAAAGAAAGCGTTCAAACTACTAAAGCAAGAAGGCAGCGAAGAAGCGCTAAAATCGTACAGGGAAAAAAACAAAATATGCAAAGATAGGATCAAAATTGCCAAGGAGGAGGCAGAAAGACTGATAGCCAAAGAGAGCAAAAACAACCCGAAACTATTTTTTAACTATATTAACAGCAAAGGGATTTGCAGGGAGAGCACTGGCCCTTTAACAAATAATGCAGGAGAAATAATTGAAGATGATGGAGGGAAGGCAAATCTATTAAACAGTTTCTTTTCAAGTGTATTCACAAACGAAAAGGAAATGCCACACGAGATGCAGGGGAATAACATGAACCTCTCACAAAATATCTCATACCTAACGCAGGAGGAAGTGCAGAAGCAACTAAAGAAGACTAAAATCGATAAATCGCCAAGCCCAGAAGGAATACACCCAAGGATACTAAGGGAACTAAGTGAGGAGATAGCTAGGCCGCTATATCTAATATTTCTAGACACTTTCAAGACCGGTGTTGTACCATTGGATTGGCGCATTGCCAACGTGGTTCCAATTTACAAAAAGGGGAGCAAAAGTTAGTCTGGTAACTACAGGCCAGAAAGTCTCACTTCAGTAACGGGAAAAATTTTCGAGGGGATTCTGAGAGACGCCATCGATGAGTACCTCAAGGAGAACAAGAGAATAAAACTCCTCACCAGCATGGATTCATGAAGGGTCGCTCATGTCAGACAAATCTGATCAGTTTCTATGACGAAGTAAGCTCTAGGCTGGACCTGGGAGAATCTATTGATCTCATATTTCTGGAATTCTCTAAAGCCTTTGACACCGTGCCACATAATAGGCTAATATACAAAATGAGGCAGCTCGGATTGCGTGAAAAAGTGTGTAATTGGGTAAAGAATTGGCTCAATGATAGAAAGCAGAGGGTGGTAATAAATCGTTCATACTCTGATTGGACCACAGTCGATAGCGGGGTGCCACAAGGTTCAGTATTAGGCCCCATTCTGTTCAATATATTTATCAACGACCTGATAGAGGGGCTGCACAGCAAAATATCAATATTTGCAGATGACACAAAATTATACAATATAATTAATGCAATGGAGGACAATGTGCGGCTACAAACTGACCTAGATAAGCTGGGGGCTTGGGCAGAAAAATGGCAAGTGAAGTTCAATGTTGAAAAATGTAAGATTATGCACATGGGCAGCAAGAATGCATGTTACCAATATTCACTTAATGGAGTACCGCTAGTGAAAAGTGATATGGAAAAGGACCTGGGGGTATTAGTGGATAGTAGACTAAACTGGAGTAACCAATGCCAGTCAGCTGCTGCAAAGGCAAATAAAGTTTTGGGGTGTATTAAAAGAGATATAGGGGCAAAGGACGAGAACATTATCCTTCCATTATATAAGGCACTAGTCAGGCCCCACATGGAATACTGCGCACAGTTCTGGTCACCGATGCTCAGGAAAGATGTTACAGTACTGGAGGGGGTTCAAAGAAGAGCAACTAAACTAATACATGAAATGACGGGACAGGAATACCCAGAGAGGCTATCCAAGCTGGGATTATTTACTCTAGAAAAAAGATGGCTAAGGGGTGATCAAATAACTATGTATAAATACATGAGGGGACAATACAAGGATCTCTCCCATGATCTGTTTATACCCAGGACTACGACGGTAACAAGAGGACATCCGTTACGTTTAGAGGAAAGCAGGTTTCATCACCAACATAGAAAGGGGTTCTTTACTGTAAGAGCAGTTAGACTGTGGAACTCTCTGCCGGAGGAAGTGGTGATGGCAAAATCCATAGGGGAGTTTAAAAGGGGACTTGATGTCTTTCTGGAGAGGAAGGATATTATAGGTTATAAATCTTAGGTTAATTGTTAATCCAGGTTTACAGGCAGGTAGGAACTATTAGGGGTTGATCCAGGGAGTCGGGAAGGAATTTTTTCCCCAAAAGGGCTAATTGGCTTCTGCTCTTGGGGTTTTTTTGCCTTCCGCTGGATCAACATAGGAGGATAGACAGGCTGGACTAGATGGACATTGTCTTCATTCGGCCTAAGGAACTATGTTACTATGTTAATGGGTCCCGACTCGATTATTCAATTCTAAGCGCAAAAGAATTAGCTCCCAAATTTTACATACAGAATCTAATTCTCTCACTTCTTGATGTCATAGAAACTTGAAATTTGGCACGAGCATTGATTATGTCATAAATAGAAAAAGTTAATGGGTCCCAACTCGATTATTCAATTCTAAGCACAAAAGAATTAGCGTCCAAATTTTACATACGTAGTCTAATTCTCTCACTTCCTGATGTCATTTTATATAAAGGAAACGTCGCATGGTTACCTCCCCGTGATGTTTCCTGGATAACGCAAAGAACTATGCAAAATGGTGAACATATTTTTTTCCTCAGTATCTCTAAAGTAACCACGGCTTCATAAGATTTTCTGTGTGAACACCAGATAAAACACCAGTACCAAATTAACTTGAGCGAAGCCGGGTATATCAGCTAGTAAATAATAAAAACGATGTTCTATTATTTAAGAAAAATAAGAAAGCTAAAAAAATGTGCCTTATGTTGCCACACGCTGGCACCTATTACTAATCTATTCTTCAAATGACAAAGCTGTGTGATGGCTTATTTTTGGAATAGTGAGTAGTAGTTTTCATTTATGCCACTGGGTGGGGGGGGGGGGGTGACCAAAAAAACAGCAATTCTGTGTATTTTTTTTCTTACATGCAAAGAAAAGAGGGAAGCCAGCTAGTCACCAGTCTAGTTAAATGTCTAGGTACAGTCTCTCTAATAATTTGAGAGTGTTGGAAAGAAACATGAGCTGAAAGTACTTAAACAGGCTTGAAAAATCCAGTGACCAGGTGGAAAACCAGAGGTACTTAACAAAAGATTTCTGAATAGGGCTGAGCTGCAACACCGGACAGACATTACAAGAGAACAGTTGTGCTGTTTCTGCAGAGAGGAAATCCCCGTTTTCTAATCTACATTTTTTTTCTATTCCTGTAGTGCCTCAGCATCCAACCACAGACACGGCCGTGTATCATTGCGCGATAACTCATGGATTCTCGTGCAGGCGCATTGACGTACACACACTCTTGGAAGATAGATCATGATTAGAGATGAGCTTGATACTCGTTCGAGTATTAGCGTGTTCGAGATGCTCGTTACTCGTGACGAGTACCACGCGATGTTCGAGTTACTTTCACTTTCATCTCTGAGACGTTAGCGCGCTTTTCTGGCCAATAGAAAGACAGGGAAGGCATTACAACTTCCCCCTGCGACGTTCAAGCCCTATACCACCCCCCTGCAGTGAGTGGCTGGCGAGATCAGGTGTCACCCGAGTATAAAAATCGGCCCCTCCCGCGGCTCGCCACAGATTTATTCTGACATAGAAGAGGGAAAGTGCTGTTGGTGCCGGAGCTGCTATAGGGAGAGTGTTAGGAGTATTTTAGACTTCAAGAACCCCAACGGTCCTTCTTAGGGCCACATCTAACCGTGTGCAGTAGTGTGGAGGCTGCTTTTTGCAGTGTTGCACTTTTTTTTTTGTATATCGGCTGTGCAGATCATTGCGCCCTGCAGTAATTATACATAGTCCAGGGCCAGTAGTGGTGAGGCAGGGACAGAAGACATATATTTATTGAATATAGGCAGTGGACCTTTCCAAAAAAATTTTGGAAAAAAAATCTATTTGGGCTGCCTGTGACTGTCCTCAGTGTACTGGGTCTGTGCTGGGTGTAGTTGTCCTCCTAATTCATACGCAGCCAGCTAAGTGTTACAGCAGGCTTGCGCAAAATTATTTCCTGGCTCTGTGTTGGCTGTTACATCACCGCTGTATTCCAGTCCACAGTGCAACAGTCTGCAGTTATTTTACATACTCCAGGGCCAGTAGTGGTGAGGCAGGGACACAAGACATATATTTATTGAATATAGGCAGTGGGCCTTTCCAAAAACATTTGGGAAAAAAAATCTATTTGGGCTGCCTGTGACTGTCCTCAGTGTACTGGGTCTGTGCTGGGTGTAGTTGTCCTCCTAATTCATACGCAGCCAGCTAAGTGTTACAGCAGGCTTGCGCAAAATTATTTCCTGGCTCTGCTGTGCGTTCGGTAAGCGAAGTCAGCCTCCAACCACAGGCCAATAAGCGGCACATTTAATTACAACGTTCTGTTTCTGCACTACTGGTAATACACCATGCTGAGGGGTAGGGGTAGGCCTAGAGGACGTGGACGCGGGTGAGGACGCGGAGGCCCAAGTCAGGGTGTGGGCACAGGCTGAGCCAGTGCGGTGGCCAGGGGTAGAGGCAGGGCCAGACCGAATAATCCACCAACTGTTTCCCAAAGCGCCCCCTCGCGCCATGCCACCCTGCAGAGCTCAAGGTGCTCTACGGTGTGGCAGTTTTTCACAGAGACGCCTGACGACCGACGAACAGTGGTGTGCAACCTTTGTCGCGCCAAGATCAGCTGGGGAGCCACCACCACCAGCATGCGCAGGCATATGATGGCCAAGCACCCCACAAGGTGGGACGAAGGCTGTTCACCGCCTCCGGTTTGCACCACTGCCTCTCCCCCTGTTCCCCAACCTGCCACTGAGATCCAACCCCCCTCTGAGGACACAGGCACTACCGTCTCCTGGCCTGCACCCACACCCTCCGCTGTCCTCGGCCCCATCCAGCAATGTCTCTCAGCGCAGTGTCCAGACGTCGCTAGCGCCACTTTTTGAGCGCAAGCGCAAGTACGCCGCCACGCACCTGCACGCTCAAGCTTTAAACGTGCACATTGCCAAATTGATCAGCCTGGAGATGCTGCCGTATAGGCTTGTGGAAACGGAGGCTTTCAAAAGCATGATGGCGGCGGCCCCGCGCTACTCGGTTCCCAGTTGCCACTAATTTTCCCGATGTGCCGTCCCAGCCCTGCACGACCACGTCTCCTGCAACATTGTACGCGCCCTCACCAACGCGATTACTGCCAAGGTCCACTTAACAACGGACACGTGGACAAGCACAGGCGGGCAGGGCCACTATATCTCCCTGACGGCACATTGGGTGAATTTAGTGGAGGCTGGGACCGAGTCAGAGCCTGGGACCGCTCACGTCCTACCCACCCCCAAAATTGCGGGCCCCAGCTCAGTGCTGGTATCTGCGGCGGTGTATGCTTCCTCCACTAAACCACCCTCCTCCTCCTCCTCCTCCAACGCAACCTCTGTCTCGCAATCAAGATGTGTCAGCAGCAGCAGCACGTCGCCAGCAGTCGGTGTCTCGCGGCGTGGCAGCACAGCGGTGGGCAAGCGTCAGCAGGCCGTGCTGAAACTACTCAGCTTAGGAGAGAAGAGGCACACGGCCCACGAACTGCTGCAGGGTCTGACAGAGCAGACCGACCGCTGGCTTGCGCCGCTGAGCCTCCAGCCGGGCATGGTCGTGTGTGACAACGGCCGTAACCTGGTGGCGGCTCTGCAGCTCAGCAGCCTCACGCACGTGCCATGCCTGGCCCATGTCTTTAATTTGGTGGTTCAGCGCTTTCTGAAAAGCTACCCACACTTGTCATACCTGCTCGGAAAGGTGCGCCGAGTCAGCGTTCATTTCCGCAACTCCAAGACGGACGCTGCCACCCTGCGGACCCAGCAACATCGGTTTAATCTGCCAGTGCACCGACTGCTGTGCGACGTGCCCACACGGTGGAACTCTACGCTCCACATGTTGGCCAGGCTCTATGAGCAGCGTAGAGCTATAGTGGAATACCAACTCCAACATGGGCGGCGTAGTGGGAGTCAGCCTCCTCAATTCTTTACAGAAGAGTGGGCCTGGTTGGCAGACATCTGCCAGGTCCTTGGAAACTTTGAGGAGTCTACCCAGATGCTGAGCGGGGATGCTGCAATCATTAGCGTCACCATTCCTCTGCTATGCCTCTTGAGAAGTTCCCTGCAAAGCATAAAGGCTGACGCTTTGCACTCGGAAACGGAGGCGTAGGAAGACAGTATGTCGCTGGATAGTCAGAGCACCCTCATGTCTATATCTCAGCGCGTTGAGGAGGAGGAGGGGGAGGAGCATGAGGAGGAGGGGGAAGAGACCGCTTGGCCCACTGCTGAGGGTACACATGCTGCTTGTCTGTCATCCTTTCAGCGTGTATGGCCGGAGGAGGAGGAGGAGGAGGATCCTGAAAGTGATCTTCCTAGTGAGGACAGCCATGTGTTGCATACAGGTACCCTGGCACACATGGCTGACTTCATGTTAGGATGCCTGTCTCGTGACCCTCGCGTTACACGCATTCTGGCCACTACGGATTACTGGGTGTACACACTGCTCGACCCACGGTATAAGGAGAACCTTTCCACTCTCATTCCCGAAGAGGAAAGGGGTTCGAGAATGATGCTATACCACAGGGCGCTGGTGGACAAACTGATGGTAAACTTCCCATCCGACAGCGCTAGTGGCAGAAGGCGCAGTTCCGAGAGCCAGGTAGCAGGGGAGGCGCAGAGATCAGGCAGCATGTACAGCGCAGGCAGGGGAACATTCTCCAAGGCCTTTGACAGCTTGATGGCTCCCCAGCAAGACTGTGTCACCGCTCCCCAGTCAAGGCTGAGTTGGCGGGAGCACTGTAAAAGGATGGTGAGGGAGTACGTAGCCGATCGCACGACCGTCCTCCGTGACGCCTCTGCCCCCTACAACTACTGGGTGTCGAAGCTGGACACGTGGCCTGAACTCACGCTGTATGCCCTGGAGGTGCTTGCTTGTCCTGCGGCTAGCGTCTTGTCAGAGAGGGTGTTTAGTGCGGCTGGGGGAATCATCACGGATAAGCGTACCCGTCTGTCAACCGACAGTGCTGACAGGCTTACACTCATCAAGATGAACAAAGCCTGGATTTCCCCAGACTTCTCTTCTTCACCAGCGGACAGCAGCGATGCCTAAGCAATACGTAGGCTGCACCCGCGGATGGAAGCATTGTTCTCTATCACCATCAAAAACGGGGACCTTTTAGCTTCATCAATCAGTGTATAATATTCCTCCTCCTCCTCCTGCTCCTCCTCCTGAAACCTCACGTAATCACGCCGAACGGGCAATTTTTCTTAGGCCCACAAGGCTCAGTCATATTTTTTGTAAACAATTTTTATACGTTTCAATGCTCATTAAAGCGTTGAAACTTGCACCTGAACCAATTTTTATTTTAACTGGGCTGCCTCCAGGCCTAGTTACCAATTAAGCCACATTAACCAAAGCGATTAATGGGTTTCACCTGCCCTCTTGGTTGGGCATGGGCAATTTTTCTGAGGTACATTAGCACTGTTCGTACACCAATTTTTTGGGGCCCTCGCCTACAGTGTAATCCAATTAATTTTTTGTCCACCTGCATTACAGCTGACGGTACAGCAGCTGTGCTGGGCACTGCAATGGGATATATTTATGTACCGCTGGTGGGTTCCAGGGAGCCACCCATGCTGTCGGTCCACATGGAGTTGTAACTACATGTCCACTTCTAAAGAAACCCAGTCTGACTGGGGCATGCAGTGTGGGCCGAAGCCCACCTGCATTTAACATGACATTACCTCAGCTGTGATGGGCAATGCTATAGGATATATTTATGTGCCGCCGGTGGCTTCCTGGCACCCACCCATGCTGTCGGTCCACAGGGACTTCACAATAGGGAGTTGTACCTGCCTGTGTCTATGAATTAAAAAGCCCGGTCAGGTTGGGGCATGCAGTGTGGGCCGAAGCCCACCTGCATTTAATCGGACGTTACCTCAGCTGTGATGGGCACTGCAATGGGATACATTAATATACAGCCGGTGGGTTCCAGGGAGCCACCCATGCTGTGGGTGCACACGGAATTCCCATTGCGGAGTTGTACCTGCCTGTGACTATTTATAAAAAACCGCGGTCTGACTGGGGCATGTAGACACCTTGACAGAATGAATAGTGTGTGGCACATAGGTTCCCCATTGCTATGCCCACGTGTACAGCTCCTGATGGCGGTGGCACAGGATTATATTTCTCATTGCTTCCATACAGCATTGTGGGCTATCGCCCCGCCCCTTTTAAAGAGGGTCGCTGCCTAGCCGTGCCAACCCTCTGCAGTGTGTGCCTGCGGTTCCTCCTCATGGCAGACGCACTTATAAATGGACATGAGTGTGGCGTGGCATGAGGGCAGCAGAAGGCTGCGCAGGGACAATTTGGTGTGCGCTGTGGACACTGGGTCGTGCAGGGGGGGTTGGGCAGCATGTAACCCAGGAGAAGTGGCAGCGGAGTGTCATGCAGGCAGTGATTGTGCTTTGTTGGAGGTAGTGTGGTGCTTAGCTAAGGTATGCATTGCTAATGAGGGCTTTTCAGAAGTAAAAGTTGTTGGGGGGGGGCCACTCTTGCCGCTATTGTAGCTTAATAGTGGGACCTGGGAACTTGAGATGCAGCCCAACATGTAGCCCCTCGCCTGCCCTATCCATTGCTGTGTCGTTCCCATCACTTTCTTGAATTGCCCAGATTTTCACAAATGGAAACCTTAGCGAGCATCGGCGATATACAAAAATGCTCGAGTCGCCCATTGACTTCAATGGGGTTCATTACTCGAAACGAACCCTCGAGCATCGCGATAATTTCGTCCCGAGTAACGAGCACCCGAGCATTTTGGTGCTCGCTCATCTCTAATCATGATGAGTGAGATGCTGAGTAACATTACACAATATCTCATAGACTCCCGCGCATGCGCATTAATGCATTATACACGCCGAGAAGATGGAGGATGAGGAGTAAGAGCAATCCAAAGGAGACATATACTTGAGGTAAGATTACACATTTGTTTTTAATTAGATCAATCAAATGGAGCATGATGTCATTGGTGGAGGGTTTTGATAAAAGGCTAAGATGTGCATCATATCTCTGAGCTTGACATCATATCTCTGAGCTGTTTTTATGACTTTGAAGAAATAAAGAGACATCCATAGGGATGTAAGTTTTATCTTCTGCACCTCAAGTTTGCTGTCCATCTTTCTCATATGAATGTCTGGGGAAGTGGATCCCATCCCTGTCTGGACGTGCAAACAAGTCTACTTCATATATACCTTGAAGAGAGTGCTGCTGTGGAACTCTCTTTTTCATATACATTAAAACCAGGCAGCAGAGATACAACTCAGCTTACGTGTTTCAGATGTGATGACTATCCTCAGTGATAGTGAGAGCACTGATAGATTACCCATCATGCTTTCATTTTACTAGTGACTGATTCAATAACCCAGCCAATAAACTACTGATACATCACATATTTATAACCGGACATCAATAAACAGCAGATTGTTGATCCGAGTCTAGGTAGGAACTATCAAGCGTTGATCCAAGGATTAGTCTGGCTGCATTATGGAGTCAGGAAGGAATTTTCCCCCCGAATGGGCTAATTGGGGTCTCATTGCGGTTTTTTGCCTTCCTCTGGATCAACAAGGAGGGGGGTTGAAGCAGGCTGAACTAGATGGACATTGTCTTCATTCAGCCTAACATGCTATGTTACTATGTTCACACGAGTGTACATAAACAGCTATTTACCCACATATATACGCCGGTCATCTGATAGAATGCTTTAAATCCAATGCATTTTTGGTTCACATGGCCCAGCGTACATAAGCTCGTGTAAAGGCAGCCTAATAGATTTATTTTCTTATCATTACCATCTACAATTCTTTCTTCATTACTTTTAAATGGCCAACAATTTCAGTTTTAATCTTTTTACTTGTTATATAATTAAAGAACAGTTTATA
Organism: Eleutherodactylus coqui; assembly: GCF_035609145.1. Taxonomy (NCBI): domain Eukaryota; kingdom Metazoa; phylum Chordata; class Amphibia; order Anura; family Eleutherodactylidae; genus Eleutherodactylus; species Eleutherodactylus coqui. Next base: position 14,275,413 of record NC_089845.1, read on the forward strand.
GCTCTTTAAAGCTTTTTCACTGCCTAACTGTTTTAGTAGTTTAACCCCTTAATGACCACCTATATGCCTTTTGATTGCGGCCATTAATGGCATTTATTCTGATGCACGTGTCTTTTTATGCTACTGCATTACTGCTCTAACAGTGGGGACCGAAGAAACCACCAGTGCCCGCTGTTTAACTTTTTACATTTTTTCACAAAAATTTATCCTAGCCTTTTTTGGTGCTTGCCGTCCCAGTTTTTTCTCTTTGGTTCTCTCTTGCGCTTGGTTAAGTGTGGTCCATGCACTAGAATGAAATTAGACTGATGACCTTGCTATTCTGTATGTTTGGTGGACAACACCTGAATGCTGTCATATAATAGGTGCTTTGAAATGCTCCGCCTCTTTACAAATCCATAAATAAAGGCCGAGTTGTTTATCTCTGGTCAGAGTTCTTTTCTATAAGAACATTTTTTGGAAATAATTGGGTTTACAGACAAGTTAATAAAAGACAGTGCTGTAGAACGTGTCTATGTTTCTGTAGCTGGGTCAGGGAAATCACTGTTAGGACTGTGACTAGTAATTAGTGGGAAATTTTATGCAGACTGCCTCTGCGATTTGAAGTTCCGTTCCCATGTCAAACTTCAAAACATTTTTTTCACAAATGCCACAGCATTTCAGAATAAAACATACATGGGGGAATTAGGCAAAGCTGTTTAGGGTTCATGCTGCCCATTGTTCAGGTAGCATGAACCCTGTGACAGATTCCCTTTAAGTGAATAGAGTTGATGTTGCATAATTCTACAGATGATATCTTCCTGGGGTTTCCTTCCTCTCACCCACTAGCGGTTTTTTATTGCTGTGTTTTTTTCAATGGGAGTTTCTAATGTTTAAATTGTGTGCATTTGCGATTTTTGTGTGATGCGATTTTAACAATATTGACAAAAAAACTTAAAATTAAAAAAAATATATATTTCAACATAAAAATGTCAATTACAAAATAGGCCATTTACTGATGACACATTCCCTTTTTGGTTTCTTACCAGTAAACATGCTTTGATCACTGTTGGAGCCAAATTCGTTCATACACTGACGTTTTGAGCATTGGACTTTACCAGCCACACATAAACAGCTATTACAGGCGACTTTGAAGGACGCCCCATGAGCTGTAAAATAAGATGTGTAGACATTCCATCAGTCAATGTACTTATAATGACTATACCAAGTAGAAGGGAAAGAAGAATTAACATGTTATTTCTAATCAATAGTTATATTGCTATACAGTATGCAGTCCTTATGTAAATGAGTTGTCTTATGACAGCCATTTGTCATAGGCAGGGTAAGTCTGCGATCGGCTGTTATTGCTAAGGGTTTCTAAAGCTAAACTGACTGCAATCTAAAAAAGCGGTAATCATGGTGACAAAACCTCATTCCCTGCCAAGGATGTATTTCATATGTCCTCGCAGGGAAGCGCTTCAGTAGTCAAGTTGCAGTGAATAGTGAGTTATTTATTGTGCTACAGCTACCAAAATCACATCTACACTACTCAGTACTGCTTAATGATGTTCCTACTCAACGATATGTCTGTGTGTTACAGAGATATAGAATATGCCCTGCTCTTTTCTGTGCACAGTGTATAGAAGACAGCATAGCAGTAGTCGAGAACTAGATGTACAGCCTGCAAAGGGGAAATCTGATGGTAAATGGTGGCCAGAAATAGTGTTATTCCTCACATACACATGGCAGCTTATTCTGAAAATTCAAGTATGCTCTTGTAGCATGTATGACTTTGCACATCGTGCTCTTTTATTTTTACTTTTTTTGCATTTAGCCTCTGCTTTTATGAGAGTTATGGGCAGCATTGTAAAATGTAATGCGTTAAAAAACTCTTGTTTGTCACAAAAAGGTACATGAAGGTGGACGTAGCCATCAACAGCACCCCAACGCAAGTACAGTAATCAGCTTGTCTGCTTTCAGGAAATGCATAGAATTTGGGTGTGTACTCACTTTTGAATAATTCTAGTTTTAGTAAAGTTATTAAAAGAGGCTTAACATAACAAAATAAACTCGAGAGGTATGCATTTCTTCAAAAGTAACAGCCCATCCATTTCCAATGTTACAGCATAAGACCCTCCACTTCCCAAAATAAGTAGCTTTATCTTCCAAAAGGTAGAAGAGAAACAAGGGATCTGCTATCTTGGCCCTAATTCTTGAGCCTCAATCACACGAGGCTATACTGTACTAAAAATAGTGCAAACGGGCAACTTCCAGCTATTAAGTCTCGAGCTTAATTAGCAGTAAAATTGCCCGTTCACATGATCAGGAGCTGGGTGGTGCAAGTTATCCAGCTCCCATAGGGGTCTATGGAAACTCCTGCGCAGCTTGCGCCAAAGATAGGTCAGGTCCTATCTTTTCTCGCACCACGGACCTTAGATGCGGGCATTGTAGTCGCATGTTCTATCTTTGTTAGGTGCGAGTTTTATGCGCATCTAAAATTCCTTCGTCTTAACGTTTCTATAGGAAAACATTGGTTCTAATAGATGCACCTAATCTACGCTAAAACCATGCTCGGAGGAACGAGGCCTTACCAACAGGGAGGAAATGGTTGAGGAAGTAAGAGTGGCTGGGACCTTAGGAGGCAGTGATCATGATATCCTTGTATTTTGGATAAAAAGGGGAGGAGGACCTGAGAAAACTCAAACCTCAAGGTTGGATTTCAGAAAGGCAGCTTTTAATGGACTTATACAGAGGGTAGGAAGAATCCAATGGCTGGATGTTCTTAAGGACAGAAATGTCCAAGAAGGTTGGGAAATATTGTGAAATGAGATTCTCAAAGCACAATCGTTAACAACCCCTAAAAGAAGGAAGAATGGGAAGCATCTAAAAAGACAAGAAAGGATGAACACAGAACTTGCAAACAGGGTAAAAATAAAGAAAAATATGTTTATCAAATGGAAAAAGGGGGGAATAGCTAAGGCCCCCTGCACACGGGAGGAAATTCCACGGCAGGATTTCCCGCAGAATTTCCGCCTGTGGAAGCTGCCATAGCATTGCATTAGAAAACACAATCCTAGGCAGACGCAGAAAACGAATCGCAGCATGTTCTATTTCTGTGCGGGCCTCTGCGATGTCACTCCCGGGCCGACGGCTCTGCTCTGCATATGTGCCGGCTGGCCGGCAGCCGGCACATCACAGCGCCAGAGTTGCGGGAGCAGGTGAGACACGCACTGGTCCCTGCAGGGGCACAGGTTGGGTCCCGCTGCGAGAATTCTTGCAGCGGGATCTGACCCGGCCGTCTGCAGGCAGCCTAAAGATGAATATAAAGCAGTCTGTGGAAACTGTAGGGCAAGTGTCAGAAAAGCTAAAGCTAATAATGAATTGAGGCTTGCAACAGAGGCCAAAAGCAATAAAAAAGGATTTGGCGGTATGTCAAAAAAAAAGTCAAAGATGCTATTGGTTGCTTACAAGATGAAAATAGTGAATTTGTTAAGAATAGAGATGAGTGGTGCTCGAGTCCAAAAACACCTGAACCGAGTACGTTCGCCCATCTCTAGTTAAGAATGATGTTGAGAAGTTCGAACTTTTAAATTCCTATTTTGTATCTGTTTTCTCTCAGAAAATAGATGTAACATCAACTGATCTTCCCTGTGCTATTGGGAAATACAAGAATGCAGGCTATCTATAAGCAGAGAGATGGTGAGGGAACACTTAACTAACTTACGTGAATCCAAGTCTCTAGGTCCAGATGAATTACATTCTAGGATACTACCTACAAACAGGGGAGTGTTTACCCAGTGCTACACCTGCAGGTAAAGCATACAAAGGGTACCAAGCAGATTCAAACATGTATTGTCCCATTCAGATCCAAAGCCCCTAATTTAAAGTAGACTAAACCCCACCCCAAAAGCAATCCACTTACTTATCAGGGTTTTGCACTTTTGCAATGCTCCTCCATTAGGTACTTTGGCTGTCTGCATGTTCCTTTTTATCAGTATTTATCAGCATCTTTTGTAACATGCGGTGTTGCTGGGACAGCCCGGGGTCACAGTGCCAAAATGGATTGCGGTTTAGCCCGCTTTAAATTGTGAGCTTTGGATCTGCATGGGACATCACTTTTCAATCGGCCTGGCACCCTTTTGTATGCTTTATCTACATGCAGGTGTAGCACTGGGTAGCCACTCCTCTCTTTGTAGGGGGGTTATGTGAGCGGTTGTTCATCAGTACTTTTCACCTGTTGCAAGCTCCTCCATTTAGCATTTTGGCTGTCTGCATCTCATGGGGGGTTGTGCATTTGCATTCCAATCCATGTCCTTCTAGTATTTTGGTAAGTAAATATAGCCATACTTTTTTCCAGCAATTTTGTAACAGTGTGATGAAGCAGCAAAAAAGGCACACACAATTCTGGGATGTATTAAGAGAAGCATAGAGTCTAGATCACGTGATGTCAGTATCCCACCTACTCTACCTTAGTCAGACCTCATCTGGAATACTGTGTCCAGTTCTGGAATTTTCATTGAGTTCTCCTCCAATGGAAGTCTTCAGCAACTGGACAGACATCTGCTTGGGATGATTTAGTGATCCTGCATTGAGCAGGGGGTTGGACCCGATGACCCTGGAGATCCCTTCCAACTCTGTGATTCTATGATAAGCTTGATAGGGAAGCCCTATTTATATTTAATATTAGCACTATGCAGAATAGAGGCGACTTGGATGAATTCTCTGTGAAGTTGCAGATTTTTTGGAGAAAGCTCAGGGAACATCAGAACAGATTTTATATGGGGCTGGTAGACATCTTCTTTGCCGCCATTTATTTATAAGTTTCTCTTTGGTCTGGTAGTAATTGATACAACCCAGAACATCCCATGGGTATACAGCCCTAAGTTTCTCTCGCTGCCTATGTGGGAAGAGATTCTGCCATGGACGTGGTGGGAACTGTTGCCAGGTAAGGCCCCCTGTTCATTCCTAAGGGCACAGAATGTCCCCACTGAAGTCTAGTGCAGGGTGTCTGCCTACTGGTAAGCAGGTGGAATGCTCCGAGGGTTTTTCCTACTCGGGGTCCTCTGGCAGCCTCCCAAGTTCTGAAACCCCGATGAAAGGCAGCTGGCAGGCCAAAGAGCACCCAGCGGGAGTCTCTCCTCTGCAGTCCTACACACCTTCCCAGGTACTTGGTCCCACAGGATAACCACCAAACTTCAGGCAATTTAATACTGTAGCAATAGAGCTACTTGAACATGCGGCCCCTTTGTGCTGCTGCTAGCCATCCCCGTGTGCTCACATTTTAGGCCTGTATTTTATAGGGTGTACATTTTTAAAAATTTCCAGCTTGGTCTTTTAGTGGTGGTGAATAAGTGAGGCTGGATTCACATGCGCAATTTTCATGCAAAAAATCCATCCAAATGCAATAAAGATAAAACTTACATTTAAACATTAATTTCAATGTGTGTATTCACATGAACGATTATTCTCCCACAGAAATGAAGAGATTGAAGAACTTCTGCATGTCCTATTCTTTTGCAATTCAGAATTGTCCATTTGCTTCTATTGGATCATTATAAAAATTGATCGCACTTGCACGCCTTTCAATTTGCATGTGAGTGCGATGCGATTTTTACCGCTGAAACTATTGGAATCCCTTGGAATTTGTTCGCCCCTGTGAAAATTCACAATTGTGCCTAAGTCAGACGGGCGTTTTTTGCCACGATTTGCGCATGCGCATGCGTCCGGCGATTTTATAAAACCATTGCTTTGCAATGGTATCCGACACATGAGCGCTTTTTATGCGCTCGTCTGATAAATTATAGAACAGAAATCGCAGATCGCACCTATTTGCGATCTGCGATTCCTGTTCTCTTCTCTATATGCGCTCAATGGGGCCGGCGGCAGCAGCGCCGACCCCACTGAGAACATATAGAAGACAAATTCTTCTTCTCTGCCACAGCTGTAACAGCTGTGGCAGAGAAGAACGATGTTTGCCCATTGAATTCAATGGAGCCGGCAATACAGCCGACTCCATTGAAAGCAATGGGCTGCCGGCGTGCGCGGGATGAATTGTCGGGAAGGGCTTAAATATATAAGCCCTTCCCTGCAATTCATCCAGAAAAGTGTTAAAATAAAAAATATATATATACTTACCTGCTCCCGGCAGCCGGAGTTCCGTGTGGCCGGCCGGCAGTGGGTGTGAAGGGGGTGTGAGTCAGACCTGCCTCTGATTGGCTCAGCGCTGAGCCAATCAGGGGGCAGGTCTGACTCACACCCCCTTCACACCCACTGCAGGCCGGCCGCGCGGAACTCCGGCTGCCGGGAGCAGGTAAGTATATATATATTTTTTATTTTAACACTTTTCTGGATGAATTGCAGGGAAGGGCTTATATATTTAAGCCCTTCCCGACAATTCATCCCACACTCGCCCGCAGCGCATTGCTTTCAATGGAGCGGGCTGTATTGCCGTCTCCATTGAATGCAATGCGCTAGACAGCTCCGGCCCGTTTCTAATGAAACGCGGCTAGGAGCAGATTTTCGGGCACCGGTCACGCGATTTGCGGATGCGCATCCATCATGCGATCCGCAAATCGCGCGAAAAAACGCCCGTCTGACTAAGGCCTCACACAGATGCAATGTCTTTTTAAGCAATGTTTGCAAGTGTAACATCGCACTCGGCCATGTGAATCCAGCCTGAAGCATATGTGCATGTAGACATTACAAGTGGTACACATGTACTCTGCACATCCAGAACTTTTACTGACTGAAAGTGAATCTAATTTTCTGCTTCAGACTTCAAGCCATAAACATGAATTTATATGTAATTTTATTTATTTTTTTAAATTACACTTTTACATATAAAAAGTGGGATTTTCTTTGTTTTTTAATTTAGGTTTTAATTGTACATGTAAAGAGTGCAATAATTGCCCTGGTAACCAGTGGTGTAAGTTGTCCTAAACCTTTGGCAGCAAAAAGGTTAAGTGTCAAGAATTGTCCCCTTTGTATTTATGGTTCGTAAGTAGAGATGAGCGAGCGTACTCGGTAAGGACAGATACTCGAGCGAGTATCGTCCTTACCGAGTAACTGCCTGCTCGCAAAGATTCGGGTGCCGGCGGGGGAGGGGGGAACGGAAGGGAGATCTCTCTCTGTCTCTCTCCCCCTCCGCTCCCTCCTGCTCCCTCCCGCGACACAGCGCTAACACCAGCCGTCACCCGAATCCTTGCGGGCGAGCAGGAAGGTACTCCGTAATGACGATACTCGCTCGAAACAGGTATCTGTCCTTACCGAGTACACTCGCTCATTTCTATTTGTAAGTCTTCCGCAATGTTATCCGGATCTAGAAGATACTATCATTTTTTATCTTATTCTGATCAAGTGTAACTGGTAACTTGCTGCATTGCACCTACTTTTGTGCTGCCCACCAACATTGCATGATATTTGATCAATACAATTCATTTCCAGGCAGGATTCCAATGTTCCACTTTGTCTACAGGTACAAATCTTATAGCAGCCCACTTTTCCTGATGGAACTTGGATGAGATCTCCTTGCCTGACGAGGAAGTCAGATGCTTCTCCCAACTTGCAACCTGTGTGAAAGATATTATACATCATAAAACAATTAAGAGAAGTTTCACTTTTCATGCATTGTAAGAAAAAACACACAAATGAAACTTTAACTGACATTTACCCCAAAATAATTTCTAAAAATCTACAACTTGCTCCACAAAAAAACCCAATTATATAGACATAAAACAGACACAAAAAACAACTATGGGCGACAGAATGCTGCCAGGTAAAACGTCAACATTCATATGAACCTCCAGCTACATTCACATGGGCGGGACGATATCTGGCCAAGAAGCTCAGCCCGATGTCACACTAGCCAACATGAGTTTTACACGCAGATGCAAGGCATTTTTCATGCACAAACGCCTTGCATCACTTCTGTGAAAATGCGTTGCTTGGGCGCGTGTTTCAATGGGAAACATCCTATTGCACTCACATGCACTTTGCACTATATGTGAGTGCTATGCAATATCTTTAAAGGTCCCATTGAGAACAAAGGGCGAAGTGCTCAGCAGGAACGCCAAAAACTAGGACATGCTTCGATCTTTAACCGTGCAGTATCGCTGTCCGGGCAAAAAAATCACTCAGGTGAATTACTCCATTCAAGAGAATGGAGTTCATATTCATGTAAGTTTTGTCTTGTAACACACAAAACTCACACGAGAGTCTCGCTTGTGTATATGTAGCCTTAAAAGGAATCGATAAAGAAGTAAATAAAGTAAAACAAGCCGTGCAAGTCAATCAGAACAAAACCTAGAAGCCAGAATTATTACCTCTACGCAGATGAACCAAGCCATATTAATGCCAAACCAGCATTAAACACATAAAACACAACTTACAGGACAAAACATACTAGACTTGGGGAGAAGGGAACAGGAGAACAAGGGGAAAGGAGAAAGAAAACATGGGGCTGGGGAAGGGAAGTTACAATGTATATTTCCAGTATTTATTCTCTAAACAACTGAGTGGATGATATTTTAACTACTCAGATAAACATAAAACCGATATATATTATATATACTGTAGCTAAAACAGGACCCATTATTCATAATGGGTGATGGTCACGTCTTATCTATCCCCCTCCCTGCAGGCCTGGTGCATTCTCCCACAGAAATCAATGAGTCCGCTTTTGTCTAATGTGTAAAACGCCAATGATTTCTGCTGCAAAGCAAATCTCCAAAAGCTGCTATGAAGCAAATCACTGCAGCTCAGGCCAAATGGCAGCCCCCATAGTCATATACAGACAACAGAAAAAAAATCTACGATCATGAAATACTGTAAATATAGATTAGAAAAATACAATATGTTTTACCATCTAGTTTTTTTTTTAGCCAAAAATAAGGAATACATTCCCTTTCGGACCAAAATTGGCTTGGTTCTTAAGGGCTTTCCCATGCAGCCATAAAATCATTAATCATGGATTGATGTATGTGAATGGCGCTAGTAGAGACATTTTCCTTTACACAAGGCATTGCTGCCATGACTCGGGAGAGAGAGAGCTGTCAGTTGGTAACATTTATGTTCCTCAGCTGGTAGGATGCAAATTGTCCTCAGTGTTCTCTACAATGTAATCCACAGATACAACTTGTTACATTTCTGTCTGGTGACATTAATGCATTACCTTTAGTACAAACATGTGGAAGACATGGTTCTCCATGAAGACACTCTTTTCTATTCACCTCACACAGATGATTAGCAGGACATGGATTTGGGTTGCATGGATGGGTAACCTCCTCAGTAACGTTGTCCAGTGGACTTGATCCTAAGATAATTCGGAAACAAATATTCAGGTGCTGCTGCAATTTATATTATTACAAGGATCTTATATAACCTGGAAGCAGTCATAGACTAGAAGGAAAAGTGTAGTCAGCATAAACTAAAAAGTTTTCCTTGTAACTCCATATACTCACACCAGAAAGGTAATAAAAGTTTTAAAAAAACATACTTTTTAACAAATTTATAATAAAAGAATCTAAATTTAAATAAAATATATATATATTTGGTATCACTTTAACTCAGAATAATATTGACACCCCACAGTGGCCCCCAGTATAATGGCAACACCCCACAGCGGCCCCAGGTGTAATAGCGACAGCCCACAGTGCCCCCTATTGTAAAAGCAACACCCCACAGCGGCCCCCAGTGTAATAGTGACATCCCATAGTGGTCTCCAGTAGTAATAGTGACATCCCATAGCTGCCTCAAGTAGTAATCGTTACATCCCATAGCGGCTCCCGGAATAATATTGACACCCCACAGCAGCCCCAGTATAATAGTGACATCCCACAGTGCCCTCCAGTAGTAATAGTGACACCCCATAGCGGCCCCAGTAGTAATAGTGACATCCCGCAGTGGCCCCCAGTAATAGTGACATCTCATAGCGGCCCCCAGTAGTAATAGTGACATCCCATAGCGACCCTCAGTAGTAATAGTGACATCCCATAGCGGCCCCCAATAGTAATAGTGACATCCCATAGCGGCCCCCAGTTATAGTGACATCCCACAACGGCCCCCAGTTATAGTGACATCCCACAGAGGCCCCCAGTAGTAATAGTGACATCCCATAGCGGCCCCCATTAGTATTAGTGACATCCCACAGCAGCCCCCAGAATAATCTTGACACCCCACAGCGGCCCCCAGTGTAATAGCGACACCCCACAGCGGCCCCCAGTGTAATAGCGACACCCCACAGAGGCCCCTAGTATAATAGTGACATCCTATAGCGGCTCCAGTGGTAATAGTGATATCCCCACAGCAGTCCTAGTGGTAATAGTGACACCCCACAGCAGCCCCAGTGGTAACAGTAACATCCCATAGCAGCCCCCAGTATAATAGTGATACCCCACAGCGGCCTCCAGTAGTAATAGTGACATCCCATAGCGGCCCCCAGTGGTAATAGTGACACCCCATAGCGGCCCCAAGTGGTAATAGTGACACCCCAAAGCGGCCCCAAGTAATAATAGTGACACCCCCACAGCGGCCCCCAGTAGTAACAGGGACATCCCATAGCTGCCCCCAGTAGTAATAGTGACATCACATAGCGGCCACCAGTCGTAATAGTGACATCCCATAGCAGCCCATAGAATAATATTGACATCCCAAGCGGCCCCCAGTAGTAATAGTGACACCCCACTGTGGCCCCCAGTAGTAATAGTGACATCCCTAGCGGCCTCCCCTCCCAACCCTCTCTCCCTCCTCTCCCTCTCTCCCTCACTCACAATAGTGGTGCGCTCTGTGCTGTCCTCCTGTACCTCAGCCTCCACTGCTGCAGTTCCCAGGGTTGGTGCTATCCCGGTGCTCCCAGCCCTGCTGCTGTCATGTATGCCAGGGCCGCTGGGCAGGCTCTGTGCTACCTGTGCCACCGCTCACAGCCTAGGGCCCGCTGCTCTCAGCCTCACCACAGTCCTCCGCCCCCAGCCAATCAGAAGCTGGGGGCGTGAATCAGTTGGATGACAGGTGTATTATGTCTCCACCCCTTACTTCCGGTGACGACATAATACACCAGTACCGAGGAGACGTCAGGGGAGGAGGATCCCGGCTGCACACTGATGTCTCAGCATGTGCCGGGATCAGCGCTGCTAGCAGCGCAGCTGAGTGAATGCCGGCAAGGGAGTCGTGGCCCCTGACGGCATTTACAAGTGGTGAGCGTCCGATGGTGGTACATGCCAGTGGGGAGGGCTCTGTGTGCCGCCTCTGGCACGCGTGCCAAAGGTTCGCCACAACTGTACTAATAGATCATAGACTGAACATGAGTCAACAATGCGATACAGCAGCCAAAAAGGCAAACACAATTCTGGGATGTATTAAGAGAAGCATAGAGTCTAGATCACATGAGGTAATTATTCCTCTCTATTCTTCGTTAGTCAGACCTCATCTAGAATACTGTGTCCAGTTCTGGGCATCCTACTTTAAAAAAGACATAGACAAACTGGAGCAAGTTCAGAGAAGAGTTACCAAGATGGTGAGCGGTCTGTAAATCATGTCCCATTAGGAATGGTTAAAGAATCTGGGAATGTTTAACACGCAAAAAAGAAGGCTGAGGGGAGACTTAATAGCTGTCTACAAATATCTGAAGGGCTGTCACAGTGCAGAGGGATCAGCCCTATTCTTATTTGCACAAGGAAAGACTAGAAGCAATGGGATGAAACGGAAAGGAAGGAGACACAAATTAGATATTAGAAAAAAAACTTTCTGACAGTGAGGGTGATCAACGAGTGGAACATGTTACCACGGGAGATGGTGAGTTCTCCTTCAATTGAAGTATTCAAGCAAAGGCTGGACAAATATCTGTCTGGGATGATTTAGTGAATCCTGCACTGAGCAGGGGGTTGGACCCGATGACCCTGGAGGTCCCTTTTAACTCTACCAATCTATGATTCTATGACATGGAACAAGAGACAAAGACAAGTAACATTGGACTCGGACTTAGGGGAGCTATCTAGCTTGCTGAAATAGCTCAATAGGTAGGTCTACTGCTCTGAGTGCAGGAGGTTGTAGATTTGAATCCTGACAGCAGCCTCCTCATTACAGGACAGCCTCCAAACGTCTCTAGGTTGGCTTCCCTGGGTACCTTTGGTGAAATTCTCTGGTAAGCCCTGGAGTGTGAATATTCTGATCTAGTTCCTAAGAATTCTCCGCCAGGCCATACCCCTTCCCCATTGTACGATATTTTTCATTTATATAAATTGCTTTAAATGCTATCTGTAATATGTGCATTTAGATTGACAATGATTGACAATGTATATCTTGTACCATGTATGCAGTCATTAAACAGCTGGGTTCACACTACTGTATGAGATGTGAGCATGTTGTGCATGTGGAATCTTAGATCCTGGATCTAAATGAGCAGCTTACAACACTCAGGTCTATGGGCATCATGGAAAGGAGTTTGTTGCTCATTGAGCACTCGCTGGGGTAGATGTGGGGGTGGAGGATAGTTCAGGAGAACAGGATCATCAGGCAGCAAGCTGGGTGACAGGAGGAGGAACAGACCAAGCAACTGAGGTAAAAAAGCCTGGTCTGCAGTGCCATATACCAATAAAGAATGTCTCTCAAAAATTATGTGTAGGTGGTTTGTTTATTTATAGAATTCCAGCATGCCACCCATTTTTGGTCTCAGATCTTCAGTAGACAAGTGGACATTCCTACCTCTCAAAACACCTGCAGGCAGCTTTTTGGGTTTTCTCCACCCAACCTATTGTCTTTACCCAGTTGTGAGGTTAGAGAGAAGAGTTGCAAGGAAACTAATTCTCACCCCAATATGTTTGCAAATTTTGCGAATTAGTAGAATGCCAATAAAGAGCTAGCACTATTGGAGCATGACAAGCCCTCTGACAACAAGGGGAATATCTGTTACAGGGGATTAGGAGCACAGATAACCTTCTGCTATATATCCAAGGTACATTTATATCTTTCCTGGGCCCATGCGAGGCATTGTTGGCGATGATGTTGGGTCATCAGGAGCACTTACAGCTATTAAACCCTAGTCAACACAAGGTATACCACATGGTTATTGTGGAAAAATGTCTAACTTTCTTGCTGTTGCCTTACTGTGCTAGTTGGTCTACTGTGGCATGTGGTTGCTGAAATGCCAGACATGCCAACCGACACGCACCTCTAGGATCACACATGGCCTGCTGTGTGATCTTCTATCAGATGCCTGTCTAGTCTTGAACACTTTCGATACCGTGGTTCAGGAGCAGCCAACAAGTGCAACTGTCTCAGAAATACTGGCACCACACCTCTGGATCCCAACAATCTGCACGTAGTCAAAGTTACTAAAGTCCCCATGTTTACCCATGGCTGCCAAACATTGCCTTTTGCTGTGCAGAGTAGAGATCAGCACATTATCTGAGAGTATATGGTGAAATGCTCATCACATTGTATGGCGTTACTCATCACAAGATGTCACAAGCCAGCTGTTCCTAATGCAGTGATCAGTCAGTGTACTTGCTTCTCATTAAATTAAGTGAAAATAAATGGGATCTCGAGGAAAATACGTTTATTAGGTGCTTGAGTGAAGATTTTATACATAAGTTACTCAAACAACTTACGGAGATATGTATCCAGTGGGATACAGTCATCGGTGTCATCAGTGGAAGACAGCTGCTCACATATACTTTCTGCAGTTTCGCCTTCTAGGAATTTGCTGTGGTCACCACAATTTCTCAGTATCTCAACACAATCTGTTCTTCAAAAAAAAAAGAATGTACAGAATGCAACATTATTTTGCAAATGCAGCAAGTGTAATACATAAAAAATAAGAAACTGGAAGGAATTCACAGTGAAGTGATAATTTCTTAAGACTTGTCAAGCAGATATTTTCATGTTTTGTATTCATTTATTTTCAATTAATTTTACTGAGGGCTGTACCAATATGCATGTTTTTTCAGAGTCTGGATAGCTCCTTCGGTAGAGCATCTTCAAAAGCGTCCCCATCTTCAAAAAAGGGAAGAAGGTGGATCCAGGAAACTACAGGCCTGTGAGCCTGACTTCTATACCGAGAAAGATCTTTGAACAAATTATTAAACAGCATGTATGCAAGTACTTGGATGAAAATGGAGTAATTAACCAGAGGCAGCATGGGTTTGTGACAAACAAGTCATGCCAGATTAATCTAATTTCCTTCTATGACAGTATCACCAACTTGGTTGATCAGGGAAATGTGGTGGACAAAGTTTATCTTGACCTTAGTTAAGCATTTGACAAAGTATCTCATACCATACTTATTTAAAAAAATGACCAAATATGGGATTGACAAGGCAACTGTTAGGTGGATTCAGAACTGTCTGAGTGATCGTATTCAAAGAGTGGTCATAAATGGCTGCACATCCAAGTGGAAGAATGTATCAAGTGGGGTACCACAAGGCTCTGTCCTAAGCCGAGTGTTGTTCAACATTTTTATAAATGATCTGGAGGAGGAAATTGATGGGAAACTGATCAAATTTGCCAACGAAACAAAGCTAGGAGGGATAGCTAACACTATGGAAGAGAGAGGGAGTATTCAAAAAGATCTGAAAAAGCTTGCACAGTGGGCAGCAACTAATAGAATGGTATTTAACATGGAGAAACGTTGGCAAGAAAAATGAAGAAAGCATATACAGAATGGGAGGAATTGGGCTAAGCAGCAGCACATGTGAAAAAGACCTGAGTATACTAATAGATCATCGACTGAACATGAGTCAATAATGTGATGCAGCAGCCAAAAAGGCAAACACAATTCTGGGATGTATTAAGAGAAGCATAGAGTCTAGCTCACGTGAGGTAATTATCCCCATCTACTCTTCCTTAGTCAGACCTCATCTGGAATACTGTGTCCAGTTCTGGGCACCCCCTTTAAAAAAGACATAGACAAACTAGAGCAAGTTTAGAGAAGAGTTACCAAGATGGTGAACAGTCTGCAAATCATGTCCTATGAAGAACAGTTAAAGGATCTGGGAATGTTCAGCTTGCAATAAAGAAGGCTGAGAGAAGACTTAATAGCTGTCTACAAATATCTGAACAGCTGTCAAAGTGCAGAGGGATCAGCCCTATTCTCATTTGCACAAGGAAAACTAGAAGCAATGGGATGAAACTGAAAGGGAGGAGACACAAATTAGATATTAAAAAAAACTTTCTGACAGTGAGGATGATCAGTGAGTGGAACAGGTTACCACGGGAGGTGACGAGTTCTCCTTCCATGGAAGTGTTCAAACAAAGGCTGGACAAATATCTGTCTGGGATGATTTAGTGAATCCTGCACTGAGTAGGGGGTTGGACCGGATGACCCCGGAGGTCCCTTCCAATCTACCATTCTATGATTCTTTGTAGTGAGCTCCTTCTAAAAGCTGCGGCAAATGGCAATAATTTTACCTTTTCATTCAGTGCATTGTCATCCTTGACGCATCGTGGATTCAGGTTGACAGATTACTAGGAAACACTTATAAGGACTTTGCAGTCATGGTGCACTAATGATAAAGGTATGTGGTAAGTCCTTACAGAAGCACTCCATATTTTTTTATTCCTGAAGTTCTCACCTTATTTCCCATCACACTCTTGAAGTCTCCTGTATATATTGCAGTCTCTTCCATGCAGTGCAGCCTCCTGTCTGATGCTTATCCGGCACCATCTTGATGTTGCTTTCAATTTCACAGAATTCTGCACTATCAATCTCATGATACATCTGAATAGCACCCATGAGCAGCTACAGACTATACTATCTTTGCCTGCTGGGAGTGCAGTGTAAATATCATGTGGCCCTCGGTGAACATGAGTTTGACACCCATGCTTTAGTGGATAAGTCCTTTCTCACCATAATCAGCCTTACTTCTTTTCCCTAATACCCTTTACAGCTTAAGGCCCTTTACACGCAAAGATAATCTTTCAAATAATTGAAAGATTTAGCAAAGTATTTGCATAAAGTGATAATGGCCATTAACACTGTATCATCTTCATTTACATGTAAAAGGACCTTCACGAGTTGCTTGCTGAGCCCAGCCTGTTTTAAACATGCACCCAGCTGTGCAAACAGCTGCCACCACATTCCTTTGTTCTCCTTGTGGTTAATATAAACATGTAAACAGCTGCTGGAACATTCCATTGTTCTCCTCACAGCTACTGGCACATTCCATTGTTCTCCTCATGCCTGATGGAAAATTCCATTGTTCTCCTCATGGCTAGTATAAACATGCAAACAGCTACCGACACATTCCATTGTTCTTCTTGTTGCTTCTGATTCATTCCATTGTTTTCCTCGCAGCTATTGTAAACATGCAAACAGCTGCCAGACATTCTATTGTAATCCTCATGGCTAGTATAAACATGCAAACAGCTGTCAGAGCATTCCATTGTTCTCCTCATGAATGTTGCAACATTCCATTGTTCTTCTCAAGGCTGCCAGCACATTCCATTGTTCTCCTTGTGGCTAGTGTAAACATGCAAACAGCTGCCAACACATTCCATTCTTCTCCTCACAGCTGCCAGCACATTCCATTGTTTTCCTCATGGCTAGTATAAACATGCAACAACCTGCCAACACATTCCATTGTTTTCCTTGTGGCTTCTAACACATTCCATCTTTCTCCTTGCAGCTGCTGGCAGACTGCATTGTTCTCCTCATGACTAGTGTAAACATGCAAACAGCTGTCATCACATTCCATTCTTCTTCTCGCGGCTGCCCTCAGATTGAATTGTTCTCTTCTCGGCAAGTGTAAACATGCCGTGGGAAGAACATCCTGCAGTCTTCTGAAAGATGAGCGAAGTACATTTAAATGGTATGTATTTGATCAGTCCTTTCAGCAGCTGAACGACTGATTTTATGTGAACTAAAATCCATTGTTCAAACAAAAAGTGCATGATGCCTGCGTTTACATGTAACAATTAACGTTCATTTTCAGCCATTTGACCGAATTTTCAGCGATAATCGTTGCATGTGAAAGGGCCTTTACTCTCATCCTCTCCCCCTCCTTTTCTCTTTCTCTGCTTTACTACTTCTTTTTTCTTCTTTCTATTATATTCTGGATTGTCCTATGCCAAACACTTAACATCCAATACACATTTCCATGGGGCTCTGACCTTTTATGGTGCTTTCCTGCCTTCCTGGTCAAAGATGATGATTTTGTGGAGTTACTAAGGGCCTAGTGGCTCAAATGGTGGCTATGACAATGCATTTAAAAAGGATGATGCTCTATTACACTAGGAAAATGCCAAGTTTGTTTTGAGGGGAAGATTGCTTGGAAACATGGCTACCCTCTGTAAGTGTCAGACCTGTCAACAAAAAGAAGCCAGTGAGAAATTGCACAAAGCTTACACAGATTTCTAGCTATTCCTGTCTGAGCTATCGCGTTGGGCATGGAAGTTTGCTAAATCTAATTTTGATTTGTGGCTGGACAGCACTTTTTCCATTTCCAAGATGGTTTATTCTGCCTTGCAAGTAAATCCATTCGAAGATTGGTTTAGTTAGCAAAGGGTAATTTCAAACCCTTCCACATAGCTTCTCCAAAAACTTTGTATGGAACATCACATTCAAGAAATGATTATCCTGCTTACAGACTTATACCAAATTATATCAATCAAAACCTGTAGAGGCTCTCAATTTCTTAACTCTAGTTCACCTCCCTAAGCTCACTGCCAATCAAAACGCATTGCTGAATAGTGACATTAGGAATCCATCAGGTCCTTGCATAATGGCAAAGCTCCTGGTCTGGATGGGTTTTGGGGGGAATTTTCAAATCTCTGTTAAAGCAGGTTGTACCCACCTTGACTAATTATTACAATAAGATTCTACTCACAGTGAACATCCCAGCCCAGGCTAAAGTAGCCCATATAAAAGACGCAACCTTAACCCTTATAAGCACCCTGAATCTCCAAACTCATACCGCCCCATTTTGCTAATTAATCAAGACCTGAAGTTTCTAAGATCTTGGCAGACAGGTTCAGTTTATTTATACTCTCACTTATTGCTCTCTCTTTATTAAGGGTCACTTGGTAGTAGCTAACATAAGAAAAGCTCTGGCTGTGTTAGACAAGATCTGCTGCCATTCCTGGCTAGCTATTTCCTCAGTCTTGGTAGAGCTTGATGCTGAACAAGCATTTGATAATGTTCAATGGGACTGGTGCTCGATAGACTGAACTTTCTGGACTTTTCCAGAAGGCCTTTATGACATCCCAGCAGCCAGAATTCATACCCCTGGCTTTTATCGTTACCATTCCCTTTTCAGAAAGGAATGCATCAGGGCTGACCCTTATCATCCCTGTTATTTCATCTAGCATTTGAACCTCTTGCCAGATATCTAGAGTATTCAGGATTATCGAAAGGGATAGAGGTGGACCACAGAAAAATTAAACCCGTTTTGTTCGTTGATTACGTTTTATTATTTGTAGCTAACCCGAGGCGCACTAAAATACACTTTTATTTACCATATCCACATTTGAATCTTTGTCAGATTATCATATTAATCCCCCAAAGAGCAAAGTACTAGAATTAAGGTGGTCCTACACTTCCTTTGATCTGCTGATGACACAACTCTACTTGCTGAAAATGAAAATGACCTTGAATACCTATTTCGAAAAGTCAAAGAAGAAAGCCAACATATGGGACTGTATCTCAAGAAAACAACACTGCTGACAACAGCAAGCAATGTTGTACCAAGCAGAACAATCAACAATGAAGAAATTGAACCAGTCCAAGATTTCACTTTGCTTGGATCCAAGATCGACCACAATGGCAAATCAGGGCCTGAAATCAAATGAAGAATCAGCCTTCGCCATAGAGCAATGCAAGGAATGGCGAAGATACGGAAGCGCAAAGACATCAGCATTACAACAACGAATAATCAATGCAATCATTTTTCCAATAACTACATATACATGTGAAGGCTGGACACTCAAGAAAGTAGACAGAAGAAGGATCGAGGCCTTTGGGCTGTGGTGCTGGACATAGGTCTCCCTTCAGCCTAACATACTATTTTACTATTTTACGATGGACAGAGATGGTCACTAATAAGGCAATTCTAGAACATGTCAGACCAAAAGTATCACTAAAAAAGCTAAATCACCAAACAATGGCTTTCATACATTGGTCATGTCGTAAGAGTCAATTCTCTGGAAATATTAATGCTTGGCACAGTCTGCTTGTTGATCACTAGATGCCGCAACAATGCAATCAAAGAGATTTCGCTTACTTAACAGAGTTTGAGAAGGGGCACACTATTGAAATGTGAGAAGCTGAATGGTTGTATTGCCAAATTGTCGGCCATCTGGGCTGTTCTGACCAGACTGTCAGAAGGTATTGGGACCAGTGGATGCATGAGGGCATGCAAGATGACCAGGCACAGGACACCCTTGACAAACCAGCAGTAGAGAGGATAAACTGATCATCTGACAAGCATGAGCAGCTTCAAGTGGTTCATTGTCCACCATCCAGAGACAAGTGGCACTATCTTTACAGGCCCTTGTGTCTGTTGGAACAATTTCTAGGCGCTTAGCTGAAAGACATTTGGTTTCAAAGCCTCCATTATGTGTATTGCCTTTTGATACCCACCATCATCTCCATTTGCAGTGGTGTCATGAGCAATGAAACTGGACTGCTATGATGTTGAACTTGTTTGTCTTCAGCAAGGAATCCAGGTTTAGTTCGCGCACTGACAACAGTCATGTTTGTATACAGAGATCTAGGGGTGATCCCCTCAATCTTGCGCTGCAGCCCAACATGCCCTCTGAACGCCAGGGGGATGACTGTTCCAGTGAAAAGAGGACGGGAAGCGCAGGGCAGGTCAGACAGGTCCCAGTGGTGAGGGACTCAATTATAAGGGGGACAGATAGGGCAATCTGCCATAAAGACCGGGATCGTCAAATGGTGTGTTATCTTCCTGGCGAGTTCGACACATCACGGATCGAATTGACAGATTACTGGGAG
Source organism: Eleutherodactylus coqui (assembly GCF_035609145.1). Classification (NCBI taxonomy): domain Eukaryota; kingdom Metazoa; phylum Chordata; class Amphibia; order Anura; family Eleutherodactylidae; genus Eleutherodactylus; species Eleutherodactylus coqui. The sequence continues at coordinate 14,295,331 of NC_089845.1, forward strand.
GGGCTGGTAAGGATCTAGAGGTCATGGTGCATGTTGGCACCAATGAACAAATTAGAGGTCAATGGAGAGCCTCAAAAATGATTTCAGGGACCTAGGATCCAAGCTTAGGGCAAGGACCTCCAGGATAGTTTTCTCAGAAATACTACCTGCACCAAAAGCCACACTAGAAAGGAAGCAGGATCTTAAGGAGGTAAACAAGTGGCTCCGGAGTTGGTGTAAGAAGGAAGAGCTTGGGTTCCTGGAGCACTGGGCTGACTTTGCTGTCGGCTACAGGCTCTACCGTAGGGACGGGCTGCATCTTAATGGGGAGGGTGCAGCTGTGCTTTGGGAGAAGGTGGCTAGAAGGCTGGAAAAGTGTTTAAACTAGGGACTGGGGGAGGGCAAAAAGAGAAACGGGGGTAGACAGTGTAGATAGCGACCTGGGGACAAGCAATGGGAATGTGGGTTGAGCAGGGGTAGGGTTAGTACAGTTAGAACTGACAGAACAGCCAATAGTACCATTAGTAGCAAAATGAATTTAAAGAACAAAAACAACTGTATAAATTGTATGGCAACGAATGCAAGAATTCTGATCGGCAAAGTGGGTGAGCTTGAAGTGAGAATGACAGATGAAAATTACGATATAGTTGGAATAACGGAAACATGGCTTGATGATAAGTGCAATTGGGCAGTGAATTTACAGGGTTACAATCTCTTTGGAAGAGACCGTGGGGAACAGGAAGGGGGAGGGCTATGTATGTACGTTAAATCCTACTTATTGCCGAGGCTATGGGAGGATATAGTGGCAGGAGATGAACACGTGGAATCTCTGTGGGTAGAAATACAAAGAGAAGTAAAATAACAAAATACTGATAGGGGTTTTCTATAGGCCACCAAAAGCAACAGAATAAACTGAAATCTTATAATGAAATAATTATTATGGGGGACATTAATTACGAAACTTTAGTAAAGCAAAATTTGAGCAGCTCAGAACTACTATCGGTAACATTAATTGGGAAAGTATCCTTAAAAAATATCAGTACAGACAAGAAATGGGAAAAATTTAAAAACATCCTAATTACTTCATGTGAGCAGTTCATACCTTTTAAAAACAAAAGAACCACAAGGAGAAAGAAACCAATGTGGCTCGACAGGACTGTAAGGGGGGGGCAATAAATGAAAAAAATAAAGTGTCTAAATTACTAAAACAAGAACGCAGCAAAGAAGCGTTAAAATTAGAGATAAGCGAGCACACTCGGATAAGGCAGTTACTCGAGCGAGCATCGCTCTTCTCGAGTAACTGCTTTCTCGCCCGAGCAGGCTCAGGAGGGGGGGCAGAGATCTCTCCCCCCAGTTCCCCCACGCCGCCCCCTCGAGCCTGCTCGGACGAGAATGCAGTTACTCGAGAAGAGCGATGCTCGCTCGAGTAACTGCCTTATCTGAGCATGCTCGCTCACCACTAGTTAAAATCATACTGGGAAAAAAACTAAATATGTAAGGGAAATATCAAAATTGCCAAAGAGGAGGCAGAAAGACTGATTGATAAAGACAGCAAAAATAACCCTAAACTATTCTTCAATTATATTAACCCCTTCATGACATGGCCTATTTTTGGCTTAAGGACGCAACAATTTTGGCGGATTTTCTTCTCCATTTATCAAAAGCCATAACCTTTTTATTTTTCCATCGACGCGGCCGTGTAAGGGCTTGTTTTTTGCGTTGCGAACTGTAGTTTTTATCAGCGTCATTTTTAGGTACATTAACTATCTTGTAAAACTTTTATTTTTTTTTTAATGAAAGCAGGGAGAGAAAACGCATCAATTCTGCCATAGATTTTTTTTTACAGCGTTAATCATGCAGCATAAATGAGACATTCCGTTTTTTCTGCGGGCCGGTACGATTACAGCGATACTAAAATTCTTAAATTTTTTTTAGGTTTTTCCACTTTTCTGCAATAAAAACCCTCTTTTTGGAAATCTTTTTTTTTCTAAATCGCTGCATTCAAAGTCCTGTAACTTTTATTTTCTGACGTACAGAGCTCTATGATGGCTTATTTTTTGCGAAACGAGCTGTAGTTTATACAGCGATCTGAGGCACTGGCAACACATGACGCCAGTGTCTGGCGTCCTGTTGCCATGGCGACAGGCCGGGCTCTCGCGATGTTATCACTGATAAATCACTGGGCCCAGATGGAATATACCCAAGGGTTCTATGGGAACTAAGTGATGTGATAGCTAGACCGCTATTTCTTATATTTATGGACACTATCAAGACCGGGGTTGTACCATTGGATTGGCGCATTGCCAATGTGGTTCCAATATACAAAAAGGAGTCCAAAAGAGAGCCTGGTAACTACAGTTATTGAAGTCTCACTTCAATAACTGGAAAACTATTCGAGGGGTTTTTGAGAGACTCTATCCTAGAATACCCCAAGGAGAACAGTATAACCCCTCATGAGCATGGGTTCTTGAGGGGTCGATCATGTCAGACCAATTTGATCAGCTTTTACGATGAAGTAAGCTCTAGGCTGGACCTGAGAGGGTCTAGTGATCTCGTATATCTGGATTTCTCTAAAGCATTTGACACCGTGCCGCATAATAGGCTGATATATAAAATGAGACAGCTCGGACTGGGTGAAAACGTGTGTATCTGGGTAAAGAATTGGCTCGGAGATAGAAAGCAGAGGGTGATAATAAATGGTTCGTACTCTGATTGGGCCACCGTTACCAGTGGTGTGCTACAGGGTTCAGCATTAGGCTCCATTCTGTTCAATATATTTATCAACCTGATAGAGGGACTACACAGTAAAATATCAGTATTTGCAGATGATACAAAATTATACAAGACAATCAATACAACAGAGGACAATGTACGGCTACAAATGGGCCTAGATAAGCTGGGGGCTTGGGCAGAAAAATGGCAATGCAGTTCAATGTTGATAAATGTAAGGTTATGCACATGGGCAGGAGGAACGAATGTCACTAATATACACTAAATGGGGTGCAGCTAGGGAAACATGATATGGAAAAAGCCCTGGGGGTACTAGTGGATTGTAGATTTAACTGGAGCAATCAATGCCAATCAGCTGCTGCAAAAGAAAATAAAGTCTTGCGGTGCAAAGAGGTATAGGGGCGAGGGACGAGAACATTATCCTTCCACTATATAAGGCACTTGTCAGGCCCCACATGCAATACTGTGTACAGTTCTGGACACCGGTACTCAAGAAAGATGTTACAGTGCTTGAGGGGGTTCAAAGAAGGGCAACTAAATTAATAAATGGAATGAGAGGACTGGAATACCCAGAGAGGCTATCAAAATTAGAATTATTTACCCTAGAAAAAAGACGGGTAAGGGGCGACCCATTAACTATGTATAAATACATTAGCAGACTATAATACCCAGAGAGGTTATCACAATTGGGGTTATTTAGTTTAGAAAACAAAAATGGCTATGGGGAAACCTAATAACTATGCATAACTATATCAGGGGACAATACAGAGATCTCTCCCATTATCTATTTCTACCCTGTAATTAGGACTGTAACTAGGGGACGACTTTATAACTATGTATAGATATATCAGGGGTCCGTACAGAGATCTCTCCCATCATCTCTTTACCTAGAACTGTGACAGTAACAAGGGGGCGCTCTAATAACTATGTATAGATATATCAGCGGTCAGTACAGAGATCTCTCTTATGATCTGTTTATACTCAGAACTGTGACTGTAACAAGGAGGCATCATCTACATCTAGAGGAAAGAAGGATTCTACAGCAACACAAAAGAGGGTTCTTTACTGTGAGAGCAGTGAGACTATGGAACTCTCTGTCTGAGAACGTGGTGATAGCGAATTTGATAAGAGAGTTTCAGAGAGGCCTTAGCACCTTTCTTGAGCATTACAGTATTACATATTATAGTTACTAATTACCTTCAGAAGGGTCGGTGATCAAAGAATTATTCTGATTGCCAGACTTGGAAGGAATATTTGCCCTTAAATGAGAAAAATTGGCTTCTACCTCATTGTTTTTTTTTGTCTTTCTCTGAATCAACAGGTTAATAGTCTGAACTAGATGGACAGGTCTTTTTTCAGCCTAATATACTATGTTACTATGAGTTTCAGATAGAAAGGAAAAACTAACTAAGGTAATGCTAGCTCATTTACATAAACTGAAAAGCTAGCTACATAATGAATGGGGGAAAAAAATCACCGAAGTGGCCCTTTAAATACCTACTTTTGGTCTGGATTACTATGCTCTACAAGGCAGTAGAACACTCTCTAGTAGCCCACTTTGTTAAAACATGTTTCCTAGTACCTAAGTAATGACAATATTGTTTTTCTTTTAGATTCCAAGGTAAAAGGCAGTACAAATCTACAGATATTGGGTACGTTTTACTGGCGAAATATATCAGACATCTGGCTCAACTGGGGCCAAACAAACTGGCGTACATGCACCTTGCTTATATATGTATGCATTTTAAACCCTTTTTATTCCATTGCTCCTCATGGGACATGCCTTTTTCCTCATGGGTCATGCCTTTTTCCTCATGGGTCATGCCTTTCAAGAAAATGAGTGTAACTTTACAGCAAAATTCTGTTGCAAACTAGGCTGAACAATGGATGGTTTGGTGTTGGACAAATAGGGATCCTGCTGCTGTGACCCCCGCTGATCCGTAGAACCAGGAGGCTGCAACAGTTGGCAGTGTTTATTGCTTGGCAGCTCCTCTCGTCAGCTATAGATGGACTTAGAGGTCTATGGACACCTTCTACAGACCTTTACTTGTCCATCTTCAGCCGAAGCAGCACAGCACTCGGATAAGTGCTAAAGCCCCTAGATTCTAGTGATCAGTGGGGGGTTCAGCAGCAGAAACCCCAGTGATCAAAACTTTTGAAAAGTCCCTTTGACATGTCAAAAGTTTGAAAAAAGTATAGTTACTCTTCAAGTCATATTTTCACAGAAGTGAAATTTGATTTCAAGGAGAAAAAAAAGATTTTAAAACAAAACTATTTAATTACAGCTGAACTCACTGCACATGAACATATTCCCAATTTCAAAATCCCAAACTGAAGAAGTAAATATATTTTGAATGCTACTGTGAATGAGGGGGGAACAAGTACTATGAACACAATGACCCATTGTTCACCTGGAGAGTTGTTCAGGATATTCTGTCACAATGATGGAACAAGAAAATAAACTGAAGGATAACATATTCAGTGTGCCCTGTATTGTTGAACTGAGTCGATTACTACTCAAGTAGTCCAATTTACAAATATAGGAAGTAGTATGGTAATGAGCACCCCTTACTTGCAGATGATGCTTCCTCTGGATTTACTATGACATGGTTTAATTTGGAGCGAGCAAGCAATTGCCTTCCATATTTCTGGATGACATTTCCTAATATCTAGAACAGGAATATTCTTGATAGGCATCTTAATGATTCCTTTCTCCCACAGCTTCATGTCATTCAGGGCTCCTTGATCTGATTGAGCATTACAGCTTCGAAATAATTCAGTTGGCCTAAAAATAAATACAAAAATTCATATTGGTAATATCAGTGTGAGCATTGATAAACTATATACAGAGAAAAGGAGCACATTTCACAGACAGCTTTTCAGAGTAAGTGTGAAGTAGAGAATGGAACACGCATGTGGTATGCCATATTTATAAATAATCTGCTACCGTTTTTGCATTTTTCATCAACTTTTACAAAGATTGATCGGTATTTTCCAGGCAAGAAAATGGTTAGTCAGTGTATGCCAAGTTCAATGGCCAACTGCACATTGTAAAAGGCATTTAGTATATGTCACATAAAAAACTGTCAAAATTATAAAACATTTTATGAATGTAAGAAATACAAGGTCAGAGCATATTTAATATATGAAGGCTATGTTCAAATCTTCATTCAGAGCCTCTGCTTGTGGCTCCATCACAAAACCAGCATCAATTGCCAAACAAAAAATTCCTGCATGCACGTCTTTTTCATGCAGTAAAATGCTAGAAAGCCGAATAGAAACTGCAAGGCCTCTATTATATTTAATTTGGTTAAATTGGGTAAATTTGGTTCTATCATAAAATGGATCCATTCAGCCAGGAGATCTCCTAATGCAGCTGTGAATACAGCCTACGGGTGGCTTCACACGAGCGTGTTTTTGTGCATGCATACGCACTCACAAAAACACGCTTCTATTAGAACCAATGCATTCCCTATGGTGTGTGCACATGTCCATGCTTTACAGGCATGTGCCTGTAAAGATAGGACATGTGTGCACCATAGGGAATGCACGCATTGTCTTCAATGGTCTGCCGACACCCCGTAATTGTTTTTCAGGGAAGAGCTTTAAATATAAGCTCTTCCCTGAAAAACAAGAATCTTAGTTTAAAAAAAACAACAAAACTTACCTGTCCACCGCTGCCATGTCCGCACGGGGATGAAGAACACATCCCCGCGAGGAAAAATAATTCCCTGCTGCACCTGCCACATCTGTGACAGATGCAGCAAAGGAATTCTTCATCTCTGCGGGGAATAAAGAATTCCCTACCACAGCTTCAAAGCAGTGCAGGGAGTAGATAGGCTAGATGTGCCTGAGTCCCGTCAGCTGAGGAGAGGTGAGTATATATTTTTTTTATTTTTAACACATTTTAGGGCTGATTTTCAGGTTTATATTTAAAGCCCTTCCCTGAAAATCCCTGCAGGGATTGCAGCAGCCCATTGCTTTCAAGTGAACTGCAGAAGTGGTGGTCCCATTCGAAACAATAGGAAAACATTACAATCCTCTGCCACAGCTGTGGCAGGGCATTCTTTACTCCCTGTGGGGAGTCCTCTTGGCACTGATCCCTGTGACAGTGCTGTCACAGTGTTCAATGGCAAGGGGACTCCCGGCAGGAATACTTACACGGCAGCGGCTAAAAGGGATGTTTTTCAGGGAAGAGCTTATACTTAAAGCTCTTCCCTGAAAATCATTTCAGCGGTGCCGGCCGACCATTGTCTTCAATGGAGCCGCCAGCAGCAACACAGCTCCACTGAAGGCAATGCACGGACACACTCGCTTGTGTTAAGCCACCTTAACCCCTTGAGTGGCGGGTTTCCTACCACCCTGTCGTGCCCATCAGGGCAGGTTTTTTAAAATGGTCTAATCATTGAATTTCAACTAATTTTGCAGTTGCGTCTCAAGAGCCATAACTTTTTCATTTGTCAATTGACATGGCCATGTGAGGGCTTGTTTTTTGCGGGACAAGTTGTGATTTTTTAAACAGGGAGGAGGAAAAAAAGAAATGGGGAAAAAAGAAAAAAAATGGCCATGTCATTAAGGGGTTAAATAATGTATTAACTTCCTTCTCTGGGTCATTACGACGCATGGATACCACATGTGCGATTGTACTTTTGATTTTTTTTACAAAGTAAAGGGAGACAAGTGTTTTTATTATAATTTTTTAACTTTTTTTTTTTTAATTTTTTTTTTGTCCCTTTAGGGGACTTCCACAGGGACCCATCAGGACCCCTGATCACATTCCGGGAGTCCGATGGTGACAGCCCTTTACATGCTGCAGTGACAGCCCTTTACATGCTGCAGTCACACAGCAGAGATCGGAGGTTTTCTCTGATCTCTGCTGTAAGAGCTAGTACCTAGCTGTCCTCTGACAGCCAAGCACCAAGTTCTCCCTGCCACACAGACCATCGGCTTGCTTCTGACAAGCCGATGGTCTCTATGGCAACCTGTAAACAAAGCAGGAGGTTGCCGACATATCGGCAATATCTTCTGCTGGTTTTTCAAAGTCCTTGCACTGCTCTGTGTGGGTCTGTGCAGGCAGAGCACACTGTCACAGCTTGTGGCATTGTGCTCTGCAGCTCCCATAGTGATACATAGCCCGGAAATCTTCCGGGCTATGTCGCTATGAGCAGTGGAGCTCGTCCCGGAAAATTTCCGGGCGTGCCACTCAAGGGGTTAAAGGCCCTTTTACACACAGTGATCATCATTCAAAATTCATTCAAAGGAGCTAAAGTGAGCGATTGTTTCGCTTTCACATGTAACGATTATCATTCACTTGTCATTAGCGGTCATTTAAGATGACTTTATAAATATAGGAAACGGGTCTGTCTATCACATTACTTGATTCCCTTAAACCCCAGGAATGTTTGCCATCGGGACCCAGTGATTTGTCTATTTCAGTCTACTTTTTGTTTTAGTAGTTTAAATGCTTTCTTTTTGGTGTTCATTGCCCACTTTACATTTTTATTGAGCCACATTGGTTTTTTCTTATTACCCTTTTATTCCTATAAAATATGAACTGCTCACAGTAAGTAATTAGCATGTTTTTATACATTTCCCATTTATTGTTTGTACTTTTACTTTTTGAGGACATCATCCCAGTCTATAAGGTTAAGAGCATCACTAATAAGCTGATGGAACTTTGCCTTTCTGAAGTTTAGTATTTTTGTAGCTCCCCAATTAAACTCTTTATTGAAAGACAAGTTGAAATATATTATATTATGGTCACTATTTCCCAGGTGCCCCCCAACCTGCACCCCTATTATTCTATCAGGTCTGTTGATTAATATTAAGTCTACGATGGCCGTCCCTCTAGTCGGGTCCTGTACAAGTTGGGTAAGGTAGTTATCTTTAGTAATTGACAGGAATTTGTTATGAGATCCGCAGGTTTCGGCTTCGCAGTTTATATCCAGCTAGTTACTCTATAATATTTACCTCATTGTGATTTGCTGTGTCATCTATTTGCTTCAGTAATAGATTTTCGGTGGCTTCTGTTATATTTGGTGGTCTATAGTAAACCCTTATGAGAATTTTGTGAATATTAAACCAGACTTAATTTGCAACAATTAATAAGTTGTGCCATAGACACTTTTCTAAGCATATTTAACAATGACCTTTACCGGTTGTTAAAATTTGTACAATACGTAAGATTCCGGCATCCCAGTTGACAGGGTTCTCGCACATCTGCTAGGCATGTTAACATTTGACTCTCCATATTATTATATTCACATGAAACATCAAAGTCTTGCCAGTTCTGCGTGTTTCCCCAGCTTGTGTTGTAGAGTTTTATACACAAATCCCTAAAATAAGAGAAAACGACAGAGTGAATAAACTAGCATAAATCACAGACTGCACATATCTTGTAGTATGTGGAATAAATGTAACTAAATTGCCATCACACTTGAGATGTAGATACTGTACATACAATAAATACCATGATAAAAAGTGTCCTCTTAATTCTACTGAATTATTTCATAAACCAGTTATTTCATTAACTTTCCTCAAGAAAGAAAGAAAAACCAGTTACTTTAAAGCCTATAGGCAACTACCCTGCAATTTAAAGTCCAATCAATTAAAGGGATTGTAGCAAGATTATAAATTATCCCCTTTCTTCAGAATAGAGGATAACTTGTCGATAGGTATCTCACCATTGAGACCCCGGCTGATCTTGAGGACGAGGGACTTGTGTAACGCTGTTCTTCTCACTGCAGGGTTACTAAAGTCCCCAACAGTGAGGAGGAGACTGAATGGAGAGTTGGTTGTGCAAGAACTCTAGTGCTCCATTCTCTTTTAATAGAACCATTGAATAAGGTTATCACGTAATTTTTGCTGCAGCGTGTACACAGTAAAAACAAAACCCTCCCAAAGGCGGCAGAAGTTCATTTTTTACCCATTTCACCCCATGTAGAATTTTTTCCGTACCTTATATGGTACATTAAATAATTCCATTGAAAAAATACAACTCGTTCTGCAAAACAAAAACTATCATTTATAATTTTAAAAGGGTTGTTGATCCAAGGATTATTCCGATTGCCAGATTAGAGTCAGCAAGGGATTTTTTTCCCCTTAAATGGGGAAAATTTGCTTTTACCTCATTGTTTTGTTTTTTTGCCTTCCTGTGGATCAACATTGGGTGTTAATAGGCTGAAGAAAATGGACATATGTCTTTTTTCAGCCTTACATACTAGAATATCAGAGCTTGAGCGGGTTCAAAGGCAAGCAACTAAATGAATTAATGAAATGGGTGGACTCTAATCCTCAGAGAGGTTATCAAAATTGTGGTTATTTAGTTTAGAAACAAGATAGGCACTCTAATAACTATGTATATCTATATCAAGGGAAAATACAGAGATCTATTTCATCGTCTATTTATACCCAAGACTAACAAGGGAGTGCTCTAATAACTATGTATAGATATATATATCAGTGGTCAGTGCAGAGATCTCTCCCATCATTTATTATACCCAGGGCTGTAACAAGGGGGCGCTCTAATAACTATGTATAGATATATCAGCAGTCAGTACAGAGATCTCTCTCATCATCTATTATACCGAGGACTGTAACAGGGGTGCTCTAATAACTATGTATAGATATATCAGGGGTCAGTACAGAGATCTCTCCCATTATCTATTTATACCCAGGACTGTAACAAGGGAGTGCTCAAATAACTATGTATAGATATATCAGGGGACAATACAGAGATCTATTTCATCATCTATTATACCCAATACTATAACAAGAGAGTGCTCTAATAACTATGGCCTCTGTAAGGCCGGCCGGTGTCAGTGTAGTGTTACGCTCTCACCTCTCCTTCTGACCCTGCTAGCGCTGTAATATGTATCACCGCTGGCAGTCCCCCTGTGACTGTTCCCGACATACCCCCAACCCCACGGTCACTGTCATCCCCAGGCACACTCCCAACCACACTGCCGATTGGTCAGTCTCCATTCTGTGCTCCCAGCTCCGCTGTCACTCTCCTCCCCACCAGCCTCGGATGGTTGGATGGATGGCCGGCAAGTAACAGTGGAGATGGGACAGCAGAGACCAGGAGCCAATTGGCAGCTAGGGGTGTGACCGGGGTGTTTCCTCCAGCTTAGGCCAGTCTGCCCCTTGCTGTTGGTGGAGACAAGATACACCAGTACCCTGAAGACCTTCCGCTTCAATACATTTCTATGTTCCTGAAAATGTTAGTTTTCTTCTGTTCTGCTATTCCCAAAACAGAACAGCAAAATGGAAATGAAAACACTAGCATGAAAAGGCCCTAACTGAACTTCAGGAACCATAGAAACATCTGATGAAAACATCTAACAACACTGAAGCAGCATACTTTGTGAAAACCACGATTTGTGTCAGTGTCAAACCGTTTAGTCACAATTGTAGTTTAAGGCTGCTATTATACTAGTGCTAGTGATTGACACTACCACTCATTTTTTCCCGACAACTACCAGGCTGCACCTGCAAGCAATTAGCATTATTACAAATTGTTAATGCGCGTAACAGTAATAAGTATTGGGCAATTGTCAGGAAAACACTAGTATAATAGCAGGCTTAATGTCAGAGGCAAAGCGGCAAGACTTGGTTACTTACCTACATAAGGAAGAGTTTGCTTTTGAGCAGCAGTGAAGTTTTGCACCATCAAGTCCTGTGGAAGGCTGATGAGCAATGGTGACCCCTTTTTGGACCGACCTAGAACTTTCCAGAAAGCACTGCCAGAGCGGATCTTGGGGAAGCGGGTACTTTTTACACTCTTTAATTAGGTCTTCTACAATATCATTTTCTGATTTATTTGACATAAGAATCATTTTACAAGCTGCTTGGCAGTCTTTTTCTTCAGCCCTCTCACAGCAGTGCACACCTTAAAAAACAAAACACACAATGGTTCAGGATTGGCATCAGCACAATTACTCACTTTGTATGCTGGAAGTATATAATTGGAAGACAGCCTGGGGGGACATCTCCTCTTCTGACCCTTATCTCCAGGCTGATTTCACAGAGCTCCGGTGTTATCATGTTATATAATTGTCACACCACTTTCTGTTTTCTCTTTCATACTTGTTTTTGTGTTTTGTTGGCTTATTTACTAGTTTTGGAAAGTCACAGTGGAGTTGACAAACACATAACATGTATTTTGAGGTGCTGGAGGGAACCCTAATTCTGAGCCACTACAGTGGGACCTCTAGCCATATTTGTCAATTTATATAGAGGGATGACCCCATTTACTTCACGTTGCCAAGCAGCTCTAGTAGGTTTTTTTGGGGTGTTTCCAGATAAGCAATATAACTTGTTTAGCATAAAAGAACAGCAATTTATATAGAGTGTGTGTTACTGTGTCAACCAGAATGTCCTCCATAAGGCCAGAGAGATTTTAGGATGTAGGATACCGGGCCCCTAGGTGCGTTTCCATAAACTCAAAGACATCTATCCAATAGTTCTGTAAAACATGGCATTCCAAAAACATGTGCATGATTGTGCCTGCACCCACCAAGCATCATGGGCAGACTGCATTGGGAATTAGGCCCATGGTACACAGGCGGACAGGAGTAAAATAGATTCTGTGTAGGAACTTATTTGGATTAACATGTCTCTCGTGCTGATCAAGGGTGGCCCTGAGCTGGCTAAAAGGCCATCTCGGTCATCCGAATCCAGGTCTGGTATGTCCAAGCCCCACTTTTCAAGAGACCCATCTCTTAGTGAAGCAAGACCCCTTGTCAGTTGTCTAAAGCTACTCTCCGGTTTTTATAGAGTATTGGCCATCTGTGCCAGCTCCTCTAGCCGGGTCAGTGAAAGGGTTATGTTCAGACCTCCAAACTGGGCCCCCGAGGGCATGATGTAGTTGGAGATATCTAAAGAGGGAGTTATTAGAAAGGCCTGATCAGATCTGAAGTTGTGAGAAGGTATTAAGAACACAATTCTCAACCACATCCGAGAGGTTAGTTATCACATGATGTCTGGCCCTTGTTGCAGGTGCGGGAGAATAGGATTTCTCCACAGAGGATTGTGAGGGGACCATTTTGCTGCCTCGTCCTGTATCAGGTGGAGGGCTATACTCCAAACTTTAACGGTCACCCACATAGGCAAGGTAATTATGCGTGGAGTCGGGCCCCTTAGCAATAATCCTCTCATACTTTGTTCAGGACTTACTATTCTGCACTTAAGCCCCACCACTGAGTTATAATTAGTAGAGGACAGCCACCACCCTGCACATACCAGCTGACTAGCCAGGTAGTAGTAGTGAAAATGGGGGAGGGCTAGCCCCCCTCTCTCCAGGGGCTGACAGAGTTTCTAGTTTAATTCTTGGGGTGGATCCTCGCCACAGTATACAGAGGAGTATCTTTTGGAGAGTTGTAAAAAACTTTTTAGGGATCAAAATAGGTGTATTCTGGAATATATATAGAAATTTGGGTAATAGCTTCATTTTGATTAGTCACAGAGACAGGTAAGTTCTTTTATATTTAAATCTAAATTACTGGTAGGAACCACTAAAATATAACTTCTAATGATCGATATTAAAAACGAGGACTACTAACCAAAACACAAACACACATATACTAATAGATAAATAAAGTAATGGAGCAAGACTTTGGGATAGAGACTAGCGTTCTAATCCCGATCCCAGACCACGATTAGCACTCTAATACTGGTAATTGTCCCTGTTTCCTTCTGAACAGGTGACTCCAGTATCTAGTGCTTTGGCGCGTATTATACTAGAGGTACCGCTAATTACCTATTGGTGCTTCTTTTGTTTATTTACACTTTATTAGAACGTTGGCTTCATAACAGTGTATCCTAATGTTTCCCAGGTATTTTCACAGGCATTCCTGATGATACAAGAAATGTCTCTATCATAGCCAGACACACCAATAAAAAAGCACACAACTGTGTACCGTATATACCGGCGTATAAGACGACTTTTGAACCCCGAAAAATCTGCTCTGCAGTCGGGGGTCGTCTTATGCGCCGGTAATACAAAAAAAAAAAAAGTGTAAAAAAAAAAATTTATTACTCACCTCCCCCGGCGTTCTGTCGCGCTCCGGCAGGCTGTCGCTCGCTCCTCGTCCCCGGCGCAGCATAGCTTTCTGAATGCGGGGCTTGAAATCCCCGCTTCCAGAAAGCTAATACACACGCCGGCAGCCATGACAGCATTGAATGGCTGTGATTGGCTGAAGGCGCACGTGTTAGCAATCACACCCATTCAATGATGTCATTGAATAGTGTGATTGGCTGAAGCCACGTGCGCCTTAGCCAATCACAGCCATTCAATGATGTCATGGCTGCCGGCGTGTGTATTAGCTTTCTGGAAGCGGGGATTTCAAGCCCCGCATTCAGAAAGCTATGCTGCGCCGGGGACGAGGAGCGAGCGACAGCCTGCCGGAGCGAGCGACATCCTGCCGGAGCGCGACAGAACGCCGTGGGAGGTGAGTAATGAATTTTTTTTTTTTCTCCACTGTATACCGGCGTATAAGGTGACAGTTGGGGGGTCGTCTTATACGCCCCGTCGCCTTATACGCCGGTATATACGGTACATGTATTTGTACTTGGTCTAGTTCAATTCTTCTCTTGCTCTCTTTTGCATGGACCTAGCCCTGATATATTCTGATGATACTAGAATGACTGGTGGACATAAAGGGCCTGCTTTAATACATGCAGGCTAACCTTACTCTAGACAGCTTAAAGAGATAGCGATATCTTTACTAGCTATCTCAATAATAGTACGCTGTCTCACTAGTCCACAGCTAATATATGATTTCCATGAAGCTGGCTCACTTGTTCTCAAGAAAGTAGATACTGGTGCTCACTTATCTACAATTTATGATTTTTAATTATGATACAACTTGTCTATTCCTTATTCTTTCTGTCTAAACTCCCTCAACATGTTTCTGCCGCATTGATGGTTTAGCTGGCTCATCAGGATGGCAGTCAGACATATTTCACAGCCATGATAGAAGGCTGTTACAAGCAGCACACACACAGGCACACAGCCGATCAGTATCGGCTCGCTGTCATTACTGGCATAGGTGGTAAGTAGATGCAGTACTTGTCCACTCCACCCACTTTGTTAAGGGGCACGTCAACCATGCTCCAATCAGAGCAGGGATAGATAGCCGACATACTCCACTCCTCATATCCCGCAATGACAGCACAGATCTCACGCATGCGCAGAATGAACGACTGTAACCCGTAGCCGCCAAACCATCACAATGGTGATGCCTGGATGCGGCCGCTGATTCATAAGAATGAATCACGCACACGCAGCAGCAACTGTACAGTGCTTATAGTATAAGCACAACTCAGATGGACTCCAGCTAGTAAATGTACATTTAATATGGTCACCTGGTAATGTGCCCTTAATGCTAGTAAGTACTGCCTATATATATATATATGCGCCATATATCATATTTAAAGGCATCCAGGTGATCAAGTGTACTTCATATATTGCTACTCCATTAGGAGATACGATTACAATGACAATATACAGGATAACAAATATCATTAACATAATAATGTGGATATAAGAGATAATGGAGATCATTATCATCGACTTGGCAGTCCACAAAAGAACGATACTGATTGGCTGTGTGCCCACCTCAGAGGGGCAGTTAGTGCCAGGGGTCGCAGAGACATCGACTGCCAGCAGCCCAGTTTTATCCCAATTGACCTTCACCCCAGAGTATATTCTGAATGTATCAAAAAAAAAAAATAGTACTGTGGCCAAGAAAGATTCTGGGTCCTGCAAGAATAAAAGAGTATCATCTGCGTATAGCGCCACCCGGGGCAATTGAGTTTAGATGTATACAAAGTGGTGTAGATGTCAGTAAATGTATTACTGATAAGCTCAAGGTCAGTGACGTCCCTGACCACCACAATTGAGGGTATGATATTATCTTCAGTAGCAAGATAAGCTAACAGTCGACCATTTTGGTCCCCTTGGTTGAAAACGTGTTGCTGAGAGTGCAGAAGCTTTTTCTTCGTGTAATGAAGCAGCAATAGTCTATATTGTCTCCATAGATTATTAAGTGTGGAATGGTTGGCTTCAGTGGGGCTTGTAACATAGCAAGCCTCTGCCTTACAGAGGCGGCATTCCAAGCAAAGTCTATCCTGTTGTAGGGACTTTCTATGTACAGAGATAGCTATTGCGAAGGAGCCACTGATAAAGGCCTTGAAGGCCTCCCAAACCACAGACTCAGGTGCAGAAGCAGCATTGACCCCCCAATAGATTGCTGCCTCCTGATCAGTATAGATAGAGACCCCCGGTTGATCTAGCCATAGGGAATTAAGCTTCCTTGGGGGCAGAGTCCCTCCTCCCCCTCAAATTTAGAACTAGCTGAAGTGGTGAGTGATCGGAAACATCCCAGAGCAAGTGTGAAACGTCGCACACCTTGGAAAGACATTCCGGGGACCCAAAACACAGATCTATTCTGGAAAAGGAGCCGTGTGACACTGAGTGGCAAGAGTATGCAGTATCATGTGGATAATTCAAACACCACATGTTTTGCAGCAGGTAAGAGGAGGCCCATGTCGATAGTTAGGTTCCCACCAAGGTTGTCTGGCGAAGACAGTCCTGTACCGGGTCTGTAAGTTGGTTAAAATATCCCATCAGTATTAATGAGGCTGCCTCCAAGAGCACCACTTTAGCTATGATATCATGCAACACCTGAGTATCAGCTGGGGGAGAATATATAAACGTTAACTATGGTTAGGAGTTACCCACCGAAGGAGCCCTGCAATATAAGGAAACGGCCATTAGGGTCAATATGTAGTCTTTCAAAGGTAAATGGTATAGATTTAGCCACCAGGATTGTCACACCTCTAGCATAGAGTATGTGGCATGGTAGACTGAACCAAATATGCATTTAAGTGCCATTAACCCTAGAGCCCTGTAAATGCATTTCCTGTAACAAGAGGATATGGGGAAAGTAGTTTTTTAAGGAAATTAAACACAAACGCTTTCTTTAATTTAGAATTAAGGCATGTGATTTCCATGAGATCAGCTTAAGTTTCTCAGATAGTTTATAGCATGGTTTTAAAACGTTTTCTAAATTGTCAGTTTACAGCCTTTAATGCTAACTCAGGTCCAGCAAAGTTCCTTCCACGGGTCTACTAAGCTCACATTCCAGTGATTCCAAATACTGGAAAGCACCTGATGATGTGTAATAACTACTGACCAATCTTAGTGCTTAATATTGATTTTAAATTACATTCTAAAATGAATGTTTTCTGTATTCATGAGGCGCTCCAAACCTCATCCATTTTGACCAGGTTGGTTTTGTTGCCAAAAAGAAGCAAGGAATAATACTATTAAATCTATCTCTGATTTTGTATGCAAGAGTTGCAAAGACCCAGCTAGGACTCTGTCTACAGATACAGAAAGGGCCTTTGACAAGGTAAGCTGGGATATCTTGCAGGCAACACTAGAGGGCATAAATTTGAGGTCGACGATGCTTACATGCATAATGGCTCTATATGATACTCGCATGGGCCCACTTTGTATTAATGGAACCCATCCTTATTGGCACTAAACAGGGATGTCCACAGTCTCTATTGTTGTATGTTCTGATGATAGAGCATTTGGTGGTCGCCATCTGGAAAAAAAAACATTCCTTCTATAAGAGTAATCTTTCCCTAATATGCAGATGATTTGCTCCTCTAGGTTACCTCGCCCATTATTACGATTCCAGCCATTCTGGCCATATGTAAGGAGTTTGGATCTGTGACCAGTTTAAAGATAAATGCCCACAAGTCAGAACTTTTGAATGTGACAAAAATTCAATGGTGAACGCTAAATTATTGGCGCTCCTGTGTAATGTACGGAATCTGATTCTCTAACTTCCCGATGTCGTACAAACATAAAATTGGTCGTACAAACATGAAAGCTGTGGTGTGATTGGTTATTATATATTATACTGCTGAGGTAACATGAAAGCTGTGGTGTGATTGGTTGTTATATATTATACTGCTGAGGTAAAATGAAAGCTGCGCTGTGATTGGTTGTTATATATTATACTGAGGTAACATGGAAGCTGTGGTGTGATTGGTTATTATATATTATACTGCTGAGGTAACATGAAAGCTGTGGTGTGATTGGTTATTATATATTATACTGCTGAGGTAAAATGAAAGCTCTGCTGTGATTTGTGGTTATACATTATACTGCGGAGGTAAAATAAAAACTGTGCTGTGATTGGTTGTTATTAGAGATGAGCGAACACGTTCGGCTCCGCCCCTTTTTCGCCCGAACACCGAACTTTGCGAACACTTCAGTGTTCGGGCGAAAAAGTTCGGGGGCCGCCGTGGCAGCGCGGGGGGGGTGCGGCGGGGAGTGGGGGGGGAGAGGGAGAGAGAGAGGGCTCCCCCCTGTTCCCCGCTACTGCCGCCCGCGCCGCCGCGCATCTCCCCGCCCCCCGGCGGCACCCGGACACTTACGCGCGAACACTGCAGTGTTCGGCAAAGCCGGTGTCCGGGTGCGGATGTGTCCGTAACGGACACGTTCGCTCATCCCTAGTTGTTATATATTATACTGCTGAGGTAACATGAAAGCTACACTGTGATTGGTTGTTATATATTATACTGCTGAGATAACATGAAATCTGTGATTTGATTCGTTGTTATATATTATACCGCTAAGGTAATACGAACGCTGCGCTGTGATTGGTTGTGACGGCAGAATCAGTGTGATTGCAGGGGGCAGTTGATGGTGGCTAGCAGGGATGGCAGTCAGTAGGCAGGGAGCATGATATCAGGCAGAGTACAGAGAGGTTTGGTTCAGAAGATATGATATGCTTCCCTGAAGAGGTACCTTTTTAGAGCACGCCTGAAATTTTGTCATAGATTGCCCGGATAGCCTTTGGTAGTGTGTTCCAGAGCACTGGTGCTGCTCTGGAGAAGTCTTGGAGGCAAGAATGAGAGGTTCGAATTAAAGGGGCACTAAGTCTTGTTTTGTTAGCTGAGTGGAGAGCCCGGGCTGGGTGATGGATTGAGATGAGGGAGGCAATGTAGGGCGCCGCTCTGCTGTGGAGGGCTTTATGGATGAAGGTAGCGAGTTTAATTTGAATTCTGTATTTAACAGGCAGCCAGTGCAGTTACCTCAGACTGCTGAGGTAACATGAAAGCTGCGCTGTGATTGGTTGTTATATATTATACTGCTGAGGTTACATGAAAGCTGTGCTGTGATTGGTTATTATATATTATACCGCTGAGGTAATATGAAAGATGCGCTGTGATTGGTTGTTATATATTATACCGCTGAGGTAACATGAAAGCTGCGCTGTGATTGGTTGTTATATATTATACCGCTGAGGTAACATGAAAACTGGGCTGTGATTGGTTGTTATATATTATACCGCTGAGGTAACATGAAAGCTGGGCTGTGATTGGTTGTTATATATTATACCGCTGAGGTAACATGAAAGCTGGGCTGTGATTGGTTGTTATATATTATACGGCTGAGGTAACATTTGAAAGCTGGGCTGTGATTGGTTGTTATATATTATACCGCTGAGGTAACATGAAAGCTGGGCTGTGATTGGTTGTTATATATTATACTGCTGAGGTAACATGAAAGCTGCGCTATGATTGGTTGTTATATATTATACTGCTGAGGTAACATGAAAGCTGCGCTGTGATTGGTTGTTATATATTATACAGCTGAAGTCAAAGTAACCTTGACTTAATAAAATTTTCCGTGCAAACACCACATAAACACATGTATCAAATTAACTGGAGGGAGGCCGCATATATCAGCTAGGTTTGTTAGTAAAACCAAAATTCCATAAAAATAATGCGTTATTTATTCCACATGTTGAAAAAAAACCCACAATGCCAGAACAGTGTTTTTTTTGGTCACCACCTCTCCAATGAAAAAAAAAATTGTAAAAAACAATCAAAAAGTCATATGTACCCCAAAATAATACCATTAGAAATCAAAGGTTGTCCAGCAAAAAAACAAACCTTCACACAATTGCATTGACAGAAGAAAAATATATGGTGGTCAGAGGTGGCGAATTTTTTTTTAAAAGATATCTTAACTAGCAGTACGCTGTTAAGACTGAAGTTCTGTTAATCTCCATTTTGTCTTGTCTCATACAACACTAACTATGAACTTTAGCCCAATTCTGTTTTTCAACCAGAGATGAGGATTCATCTAGGCATACAGCCATTCTTTTGTTTTTTTTGGTCAGAATCTCTCATGAAATATATTTTTTTTTAGTTATCAGCATTCCACAGTAGAAACGTTACACGTTTTTGTAGATATGTACTTATGTGTTAGTTTCACATGAGAATGAAAACTTGGGCTTACATGACTTAATAGTTTCACACAAGACCTTTACCATAAAGCCATGTATACTCTTTTTTCCCCCTTTTCTTGATAAAAACTCTTGTCTGTAGTAATAAACTTAGAATTCTTTGGAATACAACCTGTCTGGCTGTGTCTCTTTGATTCCTGCCGGCCGAATATACAATCTAATTCGGAGCTTGGCAACATATCTTTTGGGGTCCCTGGAATATCCCTAACACCAAAAAAACCTGGTTATCGTACTGACCCACAGAATATCATGTCATTGTTGCCACAGTATATATATATATAGCAAAAACCTGATCCTACCAAAAATGACGCAATTGCATTTTTTAAAATGTCACTTCATTTTGAAATGTTTACATTTTCTGTATAACTGTACATTGAATAGTCCTTTTGAAAAAAAAAAACAGGGGGCGTGGCCAAGCCTGCAAAGTGTGAGGACGCACTGAAACGTGGCTCCGGAGTCATAGAGGCTTTTAAGGCATCTTTTGGCATATTATAGCCAGCAAGTGCTTCCCACGCTAACAGCAAGATCTTACCTGCAGTGTGAGGATCATTTAGAGCGGTTTCCCCACGAAATCGGGACATCGGGAGGCTCGGTGCGCTGAGCCAGCACGGAGTCCGGCAGGGGAGCGGGAGTGAGGAGAGAGAGCGGTGCACATAGAGAAGCCTCGGAGGAACTGTTTCCCTGCAGCGGAAGATCCCTGGTGAGCGCCTGTCGGCAGCGCCGGCGGAGGTGAGCTGAGGAGAGCCAGGAGAACAGGGGCGGCTCACGGGACACTTCTCCGGCAGTCTGGGAGTCTCGGTGCGCTGAGCGCTGAGCGCGGAGCCGGCACAGAGTCCTGCACGGAAGAGGAGGAGAGGAGAGAGAGCGGGGTGTGCAGAGGAGCCGCTTAGGAACTATTCCCCTATAGCGGAGGATCCCCGGTGTACCCCTACCAGCAGCGCTGGCGGAGGGAAGCTGAGGAGAGCCCAGAGAATAGGAGCGGCTCACAGGACGTTTATGCAGACAGCCCCGCGAGCGGGAGCCACGGCAACAGGCAAAAAGGAGAGAAAACAACGTTCTCAAAAGCAGTGAGTACCGGAGACCCTGATAAGCCTTCCCACATACTAGGCATGCTCCCCAGGGCTTAAAGATCGCTCATTTTACTCTGAACGCCAACTCCCTGCCAGCAAACCCGCTTCCCGCCAGAATCTCCCGCCATCCAGCCCCCCTCCCTCTTCCCCCACAGTGCCTGCGGCCATTACAGAGTGCAGTAGCTCTATATTAAAGGAGCTGTCAGCCCAAACGGCACAAGTTTTAGCAAGACAAAATCTCTTTAAAGGGCACTGCCCTAATTTTTTCGGAGCTGGTTTATCCAGCTCCAAAACTCTTTCAATTTTTGAAGTCTTTAGACGCACGCAGGCTAGCACTGCAACTCACAAAACAATTTTTTTTTTCCATCACTAACAAGCAAATAGCCCACAGGCTCGCTGTAAAGAAAAGAAGAGACCCCTCCAAAAGCATAGTTCAAACCTTCTACGGAGCTGTATCACACAGATCTGTGAAAAATTTTTTAGGACGATAGAAATAAGTCTGCCAAAACCGCAAAATTCAATTTTTCCTCTGTCATCTTGAAACACCATCTTCCCATGGGGTGAAACTCGCCTACAAAGATGACAGGCTGAATTCTAACTAGTGTGGAAGAAGTTGCACCTTGACCTGACCCATAACGCCGGGCACAATAATATACGGCTGATTCCCGGGACCTTTCTGACCGTCAAACAAACTCCAACAAACCCCTTACAATCGCATAAAATGGTGAAGGGAAGCAGAGACCGCAGTGGCGATCCACCAAATACACCAAGAGGACAAAAAAATCAAGTTGACATGCAGAAATTTCTAAAAAAGAAAAACTTACAATCTCCAAGCACCTCTGCAAAATCGCTTCCCCCACAAAACACCTCTGACCAAGCAACCCCAGATTCAGAGCTAGACAGCGACATGGAAGAGGAAGAGTGCGACCTCAATACCCAAATATCTAAATCCTTCCTTCAAAAAGCACTACTGAAAGTCACCCAACCAATAATGTCAGAACTAGCGGATATCAAAACCGAGTTACAATAAATGGGCCACAGAGTGGAGGACCTGGAAGGTTCATGCTCAGCCATCATAGAACATGCAAAAGCCACCACGCAAGTGGTGGGGGTCCACCGCTCATACCTTGACCGAGCGCTTACCTTAATCGAAGATCAAGAAAACCGTAGCAGGCGCTGCAACATCCGGATAAAAGGGCTACCGGAATCCTGGGCAGCAGAATCCTTACGCAAAGTGGCTGAAGAGATTTTTACTGACTTACTGGGCGAAGAGAGGGCCACTCACATCCAAATCGAAAGAATTCACAGAGCAATTAGACCCAAACCAAAAAACGGAGACCCGCCAAGGGATGTTCTCTGCGGCCTGCTCTCCTTCACAGACACAAGTGCCATTTTAAATGCCGCAAGAACTCACCAGACATTTAAATATAACGATGCGACACTACTCTTCTTCCAAGACATCGCGCCATCTACTCTGGCAAAAAGGCGGATACTGCGACCGCTTCTAGAAGCTCTGAAATCAAAAGGAATTCAATACTCCTGGCTGTTCCCATTTGGCCTAGCAATCAATGATGCAGGACACAGATTGACGGTCAGAACCCCGGAAGATCTCGAGGTGATTTGGCAACAACTGAAAATAGATCCAATAGATATACCTTCCTGGATGCTGACACAATACGATCTAACTATACCACCGCTTCCGGAGATGGAGCCTTGGAAGTTAACAACAAAGCTCAAATCACCCAGAAGCAAAAAACATGGCGCAAAAACCTCATCTTAGGACACTTTAAGAGTCTTTTCCTCGTTGTTGGAGTGGTGATGGTCCCCCAGAGGAGTGGCGCTGTGGACTAATGAGAGTGAGACCCAGACACGAGACTTTTACTTTCTGAGTAATGAGCGGACTTCTTCACACTGTCTTTTTCAACAGTAACGTTATTGGAAAAAGAGACACTGGCGGGCTCCTCCTCGCAATACTCAAGAATGCACAGGAGACTTCTCGGGCTGTCCTCTCCGTGTACGTCCAGACCAGCATAAGAAGAGGGTATGAGCACCGGATGTTAAAGTAAAATGTTTTGAGTAAATTCTGTGTTGTCAGAGGTATTTAGCCTTTATTGGTCGGGATTGTGCATCGGGAGGTTCGGGCCAGGAGGCTGGGTCCTGGGGCTGGGTGGGGCCCGGGGGCCGTACGGGGGTCGGCCCGCCGGGTTCCCTCCCCGCCCGGGGATCACAGCGCGAGAGCGGTTTGATCAAGTTGGCTCACCAGCTTACTCTAGTTATAATAAGTTCCTAGGCAGAATGTGTCATATGGGCTACGAAGGATACTGTTGCACTTATTATTGTTCTATGTTAACGTGCCTTTCTTTTTCCTTCTACCTCTCACCTCGTCCACTTTCTGCTGCTCCGACTAGCCTTTCTCCATACCCAGGTTAAGACAAAAACACCAGGACTTTGCCGGTGGAGGGAGGTGCTCGCCCAGCGGGCGGAGAAAAATTCTCCAGACGGCATAAACGGAACAGAGAATAACATCCGACCACGCGCCATCAGGGGAGGCCACACATGTGAGTGAACTTACCACACACTGAACTCCAACACCTGCCCTTATTCAAGGGCAATACCGAGATGAGAAAGACACCGACAACAGAGACCCGCAAGGGGAGGTTGTCGGGGTGCTTCTGATCCACACAAAACAAACACAGAACATATAACAGTTGACTGGACATTTACACACCAGTCAAGAACCCAACGTTAATTGCAGACCTTCTGCTAACAGTTTAACCGATTTCCCCTCCACCCTCATTTTCTGCGCAAACCGACACGTATACAGAACCCAGAAATATGTCTGCGAGACATCTTAACAATGCCGATACCCCACAATACAAACAGAAAAAACAACAGAGTTTCTCCACATCCCCCCAAACAGGTAGCACAACATTTACCACCTTCAACGCTAAAGGCTTAAACTCCCCTAACAAAAGACACCATATGATATGGCTATTGAGGAAAAATAAAACCAAAATCGCATTCCTCCAAGAGACCCATTTTAAAAGTAACAAGATTCCAATCCTCCCCAAAAACTATTTCAAACAATGGTTTCACAGCTGCAACCCCTCCTCAGCTTCTAAGGGAGTCACAATTGCAATTCACAAAGATTTCCCATTCCAGTGTGAAAAACAACTAACAGATACAGAGGGACGCTTTATATTCGTTAAAGGCAAAATAAGAGGAGTCCCATACACCCTAGCTAACATCTATGGGCCCAACACGAACCAAACTAAGTGGCTCACGGATACTCTGCATACACTGAGAGCTTTTGCAGAGGGTCAGGTGATTCTGGGCGGGGATCTAAACGTGACATTAAACCCGTTACTAGACACCTCGAGGGGCAAGTCCCAGGTCTCGCAGAGGGCGCTGAAAAAAAATTCATATAGCCTTGCAGGAACTAAATATAACTGACTCCTGGAGATATAGACACCCAGAAGAAAAAGATTTTACATTCTACTCGCACATTCATACCTCACATCAGAGACTCGATTACATTTTTGTGTCAAACAATCTACTAAAAGCAATACACAGTTCTCAAATAGATTGCATAACAATTTCAGACCACGCCCCAATGCACACGAGTTTAAATATATTTTCGAACAACCTAGGGGAATGGAGATGGTCCTTGAACGAGTCGATACTAAGAGAAGAGGAATACAAACAAGAGCTGATAAAAAATCTCTCTGAATTTTTCGAAATTAATTCCAAAGATAACACAAATGCTCCCTTGATATGGGAAACGCACAAGGCTTTCGTGAGAGGCTTATTCATTTCCCTGGGTTCGAAACTGAAGAAACAGAAACAAAAAAAAATAGATGAACTATTAACAAAAATTGCAGTCTTAGAGCGAAAAAGAAAACTAGCACTTGTAGAAAAGGCACAAATCGAACTTAATTCCCTCAGAGATCAATTAAGATCAATCCTTGACAAAAAATTCACTAAATCCTCTATAAATTACAAACAAAAGATCTATGCACATGGAGACAAGGGTGGAAAGCTGATGTCAACCCTCATTAAAAAAAGCGAGGGAAAAAACCCATATCAAAGAGATTAAAAAAGCCTCGGGAGGGAAAGCTACATCATCTAAAGATATAGCGACAGAATTCCATAACTACTACACAAATCTATACAACATTGAAGGCAAACTCACACAAATAGAGCTTGAAAGAAAACACAAGAACATGGAGAAATTCCTTAAAAAGCTCACCCTTCCCAAGATTAACTCAGAGGAAGCCACAGATTTACTGACCCCTGTGAGTCAAGAAGAACTGACAGAAGTAATAAATAGCTTCCCTAACGGCAAGAGCCCGGGCCCTGATGGCCTCACTACAGGCTACTATAAAACACTACTACAAAGTCTGGAACCCCATCTTAGAACTACGTTAAACGCTATTATGAACGGAGCCACATTCCCCACACAAACGCAGGAGGCCCACATCGCCTTAATACATAAAGAAGGCAAAGACCCAACCCTATGTAACAACTACCGCCCAATCTCTCTACTGAACGTAGATATAAAAATCTGGGCAAAAATAATTGCTAATCGCCTGAGCAGCATTATACCCAAACTAGTTTCTGATGAACAGTCAGGGTTCGTTAAAGGTAGAGAGGGAAAGGACAACGCCGCCATACTCCTACATTCGATACAATATGCTAAGAAAAAGAACATCCCCCTAATTTTCCTGGGGATCGATGCTGAAAAAGCATTCGATAGAGTTAATTGGTCATTCATGAGAGCGACTCTAGACAAATTTAATTTTCCTAGCCAACTAACCGACGCTATCTTCTCCCTCTACGCAAAACCCTACGCCAGAATAAAAATTAATGATATCTTATCCCAACCATTTAATATAACAAACGGCACGCGCCAAGGATGCCCACTTTCTCCCACATTATTTATCCTTACACTGGAAATTCTCCTTCAGGCGGTTAGACAATCCCCAGAAATTCGAGGCCTGGAGGTTGGAGGAGATTGTATACAATCTGCTGCATTTGCAGATGATGTGTTATTCCTGATCACAAATCCGGCACAGGGACTCAATAGCTTAAATCTCTTGCTAGATGAATATGGCAGCTTCTCCAACCTAAAAGTGAATACAAATAAATCGGTAATACTGAATATTTCGCTGCCCCCCCACAGGGCAGAAGAAGTGAAGAGATCATCACCATATATATGGGCAGATCATTCATTAGACTATTTAGGTATCAAAATTTCAAATAACCTGTCCAAACTTTATGAGATCAATTTGGGACCGTTAATTACAGAAATCTCATCACTTCTCACCGCATATAACTTTCCCATAATTTCTTGGTTTGGGAGGAAAAACCTCATTAAAACATACATTCTACCTAAAATTCTATACAAATTACAAATGCTACCAATACACATACCCAAATCCTTTTTCAAGGAAATCAACTCACAATTTTCGCGTTTCTTCTGGAAATACAAACGTCCGCGACTAGCATACTCGTTAATGTCTAGAAGAAGACAACACGGAGGTGTGGGCCTCCCTAATATAATGGAATACTACAAGGCAATAAACCTTAATAGATGGCTGGGTATGGTGGCCCCGACCAAAAGCCAAAAGTTAAGGAAAATCGCACAACAAACTTATGGTAACAACCTGATAAGAGATCTGTGGCTTCCCTGCCCAAAAACATACCGAGCCAAAGTATTTAGCATCCTGTTGAGAGGTATCTGCGAGACCTGGGACTCCCTATCCCACAGATTGGCCCCCCTGCCATCACCATACACACCTTTAAGCCTGATCCCCAACACCCTCAAAAATCCTAAGACTGAGATTCCAGAGAACCTCTGGAACATTTTTGAAGGAAATACAATTCAGGATTTTCAAAACATTATGCACGAGGAACCCACCACTATTATTAACTCCCTAGGCATACAAAAGAAACTACAAAATCTCCATATTGCGCATATTGCGAACACAATAGCTACATTTAAAAAAGATTACCCCTCCACAAGACCAACTACGGAATTTGAAAGGTTAATAAAATCACAGAATACAGAACTCAGGAAAATTTCCTCGCTTGTCAAAAACTTCACAACACCTCATACATTAAGTAGACCATCTTATATCTCCTCGTGGGAGAAGGAGCTGGACATCAAGTTATCGGAAATAGAAATTAAAACGATATTTAAAGCTTCTTATGGCGCTTCCCCTTGCGTGCGCCTCCAAGAAAACAACTACAAACTATTGTCCAGATGGTAAAAAACCCCCGAGTGGTTGTATAACTACAAACTGGCAGATTCAAACAGGTGCTGGAGATGCCAGGAGGAGGTGGGATCTTACTTACACATCTGGTGGAATTGCAAAATAATTAAACCCTTTTGGTCAGCGATTGAAAGCGAAATGCATAGAATTTTGGGAAAAGCAATTGACTTGACTCCAGACACGATAATTTTAAATAGACCAAACAAGTCATTCAATCCCCTAAAGGACAAACTAGCCGCTTTTATGGTGGCGGCAGCTAAAGCGTTAATACCCCTCCACTGGAAAAGCCCTGCACCCCCCCCTATTACGATGTGGAAAACAAAGATCAACCAGATATACCAGTTTGAGGAGATCCTTAGTTGGACAAACTCGACATATCCAACATTTTTGACAATATGGTCGCCGTGGGTAGACTCTTGCTCTAGTACCACAACACAAGGCGGATTCCCCGCAGCGGACCCCTCTTGATTTGAGGGGGGTAACTCCATCGGAGCCTCCATAATAGTCTCCCTAGTTAATTTAACCTGAGAGGAGTCTGGATTGCATTGTAATAGAGTCAAAGCCTAGTAGCGAACAAGTAAAGATACTAGCTGGAAATAATCCACCTCACACAACCAACTCAATCCTCCAAAGCCATACACTAGAACAATCTTCTCACACCAACTCTGAGCTATAGCACCTCACAAGACTTGAGACATGACGGACCTACCCCCTTCCGCTTGTAAGACCACAGAGTTTCAGGGTGCCTAGAGAGCTGCCAATTGGGAGATGTCGGGAGGACGTCGCTGGGGCGCTCGCGTCCCTGCACCCCCCCGGTGGGGACGTGACCGCCCGCACACATGCGACTAATCCTGAGATTTGCCTCAGGGACTTAGAGATATGGGGAAATAACTTCATTATCCGCATTTGGATTAAAGTAGGGGTCGCGTGGAAGACAACAGTTTACGCACCACGCCCACCCAAGTGGCGTTAACCGCAGAACTAAAGTTTGTAGTCTGAATACAGAGACTTGTGACCACCCCCCCACCCCCTCCCCGTCCCCCCCCCCACCCTTGCCTTTAAGCCTTACTCTTCTGATAAGTTGTAGAGATTTGACTAGTTTAGGTACTTGGATGTGATGATTTATGCCCACTCTAGCCGGATAAATAAAGCCTATGTGCCAGTGTCTGACCGGGATGGGCAGTTCAGATACAAGTCAGTTTGATAAGAACATAATGTTATGATGGCAACATACGCATATAATTCTGTAAGAAACTCTATGTTACTGAAGTTTAGACAAACAGCTGGTACTTTTGTAAAGTTGAATACCATGTATGATAAACTCTTTCAATAAAAAGTGAATTAATAAAAAAATAAAAAAAAAAAAAAAAAGAAAAAAAAAACAAAAACAACTACCGTATTTACTCAAGTATTAGCCGAGTCAATAAAAAACTGGTAAAACTTATTGACTCGGGTATAAGTCTAGCTATACTCGAGTATATACTGGGTAAAGAAAAAATGCAATACTTACCTCCCAGACAGCATCTGTGTCCCCGGCACGATGATCTTCCCAGCGGTGCGGCAAGCTGCTTGAGAATTCTCCCCACTGTTATCTCCCTGCTCGGCTTTGAATTCTCCCGCCGTCAGCGCTGTATAAGTAAGCGCTGTGATTGGATAGAGCGCCAGCCAATCACAGCTGGCATTCTGTAAACCAATCACAGTCATTTAGTGATGTCATCCACTGAACGACTGTTAATGATCGAGCGCCGTCTGGGATTGGCTGACGCTCGATCCAATCACAGCGCTTACCTACACAGCGCTGTTGGCAGGGGAATTTAAAGCTGAGCAGGAAGATGACAGCGGGGAGAATTCTCAAGCAGCTTGCCGCACCGCCGGGGAGACCATCACGCCGGGGACACAGACGCAGGCTGGGAAGTAAGTATTGCGGGTTTTTTTGTTGTTGTTTTTTTAACCTCATTCGAGTATAAGCCGAGGGGAGCTTTTTCAGCATAAAAAAATGTGCTAAAAAACTAGGCTTATACTCGAGTATATATGGTATTCTAAAAAACACAAGCTCTCAGATAGCTATATTGATGGGAAAAAAAAGTTGCATTTTTTTTTTGAAGTGGGGAAGATATAAAAAAAACAAAAAAAACCCCAAATAATGGCAGTGCCTGCAAGGGATTAGATGGTTTAAACCAAAGCTGTGCACAAGCACAATAGTTTGAATATACCCTTCTACATGCATAAATGGCTGAATTATTTTTATGTGGCATTCAAACTGGATCTAACAACTGCCCATTAACAATGCTTAACTGGTAAAAAGCAAGAGTATACAAAAAGTCAACTTACTGTCACTTGCATTTCTCACAGGGTATGACTGTGTATAGTTATTTACACACTCCAGTAGCTGAGGACTAGTGGATGCACAGTAATTTTCCATTGTTTTTATCTGTGATGGACCAGGAGATGAATCAGTTCGAAATATAGCTTGGCAGTATTCTCGGCAGTTGGTGTGTCGACCAGCATAACTGCAGCAAACAGAGCCCACTGGAATGTTTAAATTAAACAAAGTTTTAATCCAGCGCTTTTATACTAAAAGACTAGATTTGTAAAATATGGTGGGAAAATACTCTAATACTATACTATGTTATTGGCTATCCAAAAAGTAAATAATAGTTGTTGAATGTGTGAATACAGTGGGATCAGGGTTTAAAGTGGTTTTGTCAGTTAAAGAAAATATATAAATAAAAAAAAACCAATACTTACTTATTCCTCCCCAGGTTAAACTTCTTACCGCTTTTAAGCTTCTCCAGTCCCCCGGGTCACTTTCCTGGAAGCCGGACGGATCATCCTCCTCTTGTTATGATGCGTACATTCTCTGCAGTATTCTTCCTGCAGGTCAGTGTAGGTTACGTTACTGTGACGTAGTGTTCACTTCCTAGGAAGGAACGCTGATCTATTGTCAAGACTGTGCATTCGCGCAGTCTCGCCGGGAGAGTTCATATACTTTTATTGTGAGACAGCGCGGATGCGCAGTCTTGGCAAGAGATCGGCACTCTCTGCTAGGCTGTAAATGTTACCTCACTAGTAACATAGTGTACATTGGCCGGCAGGAAGAAGACTGTAGAGAATGGACGCTTCGTCGCCGGTAGAAGAAGGATCGGCCGGCTGGAGGTCAGGTGACACGCGGAGACTGCAGGACACAGAAGATCGGTGGAGAGAAGATGCGGTAAGAAGATGGATGGACGAGGAATAGGTAAGTATACAATTTTTGTTTTATAATGATAAAACCTCTTTAATATGAAGTTACATATAAGGTGCTCTAGATTCCAAAGTTCACTAACCATTGCTGCTGCTTCTGATCAAAAAGCTGGGTTTACCACTACAAATATGTGGTTCAGCGAGGATCATTATGGTTAGTAGTCGGCTACAACTATATAGCCGGGCTGTAAGGGAAAAGCTGTAGTACTTACTTTCATTCCTATTAACACAGCTGATCAGTGCATTCTAGAAGAAAAGAGAAACATTAGTGCTTTCAGATTCCATCTTCCGGACTTGTAACACTGCTGTGGATGTCCTTTCTACCCAGAGCTTTTGACAAAAAAATTAACATAGTTTGCCACACATTCTTATCGTTATACACTAAAGGATCAGAAGTCAGCCAGCACCTATACTGCTCCGGAACCAGTACCAGGTTCTCACGCAAGGGGTTTGGTAATGGTTCCTGAGCAGAAACAGTAAGAGGTACAGCAAGAAATGACTCTTTCCACAAAGAATAGAGCAGAGGAGAAAGACGTACAGCAAGAAATGACTCTACCTACAAAGAACTGTGTAGTAAGCGCACAGTGCCCTCTTGAATGGAGAAAAAGAAGTGTTGTTGTGAAGAAGAAAAGGAGAGTGGTGGTTGTGGGGGATTCCCTATTGAGAGGAACAGAGGCCGCTGTCTGCAGACCTGACACCTCACGAGAGGTGTGCTGTCTTCCAGATGCACAAATCAAAGATGTGTCTAATAAGCTGTCAAGACTCTTCAGTCCTACAGAACACCACCCATTCCTACTAATACATGTAGAGACTAGAGATGAGCGAGTACCAAAATGTTTGGGTGCTCGTTACTCGAGCCGAGCTTTTTGTAATGCTAGAGAGTTCGGCTCGAGTAACAAACCCCATTGAAGTCAATGGGAGACTCGAGCATTTTTCAAGGTGCCCTATGCTTTACATATAAGCCCTTCCCTGAAAAACAATAATTTTAGTGTAAAAAAATCTTACCCTCCACTGCTGCCGTGTCCCCCGCGGGGATGAAGAACACATCTGCATGCGGCAGATGTTTCCTTCATCCCTGCTAGTAAAAATAATTCCCTGCTGCTACATCTGCCACATCTGTGATTTCAGGGAAAGGCTTTGAATATAAGCTCTTCCCTGAAAAACCAGGAAAAATAGTGTAAAAAAAAATAGATACTCACCTCCCTTCAGCTGCCGGGGCTCAGCCGCGTCTAATCCACGCTGTCCCCAGCTCTGTAGTGCTGATCTATTAGCAGGCAGGGATTTATAATCCCTGCCTGCTAAAAGAGCTGATTGTGATTGGCTGAGGCGCTCAGCCAATCACAGGCAGCTCTCGTCTGTGAAGGGCTGTCACAGTGCAGAGGGATCAGCTCTATTCTCATTGGCACAAGGAAAAACTAAAGGCAATGGGATGAAACTAAAAGGGAGGAGACACAAATTAGATATTACAAAAAAACTTTCTGACATTGAGAGTGATCAATGAGTGGAACAGGTTACCATGTGAGGATTGTGAGTTCCCCTTCAAAGAAAGTGTTCAAACAAAGGCTGGACAAATATCTGTCTGGGATGATTTAGTGAATCCTGCACTGAGCAGGGGGTTGGACCCGATGACCCGGGAGGTCCATTCCAACTCTACCATTCTATGATTCTCTTGCTCACGCTCTCTCTCTCTCTCTCTCTCTCAAGGGACTCACTCTGCCACGGTTGCTGTCACACAGGTAAACGGGAACAGCTCTTCCTCCTCCATTCTTCACCACATGGAAGTTGAAGGTACCCCCATGTGGCTGGCACTCTCTCTCAGGAACCCAGAAGAAATGGAGTCTGAACTCCTTTCCCACTCTCACACACTCCTATTTATATTCTCACTCATACCACATGACAAGACAAATTGATACACTGCAAGCATCTCCCAGGCTCATGCAAATAACTCTTTATTTGATGCAGCTGTGCAAAACACATAACAGAATGACTAGATACTTTTGCACAGCGCACCTACAAACGACATGACATGTATGACATTATGGAGGGGGCTAGGAATAGGTGTACTGGGCCACTACACATCCTCTTGCACAGTAGATGCCTCTTTGTTCATAGTGCCAGGCTACTTTACTTTAGAAAGTAACCAGACGATGTACTACGCTTTACAAGATGATCCACACATCCATTTGGTGGGAAATCTCTCTTTTTATTATAGAAATGATGGATAATTTACAATAGGAATTATAGGTAATTTGAAAGTGAAACAGAATGTGACAAAATTAAAGTCTTCTCACCCAGCATAGACAGATTGGAGCCAAGTTCATATCCTGCCACACAACATTGTCATATAGGATACAGGGTGCATAAATTACTTTGGGGCCCCTATGCTTGTGGGGCCCCCAGGCAAGAGCCCATCAGGCCCATGCATTAAGATGGCACTGGCTGTAACTTCTGACTTAAGATATTAAGGTCTTACCTCATATTCTTTCCTGCAATGTCTTAAAATATCATTTGTGGAAGATGCCTACATAAAATAACAAAATGAATAAGGACTGATCAGTATATTAAAATGTACAAACACAAAAAATATTGAGAAGGTTATTCAGACCACACACAGTAGCAGCTATTGTATAACAATCAGCATTTCTATATGTTAATTACAGTGTATGTACATATTAGTAACATAATTGGTTCAGGGCAGTAGAAATGTGCTTCATCAATCTTAAAAGATCGAGTCTTCAGTGTTTAATAATCTACGAGTAAATGCCAGTTTTAGTAAATGTGGGCTAAAATGTGTAAATTATAACTCAAATTAACATAATCCAATAATTTACGTGTTCACTATTTTATTTGGGTGTATTTTGATGTGCTGAATGGCACAGCTAGAGTGCAGCATGCTTGTACCACTGATTACTAGGTTTTTGAATGTGGTTTTTGGATGCAGGGTCGGCACGAGTGAAAAATATATTCCAGATAGTACTTCTAATTTAATACCTCGTCATACTGATGCAAATGGCTAATTAAAAGATTATGCTTCTTTTCATGTTTCAAAACATTGTCATCCTTGGGCAAAGGGGACACTGAACTTTAGGATTGACAGCAAGTACAATAACCACAGCATGTGATTTAGAAAAAGCACTAGATAAGTGTTATTGCATACTAATGGAAAGGGGTCTTGTGTAATTATAATTAGCCCTTTAAAGGAAACCTCTGAAGTTTGAACATGCTGTCCAAATATTAGGTATTGTGTAATAAAGGAAGAAAAGCTGAGCAGACTGATATACAGTTTTTGGGGAAAAGATTAAGTATTTTAGATTTCTGCTCATTCTCATCTTAGAGGTTCAGTGGGCAGCCCTAATAAGTAATTGACAAGGGTGGTGGCAGGGTATATGGGGAAACATTTTTCTTGCAATGTCTTTTGGGGGGGACCCTCCTAAAAGTCGCCAATTGGTAAGAAAATGAGGTTCCCAAAGTATCAGAAAAGTTGGATATCATTAACCCATGCCTCATCAACCTTGAAGTTAGGATTTTAGGGAATTTTTGTTAAAAATCAATTCTTCTATAAAATAAAAATTATTTGTCCTAGAAACCAAATCATGGTCTCAGTTTATTGATAATGTTCTTGCTTACAAACATTACTTCAACTACTTTTTGGGTGTGACTCACAGATTTGAAGATATTAAGCAATTTTCAGGGCCTCACGTGTACCAGGTCTCCAAATGAATGGCATGTTGAATGTGAGTTGAGGCCATACTTTCCTTGTCACAGACTACTTCTTAGGGAAGGGACCTTTTCCAAAAGGAACAACCCTTCCAGATATCTTCCCTTCTGCTCGTGGGGTGGGGACTTGTGTGGTGAACGGCAGGAAGCGCAGTCAATATTTGAATTTCAAGTGGTAAACTTTGTATTGTTTTTTTTTCCTGTTTTGACTTTGAGTGAAAATGGATTCAGAACCTTCATCTCCCAAAGCAGCAGCTAGCAGGAGTTTAAGGCATAAAGACTTTTGATTGGGTATGCATCTCATCAAATTACTGGTAGCAAGTTACCATCAAATTTTCAAGTGTTGCAAAGTTTGTTTTATAATATGCGCCAAGTCAAACTGAGCATCAAAGAAGCTTCAAGACTTACTATCCAAGAAGTATTAATTTTCAGAAAGAAAGCTAGATTCCAACAAGACACTTAAAAGATTGTGTTACAAATAGAGATGAGCGAACGCGTTCGTCCGAGCTTGATATTCGTGCGAATATTAGGGTGTTCGGGATGTTCGTTATTCGTAACGAACACCATGCGGTGTTCTGGTTACTTTCACTTCCTTCCCTGAGACGTTAGCGCGCTTTTCTGGCCAATTGAAAGACAGGGAAGGCATTACAACTTCCCCCTGTGACGTTCAAGCCCTATACCACCCCCCTGCTGTGAGTGGCTGGGGAGATCAGGTGTCACCCGAACATAAAAGTCGGCCCCTCCCGCGGTTCGCCTCAGATGCGGTGTGAGTTAGATGAGGGACAGTGCTGTTTGTACCGGAGCTGCTGTAGGGAAAGAATTGGTAGTTAGTGTAGGCTTCAAGACCCCCCAAAGGTCCTTATTAGGGCCACTGATAGCTGTGTGTTGGCTGCTGTTAGCAGTGGCAAATTTTTTTTTCTCAAAATCGCCTCTGCAGACCGTTGCACCTGGCATTAGGGACAGAAGTGCTGCATAGGCAGGGAGAGTGTTAGGAGTGAGTGTAGCCTTCAAGAACTTCAACGGTCCTTTCTAGGGCCATATTTATCCGTGTGCAGTACTGTCCAGGCTGCTGTTAGCTGTGCTGCATTTTTTTTTGCTTCTCAAAATCGCCTCTGCAGACCATTGCACCCTCCATTGATACTGCAGGGAAAGAATTGTATAGGCAGGGCCACAACACAGTTATTATTCATAGAAAATACGCAGTGCTGCCTTTTGGTGGAAAAAAACTGAAAACAAATCTATTTGTCCAGCCTCTGTCCGTCCTAAGGGCGGTGGACACGTGTGAGCTGCTTGAACAACATTGCTAAATCAGACGCACCCAGCTACGCTTTACTGCTGGCTTCGCCATTTGCTTTCCTTAATTGGGAAAAAAATACCTGCTCTCCAAGAGTTATAATAACTCTGCTACCCTCACGTTCTGTGACACATAAGCAGGGACACAGCACAGTTATTAAACTTCTCATGTTCATTGAATATACGCAGTGCTGCCTTTTGGTGGAAAAAAACTGAAAACAAATCTATTTGTCCAGCCTCTGTCCGTCCTAAGGGCGGTGGACACGTGTGAGCTGCTTGAACAACATTGCTAAATCAGACGCACCCAGCTACGCTTTACTGCTGGCTTCGCCATTTGCTTTCCTTAATTGGGAAAAAAATACCTGCTCTCCAAGAGTTATAATAACTCTGCTACCCTCACGTTCTGTGACACATAAGCAGGGACACAGCACAGTTATTAAACTTCTCATGTTCATTGAATATACGCAGTGCTGCCTTTTGGTGGAAAAAAAACTGAAAACAAATCTATTTGTCCAGCCTCTGTCCGTCCTAAGGGCGGTGGACACGTGTGAGCTGCTTGAACAACATTGCTAAATCAGACGCACCCAGCTACGCTTTACTGCTGGCTTCGCCATTTGCTTTCCTTAATTGGGAAAAAAATACCTGCTCTCCAAGAGTTATAATAACTCTGCTACCCTCACGTTCTGTGACACATAAGCAGGGACACAGCACAGTTATTAAACTTAGATAATTCATTCACTAGAGGCAGTGGGGCCTTTCGTTTTCCAAAAAGGGCAAAAATTATATTTGGCCTGCAGTCTTGCGCCAATTTATTTCCTGCCTGTGAAATCAAATCACTGGTAATACAGCATGCTGAGGGGTAGGGGTAGGCTCAGAGGACGTGGACGCGGCCGAGGACGCGGAGGGCCAAGTCAGGGTGTGGGCACAGCCCGAGCTCCTGATCCCGGTGTGTCGCAGCCGACTGCTGCGCGATTAGGAGAGAGGCACGTTTCTGGCGTCCCCACATTCATCGCCCAATTAATGGGTCCACACGGGAGACGGTTATTAGAAAATGAGCAGTGTGAGCAGGTCCTGTCCTGGATGGCAGAAAGTGCTTCGAGCAACCTATCGTCTACCCGCAGTTCTGCGCCGTCCACTGCTGCCAATCCGAATCCTCTGTCTGCTGCTCCTCCTTCCTCCCAGCCTCCTCACTCCACTACAATAACACCTGCTCAGGAGCGGGAACACTCCCAGGAACTGTTCTCGGGCCCCTGCTTAGATTGGGCAGCAGCGGTTCCTCTCCCACCAGAGGAGTTTATCGTCACTGATGCCCAACCATTCGAAAGTTCCCGGGGTCCGGGGGAAGAGGCTGGGGACTTCCGCCAACTGTCTCAACAACTTTCTGTGGGTGAGGAGGACGATGACGATCAGACACAGTTGTCTTGCAGTGAGGTAGTAGTAAGGGCAGTAAGTCCCAGGGAGCAGCGCACAGAGGATTCGGAGGAAGAGCAGCAGGACGATGGGGTGACTGACCCCACCTGGTGTGCAACGCTTACTCAGGAGGACAGGTCTTCAGAGGGGGAGTCAAGGGCATCAGCAGGGCAGGTTGCAAGAGGCAGTGCAGTGGCCAGGGGTAGAGGCAGGGCCAGACCGAATAATCCACCAAGTGTTTCCCAAAGCGCCCCCTCGCGCCATGCCACCCTGCGGAGGCCGAGGTGCTCTAAGGTCTGGCAGTTTTTCACAGAGACGCCTGACGACCGACGAACAGTGGTGTGCAACCTTTGTCGCGCAAAGCTCAGCCGGGGAGCCAACACCAACAGCCTCACCACCACCACCATGCGCAGACATATGATGGCCAAGCACCCCGCAAGGTGGGACGAAGGCCGTTCACCGCCTCCGGTTTGCACCCCTGCCTCTCCCCCTGTGCCCCAACCTGCCACTGAGATGCAACCCCCCTCTCAGGACACAGGCACTACCGCCTCATGGCCTGCACCCACACCCTCATCTCCGCTGTCCTCGGCCCCATCCAGCAGTGTAGTTCAGCGCACCGTTCAGCCGTCGCTTG
This sequence comes from Eleutherodactylus coqui, assembly GCF_035609145.1. Lineage (NCBI taxonomy): Eukaryota > Metazoa > Chordata > Amphibia > Anura > Eleutherodactylidae > Eleutherodactylus > Eleutherodactylus coqui. Next base: position 14,333,018 of record NC_089845.1, read on the forward strand.
CGCAAGTGTTCGAGCGCAAGCGCAAGTACGCCGCCACGCACCCGCACGCTCAAACGTTTACCGTCCGCATAGCAAAATTCATCAGCCTTGAGATGCTGCCGTATAGGGTTGTGGAAACTGAGTCCTTCAAAAGTATCATGGAGGCGGCGGCCCCGCGCTACTCAGTTCCCAGTCGCCACTACTTTTCCCGATGTGCCGTCCCAGCCCTGCACGACCACGTCTCCCGCAACATTGTGCGCGCCCTCACCAACGCGGTTACTGCCACGGTCCACTTAACTACGGACACGTGGACAAGCACAGGCGGGCAGGGCCACTACATCTCCCTGACGGCACATTGGGTGAATTTAGTGGAGGCTGGGACAGAGTCAGAGCCTGGGACCGCTCACGTCCTACCCACCCCCAGAATTGCGGGCCCCAGCTCGGTGCTGGTATCTGCGGAGGTGTATGCTTCCTCCACTAAAGCACCCTCCTCCTCCTCCTCCTCCTCTGTCTCGCAATCAAGATGTGTTAGCAGCAGCATGTCGCCAGCAGTCGGTGTCGCGCGGTGTGGCAGCACAGCGGTGGGCAAGCGTCAGCAGGCCGTGCTGAAACTACTCAGCTTAGGAGATAAGAGGCACACGGCCCACGAACTGCTGCAGGGTCTGACACAGCAGACCGACCGCTGGCTTGCGCCGCTCAGCCTCCAACCGGGCATGGTCGTGTGTGACAACGGCCGTAACCTGGTGGCGGCTCTGCAGCTCGGCAGCCTCACGCACGTGCCATGCCTGGCCCATGTCTTTAATTTGGTGGTTCAGCGCTTTCTGAAAAGCTACCCACGCTTGTCAGACCTGCTCGTAAAGGCGCGCCGGCTCTGCGCACATTTCCGCAAGTCCCACACGGACGCTGCCACCCTGCGCACCCTGCAACATCACTTTAAGCTGCCAGTGCACCGACTGCTGTGCGACGTGCCCACACGGTGGAACTCTACGCTCCACATGTTGGCCAGGCTCTATGAACAACGTAGAGCTATAGTCGAATACCAACTCCAACATGGGCGGCGCAGTGGGAGTCAGCCTCCTCAATTCCTTTCAGAAGAGTGGGCCTGGTTGGCAGACATCTGCCATGTCCTTGGTAATTTTGAGGAGTCTACCCAGGTGGTGAGCGGCGATGCTACAATCATTAGCGTCACCATTCCTCTGCTATGCATCTTGAGAAATTCCCTGCAAACCATAAAGGCAGCTGCTTTGCGCTCGGAAACGGGGGCGGGGGAAGACAGTATGCCGCTGGATAGTCAGGGCACCCTCCTGTCTATTTCTCAGCGCATACAGGAGGAGGAGCATGAGGAGGATGAGGAGGAGGGGGAAGAGACAGCTTGGGCCGCTGCTGACAGTACACCGGCTGATTGCCTGTCATCCTTTCAGCGTGTATGGCCTGAGGAGGAGGAGGAGGAGGATCCTGATAGTGATCTTCCTAGTGAAGACAGCCATGTGTTGCGTACAGGTACCCTGGCACACATGGCTGACTTCATGTTAGGATGCCTTTCTCGTGACCCTCGCGTTGCACGCATTCTGGCCACGACGGATTACTGGGTGTACACACTGCTCGATCCACGGTATAAGGAGAACCTGCCCACTCTGATTCCCGAAGAGGAAAGGGGTTCGAGAGTGTTGCTATACCACAGGACCCTTGCGGACAAGCTGATGGTAAAATTCCCAGCCGACAGCGCTAGTGGCAGAAGGCGCAGTACCGAGGGCAAGGTAGCAGGGGATGTGCGTAGATCGAGCAGCATGTACATCCCAGGTAGTGCAACAGTCTTTAAGGGCCTGGCCAGCTTTATGTCTCCCCACCAAGACTGTGTCACCGCTCCCCAGTCACGGCTGAGTCGGCGGGAGCACTGTAAAAGGATGGTGAGGGAGTACGTAGCGGATCGCACGACCATCCTTGGTGACGCCTCTGCCCCCTACAACTACTGGGTGTCGAAGCTGGACATGTGGCCTGAACTAGCGCTGTATGCCCTGGAGGTGCTTGCTTGTCCTGCGGCTAGCGTCTTGTCGGAGAGGGTGTTTAGTGCGGCTGGGGGAATCATCACAGATAAGCGTAGCCGCTTGTCAACCGACAGTGCCGACAGGCTAACACTCATCAAGATGAACAAAGGCTGGATTTCCCCAGACTTCTGTTCTCCACCAGCGGACAGCAGCGATACGTAAGCAATACGTAGGCTGCACCCGCGGATGGAAGCTACGTTCTCTCTCACCATCCAAAACGGGGACATTTCTGCTTCATCAATCTGTGTCTAATATTCCTCCTCCTCCTCCTCCTGCTCCTCCTCCTGAAACCTCACGTAATCACGCTGAACGGGCAATTTTTCTTAGGGCCACCAAGGCTCACTCAAATAATTTTTCAGAACAATTTTTATAAGTTTCAATGCGCTTAAAAGCATTGGAACTTTAACTTGAACCAATTTTTCGTTACACTGGGCTGCCTCCAGGCCTAGTTACCACTTAAGCCACATTAACCAAAGCGATTAATGGGTTTCACCTGCCCTCTTGGCTGGCCATGGCCAATTTTTGGGATGTACATTAGTACTGTTGATACAGCAATTTTTGTGGGCCCTCGCCTACAGTGTAATCAAATTAATTTTTAGCCCACCTGCATTACAGCTGACGTTACCTCAGCTGTGTTGGGCAATGCAATGGGATATTTTTATGTACCGCCGGTGGGTTCCAGGGAGCCACCCATGCTGTAGGTGCACACTGAGTTTTTAATACATCTGTACACTTCTAAAGAACCCGTCTGACTGGGCCATGCAGTGTGGGCCGAAGCCCACCTGTATTACGCACGACATTACTACCTCAGCTGTGTTGGGCAATGCAATGGGATATTTCTATGTACCGCCGGTGGCTTCCTGGCACCCACCCAGGCAGTGGGTCCACAGGGAGTTTAACCTACATGTGTCCACTTGTAAAGAACCCCAGTCAGACTGGGGCATGCAGTGTGGGCCGAAGCCCACCTGCATTAAGCACGACATTACTACCTCAGCTGTGTTGGGCAATGCAATGGGATATTTTTATGTACCGCCGGTGGGTTCCAGGGAGCCACCCATGCTGTAGGTGCACACTGAGTTTTTAATACATCTGTACACTTCTAAGGAACCCGTCTGACTGGGCCATGCAGTGTGGGCCGAAGCCCACCTGTATTACGCACGACATTACTACCTCAGCTGTGTTGGGCAATGCAATGGGATATTTCTATGTACCGCCGGTGGCTTCCTGGCACCCACCCAGGCAGTGGGTCCACAGGGAGTTTAACCTACATGTGTCCACTTGTAAAGAACCCCAGTCAGACTGGGGCATGCAGTGTGGGCCGAAGCCCACCTGCATTAAGCACGACATTACTACCTCAGCTGTGTTGGGCAATGCAATGGGATATTTTTATGTACCGCCGGTGGGTTCCAGGGAGCCACCCATGCTGTAGGTGCACACTGAGTTTTTAATACATCTGTACACCTCTAAAGAACCCGTCTGACTGGGGCATGCAGTGTGGGCCGAAGCCCACCTGTATTACGCATGACATTACTACCTCAGCTGTGTTGGGCAATGCAATGGGATATTTCTATGTACCGCCGGTGGCTTCCTGGCACCCACTCAGGCAGTGGGTCCACAGGGAGTTTAACCTACATGTGTCCACTTGTAAAGAACCCCAGTCTGACTGGGGCATGCAGTGTGGGCCGAAACCCACCTGCATTAACCCTTTCCAGTCCACTGTGTGACCTGTGAAGACATTAGGGTTTAAGGCTGTACAGCTCCGTTGTTGGTAGACGTCCGTCGGGGTTCTCTTACTGTATATTGCCAGCCTCTCTGCTGTCGGAGCCTATCCTACGTGTCAGCTCATGCAGTACTGGCTTTAGCCAGCATATAGCGCCGTTGTATAACAGCAGAAAAAGAGTAAGCCCCCTAGGAAAACCATATACAAATTGGATTGGAAAGGGTTAAGCACAACATTACTACCTCAGCTGTGTTGGGCAATGCAATGGGATATTTCTATGTACCGCCGGTGGCTTCCTGGCACCCACCCATGCTGTAGGTGCACACGGACTTTTTACTACATCTGTACACTTATAAAGAACCCCAGTCAGACTGGGGCATGCAGTGTGGGCCGAAGCCCACCTGCATTAAGCACGACATTACTACCTCAGCTGTGTTGGGCAATGCAATGGGATATTTCTGTGTACCGCCGGTGGGTTCCAGGGAGCCACCCAGGCAGTGGGTCCACAGGGAGTTTAACCTACATGTGTCCACTTGTAAAGAACCCCAGTCAGACTGGGGCATGCAGTGTGGGCCGAAGCCCACCTGCATTAAGCACGACATTACTACCTCAGCTGTGTTGGGCAATGCAATGGGATATTTTTATGTACCGCCGGTGGGTTCCAGGGAGCCACCCATGCTGTAGGTGCACACTGAGTTTTTAATACATCTGTACACCTCTAAAGAACCCGTCTGACTGGGGCATGCAGTGTGGGCCGAAGCCCACCTGTATTACGCATGACATTACTACCTCAGCTGTGTTGGGCAATGCAATGGGATATTTCTATGTACCGCCGGTGGCTTCCTGGCACCCACTCAGGCAGTGGGTCCACAGGGAGTTTAACCTACATGTGTCCACTTGTAAAGAACCCCAGTCTGACTGGGGCATGCAGTGTGGGCCGAAACCCACCTGCATTAACCCTTTCCAGTCCACTGTGTGACCTGTGAAGACATTAGGGTTTAAGGCTGTACAGCTCCGTTGTTGGTAGACGTCCGTCGGGGTTCTCTTACTGTATATTGCCAGCCTCTCTGCTGTCGGAGCCTATCCTACGTGTCAGCTCATGCAGTACTGGCTTTAGCCAGCATATAGCGCCGTTGTATAACAGCAGAAAAAGAGTAAGCCCCCTAGGAAAACCATATACAAATTGGATTGGAAAGGGTTAAGCACAACATTACTACCTCAGCTGTGTTGGGCAATGCAATGGGATATTTCTATGTACCGCCGGTGGCTTCCTGGCACCCACCCATGCTGTAGGTGCACACGGACTTTTTACTACATCTGTACACTTATAAAGAACCCCAGTCAGACTGGGGCATGCAGTGTGGGCCAAAGCCCACCTGCATTAAGCACGACATTACTACCTCAGCTGTGTTGGGCAATGCAATGGGATATTTCTGTGTACCGCCGGTGGGTTCCAGGGAGCCACCCATGCTGTGGGTCGACAGGGACTTCACAATAGGGAGTTGTACCTGCCTGTGTCTATGAATTAAAAAGCCCGGTCTGACTGGGGCATGCAGACACCTTGACAGAATGAATAGTGTGTGGCACATAGGTTCCCCATTGCTATGCCCACGTGTGCAGCTCCTGATGGCGGTGGCACAGGATTCTATTTCTCATTGCTTCTGTACAGCATTGTGGGCTATCGCTCCGCCACTTTTAAAGAGGGTCGCTGCCTAGCCGTGCCAACCTCTGCAGTGTGTGCCTGCGGTCCCTCGTCATGGCAGACGCAATTCTAAATAGACATGAGCGTGGTGTGGCATGAGGGCAGCTGAAGGCTGCCCAGGGACACTTTGGTGTGCGCTGTGGGGGGGGAGGGGGGGCGGTTGGGCAGCATGTAACCCAGGAGAAGTGTCAGTGGAGTGTCATGCAGGCAGTGATTGTGCTTTGTTGGAGGTAGTGTGGTGCTTAGCAAAGGTATGCCATGCTAATGAGGGCTTTTCAGAAGTAAAAGTTGTTGGGAGGGGGGGGGGGGGCCCACTCTTGCCGGTATTGTGGCTTAATAGTGGGACCTGTGAACTTGAGATGCAGCCCAACACGTAGCCCCTCGCCTGCCCTATCCGTTTCTGTGTCATTCCCATCACTTTCTTGAATTGCCCAGATTTTCACACATGAAAACCTTAGCGAGCATCGGCGAAATACAAAAATGTTCTGGTCGCCCATTGACTTCAATGGGGTTCGTTGTTCGAAACGAACCCTCGAGCATCACGGGAACTTCGTTCCGAATAACGAACACCCGAACATTTTGGTGTTCGCTCATCTCTAGTTACAAAGCTTGAAAAAAAACTTTATGAACAGTGGAGAAAACTGCAAAAAAATGCTGGCAGAATCAATACTACTGAACTAGACAGGCTGTTTTAGTTTTTCCAGAGACAAAAGGGACATCCTGGCTGCATGGGAGTAGTTGACTTAAAATTTGTGCAAGCAGAAAAACGGAGAGAAGAAAGGAAATCAGCTCAGATCGCAAGATTGGGGGGAAAAAAATCACAATAAGTAGGTGTGTTTGGTCTCTTTCTAATATTTCCTTTCCACCTTTTTAATCTGTACTTTACCAACATGTATTTGAGATATTTTTAATTGAACGCCTTTTTGTTAGAGGGGAGATAATAGGATATTTTTGCAGTTTTTATTTTTCAGGCGACAAAGAAGTAGACTTAGACTTTCTTCTAAGCAACTCATCAGAAGACGAGAAGCTGACACAAGATGAATTTGAGGACATCCTAGGAACACTTTGGAAGGAGGAACCAGGTGCAAAGAAAATGAAGTCCTCTTGAGGAAGTAAGGAAATTATTACCAAAAAGTTGTCATTGTTGGATAGATGTAATATTTCGGACAGAGACGCAGTGCTAACTATATCCGCTACTGCGGAGGATTTGGTGAAAATGTAGACATTTTAGCCTTAAGTAGGAGTACAGTGCGACTTTGTAGACAACATTTTTGACAGAAAAGGGCCCAGCTAATTAAAAGTAGGTTTAAAAATTCTGATTTAGAGGCTGCTGTCTTACACTGGGATGGAAAATTGCTTCCAGATATTTTAAATAGAGAAAGTGTAGCGAGGCTAGCTATTCTCATGAGCTGTGGGGAAGAAGATCAATTGATAGGAGCACCTCAACCTGAAAATAGTATAGGGATCACTCAAGCAAAAGCTGTATTCTCTGAAGTAGAACAGTGGGGGGGAGGCAATTGGAAAAATCGAGATGATGTGTTTTGATACCGCTGCTGTAAACACAGGTCGTTTCAGAGGAACATGTGTTCTGTTAAAACAAATGTTTAGGAAAAATCTTTTATACCTGGCATGTAGTAATCACATCATTAGAAGTCTTGTTAAAGGCAGTGTTCAATTGCAAAATTGGCTCTACCACTGGCCCTCAACCAGATATTTTTAAAACGTTTCAAGCTAAGTGGTCTGAGATAGACAGAAGAAAATACAAAAGTCTTATTGAGGATAAATATATTAAAAACAAAATAAATGATCTTGAATAGATTTCTAGCCTTCTTTTACAATAACTAAACAGCAGCAGCCCAGGGATGACTGAAAAGAATTTTTCGAATTAGGTTTGATTTTTTGGAGATGTACTACTAAAGAAGAAATTTCTTTCAGGGTACCTGGTGCCATTCATCATGCTAGGTGGATGGCCAAAGCCATGTATTCACTAAAAATGTATATTTTTAGGGATCAGTTTCCTTTGAATAATGTGGAAAACAATGGAATAGGCCAAATTTGTTTATTAATATTTACGTGAAAGCTTGGTTTATTGCCCCCAAGGCGGCTATGGCCCCTAACCAAGATTTGTAATTGCTAAAATTGCTTATAAATTCTAAAATAAAATTGATAAAGAGGTATCAGAGAAATCAATAGGCAAATTTATAAATCATGTGCAGTATCTAAATTCAGAACAAGTGGCATTTGGTTATTTTTATGAAACTTTGAAAGAAGAAGTTAGGAAAAAAAATATTTTGAAATTATTATCTTTTCAAGAACAGGATCCTGAAAATGAATTAGATGACATAAATGTAAGAACACAATTGCAGAATTGAAGAAGCACATTTGCTGTTGATCAAGGAAATAGATTTTTTTTATTTCTCCTCAAACATTTGATTTTTTTAAACTGTTCAAAATTGCAACTCCTTTTTCGGAAAGTGATTCGGGTATTTGGTTTGAAAACCCTGATTATTTGAAAGGGAAAATGATAGTAGAACAATTAAAGAATGTAAATAACACAGCAGAGAGGGCGGTCAAGTTGATCCAAAATTTTAATTCAAGTATTACCACAAACGAAGAACAACGCCAGTTCTTGTTACAAGTCGTAGCAGAATGTAGGAAACTTTACCCTGATACTGCAAAAGTCAGCCTCTCTATGCCTCTTCCTGATGTTTAAATCATGTAAAATTTAAGTTGATTTTTAGTTGGTATGATACGTGTTAATACCTTTTTTTTAATACATATTCTTCTATCTTGTAATAAATCATCTTTTTTGTGTGAATTACATTTCTTGTAATTTATTCAGATTTTTGTTCTCATATAATACCCTTTTTCATCTTGGGGTTGTCAAAATTTCTATGAAAACACATTCAGTACCTTACATTAACGGTTTTTCAATTATAAACACGATAAAAGAAATTCATTGACATTAAAATCAGAGATAATGGCATTTAGCCATAAACTTAAGTGTTTTCAGGAAATATCGATTTTGCGAATCCAGAACACGATCAGCACTGAAAATTTACTAATATTTTCTAATAAATGAATCATACGTAAAAAAGAGGTTAAGGTAATATTTGTGGACAAGAACATTATCAACAAAATGAGGCCATGATCAGGTTTCTAGGACAAAAAGTTTTCATTTTATGGGTAAAGAACTGTGATTTTTGTAACAAAAACTCTCTATAATCATAACTTCAAGGTCGATGAGGCACGGGTTAACATTATCCAATGGACCAGAAACTTTCAGAAACTCATTTTCTTACCAAATGGCAACTTTTGGGAGGGTCCCCCATAAAAAATGTGAACATTGATTTTTTTTGTGACCACCTGTGTATACAGAAATTGCTGATAAGACCGCTCGCTGGACCTCTAAGCTCAGAATTAAAGATTCTGACATAAATAAATAAAATACACGTAATACTGAAATCTTTTCATACAAAACTAAATATCAATCTGCTCAGATTCTCCAGTACATTTCAATATTGCAGTATATCGTACTTTTAACGTTTGCTTATTAAGCATTTCCCCAGGCAGGGCTTAATAGGTTTATAGACTTGGAAGCCCTGAAAGCCTTCACTAGGCATAGGGTTATCATGGCAATCATTGGCATTTTGTGACTGCATCACAAAGGAACCAACAGGGAGTCAGAGTGGGAACCCCTCTCCACCTGGCGGATTACATGCTGTGATTAGCATTGACCGTGTATTCAATCTGTCAAATGACTGAGACTGAATCTGGCTCTGATCACAGCAATTTATAGCAGTTGTCAGTTGTTTCAAACAGCTGGCACCTGCCAGGTATGCAGTGGGCTTCACTCCCATACTTCTGTGTCATACATGCATGTCACATCGGACAAATGGTTTAATGTTGACTATATCAACAAGTGTATTTATTTCTAGAAACAGTAGCTACAGGGACTCTGTGCCACCATAGAGTTCTGTTGGGTGTAATATATATGCAGCTAATTCTGAAAGCAATTCTACATACAGTATGAGTATATTGCATTGATATTTTCAGTCAGATTGTATACGTTAACTGTACAAAGGGCCCTCTTTGGTTGCCTACTGCTGTTCCGTAGAAACATGTGCATGGGGCTCTACTTTGGTTGCATTCTAGATCAAGAAGCACTGTGTTCTATCATGAAACAAATGAGAAAAGATATAAAGATAAGCTATCTGACCTGTTTGCAGGTGCGTCGGCACTCTGCTGCAATCGCCAGTTCACAGCATCCAAGTCCAACCCAACCATCCGACTTCTTAGAGGCACCTTCCAATGGAGATATTGGAAAAAATGTAAACATACAACTAATTTAATGTATTTAAGTTATAATATTTCTTCAGCTATATCAAAATTGTTATATAGTGTAATTATGGAAATAATTTATATACAACTGCAATTCCAAAACATTTGGGACACTCTGTAAAATGTAAATGAAAGGTAAAAAAAAAAAAAGAACGCAATAATTTGGAAAGCTCATATAACCAAATTTTATACACAATAAGGCCTTAGTCAGACGGGCGTTTTTTCGCGCGATTTGCGGATCGCATGACGGATGCGCATCCGCAAATAACGTGACCGGTGCGCGCAAGTCGCCCGCAAATCGCCCGAAAATCTGCTCCTAGCCGCGTTTCATTAGAAACGGGCCGGAGCTGTCCAGTGCATTGCATTCAATGGAGATGGCAATAGAGCCGCCTCCATTTAAAGTAATGCGCTGCGGGCGAGCCCGGGATGAATTGTCGGTAAGGGCTTAAATATATAAGCCCTTCCCTGCAATTCATCCTAAAATGTGTTAAAATAAAAAAAAATTGTATACTCACCTTCTTTCGGCAGCCGGAGCTCCGCGCGGCTGTCCTGCAGTGGGTGTGAAGGGGGTGTGAGTCAGACCTGCCCCCTGATTGGCTCAGCGCTGAGCCAATCAGAGGCATGCCTCACTCACACCCATTCATGAATTCATGAATGGATGTGAGTCAGACCTGACCCTGATTGGCTCAGCGCTGAGAGGCAGCAGTCACACAGGGTGTGTGAGTGAAACCGGCCTCTGATTGGTCAGGGCTGTGACCAATCAGAGGCAGATCATTCAGCAGGCGGGGATTTTAAAGCCCCGCCGGCTGAATAGTGCCGAGAAGCAGTTCAGGAGAACTGACAGCGGCCGCGGCTGGACTCCGGCTGCAGCGGAAAGGTGAGTATACAATTTTTTTTTTTGCTATATCGGCCGTGCAGAGCATTGCGCCCTGCAGTAATACTACAGGGACAGAAGTGGTGGTTAGGCAGGGAGAGTGTTAGGAGTTAGTGTAGGCTTCAAGAACCCCAACGGTCCTTCTTAGGGCCACATCTAACAGTGTGCAGTAGTGTGGAGGCTGCTTTTAGCAGTGTTGCACATTTTTTTTTTTTTGCTATATCGGCCGTGCAGAGCATTGCGCCCTGCAGTAATACTACAGGGACAGAATTGTGTAGGCAGGGCCAGAAGACATATATTATAGATTGAATATACGCAGTGGTCCTTTAGAAAAAAATCTTTGAAAAACAAATATTTGGCCTGCCTGTCACTCTGCTCAGTGTTCTGGGTCTGTGTCTGCTGCGGGTTGTAGTTTTCCAAATAAATACGCAGCCAGCTAAGTGTTACAGCAGGCTTGCGCAAAATTATTTCCTGGTGTTCCGTAAGCGAACTCAGCCTACAACCACAGGCCAATAAGCGGCACATTAAATTACAGTGTTGTGTTTCTGCATTCCTGGTAATACAGCATGCTGTGGGGTAGGGGTAGGCCTAGAGGACGTGGGCGCGGCCGAGGACGCGGAGGCCCTAGTCCGGGTGTGGGCACAGGCCGAGCTCCTGATCCAGGTGTATCGCAGCCGACTGCTGCGGGATTAGGAGAGAGGCACGTTTCTGGCGTCCCCACATTCATAGCACATTTAATGGGTCCACGCGGTAGACCCTTATTAGAAAATGAGCAGTGTGAGCAGGTCCTGTCGTGGATGGCAGAAAGTGCTTCCAGCAACCTATCGTCCACCCAGAGTTCTGCGCCGTCCACTGCTGCAACTCTGAATCCTCTGGCTGCTGCTCCTCCTTCCTCCCAGCCTCCTCACTCCATGAAAATTAGACATTCTGAGGAGCGGGCAGACTCCCAGGAACTGTTCTCGGGCCCCTGCTCAGATTGGGCAGCAGTGGTTCCTCTCCCACCAGAGGAGTTTATCGTGACTGATGCCTAACCATTGCAAAGTTCCCGGGGTCCGGGGGATGAGGCTGGGGACTTCCGGCAACTGTCTCAAGACCTTTCAGTTGGTGAGGAGGCCGATGACGATGAGACACAGTTGTCTATCAGTGAGGTAGTAGTAAGGGCATTAAGTCCGAGGGAGGAGCACACAGAGGATTCGGAGGAAGAGCAGCAGGACGATGAGGTGACTGACCCCACCTGGTTTGCTACGCCTACTGAGGACAGGTCTTCAGAGGGGGAGGCAAGGGCAGCAGCAGGGCAGGTTGCAAGAGGCAGTGCGGTGGCCAGGGGTAGAGGCAGGGCCAGACCGAATAATCCACCAACTGTTTCCCAAAGCGCCCCCTCGCGCCATGCCACCCTGCAGAGGCCGAGGTGCTCAAAGGTCTGGCAGTTTTTCACTGAGAGTGCAGACGACCGACGAACAGTGGTGTGCAACCTTTGTCGCGCCAAGATCAGCCGGGGAGCCACCACCAGCAGCCTCACCACCACCAGCATGCGCAGACATATGATGGCCAAGCACCCCACAAGGTGGGACGAAGGCCGTTCACCGCCTCCGGTTTGCACCGCTGCCTCTCCCCCTGTGCCCCAACCTGCCACTGAGATCCAACCCCGCTCTGAGGACACAGGCACTACCGTCTCCTGGCCTGCACCCACACCCTCACCTCCGCTGTCCTCGGCCCCATCCACCAATGTCTCTCAGCGCACCGTCCAGCCGTCGCTAGCGCAAGTGTTTGAGCGCAAGCGCAAGTATGCCACCACGCGCCCGCACGCTCAAGCGTTAAACGTGCACATAGCAAAATTTATCAGCCTGGAGATGCTGCCGTATAGGGTTGTGGAAACGGAGTCCTTCAAAAGTATGATGGCGGCGGCGGCCCCGCGCTACTCAGTTCCCAGACGCCACTACTTTTCCCGATGTGCCGTCCCAGCCCTGCACGACCACGTCTCCCGCAACATTGTACGCGCCCTCACCAAAGCGGTTACTGCCAAGGTCCACTTAACAATGGACACGTGGACAAGCACAGGCGGGCAGGGCCACTATATCTCCCTGACGGCACATTGGGTGAATTTAGTGGAGGCTGAGACAGAGTCAGAGCCTGGGACCGCTCACGTCCTACCCACCCCCCAGAATTGCGTGCCCCAGCTCGGTGGTGGTATCTGCGGGGGTGTATGCTTCCTCCACTAAACCACCCTCCTCCTCCTCCTACGCAACCTCTGTCTCGCAATCAAGATGTGTCAGCAGCAGCAGCACGTCGCCAGCAGTCGGTGTCACGCGGCGTGGCCGCACAGCGGTGGCCAAAAGTCAGCAGGCCGTGCTGAAACTACTCAGCTTAGGAGAGAAGAGGCACACGGCCCACGAACTGCTGCAGGGTCTGTCTCGCAATCAAGATGAGGAGTCTACCCAGGTGGTGAGTGGCGATGCTGCAATCATTAGCGTCACCATTCCTCTGCTATGCCTCTTGAGAAGTTCCCTGCAAAGCATAAAGGCAGACGCTTTGCACTCGGAAACAGAGCCGGGGGAAGACAGTAGGTCGCTGGATAGTCAGAGCACCCTCCTGTCTATATCTCAGCGCGGTGAGGAGGAGGAGGAGGAGGAGGAGGAAGATGAGGAGGAGGGGGAAGACACAGCTTGGCCCACTGGTGAGGGTAGACATGCTGCTGGCCTGTCATCCTTTCAGCGTGTATGGCCTGAGGAGGAGGAGGATCCTGAAAGTGATCTTCCTAGTGAGGACAGCCATGTGTTGCGTACAGGTACCCTGGCACACATGGCTGACTTCATGTTAGGATGCCTTTCTCGTGACCCTCGCGTTACACGCATTCTGGCCACTACGGATTACTGGGTGTACACACTGCTCGACCCACGGTATAAGGAGAACCTTTCCACTCTCATACCCGAAGAGGAAAGGGGTTCGAGAGTGTTGCTATACCACAGGACCCTGGCGGACAAACTGATGGTAAAATTCCCATACGACAGCGGTAGTGGCCGAAGGCGCAGTTCCGAGGGCCAGGTAGCAGGGGAGGCGCGGAGATCAGGCAGGATGTACAGCACAGGCAGGCCAACACTCTTTAAGGCCCTTGACAGCTTTATGGCTCCCCAGCAAGACTGTCACTGCTCCCCAGTCACGGCTGAGTCGGGGGAGCAGTCGGGGGAGCACTGTAAAAGGATGGTGAGGGAGTACGTAGCCGATCGCACGACCGTCCTCCGTGACGCCTCTGCCCCCTACAACTACTGGGTGTCGAAGCTGGACACGTGGCCTGAACTCGCGCTGTATGCCCTGGAGGTGCTTGCTTGTCCTGCGGCTAGCGTCTTGTCAGAGAGGGTGTTTAGTGCGGCTGGGGGAATCATCACAGATAAGCGTACCCGCCTGTCAACCGACAGTGCCGACAGGCTAACACTCATCAAGATGAACAAAGCCTGGATTTCCCCAGACTTCTCTTCTCCACCAGCGGACAGCAACGATACCTAAGCAATACGTAGGCTGCACCCGCGGATGGAAGCATCGTTCTGTATCCCCATCAAAAACGGGAACCTTTTTGCTTCATCAATCTGTGTATAATACTCCTTCTCCTGAAACCTCACATAATCACGCCGAACGGGCAATTTTTCTTAGGCCCACAAGGCTCAGTCATATAATTTTTCTAAACAATTTTTATACGTTTCAATGCTCATTAAAGCGTTGAAACTTTCACCTCCAACAATTTTTATTTTAACTGGGCTGCCTCCTGGCCTAGTTACCAATTTAAGCCACATTAACCAAAGCGATTAATGGGTTTCACCTGCCCTCTTGGTTGGCCATGGCCAATTTTTCTGATGTACATTAGTACTGTTGATACAGCAATTTTTGTGGGCCCTCGCCTACAGTGTAATTAAATGAATTTTTAGCCCACCTGCATTACAGCTGACATTACATCCGCTGTGTTGGGCACTGCAATGGGATATTTTTATGTACCGCCGGTGGCTTCCTGGCACCCACCCATGCTGTGGGTCCACAGGGAGTTGTAAATGCATCTGTTTCCACTTCTAAAGAACCCCAGTCTGACTGGGGCATGCAGTGTGGGCCGAAGCCCACCTGCATTAAGCACGACATTACTACCTCAGCTGTGTTGGGCAATGCAATGGGATATTTTTATGTACCGCCGGTGGGTTCCAGGGAGCCACCCATGCTGTCGGTCCACAGGGAGTTGTAAATGCATCTGTTTCCACTTCTAAAGAACCCCAGTCTGACTGGGGCATGCAGTGTGGGCCGAAGCCCACCTGCATTAAACATGACATTACCTCAGCTGTGATGGGCACTGCAATGGGATATTTTTATGTACCGCCGGTGGCTTCCTGGCACCCACCCATGCTGTCGGTCGACAGGGAGTTGTAAATGCATCTGTTTCCACTTCTAAAGAACCCCAGTCTGACTGGGGCATGCAGTGTGGGCCGAAGCCCACCTGCATTAAGCACGACATTACTACCTCAGCTGTGTTGGGCAATGCAATGGGATATTTTTATGTACCGCCGGTGGGTTCCAGGGAGCCACCCATGCTGTCGGTCCACAGGGAATTATAAATGCATCTGTTTCCACTTCTAAAGAACCCCAGTCTGACTGGGGTATGCAGTGTGGGCCGAAGCCCACCTGCATTAAGAACGACATTACTACCTCAGCTGTGTTGGGCAATGCAATGGGATATTTTTATGTACCGCCGGTGGGTTCCAGGGAGCCACCCATGCTGTCGGTCCACAGGGAGTTGTAAATGCATCTGTTTCCACTTCTAAAGAACCCCAGTCTGACTGGGGCATGCAGTGTGGGCCGAAGCCCACCTGCATTAAGCACGACATTACTACCTCAGCTGTGTTGGGCAATGCAATGGGATATTTTTATGTACCGCCGGTGGGTTCCAGGGAGCCACCCATGCTGTGGGTGCACACGGAATTCCCATTGCGGAGTTGTACCTGCCTGTGACTATTTATAAAAAAACGCGGTCTGACTGGGGCGTGCAGACACCTTGACAGAATGAATAGTGTGTGGCACATAGGTTCCCCATTGCTCTGCCCACGTGTGCAGCTCCAGATGGAGGTGGCACAGGATTGGATTTCTCATTGCTTCTGTACAGCATTGTGGGCTATCGTCCCGCCCCTTTTAAAGAGGGTCGCTGCCTAGCCGTGCCAACCCTCTGCAGTGTGTGCCTGCTTTTCCTGTGGCAGACGCCCTTATAAATGGACATGAGGGTGGCGTGGCATGAGGGCAGCTGAAGGCTGGGCAGGGACAGTTTGGTGTGCGCTGTGGACACTAGGTCATGGGGGGCGGGGGAATTGGCAGCATGTAACCCAGGAGAAGTGGCAGCGGAGTGTCATGCAGGCAGTGATTGTGCTTTGTTGGAGGTAGTGTGGTGCTTAGCTAAGGTATCCATTGCTAATGAGGGCTTTTCAAAAGTAAAAGTTGTTGGGAGGGGGGGGGGCCCACTCTTGCCGCTATTGTGGCTTAACAGTGGGACCTGGAAACTTGAGATGCAGCCCAACATGTAGCCCCTTGCCTGCCCTATCCGTTTCTGTGTCGTTCCCATCACTTTCTTGAATTGCCCAGATTTTCACAAATGAAAACCTTAGCGAGCATCGGCGGTATACAAAAATGCTCGGGTCGCCCATTGACTTCAATGGGGTTCGTTACTCGAAAGGAACCCTCGAGCATCGCGAAAAGTTCGTCTCGAGTAACGAGCACCCGAGCATTTTGGTGCTCGCTCATCTCTAGCAGCAACACATTTAAAAGACATGAGATAGCCTTAACAAAAGGCTGGATAAGAAAGCAGTACTAATGAAAAACAGCTGGAGGGTAAATTTCCTAAGTCACATGAATGTGCATAAAAAGAGTATGTTGGAGAGGCAGAGTCTCTCAAAAGAGAAACATGGTCAGAGGTCACCAATCTGTGAAAAACTTTGTCTAACAATTGTGGAACAATTTCAGAAAAATGTTCCTCAACTTATAAATGTGGAGACTTTGAATATCTCACCATCTGCAGTACATAATATTATTAAAAGATTCAAAGAATCTGAAGAAATTCATGCACACAAGGCCAACTGCCAATATTGGATGCTTGAGATCTACAGGCCCTCAGGTGTCACTGCATTAATAACAGGCATGATTGTGTAATGCCAATCACTGCATGGGCTCAGGAATACTTCCAGAACTCATAGTCTGTGAACATAGTTCACCGTACAATCCACAAATACAAGTTAAAGCTGTATGCAAAGAAAAAGCCCTATATCAATACAATCCATATATGCCAGCGTGCTCTCTGGGCCAAAGCTCATTTAAAATGGACTGAGGCAAAATGGAAAACAGTTTTGAGGTCTGGAGATTTAGAATTTGCAATTGTTTTTGGAGATCAAGGATGCCGTGTCCTGCGGACTCAAGAAGAGAGGAACCATTCAGCTTGTAATCAGCACACAGTTCAAAAGCCTGCATCTCTGATGGCATGGGCAGCTTGCACATCCTGACTATCAATGCTGAGCCATATACAGAGGTTGTAGAACAAGATATACTCCAGAACATCTTTCAGGAAAGGTCTTGCTTATTTCAGCAAGACAATGCTAAACTACACACTCCATCCATTACAACAGCATGGCTTCACAGAAGAAAAGTCCGGGTGGCCTGCAGTTTGGACCTTTCACCAATAGTAAAATTTTGGAGCATTATGAAACGAAGAAAGATTCATCAGAGACGACCAAGGACTGTTGCCCTGTCCCAACTTTTGTGAGATGTGTTGCTGCTATCAATTTCTAAATAAGATAACTTTTTTTATTAAATGGAAACATGTCTCACTTTCAACTTCTGACGTTATGTGTTCTACTGTAGAATAAAATATGGTGACAGGAAATTTCCAAATTATTGCATTCTTTTTTCTTTACATTATCTTACATACCGTTCCAACTCTTTTGGAATTGGTGTTGTAGTTTATAAGCATATAAAAAGGAATATTTAGGAAATATTCTTATTTGTTTACACAACCACAGCCCAAATTCTTTGCAACCTAACTCATTTAGGCTCTCACAGGTGTATATGGCCCTGAACAGACCTAGGAGAGTCTCACCCTCACTGCCCTCAGACTGAACAGTCATATTTTTTCCAAGTGTACAGTTCCAATTTTTCAAGCTTTCCTTTTTCCAACTCTCCGCACAACAATCTCAATCCTGGCACAAATCACTTGCTCTCTCGTGTTATAACTAGGAAATATACTGGAGAGGTTGAGCCTGACAAACATGTCAGGATGAGTCAAGTACCGACCATAGTGTAAAAAGGCATACTGTTTATTACAACTTTGACTTCTGATTTCAAGATTGGACTAAAACAATGTCCACAGGTGACTCATGTTTGTCTGGCTATACTGTACCAGAGATTGTTATTCAATGCCTGGGATATCAGCCCTTTCTACACAGGCTTCTCCTTCCTTCCGAACATAGGAATCATTCACTGATGAGAGAGAATCCTTCCTCCTAAAAGTGCAGCAGTTTTCATAATCACATGCAAAATCTGTTTAAAAATTACTACAGCAACTGTAGACATGTTCACAAAACATGTCCGCGAACTCGGCCAATGTACAGCTGACTTAGAGAAATGCATTGGAGAGTTTGCAGATGACCTAGATGAAGATAAAGAAATCCTCACTGAACATGAGAAATGGGAGGGACTTGTTATTTGTATAGCGCCAACTTATTCTACAGCGCTTGCAGATAATTTATTTATTACCCCCCAGCAAGCTGGATACTCATTTTACCGACCTCAGAAGGATGGAAGGCTGACTCAACCTTGAGCCGGCTACCTGAACCACGCGGGGAGTTGAACCTGCAACCTTCAGGTCGTGAGCAAGAGCTTAGGACTGCATAATGCTGCCTTAACACTCTGCCCAAAGCATAAAATTTCTAGAAGTTAATTATGAGAACCTTGAGTATATGTCCTGTAGGCCAAATATCACAATCTGAGGTTGCAGCACTGTTACCAGAATGATATCCAAATAACATTTGCATACATCAAATACATTGTGCTCTGAGAAGATCCAGGGGTCTTGTTGTTCTGAGACATGTTGTCTTGAAGCTACATTACTCTAAAATAAGAGACCTACTCGTAGTTGCAACAAGAAATTAAGGAGCATTGTCTGAGGTACCCGATTCAGTGCAACTATTTGTGGATCTGAGCCCTGCTACCCTGAGGAGGACAGGATATCTCCATCCCCTCAGTTCATCCCTTCAACAAGCCTGGATCACCTACAGATGTGGCTTTCCATTTGCATTAATTCTCTCTCACAATTATACTTGGTTCTCTGTCCATTCTATGGAGGAAGGTAGACAACACTTTCAGTGAGCAAGTACTCGCATAAAAGAGAGTTCCCTACTGCAAAGGCCACCCAGAGTGGCGAGTTCCACTCACATATGGCACATTGCTGGTATCACCAGATTTTCAAAATCTGCTTTGCCATCTGGATTAAATCACACTACCTTCACCATGCACTAATTGACATTTTGTTTAATTTCTTTTGTAGTAGAGTGTCAGACGAGTTTTTAATCATTGCCTTTATTCTGTCTGTGACCCCGAGTCGGTACTGCAAAGATGAACCCATAACATAAAGGCACCCAAGTGGGACTCTTCCCAAAACCTCAGGTAATGAGTCTTCTTCAGTAGGGAGTGGACTGCTATGGATCTATCTACATCTTGATGGGATTGCCCAACATGTCCACTACCGCTGAGATGGGGTTTTTTTTGGCTTCCATTTGGTTGCTAATCAATTGTACACTAGTATATTTTTTTATGCTAGGACTGCCATCCACAGTGCGGATATAAGTTTTATCTTCCCTTAGTGTGAAAAGAGGGGAGTTTAGCAGCTCACTGCACTTTCTGAGAAATGTACTCCTGATCCCAATCAGGTATACATTTCTGGTATAATTTACAACAGCATCTAGCATATATTCTGCATAAATCGATTGATCCGGAGCGGACATCTCCCCTCCCAAAAAACTATGCTCAGATTTCATAAATGTGGTAGTGCGGGCGCAGAAGTAAGATAAACTGCAAAAATTTGTGACTTTTGTACACTAGTATTCTGGCCTAAAACTTTTGTAAATGTCCCCCTCAATATGCAAGCCAGTTTGGAATATCAGGCAGTTAAATTGGAATTTGTGAATGAGCTTAACCCCTACTAGATATCTTACAAAAGGGTACTAGGTTTCAACTGAGTGCTCTGCTAACCCATTGTACTGAGCCAGCTATAAGGTGGACTCAAGCAAAATACTACATGTATGCAAATAAAATGGACAAACTGTTGGCTAGTAGGCCTTGGGTTAGTAGGTGAACAAACTTTTGAGCTTGGGTTAATTTCTAGATCAGAGACCGTGGGGTTAATATTACTACTGATCCAGACAAAATCTATAAACAATTTCTTGATATTGATTTTACTTTTTCATCTCAAAGCAGTATTCAACAGTTGATTACAGGATCACCAGAATTGTATTCCGCTCTTATTATAGTTTTACCGAAGCCCACAAAGAACCCATTAGCTTTCAAAAACGCTTGCGCCCTTTCCATTCTAATGCTGAACCTGAAGATATTCACCTACTAGAGATGAGCGAGCATACTCGTCCGAGCTTGATACTCGTTCGAGTATTAGGGTGTTCGAGATGCTCGTTACTCGTAACGAGTACCACGCGGTGTTCGGGTTACTTTCATTTTCTTCCCTGAGAAATTTGCGCGCTTTTCTGGCCAATAGAAAGACGTTCAAGCCCTATACCACCCCCCTGCAGTGAGTGGCTGGCGAGATTAGGTGTCACCCGAGTATTGAAATCTGCCCCTCCCGCGGCTCGCCACAGATGCATTCTGACATTAGTTCAGGGAAAGTGCTATCGTGTTGGAGCTGTTATAGGGAGAGTGTTAGGAGTATTTTAGGCTTCAAGAACCCCAACGGTCCTTCTTAAGGCCATAAATCTTCTCTATATGCGCTCAATGGGGCCGGCGGCAGCAGCGCCGACCCCATTGAGAACATATAGAAGACAAATCATTCTTCTCTGCCACAGCTGTAACAGCTGTGGCAGAGAAGAACGATGTTTGCCCATTGAATTCAATGGAGCCAGCAATACAGCAGGTTCCACTGAAAGCAATGGGCTGCCGGCGTGCGCGGGGATGAATTGTCGGGAAGGGGTTAAATATATAAGCCCTTCCCTGCAATTCATCCAGAAATGTGTTACAATAAAAATATATACCGGCGTATAAGGCGACGGGGCGTATAAGACGACCCCCCAACTGTCACCTTATACGCCGGCAATACAGCGGAGCAAAGAATAAAAATCATTACTCACTTCTTCTGACGTTCTGCGGCGCTCCTGCAGGCTGTTGCTCCCTCCTGGTTCCCAGCAGAGCATTGATTTCTCTACGAAGGGCTTTAAATCCCCGCCTCCAGAAACACACGTGCCTTCAGCCAATCACAGCCAATGACAATGATGTCATTGAATGGCTGTGATTGGCTGTGTTTCTGGAGGCGGGGATTTCAAGCCCTGCGTCCAGAAAGCAATACTCTGCCGTGGACCAGGAGGGAGCAACAGCCTGCAGGAGCGCCGCAGAACGTCAGAAGAAGTAAGTAATGATTTTTATTCTTTGCTCCACTGTATTGCCGGCGTATAAGGCGACAGTTGGGGGGTCGTCTTATACGCCGGTATATATTTTTATTGTAACACATTTCTGGATGAATTGCAGGGAACGGCTTATATATTTAACCCCTTCCCGACAATTCATCCTGCGATCGCCGGCAGCCCATTGCTTTCAGTGGAACCTGCTGTATTGCTGGCTCCATTGAATTCAATGGGCAAACATCGGTCTTCTCTGCCACAGCTGTTACAGCTATGGCAGAGGAGAACGATCTTTACGCTGACAGTGCGGGGGGGGGGGGCACTCTTGCCGCTATTGTGGCTTAATAGTGGGACCTGGGAACTTGAGATGCAGCCCAACATGTAGCCCCTCGCCTGTCCTATCCGTTGCTGTGTCGTTCCCATCACTTTGTTGAATTGCCCAGATTTTCACAAACGAAAACCTTAGCGAGCATCGGCGATATACAAAAATGCTCGGGTCGCCCATTGACTTCAATGGGGTTCATTACTCGAAACGAACCCTCGAGCATTGCGAAAATTTCGTCCCGAGTAACGAGCACCCGAGCATTATGGTGCTCGCTCATCTCTATCACCTACATCATGACCTCATGCCTGAGCAAAATCCTTACTTCGTTGAAACACCAAGATCAGGTTGGATTTATTCCCTGTAGCTTGGCCCCTAATAATGTTTGGCGTAATTTTAATATAATACACCATGCACAAACACGTAGACTGCCTCTCACCATGCTAACTTTAGATATTGAAAAGGCTTTCAACAGTTTGTTTCGGCTCAATCTCTTCCCTGTTCTACAGAAATCTGTTATTTATGGCTTTCATATTACAGCTTTTAAAATACTGCACATCCTAAACTTCCAAGAAGTGGAATGAAATGGGCCATTTTGGAGACTACTACCACCCAGATTACAGTATTGCTGGAGGAACTTGGAAGATCAGTAATTCAGTCCATTGGGATGTGCAACCAGGGTGACGGTGAAATAGACAGTTGATAGAATAGACTGCGTAGACATTGAAATAATGGTTTGTTCCTGGTGCAAATCTGACAGGCCAAGACATACGTCTTGATTAGAGATGAGCGAGTATACTTGCTAAAGGCAATTGCTCGAGCGAGCATTGCCTTTAGTGAGTACCTGCCCGCTCGAGATGAAAGTTTCGGGTGCTGGCGGTGGGCAGGGAGCTGCGGGGGAGAGAGGAGCGGAACGGAGGGGAGATCTCTCTCTCCCTCTCTCCCCCCCCCCCGCTCCCTCCTGCTGACAGCCGCTACTCACCGCTCCCCCGCGCCGGCACCCGAACCTTTCATCTCGAGCGGGGAGATACTCGATAAAGGCAATTGCCTTTACTGAGTATACTCGCTCATCTCTAGTCTTGATGTCTTTCTTGATAGTGGGCCACTGTCATTGGCAAAGAATAAATTTAAGTGTCCTCTTAATACCTGGATGCATATATTTATATTCCACAACACTTCTGCTCGATTCAACCCAAACAACCAATCACTGTGAATCAGCCAACCCAAACAACCAATCACTGTGAATCAGCCAACCCAAACAACCAATCACTGTGAATCAGCCAACCCAAACAACCAATCAGATTGCTGGAATTGTGAATCAGCCAACCCAAGCAACAAATGAGGTTGTGAATCGAGCAGAAGTGTTGTGGAATATAGATATATGCTGTCAAAAATGCCGGAGGAGGGTTAACCGGCGCTAGGGGGCAGTGCAGACTCTGAAAATACCAGCCTGTAATAGGGCCGGTAAAAAAAAATACCGGCACAGGCCTGGCAGGAAAGACACCAGCCAGGCCAGTGGATTACCGGCTGGGTGGCAACCCTAATGACTGCTCAGAGATATGTTCAGGACATCCTGCAGACACATGTGTTCCTCTCATGGCAGCTTCCAAGAGGCAGCAAGATAACATCCAGCCACAAACACAAGGGTGACACATGAATGTCCCCTAACATTGCCACACTTCCGTGGCCGCCCAGTCGTCAGAAATATTTAAATATTGGATAGGTGTCAAGCATTCCATATACTTTGTGTAAATTAATGACTGATTATACTGTTGTCCTCCAGCACACTAGCATATTTGGTCCGTTGTCTGTCCGTGTTAATTCAGGGGCAACACATGACCCCATTACAGCCTATGAAGCTATGCAGATTAATGTTTTTTCACATGGGCAAATATCTAATTTCATATTTTATTCCTGTTCATACCACGGACAAGAAATAGGACAATATATTGTATAATGCATGTCTCTGTGCTGTATCCATGTGATTTGTTCAGCGCACGGGCAGATGTCAGTGTATTGTCTGATGCGAGGTGCTCCCCAAATTCTCAAGTGCAACTCACACATGGTAAGTGTGGGTCTGGCCTTAATGGGTTGAAAAAAAGGCCATCAAGTTCTACCTTTTTATGCTTCCAACCCGCAGTTGATGCAGAGGAGTGCAAAAAACACAGTTTAAATGATAGGCCCAATTCACCGTAAAGTGGAAAAGAATTTCTTCTGGACTCATGCTGGCAAACACAGATGCATGGATCAACATTCTATACTAGAAGTAGGCAACTGGGGATGTAGACCCAATAGGTAGCTAATTGATTTAGATTATGATTAGACCTGATTGATGCTATGATTGATGCTACGGACAAGGGACGTGAAGGAGGCGGGACTAAATGCCCTTTCCCCGCCCCTTGTCCGTAGCCATCAATGGGAGAAGCCGGGGTGGACCGGCACTTAGCTCCGCCGCTGTCCTGCTCCTTCCATTGCACAGAACGAGGAAGAGAGGTGAGCCTGCGATGGGGCGGGAGGGGAAGTGGGCGGTGGCCTGGTGAGCTCGGCGTATTTGCGCCAGGCTCACCAGGCCATATGAACGAGCGCACAAACTTTGATTTGTGCGCCCGTTCACCAAATCTTTCACTAACAATGTAGCATTTATCGGCCAGCTGTTAAAACGGCTGGCCGATATGCGCTAGTGTGAAAGAAGGCTAACCCTGTATATTGTGTTTTGCACAAGTCCATCCAGTTAAGCCTATTAATCCCCCAATGTTGATCCACAGAAGAGCAAAAAAAAACCCAATGAAGTAAAAGCCAATTTTCCCCATTTAAGGCAAGAAATTGCATCTTGACTCTAATCTGGCAATCAAAATAATTCCCGGATCACCGACCCTTTTGAACTAAAGATTATAACATATAATATTATATAGCTAAAAAAAAGCATTCAGGACTAGAGATGAGCGAACGTGTTCTTCCGAGCTTGATATTCGTGCGAATATTAGGGTGTTCGTGATGTTCGTTATTCGTAACGAACACCATGCGATGTTCGGGTTACTTTCACTTCCTTCCCTGAGACGTTAGCGCGCTTTTCTGGCCAATTGAAAGACAGGGAAGGCATTACAACTTCCCCCTGCGTCGTTCAAGCCCTATACCACCCCCCTGCAGTGAGTGGCTGGGAAGATCAGGTGTCCGCCTAATATAAAAGTCGGCCCCTCCCGCGGCTCGCCTCAGATGCCTGGTGAGTTAGATGAGGGACAGTGCTGTTTGTACCGGAGCTGCTGTAGGGAAAGAATTGGTAGTTAGTGTAGGCTTCAAGACCCCCCAAAGGTCCTTATTAGGGCCACTGATAGCTGTGTGTTGGCTGCTGTTAGCAGTGGCAATTTTTTTTTTCTCAAAATCCCCTCTGCAGAGCGTTGCACCCGGCATTAGGGACAGAAGTGCTGCATAGGCAGGGAGAGTGTTAGGAGTGAGTGTAGCCTTCAAGAACCTCAACGGTCCTTTCTAGGGCCATATTTAACCGTGTGCAGTACTGTCCAGGCTGCTGTTAGCTGTGCTGCATTTTTTTTTACTTCTCAAAATCGCCTCTGCAGAGCATTGCACTCTCCATTTATACTGCAGGGAAAGAATTGTGTAGGCAGGGCCACAACACAGTTATTATTCATTGAATATACGCAGTGCTGCCTTTTGGTGCAAAACAACGGAAAATATTTCTATTTGTCCTGCCTCTGTCCGTCCTAAGGGCGGTGGACACGTGTCGGCTGCGTGTGCAACCTTTAAAAATCAGACGCACCCAGCTACGTTTTACTCCTGGCTTCGCCATTTGCTTTCCTTAATTGGGAAAAAAAATACCTGCTCTGCCACAGTTAATAACTCTGCTACCCTCACGTTCTGTGACACATTAGCAGGAAAACAGCACAGTTATTAAACTTAGATTATACATTCACTAGAGGCAGTGGGGCCTTTCGTTTTCAAAAAAGGGAAAAAATTATATTTGGCCTGCAGTCTTGCGCCAATTTATTAGCTGCCTGTGAAATCAAATCACTGGTAATACAGCATGCTGAGGGGTAGGGGTAGGCCTAGAGGACGTGGACGCGGCCGAGGACGCGGAGGGCCAAGTCAGGGTGTGGGCACAGGCCGAGCTCCTGATCCAGGTGTGTCGCAGCCGACTGCTGCGCGATTAGGAGAGAGGCACGTTTCTGGCGTCCCCACATTCATCGCCCAATTAATGGGTCCACACGGGAGACGGTTATTAGAAAATGAGCAGTGTGAGCAGGTCCTGTCCTGGATGGCAGAAAGTGCTTCGAGCAACCTATCGTCAACCCGCAGTTCTGCGCCGTCCACTGCTGCAAATCCGAATCCTCTGTCTGCTGCTCCTCCTTCCTCCCAGCCTCCTCACTCCACTACAATGACACCTGCTCAGGAGCGGGAACACTCCCAGGAACTGTTCTCGGGCCCCTGCTTAGATTGGGCAGCAGCGGTTCCTCTCCCACCAGAGGAGTTTATCGTCACTGATGCCCAACCATTCGAAAGTTCCCGGGGTCCGGGGGAAGAGGCTGGGGACTTCCGCCAACTGTCTCAACAACTTTCTGTGGGTGAGGAGGACGATGACGATCAGACACAGTTGTCTTGCAGTGAGGTAGTAGTAAGGGCAGTAAGTCCGAGGGAGCAGCGCACAGAGGATTCGGAGGAAGAGCAGCAGGACGATGAGGTGACTGACCCCACCTGGTGTGCAACGCTTACTCAGGAGGACAGGTCTTCAGAGGGGGAGTCAAGGGCATCAGCAGGGCAGGTTGCAAGAGGCAGTGCGGTGGCCAGGGGTAGAGGCAGGGCCAGACCGAATAATCCACCAAGTGTTTCCCAAAGCGCCCCCTCACGCCATGCCACCCTGCAGAGGCCGAGGTGCTCTAAGGTCTGGCAGTTTTTCACAGAGACGCCTGACGACCGACGAACAGTGGTGTGCAACCTTTGTCGCGCAAAGCTCAGCCGGGAAGCCAACACCAACAGCCTCACCACCACCACCATGCGCAGACATATGATGGCCAAGCACCCCACAAGGTGGAACGAAGGCCGTTCAGCGCCTCCGGTTTGCACCCCTGCCTCTCCCCCTGTGCCCCAACCTGCCACTGAGATGCAACCCCCCTCTCAGGACACAGGCACTACCGTCTCCTGGCCTGCACCCACACCCTCACCTCCGCTGTCTTCGGCCCCATCCAGCAGTGTAGTTCAGCGCACCGTCCAGCCGTCGCTTGCGCAACTGTTGGAGCTCAAGCGCAAGTACGCCGCCACGCACCCGCACGCTCAAACGTTAACCGTCCGCATAGCAAAATTCATCAGCCTTGAGATGCTGCCGTATAGGGTTGTGGAAACGGAGTCCTTCAAAAGTATCATGGAGGCAGCGGCCCCGCGCTACTCAGTTCCCAGTCGCCACTACTTTTCCCGATGTGCCGTCCCAGCCCTGCACGACCACGTCTCCCGCAACATTGTACGCGCCCTCACCAACGCGGTTACTGCCACGGTCCACTTAACTACGGACACGTGGACAACTCAGCTTAGTAGCTGAAACTACTCAGCTTAGGCGATAAGAGGCACACGGCCCACGAACTGCTGCAGGGTCTGACACAGCAGACCGACCGCTGGCTTGCGCCGCTGAGCCTCCAACCAGGCATGGTCGTGTGTGACAACGGCCGTAACCTGGTGGCGGCTCTGCAGCTCGGCAGCCTCACGCACGTGCCATGCCTGGCCCACGTCTTTAATTTGGTGGTTCAGCGCTTTCTGAAAAGCTACCCACGCTTGTCAGACCTGCTCGTAAAGGCGCGCCGGCTCTGCGCACATTTTCGCAAGTCCCACACGGACGCTGCCACCCTGCGCACCCTGCAACATCACTTTAAGCTGCCAGTGCACCGACTGCTGTGCGACGTGCCCACACGGTGGAACTCTACGCTCCACATGTTGGCCAGGCTCTATGAACAGCGTAGAGCTATAGTCGAATACCAACTCCAACATGGGCGGCGCAGTGGGAGTCAGCCTCCTCAATTCCTTTCAGAAGAGTGGGCCTGGTTGGCAGACATCTGCCATGTCCTTGGTAATTTTGAGGAGTCTACCCAGGTGGTGAGCGGCGATGCTACAATCATTAGCGTCACCATTCCTCTGCTATGCATCTTGAGAAATTCCCTGCAAACCATAAAGGCAGCTGCTTTGCGCTCGGAAACGGGGGCGGGGGAAGACAGTATGCCGCTGGATAGTCAGGGCACCCTCCTGTCTATTTCTCAGCGCGTACAGGAGGAGGAGGAGGAGCATGAGGAGGATGAGGAGGAGGGGGAAGAGACAGCTTGGCCCGCTGCTGACGGTACACCGGCTGATTGCCTGTCATCCTTTCAGCGTGTATGGCCTGAGGAGGAGGAGGAGGAGGATCCTGAAAGTGATCTTCCTAGTGAAGACAGCCATGTGTTGCGTACGGGTACCCTGGCACACATGGCTGACTTCATGTTAGGATGCCTTTCTCGTGACCCTCGCGTTGCACGCATTCTGGCCACTACGGATTACTGGGTGTACACACTGCTCGACCCACGCTATAAGGAGAACCTTCCCAGTCTCATTCCCGAAGAGGAAAGGGGTTCGAGAGTGTTGCTATACCACAGGACCCTGGCGGACAAGCTGATGGTAAAATTCCCAGCCGACAGCGCTAGTGGCAGAAGGCGCAGTACCGAGGGCAAGGTAGCAGGGGATGTGCGTAGATCGAGCAGCATGTACATCCCAGGCAGTGCAACAGTCTTTAAGGGCCTGGCCAGCTTTATGGCTCCCCACCAAGACTGTGTCACCGCTCCCCAGTCACGGCTGAGTTGGCGGGAGCACTGTAAAAGGATGGTGAGGGAGTACGTAGCGGATCGCACGACCATCCTTGGTGACGCCTCTGCCCCCTACAACTACTGGGTGTCGAAGCTGGACACGTGGCCTGAACTAGCGCTGTATGCCCTGGAGGTGCTTGCTTGTCCTGCGGCTAGCGTCTTGTCGGAGAGGGTGTTTAGTGCGGCTGGGGGAATCATCACAGATAAGCGTAGCCGCTTGTCAACCGACAGTGCCGACAGGCTAACACTCATCAAGATGAACAAAGCCTGGATTTCCCCAGACTTCTGTTCTCCACCAGCGGACAGCAGCGATACGTAAGCAATACGTAGGCTGCACCCGCGGATGGAAGCTACGTTCTCTCTCACCATCCAAATGGGGACATTTCTGCTTCATCAATCTGTGTCTAATATTCCTCCTACTCCTCCTGCTCCTCCTCCTGAAACCTCACGTAATCACGCTGAACGGGCAATTTTTCTTAGGGCCACAAGGCTCACTCAAATAATTTTTCTGAACAATTTTTATAAGTTTCAATGCGCTTAAAAGCGTTGGAACTTTAACTTGAACCAATTTTTCGTTACACTGGGCTGCCTCCAGGCCTAGTTACCACTTAAGCCACATTAACCAAAGCGATTCACCTGCCATCTTGGTTGGGCATGGCCAATTTTTACTGAGGTACATTAGTACTGTTGGTACACCAAATTTTTGGGGCCCTCACCTACAGTGTAATCATAGCAATTTGTATGTTCTTCGCCTGCACTCATGGTACAGAAAGGTGTGTGGGGTTGGCGTACACTTTAGCTACATAAATGTAACTTGGGCCTTGGCTATACTAAGGCTACTGAAATGGAACGAAGACTGCGCTCCCGCTATACTGCTGCTTCGGAATTGTTACTGGGGCCTGTCTTGAGTGCTACTATTGCTGACATGGAACGAAGACTGCGCTCCCGCTATACTGCTGCTTCGGAATTGTTACTGGGGCCTGTCTTGAGTGCTACTATTGCTGACATGGAACGAAGACTGCGCTCCTCCTATAATGCTGCTAGTGATATGTTAGTGGGGCCTGTCCTAATGCTACGGCTGAAATGTTACGAATTCTGGGCTCTGCCTATACCGCTGCTAATGGTATGTCTCTGGGGTGTGGAAACAGAGGCTTCCCAAAGACATGATGGCGGCGAGGCCATTTCCCACCAACGCGGTTACTGTAAAGGTGCATATAACCACGGACACGTGGAGAGGACACGTAGTGCCTCAAAAACATCCCCCTCCTCCTCCAACAGGGAAAACATTATTGGCAAATGCCTTTGCATTGGTTCGTCTGGTGGCAGTCCAAGAATTTCACCTTTACCGACACAACAAGAGAGCCCCCACACCATCCCCCCGCCACGGCCCACTTAATCCTGGCCGCATTCCGAAAACCAACAAAATACAACCGTGCTACTAGGTCCGCAGTCACCACCACATTGCCACCAACGCGGTTACTGTAAAGGTGCATATAACCACGGACACGTGGAGAGGACACGTAGTGCCTCAAAAACATCCCCCTCCTCCTCCAACAGGGAAAACATTATTGGCAAATGCCTTTGCATTGGTTCGTCTGGTGGCAGTCCAAGAATTTCACCTTTACCGACACAACAAGAGAGCCCCCACACCATCCCCCCGCCATGGCCCACTTAATCCTGGCCGCATTCCGAAAACCAACAAAATACAACCGTGCTACTAGGTCCGCAGTCACCACCACATTACCACCAACGCGGTTACTGTAAAGGTGCATATAACCACGGACACGTGGAGAGGACACGTAGTGCCTCAAAAACATCCCCCTCCTCCTCCAACAGGGAAAACATTCTTGGCAAATGCCTTTGCATTGGTTCGTCTGGTGGCAGTCCAAGAATTTCACCTTTACCGACACAACAAGAGAGCCCCCACACCATCCCCCCGCCACGGCCCACTTAATCCTGGCCGCATTCCGAAAACCAACAAAATACAACCGTGCTACTAGGTCCGCAGTCACCACCACATTACCACCAACGCGGTTATTGTAAAGGTGCATATAACCACGGACACGTGGAGAGGACACGTAGTGCCTCAAAAACATCCCCCTCCTCCTCCAACAGGGAAAACATTCTTGGCAAATGCCTTTGCATTGGTTCGTCTGGTGGCAGTCCAAGAATTTCACCTTTACCGACACAACAAGAGAGCCCCCACACCATCCCCCCGCCACGGCCCACTTAATCCTGGCCGCATTCCGAAAACCAACAAAATACAACCGTGCTACTAGGTCCGCAGTCACCACCACATTACCACCAACGCGGTTACTGTTAAGGTGCATATTACCAGTCTGACTGGGGCATGCAGACACCTTGACAGAATGAATAGTGTGTGGCACATAGGTTCCCCATTGCTATGCCTACGTGTGCAGCTCCTGATGGCGGTGGCACAGGATTCTATTTCTTATTGCTTCTGTACAGCATTGTGGGCTATCGCGGCGCCCCTTTTAAAGAGGGTCGCTGCCTAGCCATGCCAACCCTCTGCAGTGTGTGCCTGCGGTTCCTCCTCATGGCAGACGCACTTCTAAATAGACATGAGTGTGGCGTGGCATGAGGGCAGCTGAAGGCTGCGCAGGGACACTTTGGTGTGCGCTGTGGGGGGGAGGGGGGGGCGGTTGGTCAGCATGTAACCCAGGAGAAGTGGCAGCGGAGTGTCATCCAGGCAGTGATTGTGCTTTGTTGTAGCTAGTGTGGTGCTTAGCAAAGGTATGCCATGCTAATGAGGGCTTTTCAGAAGTAAAAGTTGTTGGGAGGGGGGGGGGCCCACTCTTGCCGGTATTGTGGCTTAATAGTGGGACCTGTGAACTTGAGATGCAGCCCAACATGTAGCCCCTCGCCTGCCCTATCCGTTTCTGTGTCATTCCCATCACTTTCTTGAATTGCCCAGATTTTCACACATGAAAACCTTAGCGAGCATCGGCGAAATACAAAAATGCTCTGGTCGCCCATCGACTTCAATGGGGTTCGTTGTTCGAAACGAATCCTCGAGCATCGCGGGAAGTTCCTTCCGAATAACGAACACCCGAACACTTTGGTGTTCGCTCATCTCTATTCAGGACCCTCTTATATTTTTTTAATGAATTTGTCATCACCACATAATTAAGAGTTCCTTAAGGCCCATTTACACAGAGCAATGATCTTTCAAAGATCGCTCAAACAACAGTTTGAGTGACAGCTTTGAGCGATCACTTTGCATAAACTATTAAATAGCTACTAATTACTTAAAAGCAATTAAGTGTGCAAATGAAGCCTTTAGCTGAAAGCAGTTAATAGCCAGAGGGCTCTTATCTGCTTTCTTTTGCTCTCCAAAGGAAAAAAAATGCTATCAGCACTCCCCGGGGAGAACTGCTGATAAGGCTGAATGACGATTTTTAAGTTGGACTGAATTTAACGATCAGCTAGCAGTGCATGAAAAAAGCGCACGAAGGCCGCGCCTTTAGACGCAACGATTGTCGCTCAAACAATCGCTTTTTAGCAATTTTTGAGCGATCATCGCTCCGTGAAAATGGGCCTTTAGTCTCACTGCTCTTACAGTAAAGAACCCCTTTCTATGTCAGTGTAGAAACCTTCTTTCCTCTTCCTTTGTTACAGTCCTCGGTATAATAGATGATGGCAGAGATCTCTGTACTGACCCCTGATCTATCTATACATAGTTATTAAAGTGCCCCCTTGTTACAGTCCTGGGTATAATAGATGATGTGAGAAATCTCTGTACTGACCCCTGATATATCTATACATAGTTATTAGAGCGCCCCCTTGTTACAGTCCTGGGTATAATAGATGATGGAAGAGATTTCTGTATTGTCCCCTGATATATTTATACATAGTTATAAGAGCGCCCCCTTGTTACAGTCCTGGGTATAATAGATGATGGGAGAGATCTCTGTACCAACCCCTGATATATCTATACATAGTTATTAGAGGACGCCCTTGTTACAGTCCTGGGTATAATAGATGATGGGAGAGATCTCTGTACTGACCCCTGATATATCTATACATAGTTATTAGAGGACCCCCTTGTTACAGTTCTGGGTATAATAGATGATAAGAGAGATCTCTGTACTGACTCCTGATATATCTATACATAGTTATTAGAGCGCCCCTCAGCAGTCTTTTTTTCTATGCTAAGTAATCTAAACTACATCATTCTTAAATCTGTCCAATTTGTCAGGCATTAGTAAATCCTTTGGGAGCATGTTTCATAAAGCTCCACTCCATCAAAAACACGTTTTTCCTCATGTGTCCCCTCAACTGATTGCCAGTCACACTCTAGAGGTCTCCTCTGTGTACTGCAGCCATTTTCTTGACATGCAGCCCCTGTCTCATGGTTTTCTGGCACCATCTTGATGGTGAAAATTTTGCTTTCACTTTTAATCAATCCCATGATGCATCAAGACTCCATTAGCTAGGGACTATACCATTTCTGTCTGCTGGAGGAAGTTTATTTAACATAATCTTTTATATTCACCTAAATAAGCTACAAATCATGGGAGTACAATCAGGAGGATGAGCTGTAATCTCCTCTATTATTACTGTGTGACAAGAGCTGTGTGGCATAAACTGTGATTGGAGTTTATGTCCCCTCTAGGCAGTTTCTATGGTAGGTTCATTTTACAGCATCACACACGCTGAGAAACTGAGTAGAAATTTCATACATAAACCCAAGTAAAGATCTGAGCTGGTCAGAAGTGAGATCACATGACTGACAAGAAGGTTTCAGATAGAAAAAAATAACCAGCTAAGGAAACACTAGCAACTTCCCCACTGGGGAAGAGGCGTGGGGAAGGGAAAGCAACATAATTAATTGAAAATAAAATCACCAGAGTAGCCCTTTAGCTTTAACATTCAGAAAGAGATTAAGCAGTAAATAGAGAACTGGATCAAATGCTTCCAGAACTATGGGTCAAGACTTTAGTTTCCTCCTATCTAAAGAAAATGCAAAGAGGGCTACATTGAGGACTACATGGACATATATTATGCTTGCAGAATCAGTATCACATATGTATCATCTCAGCTGCATCCTTACATTTTCTACTTGCTTAGTGTTTTTTTCTACAGTCAATTAAATCATCTAAAACAGCAATTAAAATATAACCACTACAGCTGCTATAGCATTTATAGCAATCACTATAGTATTTATCTAAAGGTTTCAGAAAGGCGTGGCAAATAAAGGGACACAAATAAAACTTTACTCTTACCTGGTAGTGATGAATTCATACAATTCCAAAACTCAGTCTAAAAATAAGCCATACAAAAAGAACATTAACCATAAACATGATAAAAAAAAACTAATCTGCAAAGCCAGTACCAAGACTAAGGGCTCATTCCCATGGGCGTATGTGCAAAATGCTGCGTGGATCACATGGCATTTTATCACCGTGGGGGCCGGCTGTGAGGCAGCTATCGCCACGTATAGCAGTGCACTTCGGTGTGACAGGTTTCTTTTAATTCCTCGCTCTGACTCATAGGGGCATTGCATTTGCAACGCCGCCCATACACAATGTATTGCATATGGAACAGCATTGAATATACTACCCATGGAGAATAATAGGGCTGTATGCGCAGTGCAATAGAGCATGCTGCAATATTTTTCACATGCGTAGTTACATGCAATGTATCTACTGTAATCTGAATGAATCAATGAAAATCAAGGTACTTTCATGGACTCTATTCATTGCGTATTATGTGGGCGTACATCGCTCGCATAATACCTGCCGAAAACAGTTGTGGGCTTGAGTCCTGAGGGTGCTTTAGGACTGAGCAATTATACTTTTAAAAAAAATCGTATGCTTTTCACTCAATGTTCATTTTATGAAGGCAGAAAAATGATCGTTTACTTATCGTTCAGTTTACATAGCATTCCTTTAGACTTTCACATTCACTTTTAGGGCTTATTCACAGGAGTGTATGTCGGACGCCGTTTTCATGGCCGGCATGCGCTACCATCTGAGCGGTCTTCAACGAACTGAATACAGACTAAAGACTGAAACAGCAGCTTGCATGCAGTTATACAGGAAATGACAACAACACCAAGCATTGTGGGTGAGGTCTAGAGGGTTTAAATAGGAAGCTGATTACAACGCCCCACAGGCTGAACAGAGAAGCCAGCCACAGTAACCCTGTGAGTGCTGGAAGACACAGAAGCAGACTCAAGAGACAGGATGATGCCTTAGTCTGCTGGACCTAACAAACAGCCATTAAAACGTTAGGCAAATACACTGCTAAATCTTTCAATCTTTCATTCGTTTGAAATATTATTTTTGCGTGTAAAAGGGCCTTTAGTCATGCATGGGAATCTTTGGTACAAGCCTGCGCATATACGGCAAGCAGGTCTCCATCACTAATAAGATAACAACGTTATCCCCATCCTCAGAACTCATGCCGGTGACTGCAGGGCTGTGTACCGTGACCTCACTCCTGCCACAATACGGTATAGTGGGCAGTACCTATGTGATGTCTGTCTGACTCAGCACCCGCCTTTGACAGGTGTATCCATTATGGAGTTAAAATGGAAGAAAAAGAAATGAAAACATGCAATATGGACACAAATTTCTGGCAGCACTACATCTGAGAATTTGTGAATGCAGTAAGTCCAATTCGGAGTATTGCCAAGCACGGTGTTGTTATGAACACTTTGCATAGACTCAAATCACATTCAACATAAATATATTTATGCTAATTAGCTTGCTAGTGAAAAATACGCCTACATATGTGCAACCCTGGCTATGGATGGCAGTCCACACAGTCTCCATTGAGGACTTTTCCCTTCAAGCTCTAATAAGCTCAGGAAGGGAGGAAAAAATATTTTTTTCTGGAACGGATATAAAATTGGCATGTCATAGATATAAGCAATAAGGAGTGCCAGAAACTGATTATGTACCACCTGGAATCTATGAACAGGCTTGGCAGCTATTTATAATATGTTGATAACTTACCAGTGATGATGGACAATAATCTGGTGCCCTCTGCAATAAATGTTTCTGATGTGACTCACTTTTCGATGACAAAATCTGAAAAAAACAGAAGCATAGGAAAAAAGGATAGATGAGAGAAGGTAAAAGTCATAAACCAAACAACATGCTACATTTATTAAAGGCGTTGTCTCGCGGCAGGAAGTGGGGTTAAGCACTTCTGTATGGCCATATTAATGCACTTTGTAATGTACATCGTGCATTAAATATGAGCCATACAGAAGTTATTCACTTACCTGCTCCGTTGCTAGCATCCCCGTCTCCATGGCTCCGTCTAATTTCGCTGGCTTCTTGCTTTTTTTAGACGCGCTTGCGCAGTCCGTGCTTCTGCCTGGTGAATGGGACCGCTCGTGCCGGAGAGCTGGTCACCGCGTCGTCATCGTAGCTCCGCCCCGTCACGTGTGCCGATTCCAGCCAATCAGGAGGCTGGAATCAGCAATGGAACGCACAGAGCCCATGGTGCACCATGGGAGAAGACCCGCGGTGCACCATGGGAGAAAACCGCAGTGCATCCCTGGGAAAGGACCGTCGGCCATCTTAGGCAGAAGATTTTTAAAGCTTCACATTTCAGCACATCGGTGAGTAGCAAGCGGCTTAAAAACCACTTTAATTTGCTATTTTATGCCAGGGGGTGACAGGGGGAATGGGGTAAAGTAAAATTTTGATGTTTGCCGCGAAACAACCCCTTTAAATAAAACATGCACATTGTGAAACAAAAGTTGCTATCTTTGAAAAAATAGTTCTTTGGAGTCCTGTTGGGTATTTTCTTTAATATTTAAAAACAGCACCTCTGGACAGAACTTGGATGGACCTACCTCTGTCATTTATGCAAACTTGCTGTTTCAGCAGGTTTCCATTAGTTTCTAGCATTCACAAGGGAAAACAAGGAATTTGAGATATATAGATGTTTCTTTTTTTGCTGCTCATCCCTATTTAAGCACATGCTCCATGAACTATGATACCAGGGGTGCGTCATATAACAATGTATGCATGCCTTGAATAGCTGTTTGAGGGTAAACATTTTTGCGCTGGATGCAGCAAGATGTATATTTGGAAGCCGAGCTTTTGGATCTAAAATTTGCAGCTTACAATACTCAGTAACCTTGCAAACCTGGAGAGAAAAAAGTCTAGAGCTCACAGAGCAGACGCTTACTGAGGCCAGGGAAGGCGGATGGGTTGGGCAAGCACAGGACTCAAAAGTAAAAGCCCATTTAGACGGGTCGAGTATCGGGCAAGTATGTGCGGAGACGAGTGTCAGACAGTCGCCATCCTCACTGCGAGCCTTCATACTCTCTTCCTACGACCACCCCCAACACATTTATCCACATTAGCCCCTCTCTCCTATCCTCGCCCATGCACAGCTAACATGCAGTATTCACCTTCCTCAAATGCCACCATCCCCCCACACTGCCAAAAAGTATCACAGCCACCCTCACAAATCCCCCAAGCACCTGCTCACCCTCGCCACCTTACTACTTCTAGCCGCAGGGGACATATCCTCCAACCCGGCCCACCCCGTATTGCTCCCTACCGAAACTTCCCCCCTGTCATACCAAACCACCCCCCTAGCCCAACAATTACCACACGTACTCCCACCCTGCCTCGTTCAAATGTGGCCTATGGAGCTCCCGGTCCACTTGCAATAAATTCCTTATTCACAACCTCTTCATCCTAATGTCTCAACCTGCTCGCCCTCACGGAAACATAGTAACATAGTTCGTAAGGCTGAATGAAGACAATGTCCATCTAGTCCAGCCTGTCTAGCCTCCTGTTTTGTTGATCCAGAGGAGGGCAAAAACCCCCAAGATCAGAAGCCAATTAGCCCTTCTGGGGAAAAAATTCCTTCCCGACTCCCTAATGGCAATCAGACTGTTCCCTGGATCAACCCCTAATAGTTCCTATCTGCCTGTATACCTGGATCAATCAGACTGTCCCCTGGATCAACCCCTAATAGTTCCAACCTGCCTGTATACCCGGATTAACAAATAATCTTAGATTTATAGCCTATAATATCCTTCCTCTCCAGAAAGACATCAAGTCCCCTTTTAAACTCCTCTAAGGATTTTGCCATCACTACGTCCTCAGGCAGAGAGTTCCACAGTCTAGCTGCTCTAACAATAAAGAATCCCTTTCTATGTTGGTGATGAAACCTGCTTTCCTCTAAACATAGCGGATGCCCTCTTGTTACCGTTGTAGTCCTGGGTATAAACAGATCCTGGGAGAGATCCTTGTATTGTCCCCTCATGTACTTATACATGGTTATTTGGTTGCCTCTTAACCTTATTTTTTCTAGAGTAAATAGTCCCAATTTGGATAGCCTCTCTGGGTATTCCAGTCCAGTCATTCCATGTATTAGTTTAGTTGCCCTTCTTTGAACCCCCTCCAATACCGTAACATCTTTCCTGAGCACCGGTGACCAGAACTGTACGCAGTATTCCATGTGAGGCCTGACAAGTGCCTTATATAATGGAAGGATAATGTTCTCGTCCTTCGCCCCTATACCTCTTTTAATGCATCCCGAAACTTTATTTGCCTTTGCAGCAGCTGATTAGCATTGGTTACTCCAGTTTAGTCTATAGTCCACTAGTACCCCCAGGTCTTTTTCTATATCACTTTTCCCTAGCGGTACCCCATTAAGCGAATATTGGTAACATGCATGCTTGCTGCCCATGTGCATAACCTTACATTTATCAACACTGAACTTCATTTGCCATTTTTTTGCCCAAGCCCCCAGCTTATCTAGGTCCGTTTGTAGCTGCACATTGTCCTCCATTGCATTAATTATATTGTATAGTTTTGTGTCATCTGCAAATATTGAAATTTTGCTGTGCAGCCCCTCTATCAAGTCGTTGATAAATATATTGAACAAAATGGGGCCCAATACTGAACCTTGTGGCCCCCCACTAGTGACTGTGGCCCAATCGGAGTATGAGCCATTTATTACCACCCTCTGCTTTCTATCATTGAGCCAATTTTTAACCCAATTACACACGTTTTCGCCCAGTCCGAGCTGTCTCATTTTGTATATTAGCCTATTATGTGGCACGGTGTCAAACGCTTTAGAGAAGTCCAGATATACGAGATCAATAGACTCTCCCAGGTCCAGCTTAGAGCTTACTTCATCGTAGAAACTGATCAGATTTGTCTGACATGAGCGACCCTTCATGAATCCATGCTGGTGGGAAGTTATTCCCTTGTTGTCCTTGAGGTGCTCATCGATGGAGTCTCTCAGAATCCCCTCGAAAATTTTTCCCATTACTGAAGTGAGACTTACCGGCCTGTAGTTACCAGGCTCACTTTTGGTCCCCTTTTTATAAATTGGAACCACGTTAGCAATGCGCCAATCCAATGGTACAACACCGGTCTTGATAGTGTCTAGAAATATTAGGTATAGCGGCCTAGCTAACTCATCATTTCGTTCCCTTAGTATCTTTGGGTGTATTCCATCTGGGCCTTGTGATTTATCGATTCTAATCTTCTTTAACCTGTTCCGCACTTCCTCCTGCGTTAGGTATGACATACTTTGTGAGGGGTTCCTCTTATTCCCCTGTATCTCGTGTGGCATTTCCTTTTCATTTGTGAATACGCTTGAAAAGAAACTATTTAATAGATTTGCCTTCCCTCCATCATCTTCAATGATTTCCCCTGCATTATTTGTTAAAGGGCCAGTGCTCTCCCTGCAAATCCTTTTGCTGTTAATATAGTTGAAAAATAGTTTCGGGTTGTTTTTGCTCTCTTTGGCGATCAGTCTTTCCGCCTCCTCCTTGGCAATTTTGATCGTATCTTTGCATATTTAGTTTTTTCCCTGTACGATTTTAGCGCTTCTTCGCTGCCTTGCTGTTTTAGTAGTTTGAACGCTTTCTTTTTTTCATTTATTGCCCCCCTTACCGTCTTGTTGAGCCACATTGGTTTCCTTTTAGTTGAGATTCTTTTATTTTTTAAAGGGAATGAACTGCTCACATGAGGTGATTAGGATCCTTTTGAACTTTTCCCATTTGTCCTCTGTACTGGCATTATTGAGGATGTTGTCCCATTTAATGTTACCGACAGTAGTTCTAAGCTCATCAAATTTTGCTTTACTAAAGTTTAGTTTGTTTGTCGCTCCCTGATAAGGCTTCTTATTGAATGACAGCTGGAAGTTCATTATATTGTGGTCACTGTTCCCCAAGTGCCCCTCAACCTGTACCCCCTTTATTCGGTCTGGTTTGTTAGTTAGTACTAGGTCCAGAATGGCCCTCCCTCTTGTTGGTTCCTGCACCAGTTGGTTCAGATAATTATCTTTAATTACTCTCAAGAACTTATCACCCCTGTAAGATTTGCAGGTCTCATTTTCCCATATTATATCTGGATAATTATAATTACTTCATTGCGGTTTGACACCTCTTCTATCTGCCTTAATAGTAAATTTTCAGTGTCTTCTGTTGCTTTTGGTGGTCTATAGAAGACCCCTATCAGGATTTTGTTATTTTTTCTTCCCTGTATTTCTACCCACAGAGATTCCACCTGTTCTTCTCCTACCCCTATGTCCTCCCGTAGTCTCGGATTTAAGTTCGATTTGACGTACAGACATACCCCTCCCCCTTTCTGGTTCCTTCGGTCTCTTCTGAAGAGAATGTACCCCTGTAAATTCGCCGCCCAATCACACTTATCATCATGCCATGTTTCCGTTATTCCAACTATATCATAACTCTCATCAGTCATTCTTCGTTCAAGCTCACCCACTTTACCAATCAGACTTCGTGCATTTGTGGTCATACAATTCATATCGTTATTTTTGTTTTTTAGATTCGTTTTGTTGCTATTCGTACTAATGGCTGACCTCACATTTCTAACTGTACTAACCACCCCCCCTGCTCGACCCCCATTCCCATTTCTTTGACCCAGGTCACTATCTACACTGGCTACCCCACTATTTCTCATTTTGCCCTCCCCCCCCAGTCCCTAGTTTAAACATTCCTCCAGCCTTCTAGCCATCTTCTCCCCCAGCACAGCTGCACCCTCCCCATTAAGATGCAGCCCGTCCCTACGGTAGAGCCTGTAGCCGACAGCAAAGTCAGCCCAGTTCTCCAGGAACCCAAATCCCTCCTTCTTACACCAACTCCAGAGCCACTTGTTTACCTCCCTAAGATTCTGCTGCCTTTCTAGTGTGGCTTTAGGTGCAGGTAGTATTTCCGAGAAAACGACCCTGGAGGTCCGCGCCCTAAGCTTGGAACCTAGGTCCCTGAAATCATTTTTGAGGGCCCTCCATTGACCTCTAATTTGTTCATTGGTGCCAACGTGCACCATGACCACTGGATTCTCACCAGCCCCTCCCAGTAATCTGTCAATCCGCTCCGCGATCTGTCGAACTCGAGCGCCAGGAAGACAACACACCGTTCGACGATCCCGGTCTTTATGGCAGATTGCCCTATCTGTCCCCCATAAAATTGAGTCCCCCACCACTAGGACCTGTCTAGCCTCCCCTACACTCCCCATCCCCGTCTCACTGGAGCAGTCATCCCCCTGGCGTTCAGAGAGCGTGTCGTGCTGCAGCGGTGCTGGCTCTGAAATGGCATCCCCCTCATCTGCCAATCTTGCAAACTTGTTGGGTTGTGCCAGTTCAGGACTAGCCTCCCTGGTTCTTTTCCCTCTATCCCTCCTTCTTTCTGTCACCCAGCTTCTTGCCTGCTCCCCCTGCTCTTCCGTACTACTAATCCGCCCCCGCCTCTACCCCAGCGAGTGCTTGCTCAGTGAGCACCAAACTCCTTTCCATGATGTCAATGGCTCTCAGTGTTGCCAGTTGCCCATTTAGATCCAGGATTTGGGCTTCTAAATGTTCGACGTGCACGCATCTTGCACAACAGTATGCACCCTCGATCGGCTGATCAAGGACGGCATACATTGCACAAGTAGCACACTGGATGACATTGCCAGGCATGGAGCTCATCCTAATGGGGATCTACAATTTACTTGTGGAAGTAGTGAAGATAGATTTGTTCACACTCCGCTCACACGCTGTTGCCTCTGCTCAACCGCTCACATGCTGCCACTCACCTGCTGCCTCCTGCAACGACCACTCACACGCAGTCGCTCACTCGCTGCCGCCTCTGCGCAACAGCTCACACACTGACGCTCACGCGCAACCGCTCACACGCTGCCCCCTCTGTGCAAACGCTCACACACTGCCCCCTCTGCGCAACCGCTCACACGCTGCCCCCTCTGCGCAACCGCTCACACACTGGCGCTTGCACGAAACCGCTCACACACTGACGCTTGCACGCAACCGCTCACACGCTGCCCCCTCTGCGCAACCGCTCACTTACTGACACCTACACGCAACCGCTAACTCACTGATGCCTGCACACAACTGCTCACACACTGACGCCTGCACGCAACCTGCTCACACGCTGACCCTTACCCTCAGCTCAACCGCTCACACAACAAAATTTTTTTTTCCCCCTCCTCACAAACACTTAGACCCACCGACACACACACTTACACTAGGTACACAGAAAACACACTAGGACACACTAGATACACAGAAGACAAACACTTAGATTCACATACACACACAGAAGATACTTATCGGCTCCTGTTGCAGCTCCTCCACAGTGATGTCACCTGCTCTCCCGGCTCTCCCGGCGGCCGCTTACTCCACCTGTCACTCTGCCCTCCTGCTGCTGCTCCGGGACCTGCTCAGCTTCTGCACGCCTCATGCTGGCTCTTCCTCGGACTTCCTCGGACATGGATACAGCATGGATACAGCAGTCCAATTCTACCTCCCCTGCTGTATTGTCCTATGATGGCCTGCAGTTCTCCCACACCCTCAGATTCGAGGACAGGCGTAGCGGAGGAGTAGGTGTTCTCTCGCCGAACTGCACCTTACAGGTCATTCCCTCGGTTCCCTGGTTCCCATTGTTCAAAGTCCACACCCTACGAATTGTCCACTATCCCTGCGTGTCACAGTTATCTACTGGCCAGCGGGGTCCCACCTGCCCCTGCCCCCACTCAGAGACGGCAACACCCTAAACCTAATTTTCCTTTGCCTCTGCTCTGCCTCTCACTTCGTTAAATTCTGCCTCACACTGTCGGACATATAACCTCCTCTTCTTCTCCATCAGCAACCCTATCATCTCTCCAGACCCTCCCACCTATTGCACCTCTAGGAACCTCCAGACCATGAACACCCAGCAGTTTGCAGAGACCTTACAGTTGTTCCTGTCCCCCATCTCTCAACTCTCATGCCCTAACTTGGCTGATGAACACTACTCCACCACCCTCAGATGCTCCCTGGATAAAGCGATATCCGCCATGACTCGAGCCTAAACCCGCTTCATCCGGCGGTGTTCAAAGCAGCCTGCAGACTTCCTCCAGCTCAAATTCTTGCTTAAAACTTATAACCTCACCCTTCACCATGCCAAACAAACTTAGTTCCCCTCCCTTGTCTCCTCACTATCCCACAACCCCAAACTACTTTTTGACACATTCTACTCCCTCCTCAGCCCCAAAGAACAGGCCCCCATGACGTATCTCAGTGCTGGAGAACCAGCGGCTCACTTAGAAAAAAAAGTAAAACATCCGAAAAGAAATCTCCGAAAACTACATGGCTAGCCTTGGTCCCGGTCTCTATCCGGACTGCATTTATCACTCGCTCACTTTCTATGCTAGAATCAAAGACGGAGGAAAAAGTCTCCAGACTATTCTCCACTGCTTGCCCCACCACCTGCGCTAACAACCCTCTCCCCTCACACCTCCTCCGGTTCTTTCCCAGCCTGTCATTACCCAACTTACCACTATCTCAACCTTTCTCTGACCTCTGGCATTTTTCCCTCTTTATACAAACACTCCATTATATCCCTTCTGCTAAAAAAACG
This sequence comes from Eleutherodactylus coqui, assembly GCF_035609145.1. NCBI lineage: Eukaryota > Metazoa > Chordata > Amphibia > Anura > Eleutherodactylidae > Eleutherodactylus > Eleutherodactylus coqui. The sequence goes on from NC_089845.1 coordinate 14,376,328, forward strand.
ACCCTTGAACCGACCAATGCTGCCAATCATGACCCATCTCAAACCTCTCCTTCATCTCCAAACTACTTAAACGCCTGGTCTATTCCCGCCTCACACACTTTCTCTCTGATAACCCTCTCCTTTACCACCTCCAGTCTGGCTCCCGCCCCATACACTCAACCGAAACCGCCCACACAAAAGTATCAAATGACCTGATAGTGGCGAACTCGAGGGGTGACTACTCCCTAATAATCTTCCTTGACCTCTCTGCTGCGTTTGACACTGTTGACCATGACCTCCTCCTCGCTATGCTTAGCACCATTTGTCTTCTAGTTCTCCTTCTACCTCTCTAACTGCTCATTCAGCATCTCATTCGCTGGCTCTACCTCCTGTTTACTTCCTCTCGTTGTAGGGGTCGCCCAGGTCTTGGTCCTTGGCCCCTTCTGTACTCAGCCCTAATCGGACAAACCATCCACAAATTTGGCCTCCAATATCACCTCTACGCTGACGACACCTAGTTATATACCTCTTCCTACAACATCTCAGCACCTTTCCTCCAAAACATCACCGACTGTGTGTAACGCCATGTCCTACCTTTTTCTCAAACTTAACCTTTCGAAAACTAACCTTCTTGTCTTTCTGCCTTCCAACCGATCTCCCACAAACATCTGCATATCAGTATCTGGCACCACCATAACCCCCAGACAGCACGTCCACTGCCTTGGGAGTCACACTGAATTCTGACCTCTCCTTTACCCCCCACATCCAATCTCTGGCCTGAACATGCCACCTGCACCTCAGAAATATTGCTAAAATTTGGCTGTTCATCGCCATAGACATGCTAAAGACACTCATTGTCACCCTCATCCATTTCCAACTTGACTACTGCAACTCGCTGCTCATCAGCCTTCCCTGCATCAAACTCTTCCCTCTCCAATCCATATTAAATGCGGTAGCAAGACTTCTCTTCCTATCCAGTCGCTTCTCGGACACCTTTGCACTCTGCCAGTTGCTGCACTGGCTGCCCATCTATTACAGAACTCAATTCAAACTCATCACCCTCACCCATAATGCTCTCTATAGTGCCGTGCCACCGTACATCGCTTCCCTTCTGTCCGTACACCACTCAGCCCGCACACTCTGCTCTGCTAACATACTCAGATGAAATACCCCTCTAATACGAACCTCACATGCTCAACTCTAGGACTTCCCTAGAGCAGCACCAATCCTCTGAACGCTCTAAGCCAAAACATCTGGACAATCCTCAATCCATGGAATTTCAGACACGCCTTAAAAATGCACCTCTTCAGGAAGGCATACCAAACCTCCTGATCTAGTCCCCCATCTGCACAACATGCCCCCTGCCCCTTCCTTTGGCTCCCCACACTTTCCACTTTGCCTACTGTATACATTTTCTGCCCCTGTACCTTCTTACCCCCCACCCCCTTTCCGGTCCGTTTCCTAATAATTAAATACCATATTTAATCTTTTGTACTGTATGTGTTCCCCTGTGCCTGCTCTCCCGCCCCTGTACCTCCTGGGTCACCCCCACCCCATCCATCTCCAAATAAGTGTATACCACAAGTAATTGTTGTACTGTTTGTGTTCCCCCTTGTTTTGAAAGCGGTGCGGAATAAGTTGGCACTGTTATAGTAATAATATATGTATTCTATTGTATATATCTTGTCATATGTTTCTCACATCAGCCTAGGCAAATACACACACACACATATATATATATATATATATGTCTGTTTGTTTGTTAGAGCATCATGCACAAACTGTACGACCGATTGACATGAAATTTTGCACATAGTATAATCCCGACCCAGAGAAGTTTATAGGCTAAAAACAAAATCAGAACTGTTGTCTTGGCAACCTTTTTTGCATTTTTTTGCCTTTGCTTGAATTTTAATGCAGCAACTCCCAAATTTGCTTTCACCAATGGATTCTACGCACTCTATTTCGTATTCCTGGTTATTTCCAACAAGTAATTCAGACTAGAAGAGTCAGACTGAGCGCTGAACATTTGTGTTTCAGGACTGCTTTTCAGCCCCAGTCTAACCCTGCTGGAGCCACCAATCATTGGCCCATCTTGTCCTCCCTAATTCCGCCTTGGATATGCGTGTGGATAACAGTTTGCAAAAATGATCTGTCCACAGACAGGAATGTATGGAGCAAATTTATGAACACCGGCTCTCATTTATCAAAACAGTCTAACATGAAATGAACAAACGGTAAAAAACAGTTTTTGGTGCTCATAGCAACCAATCACAGAGCAGCTTTCGTTTTACCTCAGCACTAAGGATTAAATACTGTTGCCCATAGCAACTAATCACAGAGCATCTTTCATTTTATCTCAGCACTGAGGATTGAAAACTGTTGCCCACAGCAACCAACCACAGCACAGCTTTTATTTTACCTCAGCACTAAGAGGATTAAAAGCTGTTGCCTAAAGCAACCAATCACAGCAAAGCTTTTATTTTACCTCAGCAGTATAATATATAGCAACCAATCACAGTGCAGCTTTTATTTTACCTCAGCGGTATAATATATAGCAACCAGTGACGGTGCAGCTTTCATTTTACCTCAGCAGAATAACAAATGAAAATTGAGCTATGATTGGTTGGTATTGGCAACAAAAAATGCCAAATTTTACTAAAATCGGCCCAAAACTGCGGATTTGTATATGACACAAACAGATTTTGTGTTTTAGATATAAGATGCCAAGCAAGCGAAAGACCTGTTTGGGCAGAAGGACAAGAGCCGCACTTAAAGTAGCAGCCACTTAGTTCCTTTAAAAAAAAAAAGTAGCAGCCACTTGAGTAGCTGCAGTGCCGGAGCAAACTAATGTCCCACTCGAGAATCAACGCACTCCACAAGCCGCCACTTGACTAGCTGAGTCGCCGGAACAAACTTTTAATAATAAAATGAACTATACTTACCTCTCCACAGCTGCCGGGATCCAGTGCTGCAGCTCCGCAGTGATTGTTGTGACAGATGTCACAGAAGCTCAGGTGACCGATGCAGCTAATGAGAGGCTGTAGTATCATATTCCTTAACTCCGGGCATCATGACACTCAGGATGTGAGCAGCGATGCTGCAGCCTCTCCTGACTTCCGTTGACATCATATGTCACAACAGTCACTAGGACCACAGCAGGACTTCAGCACTGGGTCCCGATAGCTGTGGTGTAGGCATAAGTATAATATTATTTATTATTTTAATACAGGGGATCCTATTGAAGTGGGGTTGTCCAGTAACTAAACAAACCCTTTCATTAAAATTAATTCACTCGCGAGACGTCAAATTTCTGTGCATAACAACCCAGCCATTTTTCAGACTGTACTTTATTTTATTTATTAGACAGACAGACAGATAGATAGATAGATAGATAGATAGATAGATAGATAGATAGATAGATAGATAGATAGATAGATAGATAGATTTTGGCTAAGTGGTTAACTTATTCAATATTATACGCTGGTATGTGAGGAGGAAATGCTTGTGCAATACTCAGCTTTTCCAGGCTAAAGGCCCATTTACACGGGACGAATGTCGGGCAAACGATGCCCGACACTCGTCCCTGCATGTCCTCGCTCCCGTGCTGTTGCATGGGAGCTAGCAGAGATGGCTCGCTCATAGAGCGGCCAGCAGGGGGACGGGGCAGTGCAGGAGATTTCTCTCCTCTCGCTCCCCCGCCCCTGTGCACTAACTTAATATAGCGGCCGTTCACTATTGAACGGCTGCTTATTTTCACCGAATGATGAGTGATGAGCGATGAGCTCATTGTTCATCATTTATACAGCATTTCAGTCATTACAAACTGAGCCAATCATGAGTTGTTATGATTTTGGGGGCATGTACTTCTATTTACTATGACATTTGGGATATATATTTGTACCGTGATGCTATTAATAAACCTGAAGTGTACTGAGGATTGACCTACATTATGTCACTGCCATCCATTATGTCCATATACCTTGCATGCATGCACTTCTTATTATAACCGATTTAGAGCAGTACAGTGAAGTCAAGGGGAAACCATTTTATTCCCATAACAGCACTATACACATAAAGATTATTATTTAATATTAGTACTATGTTTCCCCAAAAATAAAACCCTGTCTTACATTAATTTTTGCTGAAAAAGGAGCGCTAGGTTTTATTTTCAAGGGCTGTCTTATCATACTTACCCAGCAGGCTCTGTCCAGGCCCCTCCTGCTGCTCTCTGGAGCTCAGATGCACTGAGCCGCAGCATTGATTGGTCAATTCAAAAATCCTGTCTCTACAATGTGATGGCTGTGATTGATTCTTCGACCACTGCTCAGCCAATCAACACAACACACAATGAACCAATCACAGGCGTTGCGTTGGTTCATCATGCGCTGCGTTAATTGGCTGAGCAGTGCTTGAGAACCAATCAGAGCCATCGCTTCCTGGAGGTGGGATTTATGAATCCTGTACCCAGGAAGTGATCTTCTGCGAGCGGCCAAGGACTGCAAGTAGCGTGTCAGAGCTCTGGAGAGCAGCGGGAGGAACATGGACCGAGCTAGCTAGATAATGTATTCTTTTTTTTTTGTAATGTAATGCTGCTAGGGCTTATATTTCACCCCCCCCCCCCCTCTCGAAAATCCACCCCCCCCCAAAAAAAAATCAGAGTAGGGCTTATTTTCAGGGAAACAAGTTAGTAACAAATGAGAGTAGAGAGAGGAGGGGGACAGCCCCGGTAGCACATGACCAAATACATGTTTCAAACAAAAATTGACATAATAAGGGTTTACTATTATCTGAATAGATTTTAGAAATATTATAAATGAGGTGGCATGATAACTACATCTATGGTCCGTGAAAATATTATCATAAATAATTGCTTCCATGCTAACTATAGATATAACCATTCTACCTGTATCATTATTTATGTATTATGTGCTATATATTGATTCATCATGCTGAGTCCTAAGTTAAGTATCCGTGAGAAAAAAATGTATATTACATATAAAGATAGTGTTTGTCTGGAGGGAATCGGACAAATAACCTTTAAGAATGAATTGAAGAACATAAAGGGGTTAAAAATCAAGTGATGTATTGTTTTAATTACACTTGTTATTTAAGGAATGGTTTTGGTAATGTTATGGGAGAGGTGATCAAGACCCCAAGCGGGTTGAAACGCGTCGTCTGTACGTGTGATTTTAATATGCACAGTTTATAATAAAGAAGACATTTTTTTACTGCACATATCCTCAAGTTCCCATAATTTGGATTCTCTTCTGTGACCAAATACAGAGCTGTCGCCATCTTGCAGGGACAGTCCAATATCACCAAAAGGCAGACCAGAGCAGCAACTACACTATAAATGAAAGGAGCCTTCAGCTCTGCCCTACACAGCAAATGCAGAGAAATCAGCAGAAAGCCCCAGGAAAGAGAAACAAGATTCTTTACTTACAATCTCCTGCATTAGAATGCTTCATCATAGATAGGATAATAGCTCTGGGAGGCTCTTTGCAAAAGGACATAACCTCATTGAATACTACACTTAATTCCTCTATTAATGCACTAGGGGGCAGAGTGGATCATCTGGAGGCTAAAATGGGTGAACTAACACATTTCCATAACAAATTAGTTGATGCACATTTTAGCGTAGCTGATAATCTTGAGAGTATTGAGTATCAGACTAAGGGCTAATTCCCAATCCGCGGCGTTGCCCCGCAGCTATTAGGTTGTATTGAACCTAATAGTGCAATGCTCACGGTGCGGAATTCCACCGTAGAATTCTGCCCCGTGAATTCTTCTGTACTCACCCGCGGCATGTTCTATTTGCCGCGGGCATACGCACGGACGGCTTCCATTGCACTCAATGGAAGCCGTCCGACATGCTATCTTCTGCTGTGTAGCACAGCGGAAGATAGTGTGAAAACGCTTTCCCCCCCCTACCGCCGGAATACCGCAGCGGAGCCCATCACGCCCCCACCCCCAGGGACCCCATACTTACCTCCGGATCCGCTACCCGACGTCCCGCATGACGCTCCAGCGTGTATGCGCAGTAGAGAGCATGACGTGCTGGCAGTGTCATGTGACGAGCCAGCAACGTCATATGACACGCCCGCAGCGTCACATGACGCGGCTGGCGGTAGGCAGGGAAGCGTTTTCACGCTATCTTCTGCTGTGTTACTGCGAAAGATAGCGTGACGGACGTCTTCCATTGACTGCAATAGAAGTCGATCGAGCGTACACCCGCAGCAAATAGAACATGCCACGGGTGAGTATGGGAGAATTCACGGGGCAGAATTCCATGGTGGAATTCCGCACCGTGAGCATTGCGCTATCAGGTTCAATACAACCTAATAGCTGCGGGGCAACGCCCATGGGAATTAGCCCTTAGGCCTCATGCCCACAGCCGGGTCGGATTCAGACTACGAGATTTTGCAGCAGAATCAGACCTTTTGCCCTAGCATTGACCCCTGCATACCTGCGAGTTCTCTTCTTCTTTGCTCTGCGGATGTGCCAGCTGGCGAGCTGTGGCACATGCGCAGTGCAGAGAATGATGAGCCGTCGCGCTGGCGATGATGCAGATGCAAGGCTCACAGTAGAATAGGACATGCTGCGATTGTCCCCAGTTAGTGGAAAAAAAATCGCTGTTGATTTCCGCTCGTGGGCTGGGAAAGTCGTTTAGCCTAGGATGTCTATGGGCAGCATTTGCTGCAGGATCCATTGGCAAACGCTCACTCCAGATCCCGCAGTGCAATTATGGCCATGGACATTCAGCCTAAAGCTGGCAGACCTCGTGGATAGCAGCAGACGTGACAACATAAAAATATGAGGCGTAGCAGAAACGGTCACCTCGATGGATCTCCCAAAATTCCTAAATCGTCTCATCAAAATGCTGCTCCCAGACTTTAAACAGGAGGAACTAATTGTGGATAGAGTACACCGACTATCACATCACAAAACAATATCTGAGAATCTCCCCAGGAATATCACAGCCTGCATACATTTCTTTCATATCAAAGAAAGTATGATGCGAGCAGCAAGGAAGTGCGGGACTCCTTCACAGCCCTACAATAAGATCCAAATCTTTGCCCACTTATCCCAGGCAACTATTCTTGAAAAGAAAAAATGTAATCCTATCACGTCTTCACACCTTTCTTTCAGTAAAATACTCAATAGCTAGGAACTGGAGATCAAGGGACCCCCCTTATTCTAAGCGATAACTGATATGATATCGTAACATGGAAAATGTAAAAGAATATTTCCTCTAGAAAACAACAATTTTCCAGCCCACATGGAGTCATGGAAACCTTGGTGGAACCATGCATGAATAAAAAGTTTACATATACACTTAATAATTAGTTCAATCCTTACTTTGTATATTTGCCTTCACTCAAAGCAAATCTTATGCTATACTCGATTAGTACAAAAAGGAAAGGCTGTCCTGTTTTGTCCCCCCTCCCCCACCCCTCCAATTTCTCCCTAGAATCCTGTCCCTTGTTTGAAATATTGAATACAATAATATGCCTATGGTAATGTTACAACACCGAAGAAAAAATGTTTAGTACTCTTGTATTTACGGTTTCCCTGAAAATAAGACAGGGTCATATTAATTTTTGCTCAAAACGATTTCACTTTTTTACATGTAGAGTTTATTAACTCTAAGTAGGGCTCAATTTTGGAGTAGGGCTTATATTTCAAGCATCCTCAATAATCCTGAAAAAATTATTTTGCATCCTCAAAATTCTGGAAAATCATGCTAGGGCTTATTTTCAGGGTGTCTTATTTTCAGGGAAACAGGGTATGTAACAAAGACCTAATGTATTATGCATTTCAATAAAAAATGTATTGGAAAAACAAAGAGGGCGCTCTAATACCTATGTATAAATATATCAGAGGACAATACAGAGATCTCTTCCATCATCTATTATACACATGAATGTAAAAAAGGGGTGCTCTAATAACTATGTCTAGATATACCAGGGATCAGTATAAAGATCTCTTCCCCCATCTGTTTATACCCAGGACTGTAACAGGAGGCGCTCTAATAACTATGTATAATATATTAGGGCTCAGTACAGAGATCTCTCCCATCATCTAATATAGCCAGGACTGTAACAAGGGGGCACACTAATAAATATATCAGGGGACAGTACAGAGATCTCTTCCACCATCTATTTGTACCCAGGACTGTTACAAGGCGTGCTCTAATAACTATGTACAATATATCAGAGGACAATACAGAGATCTCTCTTATCTTTATTTATACCCAGGTCTGTGACTGTAACAAGGGGGTGGTCTTATAACTATGTACAGATATATCAGGGGTTAGTACAGAGATCTCTCCTTCATCTATTATATATGTATCTATTTAGACCCAGGACTGTAACAAGGGGGCGCTCTAATAACCATGTATATCAGGGAACAATACAGAGATCTCTCCCATAATCTATTATACCCAGGACTGTAACAAGAGGGCACTGTAATAACTATGTATACATATATCAGGGGTTAGTACAGAGATCTCTCCATTATCTATTATACCCCGGACTGTAACAAGGGAGCGCTCTAATAACTATGTATAGATATATCAGGGGTCAGTACAGAGCTCTCTCCCATCATCTATTTATACCCAAGACTGAAACAAGGGGGGCGCTCTATAACTATAACTTCAGAAGGGTCGGTGATACGGTTATGATTATGATTGCCAGATTGGAGTTATTTTTTTCCCTTCCTCTAGATCAACATTGATGGGCAATAGACTGAACTGGATGGACATATGTCTTTTTTTGGCCTTATATACTATGTTATAACTTTGCATATCTTTACAGCAAAACGACAAGTTATTCTAGGTGCTGGATTTCCTTTGACAGTTTGTACATACACACAGTAAAGTAACACTATTATGGCCACCTCCTACTTTCGTTGTAAGCCGCATGTAGCTTAAAAAGGAAGGGATGTGTGGTTGGTTGGCTTAGTGGGTTTATAATATATACATATCACCAGTTATTGTCATGGGTAAAAGCGGCGATTTATTAAAGTTAAAAAAACGGGATGATTTTTGGTAGAGATGAGCGAGCACCAAAATGCTCGGGTGCTCGTTACTCGGGACAAAATTATCGCGATGCTCGAGGGTTCGTTTCGAGTAACGAACCCCATTGAAGTCAATGGGCAACCCGAGCATTTTTGTATTTCGCCGATGCTCGCTAAGGTTTTCATGTGTGAAAATCTGGGCAATTCAAGAAAGTGATGGGAACGACACAGCAACGGATAGGGCAGGCGAGGGGCTACATGTTGGGCTGCATCTCAAGTTCACAGGTCCCACTATTAAGCCACAATAGCGGCAAGAGTGGGCCCCCCCCCCCCCAACAACTTTTACTTCTGAAAAGCCCTCATTAGCAATGGATACCTTAGCTAAGCACCACACTACCTCCAACAAAGCACAATCACTGCCTGCATGACACTCCGCTGCCACTTCATCTGGATTACATGCTGCCCAACCCCCCTCCCCTGCGCAGCCTTCAGCTGCCCTCATGCCACACCACCCTCATGTCTATTTATAAGTGCGTCTGCCATGACGAGGAACCGCAGGCACACACTGCAGAGGGTTGGCACGGCTAGGCAGCGACCCTCTTTAAAAGGGGCGGGGCGATAGCCCACAATGCTGTACAGAAGCAATGAGAAATATAATCCTGTGCCACCACCATCAGGAGCTGCATACGTGGGCATAGCAATGGGGAACCTATGTGCCACACACTATTCATTCTGTCAAGGTGTCTGCATGCCCCAGTCAGACCGCGGTTTTTAATTCATAGACACAGGCAGGTACAAGTCCCTATTGTGAAGTCCCTGTGGACCGACAGCATCGGTGGCTCCCTGGAACCCACCGGCGGTACATAAAAATATCCCATTGCATTGCCCAACACAGCTGAGGTAGTAATGTCGTGCTTAATGCATGTGGGCTTCGGCCCACACTGCATGCCCCAGTCTGACTGGGGTTCTTTAGATGTGGAAACAGATGCATTTATAATTCTCTGTGGACCCACAGCATGGGTGGGTGCCAGGAAGCCACCGGCGGTACATAAATATATCCCATTGCATTGCCCAACACAGCGGATGTAACGTCAGCTGTAATGCAGGTGGGCTAAAAATTCATTTGATTACACTGTAGGCGAGGGCCCACAAAAATTGCTGTATCAACAGTACTAATGTACATCCAAAAAATTGGCCATGGCCAACCAAGAGGGCAGGTGAAACCCATTAATCGCTTTGGTTAATGTGGCTTAAGTGGTAACTAGGCCTGGAGGCAGCCCAGTTTAACGAAAAATTGGTTCAAGTTAAAGTTTCAACGCTTTTAAGAGCATTGAAACGTATAAAAATTGTTTAGAAAAATTATATGAGTGAGCCTTGTGGCCCTAAGAAAAATTGCCCGTTCGGCGTGATTACGTGAGGTTTCAGGAGGAGGAGCAGAAGGAGGAGGAGGAATATTATACACAGATTGATGAAGCAGAAATGTCCCCGTTTTGGATGGTGAGAGAGAACGATGCTTCCATCCGCGGTTGCAGCCTACGTATTGCTTAGGTATCGCTGCTGTCCGCTGGTGGAGAAGAGAAGTCTGGGGAAATCCAGGCTTTGTTCATCTTGATGAGTGTTAGCCTGTCGGCACTGTCGGTTGACAGGTGGGTACGCTTATCCGTGATGATTCCCCCAGCCACACTAAACACACTCTCTGACAAGATGCTAGCTGCAGGACAAGCAAGCACCTCCAGGGCATACAGCGCGAGTTCAGGCCACGTGTCCAGCTTCAACACCCAGTAGTTGTAGGTGGCAGAGGCGTCACGGAGGACGGTCGTGCGATCGGCTACGTACTCCCTCACCATCCTTTTACAGTGCTCCCGCTGACTCAGCCTTGACTGGGGAGCGGTGACACAGTCTTGCTGGGGAGCCATAAAGCTGGCAAAGGCCTTGGAGAATGTTCCCCTGCCTGCGCTGTACATGCTGCCTGATCTCTGCGCCTCCCCTGCTACCTGGCCCTCGGAACTGCGCCTTCTGCCACTAGCGCTGTCGGATGGGAAGTTTACCATCAGTTTATCCACCAGTGCCCTGTGGTATAGCATCATTCTCGAACCCCTTTCCTCTTCGGGAATGAGAGTGCAAAGGCTCTCGTTATACCGTGGATCGAGCAGTGTGTACACCCAGTAATCCGTAGTGGCCAGAATGCGTGTAACGCGAGGGTCACGAGAAAGGCATCCTAACATGAAGTCAGCCATGTGTGCCAGAGTACCTGTACGCAACACATGGCTGTCTTCACTAGGAAGATCACTTTCAGGATCCTCCTCCTCCTCCTCTTCCTCCTTCTCAGGCCATACACGCTGAAAGGATGACAGGCAAGCAGCATGGGTACCATCAGCAGTGGGCCAAGCTGTCTCTTCCCCCTCCTCCTCATCCTCCTCATGCTCCTCCTCCTCCTCCTGAACGCGCTGAGATATAGACATGAGGGTGCTCTGACTATCCAGCGACATACTGTCTTCCCCCGGCTCTGTTTCCGAGCGCAAAGCGTCTGCCTTTATGCTTTGCAGGGAACTTCTCAAGATGCATAGCAGAGGAATGGTGATGCTAATGATTGCAGCATCGCCGCTCACCACCTGGGTAGACTCCTCAAAGTTTCCAAGGACCTGGCAGATGGCTGCCAACCAGGCCCACTCTTCTGTAAATAATTGAGGAGGCTGACTCCCACTGCGCCGCGCAAGTTGGAGTTGGTATTTCACTATAGCTCTACGCTGCTCATAGAGTCTGGCCAACATGTGGAGCGTAGAGTTCCACTGTGTGGGCACGTCGCACAGCAGTCGGTGCACTGGCAGATTAAACCGATGTTGCAGGGTCCGCAGGGTGGCAGCGTGCGTGTGTGATTTGCGGAAATGTGTGCAGATCCGGCGCACCTTTCCGAGCAGGTATGACAAGTGGGGGTAGCTTTTCAGAAAGCGCTGAACCACCAAATTAAAGACATGGGCCAGGCATGGCACGTGCGTGAGGCTGCCGAGCTGCAGAGCCGCCACCAGCTTACGGCCGTTGTCACACACGACCATGCCCGGTTGGAGGCTCAGCGGCGCAAGCCAGCGGTCGGTCTGCTCTGTCAGACCCTGCAGCAGTTCGTGGGCCGTGTGCCTCTTCTCTCCTAAGCTGAGTAGTTTCAGCATGGCCTGCTGACGCTTGCCCACCGCTGTGCTGCCACGCCGCGTGACACCGACTGCTGGCGACGTGCTGCTGCTGACACATCTTGATTGCGAGACAGAGGTTGCGTAGGAGGAGGAGGAGGGTGGTTTAGTGGAGGAAGCATACACCCCCGCAGATACCACCACCGAGCTGGGGCCCGCAATTCTGGGGGTGGGTAGGACGTGAGCGGTACCAGGCTCTGACTCTGTCCCAGCCTCCACTAAATTCACCCAATGTGCCGTCAGGGAGATATAGTGGCCCTGCCCGCCTGTGCTTGTCCACGTGTCTGTTGTTAAGTGGACCTTGGCAGTAACCGCGTTGGTGAGGGCGCGTACAATGTTGCGGGAGACGTGGTCGTGCAGGCCTGGGACGGCACATCGGGAAAAGTAGTGGCGACTGGGAACCGAGTAGCGCGGGGCCACCGCCGCCGCCATCATGCTTTTGAAAGCCTCCGTTTCCACAAGCCTATATGGCAGCATCTCTAGGCTGATCAATTTTGCAATGTGCACGTTTAACGCTTGAGCGTGCGGGTGCGTGGCGTCGTACTTGCGCTTGCGCTCAAACTGTGGCGCTAGCGACGTCTGGACGCTACGCTGAGAGACATTGCTGGATGGGGCCGAGGACAGCGGAGGTGAGGGTGTGGGTGCAGGCCAGGAGACGGTAGTGCCTGTGTCCTCAGAGGGGGGTTGGATCTCAGTGGCAGGTTGGGACACAGGGGGAGAAGCAGTGGTGCAAACCGGAGGCGGTGAACGCGCATCGTCCCACCTTGTGGGGTGCTTGGCCATATGCCTGCGCATGCTTTTGGTGGTGCCTCCCCAGCTGATCTTGGCGCGACAAAGGTTGCACACCACTGTTCGTCGGTCGTCAGGCGTCTCTGTGAAAAACTGCCACACCGTAGAGCACCTTGACCTCTGCAGGGTGGCATGGCGCGAGAGGGCGCTTTGGGAAACAGTTGGTGGATTATTCGGTCTGGCCCTGCCTCTACCCCTGGCCACCGCACTGGCTCGGCCTGTGCCCACACCCTGACTTGGGCCTCCGCGTCCTCGCCCTGTCCACGTCCTATAGGCCTACCCCTACCCCTCAGCATGGTGTATTACCAGTGATTTGATTTCCCAGGCAGGAAATAAATTGGCGCAAGCCTGCTGTTAAACGTAGCTGGCTGCGTATGATTTGTTTACTATCTCCACCCACCACACACATACACAGAACGCTGAGGACTGACAGAGGCAGGGCACATAGAATTTTTCCCTTTTTTTAAAAAGAAAAGGCCCACTGACTATATTCAATCAGATGAGAAATCTGTTGCACAGAAATGCAGTTATATGAAGTGCAGCACAGCGGTTACTTTTCACAGGCAGCAAATAAATTGGCGCAAGCCTGCAGGACAAATACAATGTTTCCCTTTTTGGGAAACGGAGGGCCCACTGACTATATTCAATCAGATAATCATAAGATATGTGTTGCACAGAAATGCAGTTATATGAAGTGCAGCACAGCGGTTACTTTTCACAGGCAGTAAATAAATTGGCGCAAGCCTGCAGGACAAATAGAATGTTTCCCTTTTTGGGAAACGGAGGGCCCACTGACTATATTCAATCAGATAAGATATGTGTTGCACAGAAATGCAGTTATATGAAGTGCAGCACAGCGGTTACTTTTCACAGGCTGCAAATAAATTGGCGCAAGCCTGCAGGACAAATAGAATGTTTCCCTTTTTTGGAAACGGAGGGCCCACTGACTATATTCAATCAATAATATATGTCTTCTGGCCCTGCCTACACAATTCTCTCCCTGTAGTATTACTGCAAGGCGCAATGCTCTGCAGACAGCCGATTTTGAAAAAAAAAAAAATATGCAACACTGCTAACAGCAGCCTGCACAGTACTGCACACAGATAGATGTGGCCCTAAGAAGGACCGTTGGGGTTCTTGAAGCCTACACTCACTCCTAACACTCTCCCTACCTAAGCACCACTTCTCTCCCTGTAGTATTACTGCAAGGCGCAATGCTCTGCAGACAGCCGATTTTGAAAAGAAAAAAATATGCAACACTGCTAACAGCAGCCTGCACAGTACTGCACACGGATAGATGTGGCCCTAAGAAGGATCGTTGGGGTTCTTGAAGCCTACACTCACTCCTAACACTCTCCCTACCTAAGCACCACTTCTCTCCCTGTAGTATTACTGCAAGGCGCAATGCTCTGCAGACTGCCGATTTTGAAAAAAAAAAAAATTTGTGCAACACTGCTAACAGCACCCTCCACAGTACTGCACATGGATAGATGTGGCCCTGAGAAGGACCGTTGGGGTTCTTGAAGCCTACACTAACTCCTAACGCTCTCCCTACAGCAGCTCCAGCACGATAGCACTTTCCCTCAGCTAACTCACAAGGCATCTGAGCCGAGCCGCTGGAGGGGCCGATTTTTATACTCGGGTGACATCAGATCTCCCCAGCCACTCACAGCAGGGGGGTGGTATAGGGCTTGAACGTCACAGGGGGGAGTTGTAATGCCTTCCCTGTCTTTCAATTGGCCAGAAAAGCGCGCTAACGTCTCAGAGAGGAAACTGAAAGTAACCGGAACACCGCGTGGTGCTCGTTAAGAGTAACGAGCATCCCGAACACCCTACTATTCGCACGAATATCAAGCTCGGACGAGTATGCTCGCTCATCTCTAATACTGAACCAATTTGGTTATGAATTCATCCTTGCAGATGTGGGAGATGACCTTCATTTTGTATGTGTATTTTCTGTTGTCAGCTATGTAGTGCTAAGATGAAAGACATCTTGTGAAAGCAACCATCCCCCGTATAGAATGAGAAAGCAATGTATTGTTTACATAAACAGGTTAAACTGGACTCTTATCAGCACATGAAACCAGCAGAGTCATCAAAGGACAAGAACACACAAAGATTGGCATTAGAATAATTGAATTAGCAGACCTCCAGAAAATTCAAGTGTGCTGCCTTTTGTGCCATGTGGCAAAAGTTACCTTTCCTGATTACATCATAAACACTTCCCATGAGAATGACCTATCAGCACACCAAATGTTGTAATGTGTCTGAATGTTCCACATTCCTTTGTTTAAATTACTATATAAACCTTTTCCCACCGAAATAAAAGCAGATGTCCTGTGGTACACACACCATAATATTGTGTCTTTTATTTGCTTCTCCGAGCTCGTATTATAAGTATCTAATATGGCATAGTATATCAAACATCATAATTGCGCTAACACAGACCATGTAAACCTATACATGCTGCTTGTTTCCCTGGGGCAGATTGGATCTTCCAGCAAGACAAAGTGACATGCCACAAAGCTAGAAATATGCAACATCGATTGGAAGAGCATGACCAAGACTTCCAATACTTCCCTGGCCCCTGAATTCGATAGACTTGAACCCAATTGAGCATCTGTGGGATCCCCTTGATCGTCGTGTTCGCTCTATGGATTCTCCCGCTAGGCAACCTCCAGCAACTCTGGGATGCATTGCAGGCGGCATGGCTCTAGATACCTGAGGCAACCTATCATACTTTAATGAATCACTCCGGGCTTGTCTAACTGCTTTCCGTGCAGCACACGGCGGTTACTCTGGATATAAGCCGATGGTCATAACAATGTGACTCAACTCTGTATATTATATATCCTTGAAACAGAGCTTTTAATGCCCTTTACAGTATTTAGGGTGTTCTACTCTCTTGCTGCATATTGTGCTATAGGACTCTTGTTCTGTTATCTAGCCTGCAGCTGTCTTGCCAACGTAGCTATTTGCCTTGTCAGCTTCAATGGTTTTGGAGTTTTTTTTAGACCTTAATCTTTCTGATGCTCTTGGTAGAAAACTACTGACTGCTTTTCACTACTCTGATGAGTGAATGGCAATTTAACAAATTTTTATAGTCTCTACTGTGATTCACTGTGCAGCACTCATCTTTATGCCTGTATAGTGTGCTAAAAACCAAAGGTGGTGTATCTAGTTATAGGTCTCCTCCTAGTGGTCATTTAAGAAACAGCCTTAAATTTTTCATCTCTCCTTCTAGAGAAGCTCCTCACAGTCAAAGACACAGTCCATCATGTAATGAAAACACATTTTGAGTGACTTGATTAGCTGAACAAGAGTACGTGATACTAGTAAGACATCAACCCTGATTGGTACTCTAGAGGGGCTAATATCATTACAGGGACCCTTCTTCCATTTTCTCTTTTTAAATATCTGAGATAGAACACATCTGCATTGAAAGAATAAATCAACAATGCCACCACAGTCCTAGAATCTTCTAGAATTCTCCATAACAAACCACAAGACAGGGCTGGCAGGGATAATTGAAGTTCTTCCTGAGTAGATCAAAGATCTGTTACCGAATATTCTGTTACAGAACTTTGTCCAAAGATTCCAATTGAACCCTTGGAAATGCACAGAATACATTTGGCGCTTTATGCCAGAAAATCTAACATCCTCCCAAGGATTTAACTTCCATCATATACAGGAGAAATTGCTCCATGCAGACAAAGCTTCCTCAAATTCAAAATTAAAGGGCCATGGCTACAAATTATTCCCTGACCTTCCCCCTTCAACTTTTGTGGAAAGATGAGCCTTTAAACCCGATCTAAATATTCTGCAGCAGAAGCAGATTTAATATCACTGGGGTTTTCAATTCAAGATGGTCTTCACCTACCAGAAAGAGCTCGCTATTGTTTTGAAACATATCTAGGAAACTATTTTGTCCTTAGTATCTGGGCCCTCCCCAGTACCCAGCCCAGCATCTGTGTTTTCTTGTGATAAAGGTTTGAGGGCTGCTGCATCACCTTCATAAACACAGGAATCTGTTGATACCAAAAGCTCATGAATTTGGAGGGGATCTCCGTCTCTTGCTTTCATTGTTTGACTGCACATGTTCTTATATTCTGTGGCCTGTTTTGTTCTACTGTCTCCCTGTCTACTGCAACCAATCAGAGAAGACAGCAGTGACCATCTATAGTCAGTGATTGGCTGTAGAAGTCACATATCCTGGTCAGCAGCAATCAGGAGGGACAGAGTGGTTCTGTGGAGCAATTTTAAGTAATAGGAAGTAGAAGATCCTGCAATTGGAGGCGTCAGCTAAAGATCATCCTTCTATAGCTGCCTTGCAGGCCGTCTCAGACATCGTAGAAAGCAAACTTCATTGGTCTAACAAGCGTTATTATGTGTTCAATAAAAAGCCTTTTACTTTTCTAGCTAAGAAACTTCAATTGCATCCTCCAGTACATTCATGTTACAAGATCTGTACTCAGAGTTGTAATTAAAGCTTGTGTTGCCCTAGGCACTCAGGCTAAGATTGTCCCATAAAGTGTCCAATTACAATGGTCAATTGTTGTTGTGGTGCTCATAGCAATGATTGCCTAGTATATTGAAGAAAATGATCAATGATAAAGAATAAAATTATTATTATTTACCTTTAATCTCCATCAACTGCGCCACTGCATAGATATGATACCAGAGTTAAAGGGGTTCTGACATGAAAAAAAAAAATTTGCACTCACCTTGCCTGGCCTGGCCCGATCGCCAGGCATGTCCCCTCCAGCCGGCATCTTCTTCTGTGCCTTTAAAGCAGAGCAGGAGCGGTCAAAAAGACCGCTTCCTGCTCTGGTCCGTCCGTCAGGCACTTCCGAGGTCAACGGACGGACCGCCACAGCAAGCACGTCACAAGCAGTGCTTGCTGTGGGCGGCCCATCCGTCCTGGCTGAACTCCGGAGTGCTGAGCATGCGCAGTGGAGACGCAGCCCGTCCTGACTCCTGTCAGAGGGCACCTCTCCACTGCGCATGCGCGCGATCCCGGAGCGGCGCGGCTGCTGGAGGAAGAAGACTGCCTGCCGGGAGGCATACTAGCACTTTCTGCTTAGGTTAAGCAGCGCTGCTGATTAGAGCCACCTGATTGGCTCTTCGGCACCACGTGACTGCACAGCGTGCACCAATCAGGTGGCTCTAGTCAGGCTGCTTAACCTAAGCAGAAAGTGCTAATATGCTGCCGGGAGATGACCCCCCGATGTCAACAACAACAGGAGAACAGGTAAGCATAAGATTTTTATGCTTTAGCAGCCATTAACCCATGGGTTCCCTGGGTCCATTAGGCAGACCAGGGAACAATGGCTGCTAAAGCATAAAAACATTATTCATGTCAGAACCCCTTTAATATTACTACATAGGTCAGAAATGCTATCTTTCTCCTTAGAGAGAGCACCTAGACGGTGAGTGGTTGAGGAGGCTTAGAGGGCCATTCTTGTTACTCTGGGTAAAATGCAAATAAGGGAGATGGACAATACCTCCACAGTGCCACCTAGTGGAAGGCAGCATTCCTTCAAGTCAATGTTATCAAACGCTATCTTTACCATCTAGGTCAGTGATGGCGAACCTTTTAGAGACCGAGTGCCCAACCAGCAACCTAAAACCCACTTATTTATCGCAAAGTGCCAACACGTCAGGGCGCGGGGCTTATCACTACGTATGATTTTACCCCCGTCGTTCTAAAAAGGACAGGGCCGCTTCAAAATAGACAGGGAGCACATTTTGACTGCTTTTTGGATGCGGAAATACTGCAGAACATCCTCAGCGGAAATTTCTGTGGAAAATTCTGCAGCATTTCCACATCCAAAAAGCAGTCAAAATCTGCACCCTGTCTATTTTGAAACAGCCCTGCCACCTGTAAACATACCCCAGCGGTAATAGTGACACCCCCCCAGCAGCCCCAGCGGTAATAGTGACCCCCACATCACAGCGGCCCCAGCGGTAATAGTGACCCCCCACAGCGATAAAAGTGACCCCTACCACACAGCGGCCCCAGCGGTAATAGTGACCCCCCACAGCGATAATAGTGACCCCCACCACACAGCAGCCCCAGCGGTAATAGTGACCCCCACCCCCTAGCGGTAATAGTGACCCCCCCAAGCAGCCCCAGCGATAATAGTGACCCCCACCTAGCAGTAATAGTGACCCCCACCCCCCAGCGATAATAGTGACCCCCACAGCGGCCCCAGCGATAATAGTGACCCCCACCCCACAGCGGCCCCAGCGGTGATAGTGACCCCCACCCCACAGCGGCCCCAGCGGTAAGTGACACCCCCCACAGCGGCCCCAGCGGTAATAGTGACCCCCACCCCACAGCGGCCACAGCGGTAATAGTGTCCCCAACCCCACAGCGGCCCCAGAGATAATAGTGACCCCCCCACCCCACAGTGGCCCCCAGTGCATTAGAGACACCCCTCAGCGGCCCCAGCGGTAATAGTGACCCCCACTCCACAGCGGCCCCAGCGTTAATAGTGACCCCCCCCACCCCACAGCGGCCCCCAGCGCATTAGGGACACCCCCCAGCGGCCCCCAGTGCAGTAGTGACACCCCCCAGCGGCCTCCAGTGCAGTAGTGACACCCCCCCAGCGGCCCCCAGTGCAGTAGTGACACTCCCCAGCGACCCACAGTGCAGTAGTGACACCCCACAGTGGCCCCCAGTGCAGTAGTGACACCCCACAGAGCCCCTCCCGAGACCCACATACTTACCTCCTCCTCCTCCTCCTCCTCCTGGAAGCTCAGCTCCTCTTCTGGTCAGCGATGGTCCCGGCATGCATATTAACTTTTTCTAACACACTTCTGCCTCAATAGGTAATTCCCAGCAATCTGATTGGTTGTTTGGTGAATCAGCCAACCTAAACAACCAATCAGGTTGCTGGGAATTGCTGATTGCGGCAGAAGTGGTGAAGAAAGAATTAATATGCTCCCGGCACACACACTGACTTAAGTGTGCTGCCGGCCGTCCCCCCCTCCCGGCGGAACCAAGTAGTAGGAGACGTGGGGGCAGGGGGGAGGGAGATTCCAGCTGCACACTGAAGTCAGTGTGTGCCTGGATTAGCGCGGCTAGCAGTGCTGTTTGTGAATGCCGGCAGGAGAGCCGCGGACCCTGCTGGTATTCACAAGTGGGGTGCAGCCGATGGGTCGCGTGCCAGTAGTCAGGGGTCTGCGTGCCGCCTCTGGCACACGTGCCATAGGTTCACCACCACTGATCTAGGTGATCTCCCTGAAGAGAAAAGATAGCATTCCTGACGCACATCATAGACCTTTCCCTAGCAAAGCCAGAATCCTGCTGCACACTGATGAGGAGCAAACACCCTGAAACAGCTGTCTGTGCATGGAGTCTGGCTTTGCTTTCAATTCCCGGTCATTGTTACAAGGCTTGTATAAAGAGTCTACCATTGACTTTAAGGAATGCTGCCTTCCAAAAGGTGGCACTCTGGAGGTATTGACAAAGACTCTTGGAGTAGAGTCAAAATATTGCTGCTCTCTCTTTATACATACCCCGACACTACAGGACATAAATGTATGTCTTGGAGCTGGAAGATGTTAATCTGCAGGGTGCACAGCATGGAAAAAAATAATACATGGCAAAAATAGCTAATTTAGCCTATCTCACATACAAAAAACGGAATAGAAAGTGATCAAAATTCTGCACAGAACAACAAATGGTACTAATAAAAAGTACAACTCACCCAGCAAAGTAAAAACCCTAACACGGCTCTGTTGATTAAAAAAATTCAAATGCCAGGGGGTTTTGAATGCAGTGATAAAAAATAATTTTATTTTATTTTTTGTAAACTGTGAAAAAGTAGCGAAAAAGAAAAAAACTATTACAATTTGGTATTGACATAATCGTACTGGCCTGTAGAATTACTTTAATATAATATTTATACTGCTCAGAGAATGCTGGGAAAAATAAAAAACATGCCAGAATTACAGATTTTGTTAATCTTGCCCCTAGAAAAAATGGAATAAAAAACGATCAAAATTTTACATGTTCCTAAAAATTAGATAAATGAGAACTAGAGTTCATCCCACAAAAAAACACGGCCTTCTAGGGCTCTGGCAATGGGGAAAAAAAACGGCTTTTGGAATATGGCGACACAAAAGCAAACCCTTAAGAAAAAAAAATGTTTTAAATGTACAAAAATAGCAAAACATAAAAAAACTGTATAAACTTGTTATCGCTGAAATCGTGCTGATTCAGAGAATAGTGTTATCACATTATTTATTCTGCACGCTGAACGCCAAAAATAAAATCCAAAAAACAAATGGCAGAATTTCATTTTTCTCCACCAATCTACTTACAATTTTTTTACAAAAGGTATCCAATACATTATATATACCCAAAAATGATGCTATTAAAAAACTACAACTTGTCCCGCAAAAAACAAGCCCTCATACGGCCGTGTCAATGGAAAAATGAAAAAGTTATGTCTCTTGGAATGCGACTAGAAAATTAGTTGAAATTAAATGATTGGCCCATTTAAAAAAACCTGCCCTGGTGGGTACGACAGGGTGGTAAGAAACCCGCCACTCAAGGGGTTAAAGAACCTGCCCTGGTGGGTCTGACAGGGTGGTAGGAAACCCGCCACTGAAGGGGTTAAAGGGCCAACACTTTCAGTATTAATCTTTTTACTATTTATATAGCTGAAGAAAAGTTTAGGGTTAGTTTTACTCTCTTTGGCAATAAGTCTCGCTGTCGCCATCTTTGTTGCTTTATTCTGATTTTTACATAAATTTCTTTTTTCCTTATAGGGTTTTAGTGCTTTTTCGCTGCCTTCTTGTTTTAGTAGTTAAAACGTTTTCTTTTTGCTGTTTACTGCCTTTACATTTTTATTAAGCCACATAGGTTTTCTATTACTAAGGCCTCATGTCCACGGGGAAAATCAGGCCCGCTTCGGATTCTCCATGCAGAATCCCGCAGCAGGTCCCTCCTTTCCCAGGGACCTGAGGCTAAATAAAAGATTAAACTTACCTCTCCGGACACTGCGGATCTTCTTTCTTCAGTCCGGCGGATGTGCTTGGCATGCCGGCAGCGTGCCGCGCGCATGCGCCGGGCACTCCATTTTTTTTTAAACTCCTGCTGACCCGCGCTACCGCGCTGGAGAGCAGAAATTCAGGTACGGGTGTTCCGCGGATCCGGACGGCTTCCATAGGCTGCAATAGAAGCCTGTGGGAGCCGTCCCCGCGGGAGACCCGCTCTAAAAATGGAGCATGCCGCGGGTGTTTTCCCGCAGACGCAATCCGCGCCTGAAGGGAAAATGACATCCGCAGGTATTTAACTACCTGTGGGTGTTCAATGCATCCCTATGGGGCGCGGATCCGCGTGCGGGAAAAACGCTGCGGATTTTAAATAACAATTTACCAGTGGACATGAGGCCTAAGTCTTTTATTCCTGTAAGTTATGAACCTCTCCCGATATAAGAAAAGATTAAAAAACTTCCGCGCTCTTTAGGAAAAAGACATCTAGGTAACTTTCATAGGGGGGTGGATAAAATGACCTTTAATAAAATGCAATACGTTTTTTCGCTCCACGGCGACTTTCTCAAGCTTAAACAAATACAGCTTCTTCACAAACATTCATAAAAGTACAGCATCCCCTTCCGAGTTTGGGGGATAGAATTAACCCTTTGGGTCTGCATTATTCTTACCCCTCACTCTGCTAAACTCCCTCCCACGTCCCTTCACTGGCCGCTGTCATTGCTCCCATAGGAGCCTATGCAGCGGCCGACGTATTCCGGGGACAAAGATAGCTCCAGGACTATGTTTGCTGCCCAGTGTGAAAGCGCCCGGCACTATATTTGCTGGCCGGGCGCTTTTATGCCGTGGGAATACGCCTGTGTGATCTGATGCATTGGAATTCAATGCATCAGATGGTAGTGTATATCGACTGGCCGTGAAAATTCACGTGAATTAGCCCTTAGCCTTAGATTTCTGCTGCGGATTAAGAGCTTGTTCACATGGGTATATGTGGGTTTGATCGTGTTATACGCAATTGAAAATCGCATATTCCCTGCATATTTTGGCCCTTCTGTGAGGTTTTTGTGTGCATAAATACGCAGCATAATTAGTGCAGAAGGAAACACTAATTAGATGCACAAATATGCAATGAAAACAGGTTTTCTAAATATTCACTGCACATTTACACAGGTCCATTGACTTCAATGGCCTACTTTGGCATATAATATGCACCAAAATAAGACATGCCACTTATTATTTCATTCATCTGAATACTTCAATGTATTAGCGAGTAAACCATTACACGCGTATGAACAGGCCCTACATGTCAGATCCATAGTCGAAAAAACTGACGTTGTTCTGTCAGTCACTTAATTAAAAGGGGTATTCCAGAAGCAGAAAACACTGATCATAGTGCAGCAGCCCGGGTTGTTATTGTATGCACAGTTCCTATTGAATCAAACAGGAACTGTGGCTGCAATGACAACCCGAGCCGCTATGCTTTGGTCAGCGCTTCTGCTTCTGGCACTGACTGCAGTGTCAGCATCCCTGGGAATCAGCTGATCAGCAGGGAACCAAGCAACGGTTCCTCGACGATCATCTATTGATGAACCGTCGGCAGTGGCTGGCTTGCAAATTTTAGGCTGGGGGAAAAGTAGACACCAATGGCCCATAAGTAGAGGCCCAAACTAAAAAGGTAAAAACACATGGTGCAGGTAGCCATATGCAACAAAATCATGCCCATTTGCTGCGGACAATGGTCACACAAATTACTGCCAAAATTGTGCAGCCATCCGCACCGTGGGTAAGATTTAGCACTGTACAGTCAGCTATATTGTGTATTTATACCTTTAACCTGTTTATTTTATTTACATAAACTGAAAGGGAGGAGACACAGATTAGATATTAAGAAAAACTTTCTGACAGTAAGGCTTCTTTCCCACGAGCGTATATCGGCCAGCCGATATACGCTACGTTGGGAGAGAGAAAACTGGTGAATGAGCGCATATACGCCAAGACTACCATGCCGTCGCCCCTCTACCCTCCCTCCCTATGGCAAGCTCACCTTTCTTCTCCTCCCCGTTCGTTCTTTGCAATGGGATGGGGCAGGATGGGGGCGGAGCTAAGTGCCAGCCCGCCCCACCTCCTCCCATTGATGGCTATGGACAAGGGGCAGGGGGAGTGCAGGAGCTTAGCTTCGCCCACATCCTACCCCTTGTCCACAGCCGGCAATGGGAGGAGGCAGGACGGGGCTTAGCTGCACCCCCTCCAATTGCAAAGAACAAGCAGGGAGGAGAAGAGAGGTGAGCCTGCATGAGGGGGGGGGGGTGGAGAGCAGAGGGAAAGAGTTTAGCAGCCATGCTGCTAAACTCCCTACCACCTGTGGCCGCTGCCATGGGCTCCCATAGGAGCCCATGTAACGGCCAACATATTCCGCCCCAAAAGATAGTTCCTGGACTATCTTTTCGGCCGACGTTAAAACGCCCAGCGCTATATTGGCCTGGCCGGGCGTTTTTACGTCATGGGAATACGCTCATGTGATCTGATGCATTGGAATCCAATGCATCAGATCACACCATATATTATATAACTGATATAGGCTTGTGGGAAAAAGACCTAAGGGTGATCAATGAGTGGAACTTGTTACCACGGGAGGTGGTGAGTTCTCCTTTAACCGAAGGGTTCAAACAAAGGCTGGACAAATATCTGTCTGGGATGATTTAGTGAATCCTGCACTGAGCAGATTGGACCTGCAATCCCTTCCAATTCTACCATTCTATGATTCTATGATTTGAACATAAATACAGCACAATAACTGACCACAGTTTATGAGTACAGCCTCAGAACATAACTCATAACATAAATACAGCCCCAAAATTAACCTCAAATCAAAAATACAGTATGAGAACCAATCTCATAACATACAGTACCAGAATCATACTCAGTACATAAATACAGCCGCAAAAACTATATTCCTTCTTTATATGGCTAGGTCAGACAAGCATATTGCAAGCACATTTTCTGTGCTTATAATACATACCAGTGCTCTGACCCAACTGAGGAACTACTAACCCAATCTTTGCAGCATCAAATACATATACACTAATCATGGTTGAACAAAACCCAATATTATCCCCTAACAATGACTATGTAGTGGTAGATACTAGCTCTACACAGGCTCTCTGCAGACCGTATAAGTGATTATTGTACGGATAGATTTAGTGATTCACTGTTCTTTTTTTTCCATCCAGCTCAACAACAACTTGCTCCTCGCTTTTCAAGCACCCCGTTAAACCTTTCACGACCTACAGAAACTCTACATCATTTCTCTAGCCTAATTCTGTGCTGTCCCATCTGCCCCTAAATACTGTACTGCAGAAATAATTTTGTTATAGTTATACATACCCTCCAAAAATAGTGTTGACAGTACTCCTAAAAAAATAATTATGCCAAATAGTGTTCTTAAAAATACTACCAAAACAGTACCCCAAACTGTGTCCAAGATGGTAATAATGCACCACCTAGTAACAGTGATGCCGGAGTTGGAAGGGACCTCCAGAGTCATCAGGTCCAACCACCTGCACAGTGCAGGATTCACTAAATCATCCCAGACAGAATAGAATTATATTGACCACATGACCACGTCCATTGTTCTTTCTTTGGAAGGTGCGGATTTTCGTCCGCACTTGCGGTGTGTGTTTTTTTCCACACGGAAATACGCGCAGTTCGCCGCTCGTCTGACTGAGCCCTCAGATATTCCCCCCTCTTTCCATTTACTAAACATTTTTCTTCTACTCTTAGTACTCATTTTGTGCATTACTTTAACATCATGTGTGATGCCATTTTGTTTGGGCAATCGTCCCTTTTGGCAGCTATCGCTATGGTTTCTAAACTGGAGGACCTTCTAGAGAAGGTAAACTACTGCCCTATTTCTTTTATTAACATTGATATGAATCTCCTTACTAAAATACTAGCACTGTGCATCCATGCAGCTCTCTTGCTAATCATAGGCGAGAACTAGGTCAGATTTGTTCCTGGGAGTCAAGCTTCGCATAATGTCTATCACATAACGCGCCTTACTTACATCTGTCGCTCTCGGGGCATTCCATTCCATTGCTTTCCCTGGAAATTCATAAGGTGTCTGTCTAGTACTACGGCTTGGCCGTATTTGTTCTCGGTAATTGATAAGTTCAATTTTCAGAGTGTTTTGTAATTATTAGATTTAGTGGACAATATTAGTAAATGTGGCTCATGCTGTCAATTTGCTTGATGGTCACTTGGTGGTTGTTCCTCTGCATTTAGACATTCTCATTTTTTAATGTCTTGATCAAATGCAAAGAAAGATGAATGTTAAAAAATGTGTGATGGCAAATGAAATCTATTTTAGAAATAAAGTGGATGAATTAGAGTTCCTAATAACAAACAGATTATGATGATATAGTGGTATAACTAACACCTGGCTGGATAACAGGTAACAAATGCAAAGGGCTGCACTATATTTAGAAAGGATAAAAGGGGAGGCATTTGTTTCTTTGTAAAATGCAACTTGAGATCTGTTCTGAATAACAACATTGGGGACAGCTGTGTGACAGCGTGTGGTTGTAGAATCCTGGATTGGGTAAACTATAGACTCTATGTAGTAACTGCTTATTTGAAGGTATTTATAACTTTGAGTGTTAAAAGTTATGTTTTGTACTCATAATCTGATTTTCAATTCACTTCTGTGTCCTATTTACTGACAGGTTTCCCATTCTTATTGAGTCTTGAAAGACCTAGCAACAGATTGTGGTACATGGCTAGTCAAGAAACAGGACGAGTAGAGGGAGAGGAGTTTTAGGGGGTCTGGAGATGGAGTAAACCTAGGAAAGAAACAAGAACAGAAAAGCCAGTGTGGTGAGAAGTGGACTAACACCAAACTTGTATGAGAACTAAGAATAGAGAAGATAGCCCAAGAGAAGAATTATGTGAGTAGGGAGAAGTGCAGGGGAGAGCAGAATTAATGGTCAGAATAAGAGAACAAAAACCAAGAGAGGAAAAGGAGATCTAAACTAAGTAAAAGAAAGAGCAAGAAAGAGAGAAAAGAAAGATAAAAAATACTGTATGGTAACTATACAAGTACATGTGGCATTAAAGTGTATGAATGTGATCCTAGCATTTAATTGTAAAACTATTACAAAGAAAAACAATGCCAATGTAATGTAAATTATTGTAAACTAGCTTACCCGTCGCGCGTTGCTGCGAAGACAGACATACATACATACAGTACATTCGTTTTTATATATCTAGATAACAACCAATGACAGCGCAGCTTTCATGTTACCTCAGTGGTATAATAAATAACAACCAATCGCAGCGCAGCTTACATGTTACCTCAGCTTTATAATAGATAACACCCAATCACAGCACAGCTTTCATGTTACCTCAGCTTTATAATATATAACACCCAATCACAGTGCAGCTTTCATGTTACCTCAGCATAAAAAAAAATAACCAATCACAGCGCAACTTTTATTCTGCCTCAGCAATATAAAAAATAGCAAGCAATCACAGCGCAGCATTCATTTTACCTCAGCAGTATAATATATAGCAACCAATCACAGCGCAGCTTTCATGTAACCTCAGTAGTAGAAGTAGCAACCAATCACAGCACAGCTTTCATGTAACCTGAGTAATATAAATAGTATCAACCAATCACAGCACAGCTTTCATGTTGCCTCAGCAGTATGATATATAGCAACCCATCACAGCACAGTTTTCATGTTACCTCAGCAGTATAAGAAATAGCAACCAATCACAGCACAGCTTTCATTTTACCTCAGCATTCTCAATATCCAGCAATTGTCTAGCGAAACGTTCGGCGGATGCATCATTTTGTAGTTGAACACTCATCCCGTTGCTCGTAATGCCTTTTGCTTTCGTGCTTGAGATGGAAATCAAACGATCTTTGTCTGGGGGGCATAACTGTCGATGATGCTCGCACGCGCGCCACCTATCATAGGATAGTTGTACTATGCCAGTAATCTTCCCAGGAGTGTACTCAACATCTTCCCAAAGTTTCATGGCGATTGGATGAATGGTGTAGTAATGCATAAAGTACAGACAGACAGACATACATTCATTTTTAAACATATAGATGACATCAGAAAGTGAGAGAATTAGATTCCGTACGTAAAATTTAGACACTAATTCTTTTGCGCTTAGAATTGAATAATCAAGTTGGGACCCATTAACTTTTCCTATTTATGACATAATCAATGCTTGTGCGAAATTTCAAGATTCTATGACATCGGGAAGTGAGAGAATTAGATTCCGTACGTAAAATTTGTATGCTAATTCTTTGGTGCTTAGAATTGAATAATCAAGTTGGGATCCATTAACTTTTCCTATTTATGACATAATCAATGCTCATGCCAAATTACATCGGGAAGTGAGAAAATTAAATTCCGTACATAAAATTTGGATGCTAATTCTTTTGCGCTTAGAATTGAATAATCGAGTTGGGACCCATTAGCTTTTTCTATTTATGACATAATCAATGCTCATGCCAAATTACATCGGGAAGTGAGAGAATTAGATTCCGTACGTAAAATTTGGACGCTAATTCTTTTATGCTTAGAAGTGAATAATCGAGTTGGGACGCATTAGCTTTTCCTATTTATGACATAATCAATGCTCGTGCCAAATTACATCGGGAAGTGAGGGAATTACATTCCGTACGTAAAATTTGGACGCTAATTCTTTGGCGCTTAGAATTGAATAATCGAGTTGGGACCCATTAACTTTTCCTATTTATGACATACTCAATGCTCGTGCTACATTTCAAGTTTCTTTGACATTGGGAAGTGAGAGAATTAGATTCCATACGTAAAATTTGGACACTAATTACTTGGCGCTTAGAATTGAATAATCGGGTTGGAACCCATTAACTTTTCCTATTTATGATATAATTAGAGATGAGCGAGCACCAAAATGCTCGAGTGCTCGTTACTCGAGACGAACTTTCAGTGATGCACAAGAGTTCGTTTCGAGTAACGAACCCCATTGAAGTCAATGGGTGACTCGAGCATTTTTGTATATGACTGGTGCTCCACTAAGGTTTTCATTTGTGAAAATCTTATGACCAAAGTCATGTAATAAACACAGAAATGGAGAGGGCAGGCGAGGAGCAGCATTTCGGGCTGCATTTCAGGCTCCGAGGTCTCACTATTAAGCCACAATAGTGGCAAGAGTGAGACCCCCCCCCCCCCCCCGACTGTCAGCATAACGATCGTTCTCCTCTGCCACAGCTGTAACAGCTGTGGTAGAGAAGAACGATGTTAGCCCATTGAATTCAATGGAGCCGGCAATGCAGCCGGCTCCATTGAAAGCAATGGGCTGCCGGCGAGCGCGGGATGAATTTTCGGAAAGGGCTTAGAAATATAAGCCCTTACCTGAAAATCATCCTAAAATGTGTAAAAAAAAAAAAAAAAAATTATGTCAGCATTAAGATCGTTCTCCTCTGCCACAGCTGTAACGGCTGTGGCAGAGAAGAACGATGTTAGCCCATTGAATTCAATGGAGCCGGCAATACAGCCGACTCCATTGAAAGCAATGGGCTGCCGGCGAGCGCGGGATGAATTTTCGGGAAGGGCTTAAAAATATAAGCCCTTACCTGAAAAAGAAAGATTTTAGTGTAAAAAAGAATAAAAATGCAGGCATTCTCTTCAATGGAGCCGCTGCTGCTGCCGGCGACTCCATTGAAGACAATGGTCCGCTGGCACACCTGAATTATTTTTCAGGGAAGGGCTTTACATATAAGCCATTCCCTAGAAATGAATTAAAAGTGATTTAAAAAACAAAAAAATAGATACTCACCTCCCTTCAGCTGCCGGGGCACAGCCGCGTCTTCTCCTGCTGTCCCCTGTACTGTGGTGCTGAACTGCTGTCATTCAGCTGAGAGCTGCACTGAGCCAATCAGAGGCAGCATTCACTCACCCATTCATAAATTCATGAATGGGTGTGAGTGAGATCTGCCTCTGATTGGTCAGGCTGTGACCAATCAGAGGCAGCTCATTCAGCAGGCGGGGATTTTAAATCCCCGGCTGCTGAATACTACAGAGAGCAGTTCAGGAGAACTGCCAGCTGGCCGCAGCTGAACTCCGTCTGCCGTGAGCAGGTGAGTATATATATTTTTTTATTTTTACACATTTCTGGATGAATTGCAGGGAAGGGCTTATATATTTAAGCCCTTCCCGAAAATTCATTGTGCGATCGCTGGCAGCCCATTGCTTTCAATGGAGCCGGCTGTATTGCCAGCTCTATTGAATTCAATGGTCAGTGCTCGTTTAATCGAGACGAGCACCGCGTGGTGCTCGTCTCGAGTAACGAGCATCTCGAGCACACTAATACTCGAACGAGCATCAAGCTCGGACGAGTATGCTCGCTCATCTCTAGATATAATCAATGCTCGTGCCAAATTACATCGGGAAGTGAGAGAATTAGATTCCGTATGTAAAATTTGGATGCTAATTCTTTGGCGCTTAGAATTGAATAATCGAGTTGGGACCCATTAGCTTTTCCTATTTATGACATAATTAATGCTCGTGCCAAATTTCAAGTTTCTATGACATTGGGAAGTTAGAAAATTAGATTCCATACATAAAATTTGGACGCTAATTCTTTTGTGCTTAGAATTGAATAATCGAGTTGGGACCCATTAGCTTTTCCCGTTTATGACACAATCAATGCTCGTGCCAAATTTCATGTTTCTAGACATCGGGAAGGGAGAGAATTAGTGGCAATGATGGAAATCGAACAATCTATGTGGGGGGGTGGGTACGTAACTGTCGACAACGCTCGCACGCACGCATGCCACCTATTGTAGGATAGTTGTACTATGCCAGTAATCTTCCCAGGAGTGTACTCAACAACTTCCCAAAGTTTCATGGCGATCGGATGAATAGTGTAGTAGCGCATAAAGGACAAACAGACAGACACACAGACAGACACACAGACATACATTCAATTTTATATATATAGATGTTAAAGCACAAAATGGGTTAAAGTTGGCAGTGGGGTTCCACTAAAATCTGTGTTAGGTCTAATTCTTTTTAACCTTTTTATTAATGACCGTGGGGATGGGCTTGAAAGTAAAGTTTTAATTTTTGCTAATGATACAACACTTTGTAGGATTCTTAAAATTCACCGTGACTGTAAAAAGTAACATTCATGTGTGAGCTACGCCAAGGCAATCACTTGTAGATGGGACCATACACTCACAGACTCACCAATTAGGGCCTAACCCTACAAATGCATTCAGAAAAAAAAGGGATCCAGCTATTAGGCCTATTTGGACACAAAGATTATCGCTCAAAAGCCGTCAGACCAGCCTTATCAGGAATTCACAGCGGGATACAGTTGAAACTGTTGTTTCAGCTGTATACAGCTCCATTAACACAGGCAGGCTATGAAGAACAGCGCGGTCCAGCTGTGTTCTTCATACCCCGCCCGGAGCGCTCAGCTGTATAACAGCTGAGCGCTCCAAACAGAGAACAGCTGGATGCAGGAGACAAGCGACCTCGCTTGTCTTCTGCATTCCCCGCTTGGAGTGCAAGGTGATCGCTCGACGTTTGAGCGATCACCTTGCGCTGTAAATGCACACAATGATTATTGCTCAAAAGTTGCTCAAAAGACATCTTTTGAACGATAAATGGGCCAATAGTGAGAAAGGCCTGGGACTGGTAGCCCCCTCTATTCTAGTCTTGCACCCTATGCACCGATCAGTCCGAAGTTCTTCTCATTAGAGTATATAGCGGGATCCCACTTTCTGTGAATATATTGAAGGCTTAGGCCCAAAGAGGAGATTGCGTGTGTCTGAGTGTGTGGAATAAGTGTGTGGTACCATCTACAAGACATTGTCTTGTTAGGTAGGTTGACTTACACACACACACACACACACACACACACACACGATAAATAGAAGTAATTTTTACAAATTTTGGCATATATAATTTAGACTATAACCAAATAGTGAGATCCATGCATCACCATGTTCTGTTTGGTGAGCCTAAGAGGTAAAAGATTAAAAAAGGGCTGTTTTAACCTACATTTAATATTGAGCTTGTCTGTGAAATGTCTGTGAAATTTTGTAAAAAAGTGAGTTATTCCCTTTCAAGCTCAAAATCACACTTAAATAGTTACCTGCTCACAGGTTTCACGGCACGTTATTTCTTTAGCCCGATAGCAGCAAGATGTATCTATAGATAGTGAAAAAAAAATTGAAGGCTTTAGATTAGGTATTCGGGATGAAAAGGTTAATGAAAAATACTATAATACAATACAGAAAGCGTAATTGTAATTGCCTATCCTAATTATAAAATTCCTGTTTACTAGTAAGAAAAAGACCTTGGGCATGTGCCTTGGAGGCATTCTTCCTTTGGCCTCATGCTCACAGTCGGGTCGCATTCCAACTCCAAATATCACAGCGGAATCAGACCCAGCAGCCCCAGAGACCCCATACTTACCTGTCCGTATCCGTGGAGAACATGACGCGCCGGCACTGGGCTCTGATGCAGATTCCCACCATACTTCCGCTGTGCCCATTGCGCGTTGAATATCGCGGGATGGAGGATTCCCATTGACTGCAATGGAAGCTGTCCGTGCGATTTTCCACACAAAATAGAGCATGCTGTGATTCTCCCCCGTGAGCGGAAAATAGCAGTTGATTTCCACTTGTGGGGAGGAGAGAATCTTTTAAAACAGCACGTCTATGGACTGTCATTGCTGCCAAATTTGTGGCGGGTGTCTGGCAGCGATAATTCATCCGTGGGCATTAGCTCTTTGGCTGTGAAAGGTTTAAACCATTATACCACTGAATATTCAAATAAGATGTTAAATCACTTTAAACAGGATATACTGCACACAATAAACATCCAGTCTGATCAAATAGAAGAACCAGTATTTGTCCTTTGATATATTAGTATGTTATGAATCAAAAACAATGCATTTTTTTCAATATTGTGGTAAGCCACAGCAGGCAAGTTTTTATGCTTGTGGCATTTTTTTCCTTGTCCCAACATGTACTAGGAAAACCTAAAAAGAAATCCAAAACACAAAATTATGATTTATTGATGCAATTTTAGCAATGCAAAACAACTTAGGTTGAGATTTTAATGGTGGTGCCAATTTCTTGATAAGTTGACAGAGTTTGAGAGGAGACGCATTATCATAATTTAAGAAGCTGGATCGTCGTATCGACGAATTGCCTCCAGTGGATGCATGAGGGCACACAAGACGACTGGGCTCAAGATGCCCTGGACAAAGCCCCAGTAGAGAGGATCGTCTGATCGTCCAACAAGCACAAACAGCTACAATTGTTTAGCCATCCAGAGACAGGTGGCACCATTGTTATAGGCCATGTGTCTATCGGAACAGGACACTTGGTCTCATAGCGCCAATTACATGTATTGCCTTTGACAACTACCCACCATTGCCTCCATTTGCAGTGGTGTCATGATGGCCGTGTTTGTGTCTGGAGAACTAGGGGTGAGCTCCTCAATACTACCATTGCTGCCATGGTCTGGGGGCTATCACATATGACAGTCAGTCACCTCTAGTAGTGGTACGAGGGACAATGACACCTCCGCAATTAGTTCAGCACATCCTGCAGCCAGATGTGTTGCCTCTCATGGTGGCTTCCAAGAGGCATTTTACATCAAGATAATGTTCAGTTGCACATACAATGGTGTCATAAGAATGTCTCCACAACTTTGCCACACTCCCATGGCTGCCCGGTCGCCAGATTTATCGCCAATAGAACATGTATGGAACAGTCTGGGGTGCCAACTTTGACAGCTTATGAGTTTGTACAATCTAGAGGCTCAATTGCAGCAAATGTGGAGCAGTACCCCGCAGGATGCCATATGGAATCTGTATGCCTCCATGCCCGCCATATGACATCTTGTATCCAAGCTAGAAGCAGCCTAGCTGGATACTAGAGCCTACATACCCTCTATTATCATCACATCTTGTATCCAAGCCAGAGGCAGTCCAACAGGATACTAGAGCCTCCATGCCTGCCAGCATCACATCTTGTTTCCAAGCTAGAGGCTACCCAACAGGATACTAGAGCCTCCATGCCTGCCAGCATCACATCTTGTATCCAAGCTAGAGGCAAACCAGGGGTGCACATTGTACTAGAGCCTCCATGTCACCTATATTACATCTTGTATCCAAGATAGAGGTGGTACAACAGGGTACTACAGCCTCCATGCCCCCCATATCACATCTTGAATCAGAGCTAGAGGCAGTACAACAGGGTACTAGAGTCTCCATTCTTGCCACATGTCCCTTCTAGTATCCAAGCCAGAGGCAGCCCAACAAGGTACTACAGCCTACATACCTGCCAGTATCACATCTTGTATCCAAGCTACAAGCAACCCAGCATGGTACCAGAGCTTCCATGCCCGCCTGTGTCACATATTGTATCAAAGCTAGAGGCTGCCCAACAGAGTCCTGGAGCCTCCCTTCAAGTGTTTTTTGTTTTTTCCCAATAAAAACGTGTGTTTAATCAATGCCTGTTGTCCAACAGCATGTAATATTTGCAAATAAGGGAGATAGAACAATACCTCTGCAGCGCTAGCAATTCGATGGCAGCATTCCTGCAAATTAATGTACAACCTTTTAAACAGGCCTTTTAGGGCAATGATCGAGTATTGAAAACCAAGTGAGAATCCATACACAGCTGTTTTGGGGGATTTGCCCTTCATCAGTGTATAGTAGGATCCTGGCTAGGCTAGTGGCAGGACTATGACCAACATGTAATATTGTATCGCACAAGAAAGGCATCCAGGTCCCTCTTATACTTTTTATCGAATTTGGCATCACCACGTCCTCAGGTAGCTTCTCCAGATCCATTTGCAACCGAAAACTGCCCTTTTCCGTTAAGTACTTTAGCACCGCCAGTCCGCTGATCCTCCAGGCTGCTGTCAGTGCAGTGGAGCCGGACATCGTCATTAGAGACAGAAGTTTAACACAACGGCTTCGCTCTCATTGAAATCAGCTTATTGGGTTCTCAATAACAATCTGTCTATCTTTGACAAAGGTTTACCTATGGGGTTCACCGTGTCTTGCTATTTTAAATCATTTTCTTCCTTCCTGGAATGCTGTTGGTGGCAATTCTTTGCATCTAGATGATTTCTTTTTTATTTTTAGGGCCTTCTGATTCTCCGTTATGTAAAAAGGTGTTGAAAATTCTTTATTTTGGAGAAAACACTGTTTACCCTTATTTTTGTTTTGGATTTCTTTGGAATAACTATTTATCGGATGGCTATAAAATTTAGATTGCCTGACCCTAAGCTGCTGTGTATTATTTTTCTAGGTCGCAAATTGTTATCCAGTAAGAAGCGAAGCTAAGGCCTCCTGCACACTAAAGAGCCGAATTCCACATGCGGATTCCGGCTCTGGCAGCAGCAGCATCTGTGCATACCTGCTTTGCCACCAGAGACTCTGTACTGCGGATGGACCCAGTGGCTTAGCGCCGCACATGCGCAGTACAGATTTTTTTTTTCACTTTTTTTTTTCGCGACCTGTCAGCAATGACTACAATAGAAGCTGTCTGTGTGGAATCTGCACAGAAATTAGCATACTGCAACTTTTTCCTCCACGAGCGGAAATCACAATTATTTTCCAGTAAGTAATGGGTGGTATTTGCTGCAAATTCGCGATGCTGAACACAAATTCCGCAGCAAGTATTTGCCTGCAAACACAGTGCCACCCTTGTCTATGTGTTGTGCGTGGCATTACAGCTCAGCTCCCATTCACTTCAAAGGAGCTGAGTTGCAATACCACATACAACCTTACGGACAAGGATGGCATGTGTCTGGAGGAAAGCCATGTTTTTCTAACCTTGGACAACCCCTTTAAGTGCACTTTTGCCCTTTACTATTCAAAAGGTGAAATATGTGGAAAATACAAAACAATTACAAGATGTACTACAAATTACAGAGACATAAGTTTGTCAGCTATATGCAGTTTTTGATGAATTTTTTTCTCCTATATACAGTACTGGTAGTGGATATATTATTACTAGCTGATATAACCGGCTTCGCCTGAGTTCATTTGGTACTGGTGTTTATCTGGTGTTCACATGAAAAATCTTATGAAGTCGTGGTTACTTTAGAGATACCGAGGAAAAACATATGTTCACCATTTTGCATAGTTCTCTGCGTTACCCAGGAAACACCACGTGGAGGTAAACATGCAAAAATTCTTTTATATACAATGACATCAGGAAGTGAGAGAATTAGATTACGTACGTAAAATTTGGACGCTAATTCTTTTGCGCTTAGAATTGAATAATCGAATTGGGACACAATAACTTTTCCTATTTATGACATAATCAATGCTCATACCAAATTTCTACGACATCGGGAAGTGAGAGAATTAGATTACGTACATAAAATTTGGTCGCTAATTCTTTTGCGCTTAGAATTGAATAATCAAATTGGGACCTATTAACTTTTCCTACTTATGACATAATCAATGTTCGGGCTAAATTTCAAATTTCTATGACATCAGGAAGTGAGAGAATTAGATTACGCACGTAAACTTTGGATGCTAATTCTTTTGCACTTAGAATTGAATAATCGAGTTGGGACCCATTAACTTTTCCTATTTATGACATAATAATCAATGCTCGTGCCAAATTTCAAGTGAGAGAATTAGATAACGTACATAAAATTTAGACGCTAATTCTTTTGCACTTAAAATTGAATAATCGAGTTGGGACCTATTAGCTTTTCCTATTTATGACATAATCAATGCTCGTGACAAATTTCAAATTTCTGTGACATCGGGAAGTGAGAGAATCAGATTCAATACGTAAAATTTGGACGCTAATTCGTTTGCACTTAGAATTGAGTAATCAAGTTGGGACCCATTAACTTTTCCTATTTATTACATAATCAATGCTAAAGCCAAACTTCAAATTTCTATGACATCGGGAAGTGAGAGAATTAGATTCTGTACGTAAAATTTGGATGCTAATTCTTTTGCACTTAGAATTGAATAATCAAGTTGGGACCTCTTTACTTTTCCTATTTTGGACATAATCTATTCTTGTGCCAAATTCCATGCTTCTACGACATCGGGAAGTTGGAGAATTAGTGGCCAGTCAGTCAGTGAGTCAGTGAGGGCTTTCGTCTTTATATATATAGATTGTGCCAGAGACAATAAGCTTGGCTCTATTTTCATATCAATGAAGTAAGCTTTGTTCTATTACCTTCTTTATGTAGTAAACTTAGTTCTGTTATAGTATTCATGTAGTAAGCTTAACTTTGGCACTGTATATATGTAGTAGGCTTTGTTCCGTCCCTGTATCTATGCATTAGGCTCGGCTCCCTAATTGTATTTACATAGTAAACTCTGTTCCATTAATTTATCTATGAAGTAAGCTTTGTTCTGGTACCATATCTATGTAAAAAACCTGTTCTTGTATCTATTGTAGGGGGCTGAAGTGAGGACCTAAAGTGAGGGAAAACATCTTTGGAGGATCAGTTCCTGCCACACTCAAGGGAAAGGAAAACAGACAACAGTGCCGAAAGGGCTGCAAGCCAGAGGTCTAGTGGGGACCAGTAAAGGCCCCAAGTCTGACAGCGAGGACGCCCCTAGACTCATACTCTGGTGGGGTAAGGATAACAAACTTTGTATACTGTACATTTGTTTGCTGTCTATATATGGAATAAATGCTGGCATGCGCCAGAAGTTAAAGATATCCAAGTCTCTGAAGCTTTTATGTACGTGTGCCAACCATTCCGATGAAAAATGGCAATCCGATAGGAGAGTGACCCCCAACTTGCCACGCTATGTAGTAAGATTGGTTTTGATATCATATTTATGTAATAAGCTTGGGCCTCTTCTTGTATCTATGTAGTAAGCTTTGTTTTGGTGCTGTGTATGTAGTAGGATTGGCTCTGTTATTGTGTCTATGTAGTAAACTTGGTTTTATTGCTATATCTATGTAATAAACATTGTTCTTTTACCATACCTATGGATATACATTCCGCCTATCACCTTCTGCTTCCACTCCTGTGAGCTATACTTATGTATTAGCAGATATACCCAGCCTCGCCTGAGTTAATTTGATACAGGTGTTTACGTGTTGTTTGCACAGAAAATTTTATGAAGTCACGGTAACTTTAGAGTAACCGAGAAATAAAATATGTATACACACAGAGGAGAGTTAAATTCTCCTCAGGCTGCATGTACTGATGTGCCTCTGCAGGATGTGCCACCCCTCCCACTCTCCTCATTTAGGACCTAAAGAATTCTTGCGCTAAATTTCACGCTTGTACGACACCGAAAAGTTACATTACATAGGGGTGCATTTACTTTTGCAATTAGCATTGAATAATCAAGTTGTGAACCCTTAACTTTTCCTATTTAGGTCCTAAAGAATGGTTGTGCCAAATTTCATGTTTGTACGATACCGGAAAGTTAGAGAATTAGTGGCGAGTCAGCCAGTGAGGGCTTTCACTTTTATATATATATATATATATATATATATATATATATATATATATATATATATATATATAGATGAAATATCTGAGCAACATAGAAGAAAACGGACTTCAGTCCGACACTCTGTAGCTCTGTGGCTGCTAACTTTTCAGCAGCTCAATACAAGCTGGGGTCTTCTGGTTCTGCAGACAGACAGCCCTTCTTTTAGCAGCAATGTCAGTGTGCAATTATAGCTCCTAAGGATGCTTTCACACATTACACAGTATTTCTGCAACACTCCGTAGAAACATTGTCACAGAAATTCGCATGGCTGTATGATGGCTTTGACATGGATCTGCTGCGGAATTAAGCTATTTTTAAATCAGCATGTCATAATGATAGCACTAATTCCGGTTAGGGGTAAAAGCAACGTAATGCAATCTGCAGCTTTCCTTTACGGCAGAGCCAGAAATATGAAAACAAATGTGAAAGGGGTTTTCTGAGACAAATAAACAAAGTTAAAAGGGCCTAAAACAAACAAAGATTGAGTACTCACCTATCCCCATGGTACCCCCTCCAGCGCTGCAGCCTCGATGGCCGCCTCCCGTGGGTGGTCAAGTGCGGTACATTGTATATGTAATCATTCAGCCACTCAAGGCTTCAGTGGCTATTGAAGAATCCCCGCTGACGACTGCGAGTCGCTGAGCTGCCGGATGCACAATGAATGGGCGCGAGGCTGCAACACTGAGAGCCACAGCTATTCAATTTTTAGCTAATTTTAAGCCCCTTTAACTTTTTTTTGGTCAAGAAAACCCCTTTAGAAACAGCAGTCTTTTAATGTAGGGATGCAATGTAGCAGCTCACAGCTGTTTCCAAAAGACCTGTTTTTTTCCTATTTTACAAGTGTTAGTTTAAAACTGAAAGTTAATTTTTAAAAAACTATATTAAAAATATGAATACCAACGGAAACTTGACCACAAGACACTTCTGAACATGACGGAATCCCTATTGAGAAGGGATCCATAAATAAAAAGTGTTACCATGCAGGGCGGTGCAGGGTCCCGTGGTCAGTGTGCGCCACCCCGGCGTCTGCTCCAGCGTCCTGGAGCCCTGACGTCAGGGCTCTCCTGGCGACGTGGAGCGGCTGGTGTGCGGCGGCGTGGGCGTGTCCGCCCGTACTCCTCCGCCTCTCTTGTGCAGTAGTGGGGGAGCTGGCTCCTCCCACTCTCCGCCCCAGGGCGGAGTCCTTCGTTTATAAGGCTGGCAATGACCTGAGCTCACTGCCAGTTATTGGTTCTGCTTGCATCTAGTCAGCCTGTCTCAGTCAGTGCTAGTTGCTAGTCAGTCTCCTTCTAGTTCGCTTGTCAGCTTCTATCTCCAGCCTTGCTTTGCCTTGTAAGTCCTGTTGGTCTTTTCCATCTGCCTCTCTGTCGGCACTCTGTCCCCCCATCAGGTAGTTTCTTCTTGTCAGTCGCCAGGTCCCTAGCCAGAATAGGGACCGCCGTCCAGTTGTCCGCCTGGGGCCGAGGCAAGTAGGCAGGGACAGTGGGGTGCGGGAAGTTCAGGGCACCCCACCTGGCGCTCGGGGGCAGAGTACCGTAACAAAAAGTGAATGAAAATGGATGTTACAACAGCATAGCCAAACGTGATGTGAAAAGGCCTGTTCCCAAAACCCCAATATCAGTGGCAGTGGGGGGACGGATTATGTAATAAAATAAAAAAAAACTTACATACTCCCCTCCCGCTGTGTGCTGTTCTGCCTTCTATTTACATCAGCTGCAGCAGTGACATGGTTGTTTACCCGTGTAACTACTGCAGCCAATGGCAGGGACATCATTAGTGATGTCATTAGAAGCCAACGTGTGGAATTTACAAGACTTCACCTGTCAGGGGCCATGGCAAAACGTCGACCCGGCGCCACGGAAAGCATATCAGTTATTATATATTTTCGGCCAAGGGGAGTCTGAAACTATCTGAAAGTAATAACTTGGAAATCTCCTTTAATAGCGCACTTTACATTGTGTTTTGCTCTACAGTATTGTCTTTGGCTGCAGCTTCTTTCCATTGCCTGCTAGAATTGTTTGTGTGGATGTAAGACTATAAATACAGATTAAAGCATTTAGTGGAGGACCGCACCCAAGTCTAAATCAAACATGAAAACAAGTATATGTGGCAGATCCACTGTGACTCGAAGATAAACTCGGAAAATGAAGATTTCAAAGGAAGTACAAAGAGCCAAATAGCTGACGTAAGACAAGTTGTGGAGGTCACATGGATGCCAGATGTTGTGTGATTGAGGGAATTGGATGTCCAGAAGATAAAGAAACAAGATAGCTTTGAAGATAAAAATGTGATTTATGTTGTTTCAAAAGTTTTTGCAAATGCTTTTTCTTGCACATTAAAGGAGTTATCCAGACAGGAAGAAAGAATAAAAAGTTAGCACAGATTGCTGGCAGAGCAAGAAACTAAACTAAATATCCTCGCCTCATTCGATCCCCTGCTGCATCCATTCCACTGATGCCCCCTGCTGGTCGGTAGTAAAGTCATCCCAACAGGAGGGCATGTGACGGCTGCAGCTAGCCAGCAATTGTAGGGCCCTGGGGTGTCAGCCACGTCATTGCTGCAGAACTTGGGGGGACCAGGCACTAGCGGGTGAAGGAATAAGGAAAATATGCCTTTTATCTTATGCCACCACTTTGGGCAGCTCTGAAAAAACTTTTTTACTGCCTGGCTAATTCTTTTAACTATTGAAAAAGTATCTGAGGCCAAAAAGGAGGAAGAATAGTAATATTACCGTAAGTAACAAATGTTAGGTGATCCTCTGAAAATGATGTGTACTTCTCCAAACTTCAGGAATAATGATAGAGTCGAACAGGATGGGCAGCCGGCTATTTACTTGCCAGCAAATACACAAATGGCAGATCAGGTACAGAACAAGGTTTAATGGCTCAGTATATCTCAGGCCGTATTCACATAGCCGAGGGTTGTGCCAAGACTTTCATGCGCAACTCACCTGTGAAAGCACACAGACCCCATCCGATGGGTGGGACACTGCACATTTTCATTTCCTAATTCCATGCAAAAATAGGATCAGAATAGGACAATAAGCAATTTTTCAAACTTGGGACTATTAGTTCAAATGAAGAATCGCAAGTGTGAATGAATCCAATCAAATAAATGGGTTCTCCTCCAGTGTGAGTTCTGTCCACCTCGGGTTCGGACAGAACTCGCATGTGAATATAGCCTTAGGCCGGTTTCATACAGGCATAAGCGCATTTACGTGCACATTTATGCTGTGTATTTGCAAAATGGGCATTGCAAATTTGCGCACGGAAAAAAGTACACATCCATGTTCCCATTCATTGACATGGGCAATTAGTGTAATAGTTCAACATATGCTCTTTCCATGCACAAATATGCAGAAAAATAAAGCATGCTGCACATTGTTTAGCACAAAGTGTTAGTGCAAAATACGCTTATGTGGGCAAACCCATTGAAACCAATGGATTCTATTCACTGCATATTGCACATTTTTCATAAGTAATACGCTGCTAAAACACGTTCTTATAAATCCAGCCTTAAACAAATGAAATAAATTTTGAATTAATAGCATATTTTCTAGATCAAATAGGGAAAACGATTATGCAAGCACTTTGTAATATGCATCCAAGGGCTCCAACCCACTTGCGTTTTTTTCACGCGTTATAGCTTGCCTTTTTTTCATGCTAGATCGCTGCTTTTTTTTCACGCGATTGTCAATGGGACTCTAATGTTAAAAATGCACCAACTTGCAAAGCGTTTTTAACATTAGAAAGTCCCATTGACAATCGCGTGAAAAAAAAGCAGCGATGTAGCATGAAAAAAAGGCAAGCTATAACGCGTGAAAAAAACGCAAGTGTGCAGGAGCCCTAATACACATTGCCCACCCCCAGGGGTAATGGTATGACCTCATGCAGCCAAAAGCACTGTGTGATTGCACCTTTACAGACCCAAATAGTTAGGTACTGGGGTTGGCTATTTGATAGAAAACATGGTGAACATGCAAATTTTTGACACTTTTCTCAATATACATAGAAATTAGGTTAGGTGATAAAGTCATTTTTCAAAATGATAGCACACTTTGCCAATGAGCAAACATAGTGCTAATCCTTTCCCAATATATGATGTACATATACATAATAAGCAGGAAATACGTCCTGCAATACGTCCCGAATGTCATTTATTATAGGAACAAGGAGCCGCGACCACATGTTCACCGCAGGAGACTGTCTAACTGACAGCTGGGCTCCCACTGTAATGGCTAGGATCGGAGATAATCTCTTAGTCTCAATGGTTCCTATGATGCTCATAAGCCTAAGGCCGCATGCAGACAGCCGGGTCGGATCCGGCTACGAGAATTCTCGCAGCGGGACCAGACCCGAGCCCCTGCAGAGACCAACGCTGCACTCACCTGCTCCCGCGAATCTGGATCTTTAATGTGCCGGCTGCCGGCCAGGGAGTGACATTTCTGTGCGGGGCTCGCAGAGCATGCCACGATTTGTTTTCTGCGCGTGATTTAGCGCAGACAAATCGCGGCCATCTGCCTAGGATTGCGTTTTCTAACGCAATCCTGTGGCAGCTTCCACAGGCGGAAATTCTGCGGGAAATCCGGCCGTGGAATTTCCGCCCGTGTGCAGGGGGCCTAACAATATCCCTCGGACTCGCCATAATACGATGCCCATTGACATCTAATCCAGCTACAGAAGGATATGTACTATACAAAAGATGAAAAAGTCCCATAGTAGGACTTGAAAAAAAAACATATATAACATAGTAACATAAGAGAAAATTTACAAAGCTCTGCATTTCCTGTGCCAGGTGTAGTACAATTCTCCTGGGTGAATGGTGTGCTATATATCAGACATGGATGATGCCCCCTTGTTACAGTCACAGTCCTGGGTATAATAGATGATGGGAGAGATCTCTGTACGGACCCCTGATATATCTATACATAGTTATTAGAGCGCCTCCTCGTTACAGTCCTGGTATAATAGATGATGGGAGAGATGTCTGTACTGACCCCTGATATATCTATACATAGTTATTAGAGTGCCCCCTTGTTACAGTCCTGGGTATAATAGATGATGGGAGAGATCTCTGTACTGACCCCTGATATATCTATATATAGTTATTAGAGCGCTTCCTTGTTACAGTCCTGGTATAATAGATGATGGGAGAGATCTCTGTACTGAGCGTGGATATATCTATACAGAGTTATTAGAGCGCCCCCTTGTTACAGTCCTGGTATAATAGATGATGGGGGAGATCTTTGTACAGACCCCGGATATATCTATATATAGTTATTGGAGTGCCCCCTTGTTACAGTCCTGGTATAATAGATGATGTGAGAGATCTCTGTACTGACCCCTGATATATCTATACATAGTTATTAGACTGCTCCCTTGTTACAGTCCCGGGTATAATAGATGATAGGAGAGATCTCTGTACTGAGCGTGGATATATCTATACAGAGTTATTAGAGCAACCCCTTGTTACAGTCACAGTCCTAGGTGAATAGTCCACAAAAGAATAGTCCACCAGCAGCAGAAATTTAACCCTTCCTGTGGTCAGGCCAGTAAATGCCAAGCCAAGTCGGAGCCAGAAAAACCCAAAAAGATTCCAAAATGTACATCCATATAAAGTGATGACCGTCAGCATAAGCGGATATGCAAAGATACAAAAAACTTCTTTATTGCCCCATTACAAAGAATAGCAACGTTTCGGCCTATGTGGCCTTCCTCCTGGGTGAAAGGATGATGGGAGAGATCTATGTATTGACCTC
Source organism: Eleutherodactylus coqui (assembly GCF_035609145.1). Classification (NCBI taxonomy): domain Eukaryota; kingdom Metazoa; phylum Chordata; class Amphibia; order Anura; family Eleutherodactylidae; genus Eleutherodactylus; species Eleutherodactylus coqui. The sequence goes on from NC_089845.1 coordinate 14,420,584, forward strand.
TGATATATCTATATATAGTTATCAGGTCACCACCTTGTTACAGCCCTGTGTTTAAATACTGTGTTTCCCCAAAGGAAGCACTAGGTCTTATTTTCAGGGAGTGCCTTATTATATTTACCTAGCAGGCTTGGTCTAGATCCCTTCCAGTGCTCTCCAGAGCTCCAATGCACTTTTTGCAGTCCTCAGACATCCAATAAATCCCGCTACTCAGCCAATCAATGCTGTGGCTCTGGCAATTCATAAATACCGCCTCCAGGAAGTGATGGGTCTGATTGTTTTTTGAGCGCTGCTTAGCCAATCAATGCAGCTCTTGAAGAACCAATCACAACCATAGCGTTGTGGAGGCAGGACTTAGGAATTGCCTGAGCCATGGCATTGATTGGCCAATTTATAAATCCCACTACTCAGCCAATCAATTGAACACTTGATCAACCAGTCACAGCCATGGAGCAGCTGGAGGGACCTGGATCAAGCCTGCTAGTTAATGTATTGCTTTTTTAAAATGTAAAAGTAGCCAGGTCTTATTTTTGGGGTAGGGCTTATATTTTAAGCCTCCCCAAAAATAAGGGTAGGGCTTATTTTCCGGGTAGATCTTATTTTCAGGGAAACAGTAGATGATGGGATCTTGTGGAAGACAATGTCCATCTAGTACAGCCTGTTTCAACCAACCCCTTGTTGGTCCAGATAAAAGCAAAAAAAACCAAAAAACAGTTTAGCCAATTTGGAGGAAACAAATTCCTTCCTGACTCCATAATGGCAGCCAGAGTAATCCCTGGATCAACATTTGAGACCAACAACCCTGCTGGTCACCTAATGTCTATATCCTGTAATATCATAGCGCTCTAGAAAGACATCTAGTCTCCTCTTAAACTCCTCTATGGATTTTGCCATCACCATTTCCTCAGGCGAGAGTTCCACTCTCTCACTGCTCTTACAGTAAAGAACCCCCTTCTGTGTTAGTGATGAAACCTGCTTTCTTCTAGACGTAGCGGATGCCCTCTTGTTACAGTCGCAGCCCTGGGTATAAACAGATCATGGGAGAGATCCTTGTATTGTCTCCTAATGTTTTTATACAGTTATTTGATCGCCCCTTAGGGTGACTACCCACTACAGTTTTTTTTCACTGTAAAATTCGCTGCATTTTTTTTCTGCAGGGGTCTATGGGACTTGTAATGTTAAAATCGCGATCGCACAAAATCGCGATTTCGCGGTAAATTGCGATTTTGCACGATCGCGATTTTAACATTACAAGTCCCATAGACCCCTGTAGAAAAAAAAACGCTGTGAATTTCGCAGTGAAAAAAAAAGTGTAGTGGGTAGTCACCCTTAGACATCTTTTTTTCCAGGGTAAATAATCCCAGTTTTATTACCCTCTCTGGGTATTCCAGTCCTCTCATTCTGTTTATTAATTTAGTTTCCCTTCTTTGAACCCCCTCAAGCACTGCACGATCTTTCCTGAGCATTGGCGTCCAGAATTGTCCACAGTATTTCACATGGGGCCTGACAAGTGCCTTATATAGTGGAAGAATAATGTTCTCGTCCCTATGCCTCTTTTAATGCACCAATACTTTATGAGCTTTTGCAGCAGCTGACTGGCATTAATTGCTGCAGTTAAATCTACAGCCCACTAGTACCCCCAGGTCTTTTTCCATATCACTTTTCCCTAGCAGTACTCCATTTAGTGTATATTGGTGACATCCGTTTCTCCTGCCCATGTGCATAACCTTACATTTATCAATATTGGACTTCATTTGCCAGTTTTTCTTCCCAAGCCCCCAGCTTATCTAGGTCAGTTTGTAGTCATACATTGCCCTCCATTATATTAAGTATCTTAATAAGATATTAAGCATAATTTTGTATCATCTGCAAATGAACCCCCCCCCCCCCACACACACAAAATATCACATACCTAACACAGGAGGAAGTGCGGAACAGGTTAAAGAGGATTAAAATCGATAAATCGCCGGGATCAGATGGAATACACCCAAGGGTTCTAAGGGAACTAAGTGATGTGATAGCTAGGCCGCTATTTCTAATATTTATGGATACTATCAAGACCGGAGTTGTACCACTGGATTGGCGCATTGCCAATGTAGTTCCAATATACAAAAAGGGGTCCAAAAGAGAGCCTGGTAACTACAGATTGGTAAATCACACTTTAGTAGCTGAAAAAATATTCGAGGGGTTTCTGAGAGACGCCATCATAGAATACCTCAAGGAGAACAACGGAATAACCCCTCACCAGCATGGGTTCATGAGAGGTCGATCATGTCAGACCAATCTGATCAGCTTCTACGATGAATTAGGCTCTAGGCTGGACCTGGGAGAGTCTATTGTATCTCGTATATCGGGACTTCTCTAAAGCATTTGACACTGTGTCGCATAATAGGCTGATATATAAAATGAGACAGCTCGGATTCGGTGAAAACATGTGTAGTTAGGTAAAGAATTGGCTTAGAGATGGAAAGCAGACGGTGGTAATAAATGATTGATACTCTGATTGGTCCACTGTTGCAAGCAGGATGCCCCAGGGTTCAGTATTGGGCCCCATTCTGTTCAATATATTTATCAACGACCTGATAGAGGGGCTGCACAGTAATATATCAATATTTGCAGATGACACAAAATTATACAATACTAGCTGATATACCCGGCTTCGCCCAAGTTAATTTGGTACAGGCGTTTATCTGGTGTTCACACGGAAAATCTTATGAAGTCGTGGTTACTTTAGAGATACCGGAAAAACATATGTTCACCATTTTGCATAGTTCTCTGCATTATCCAGGAAACACCACGGGGAGGTAACCATGCAACGTTTCCGTCATATAAAATGACATCAGGAAGTGAGAGAATTAGATTTCATTCGTAAATTTGGACGCTAATTCTTTTGCACTTAGAATTGAAATAATCGAGTTGGGACCCATTAACTTTTCCTATTTATGACATAATCAATGCCGTTCCAAATTTCATGTTTCTATGACACCAAGAAGTGAGAGAATTAGATTCCGTACGTAAAATTTGGACGCTAGTTCTTTTGCGCTTGGAATTGAATTATCGAGTTGGGACCCATTAACTTTTCCTATTTATGACATATTCAATGCTTATGGCAAATTTCATGTTTCTATGACTTTGGGAAGTGAGAGATTTAGATAATGTACGTAAAATTTGGACGCTAATTCTTTTGCGCATAGAATTGAATAATCGAGTTGGGACCCATTAGCTTTTCCTATTTATGACATACTCAATGCCCGTGCCAAATTTCATGTTTCTATGACACCAAGAAGTGAGAGAATTACATTCCGTACGTAAAATTTGGACGCTAATTCCTTTGCGCATAGAATTGAATAATCAAGTTGGGACCCATTAGCTTTACCTATTTATGACATAATCAATGCTCGTGCCAAATTTCACGTTTCTATGACACTGGAAAGTGAGAAAATTACATTCCATACGTAAAATTTGGACGCTAATTCTTTTGCGCATAGAATTGAATAATCAAGTTGGGAACCATTAGCTTTTCCTATTTATGACATAATCAATGCTCGTGCCAAATTTCACGTTTCTATGACACCGGAAAGTGAGAAAATTACATTCCGTACGTAACATTTGGACGCTAATTCTTTTGCGCATAGAATTGAAGAATCGAGTTGGGACCCATTAGGTTTTCCTATTTATGACATATTCAATGCTCGTGCCAAATTTCACGTTTCTATGACACTGGAAAGTGAGAATTACATTCCGTACGTAAAATTTGGACGTTAATTCTTTTGCGCATAGAATTGAATAGTCGAGTTGGGACCCATTAGCTTTTCCTATTTATGACATAATCAATGCTCGTGCCAAATTTCACGTTTCTATGACATTGGGAAGTGAGAGATTTAGATTATGTACGTAAAATTTTGACGCCAATTCTTTTGCGCTGGAATTGAATAATCGAGTTGGGACCCAATTACTTTTCCTATTTTGGAGATAATCTATGCTTGTGCCAAATTTCATGTTTCTACGACATTGGAAAGTTGGAGAACTTTTGGCGAGTCAGTCAGTCAGTGAGTCAGTGAGGGCTTTCGTCTATATATATATATAGATAATCAATGAAACGGAGGACAATGTGTGGCTACAAACGGGCCTAGATAAGCTGGGGGCTTGGGTAGAAAAATAGCAAATGAAGCTCAATGTTGATAAATGTAAGGTTATGCACAAGGGCAGGAGAAACGGATGTCACCAATATACACTAAATGGGGTACTGCTAGGGAAAAGTGAGATGGAAAAAGACCTGGGGGTACTAGTGGATTGTAGATTAAACTGGAGTAACCAATGCCAGTTAGCTGCTGCAAAAGCTAATAAAGTCTTGGGGTGCATTAAAAGAGGTATAGGGGCGAGGGACCAGAACATTATTCTACCGCTATATAAAGCACTTGTTAGGCCCCACATGAAATACTGCGTAAGTTCTGATCACCGGTGCTCAGGAAAGATGTTACAGTGCTTGAGGGGGTTCAAAGAAGGGCAACTAAACTAATACATGGAATGAAGCGACTGGAATACCCAGAGAGGCTATCAAAATTGGGATTAGTTACTCTAGAAAAAAGACGGCTAAAGGGGCGATCAAATAACTATGTATGAATACATGAGGGGACAATACAAGGATCTCTCCGACAATCTGCTTACACCCAGGACTGCGACGGTAACGAGAGGGCATCTGCTACATCTAGAAGAAAGCAGGTTTCATCGCCAACACAGAAAAGGGTTCTTTACTGTAAGAGCAGTGAGAATGTGGAACTCTCTGCCTGAGGATGTGGTGATGGCAAAATCCATAGAGGAGTTTAAGAGGGGACTTGATGTTTTTCTGGAGCGAAAGGATATTACAGGATATAAATCTTAGGTTAATTATTAATCTGGGTATACAGGCAGGTAGGAACTATTAGGGGTTGATCCAGGGATTAGTCTGATTGCCATTAGGGAGTCGGGAAGGAATTTTCCCCCAAATGGGCTAATTGGCTCCTGCCTCCTGGTTTTTTTTGCCTTCCTCTGGATCAACAACATAGGAGGATAAACAGGCTGAACTAGATGGACATTGTGTTCCTTCAGCCTTACATAATATGTTACTATAACACACTTGCTTAAAAAACATCCTCTGCAACATTATGTAAATAGCAACGACCAGAGTTCCCGTGGATCTAGCTCAGTGAGCTATAATGTGAGCTGGAAGAAGGTATCTCAAGGCAAGACATTAAAAATTCCTTACCTGATCTTAAAATGGCCGTAGAATTTTTGTGAGATATGCCTACAGATACTCTTTTAGTAGTGTCTAAATCTTTAGTTATGGCCAATTCTGTTTGCAAATCAGTTTAGACAAAACAATGGTCTTGGGATGTACCATCAAAAATTCATTCTGTGCCCTTCCTTTGCAGCCTGGCAGTTTATTTGGTCCAGAATTGGAAAAAGTTTTTGGAGTATCCTAATGATCAAAAAGATACTTCAAACAAAAACCAAAACATTTAAAAATTTTCAGCCATGATCACTAAAGTTTAAATGTAATTTCAGAACAATTAGGCAAAGAAAATATAAAGTCAGAGCAGAACCTCAAACAACTTCTTTAAGGAAGATAATAATAATAATAATAATAATAATCTTTATTTGTATAGCGCCAACATATTCCGCAGCGCTTAGAAGAAAACTTTTCAGTCTGGTACAAAAAAATCAATTTGGAAAGTTGCAGATATTTTTTCTAGCATGGTAAGAAATCTCGTCAGACTCATGGGTGACTTGTGTTAACTGCAAGAGGATATTCCCTGGAATTCATTTCTCTCCCTCCACCAAGATTTTTAGTAAATTCTACAAATAGTCAGATTATCTTGGATCTGGTGAGAGAATTTGTGTTCAACGTCACTGTGTATTGGAGGACAATCAATAGAGGGTATCCTCAGAGTGGAGCCAAAAGTAACGTCAGGTGGGAACCAGGGAAGCAGGAATGCAGGATGCTTTGGAACAGCATCAAAGCCAGTAGCTACCAGGAGAACCGGCAGAGGATCCGCTGGAGCATAGGTGTAACGTCAGGGGTTTCTGGGGTCACAACGGTGACCCGGCCCCTGCACTTGAGGGGGCCCAGAGGCCGCCCTCCGCCATACACTTTCAGTTCACACTGTCGGCGGCCACGTGATTAGTGCAGTCAGGCTGACAGCAGGAGCCGGAGTCGAAACGAGAAGAGAGTAGGATAAGGGAGGAGGAAGGACTCGGAGAGAAGACGGGGGAGAAGGAGGGAACGGGAGAAGGAGAAGAAGGGACACAGACTCACAGCACGGCACAGCCTTGCGTGGAGCAGAGATGATGATGTCATTTCCCTGCTGCTTCCCTCCTGCTGACACAGTGTACAGCTGCTCTCCTCATCAGAGAAGTGGTCCAGGCCTCGGGGTATGTATCTATCTGTTTGCTTGTCTGTCTGTATGTCTATGTGTGTGTCTATCTGTCATGCCTGTCTGTATGTATCTATCTATCTCCCTCGCTCACATCTATCTATTTTTCTCTGAATCTCTCATCTATATATCTATCTCTCTCATATCTATCTGAATCTCGCTCATGTCTAATTATCTATCTATCTCATATCTATGTATCCATCCATCTATCTCACATCTATCTATTTCTCACTCTTTCATATCTATCTATCTCTTTCCTATCTATGTATCTATGTATCTATCTGTCTCTGAATCTCTCATAACTATCTCTAATATCTATTTTTATATCTATCTTTCACTCTCTCATATCTATCTCTGAATCTCTCTCTCATATCTATATATCTATCTCATATCTATCTCTCTCATATGCATCCATCTCTGAATCTCTCTCATATCTATCCATCTATTTCATATCTACCTATCTATCTCTCTCTCATATCTATCTATTTATCTCTCTCATATCTATCTATCTCTCATATCTATCAATCTCTGAATTTCTTTCTCTCTCTTTCATATCTATTTATCTGTCTCATATCTATCTATCTATCATATCTTTCTATCTCTGAATCTCGCTCATGTCCAAGTAATTATCTATCCATCTATCTCACATCTATCTATCTATCTATCTCTCACTCTCTCTCATATCTATGTATCTATCTCTTTCATATCTATCTATCTGTCTCTGAATCTCTCCCATAACTATCTCTCATATCTATGTATATCTATTGTTCACTCTCCCATATCTATCTATCTATCTCTCACATATCTCTCTATCTATCTCTGAATCTCTCACATATCTATTTATTTATCTATCACTGAATCTCTCTCATATCTATCTCTTTCTCTCTCTCTCTCATATCGATCTCTCTCGTGTCAATTTATCTATCTCTGAATCTCTCTCATATATATTTATCTATCTATCTCATATCTATCTCTCTCATATCCCTCTATCTCTGAGTCTCTCTCATATCTATCTATCTCTCATATCTATCCACCCATTCCTCTCTCATATCTATCTATCTATCTCTGCATCTCTCATAACTATATCTCATATCTATGTATATCTATCTTTCACTCTCTCTCATATCTATTTATCTATCTCTGAATCTCTCTCATATCTATCTCTCTCTTATATCTGTCTATCTGTCACATATCTATCTATCTGTCTCATAACTAATCGCTCTCATATCCATCTATCTTTCTCTGAATCTCTCTCATATCTATCTCTCTCATATCCATCTATCTTTCTCATATCTATCTCTCTCTCATATCCATCTATCTATCTCTGAATCTCATATCTATCTCATATGTATCTACCCTATCCCTTTCTCATATCTATCTATCTATCTCTGAATCTCTCTCATATATATTTATCTATCTATCTCATATCTATCTCTCTCATATCCCTCTATCTCTGAGTCTCTCTCATATCTATCTATCTCTCATATCTATCCACCCATTCCTCTCTCATATCTATCTATCTATCTCTGCATCTCTCATAACTATATCTCATATCTATGTATATCTATCTTTCACTCTCTCTCATATCTATTTATCTATCTCTGAATCTCTCTCATATCTATCTCTCTCTTATATCTGTCTATCTGTCACATATCTATCTATCTGTCTCATAACTAATCGCTCTCATATCCATCTATCTTTCTCTGAATCTCTCTCATATCTATCTCTCTCATATCCATCTATCTTTCTCATATCTATCTCTCTCTCATATCCATCTATCTATCTCTGAATCTCATATCTATCTCATATGTATCTACCCTATCCCTTTCTCATATCTATCTATCTATCTCTGAATCTCTCTCATATATATTTATCTATCTATCTCATATCTATCTCTCTCATATCCCTCTATCTCTGAGTCTCTCTCATATCTATCTATCTCTCATATCTATCCACCCATTCCTCTCTCATATCTATCTATCTATCTCTGCATCTCTCATAACTATATCTCATATCTATGTATATCTATCTTTCACTCTCTCTCATATCTATTTATCTATCTCTGAATCTCTCTCATATCTATCTCTCTCTTATATCTGTCTATCTGTCACATATCTATCTATCTGTCTCATAACTAATCGCTCTCATATCCATCTATCTTTCTCTGAATCTCTCTCATATCTATCTCTCTCATATCCATCTATCTTTCTCATATCTATCTCTCTCTCATATCCATCTATCTATCTCTGAATCTCATATCTATCTCATATGTATCTACCCTATCCCTTTCTCATATCTATCTATCTATCTCTGAATCTCTCCCATATCTATCTATCTCTCTCTCTCATATCTACCTATCCCTCTCTCATATCTATCTATGTCTCTGAATCTCTCTCATAACTATGTATATCTTTTTTCACTCCCTCTTATATCTATCTATATATCTATCTCTGAATCTCTGTCATATCTATCTATCTATTTCTCTCTTATATCCATCTATCTCTGAATCTCTCTCATATCTATTTATGTATCTATCTCTCTCATATCTATCTATTCATCCAATGTATCAGTACTGTTGTACCTTGTCGACACCGGAAGCTAGGGGTGCGACAACACTTAGAAGGAGGGAACGCCCATGTCAGGCCTCTAGATTCTGATTGGGTAGTACTGCAGCAGGGAGGACATCGATAGCTGAGGTGTTGTGGCGACAGCAGGGAACACTGACAGCGTGGTCAGCTTGTCAGCTTGTTTCCCCCTGATGCCGAACTCACACCTCTGGCCGCCGCAGGCGGGACAAGAGCTGCACCCGAGATGACGGTAGGGTCGCCATGTATGCAGAGTTACGGTTAGGGTTAGTTTAAGTGTTAGGCTTACATTAATACATGTAAATAGCTAATAATGTAAGCCTAACACCTGCACCTGCATCCAAGGCAAACCTCACTCCCCACACTGCTAGGACCTTACTCCAGGCAGCCAATCAGTAACTTCTGGGCATACACTGGGCGGATACAGCCCATCACTAGGTCTCCACCCATACTTGTGGTGGAGACAAAGTACAACAGTACCCTATCTATCTATCTATCTATCTATCTATCTATCTATCAGGTATGGGTACAGGGGAGGGGGAAAAAGGACCCGAGGAGGGGCCCCGAGCTGAGCTTGTGGACCCAGGCCCCTGAGCTTTCAGGTACGCCCCTGCGCTGGAGGATACTTCCAACGGGGAGAAGAGGAGCAAGTCCCAGAGCAGCGGATGGTGAGAGGAGGGGAGCGGGTCCCGACACTGAACCTGCACCTGTTGTGTGACATCATTGGCAGCCTGACCAGGGGAAGAGGAGCAGTGAGGAAGAAGTTGCTGAGACGTGCAGATAAGTATATTCTTAAGTGAGAAAGCGTGACTGAGCGGTGGGCGATAAATCGCATGTGGAGTATGCATGACACGCTTTCCATAGGATAACCATGGAAAGCTCAGCCCAATGTACACGAGCCGAAAATCGCTTGAGAGCAGATGTGGCAGATGTGTTTATCCCCATGGGGATTTAGAATTCCTTTGCCGCATCTGTCACAGATGTGGAAGGTGCAGAAGGGAATTATTTTTCCCCGCGGGCATGCGGCAGATGTGTTTTTATTATTTTTTTACACTAAAATGTTTGTTTTTCAGGGAAGAGCTATAAATATAAGCTCTTCCCTGAAAAACAATTACGGGGTGCCGGCAGACCATTGTCTTCAATCGAGCCGCCGGCAGCAGCCGCAGCTCCCTTGAAGACAATGTGCAGGCCTACATACATGCATGTTTTTGCGCACACAGAGGTGCGCACATATGTACGCACACGCTCGTGTGAAGCCACCCTAAGTCTAATACAAGTCACTGACTCAGCAAATGTGTGGCGCAAGCAAAGGCTCATCACCCCATAAACGCATCCTAGGTCACTATATCAACAAAGCCAGTCTGAGTGCATTTCCATGCTCCCTATGCGTGCAGAAAGATCAACTAAAGGATTCGGTCATCACGTTTTTACAATAAACCTCTAACAAATGTGCAAATGAGATTTCCTTATCGCTATTTGGTTTTGTAATGCGTTCCCCAATACATTTACAATCTGCTTTTGAAGTTTTTTATTCTAGTGAGCTGAAGAGAGTCAGATTTTGCAGAAGAGAGCCAGATTTTCCCCTCAGCTCCACACCATGCACACTCCTGTTTTTTATTGGCATGCATACCAATTTCTCTTCTTTGCTGTATTTCCATGCAGCCGCAGTGGCAAACCCTCCCCACGCCCGTGCACCTCAGCTCTCCATTACTGGCTGCAACTTCAGCGGCATACTGCGCATGTGCCTTAAGGATAGTTACTCCTACTGCACCCACGGTCAGATGACAGTGGGAGTAACGATCCCCAAGGCACATGTGCAGTACACCGCTATAGTCTCAACAAGTAAAGGGGAGCTGAGATGCACGGGGAAGGTTTGCTATTGTGCCTGCGTGCGATTACCAGGAAGATGAGAAATTCGTACGCATGCCAATGAAGAACAGGGGCGGCCTAGCACAGCGCTAAGGTAAAATTCTAACTCCAACTCATTTAATGGAGGGCGGGAAAATTTCTAAAGCAGATTGTAAAGCTGCTAGGACACAGATTGCAAAACTAATTGGCAATAAGGACATATCATTAGTAGCAATGTTAAAAGTTTATCGGAGATTGCATTGCACCTAGGGTTTTTATAAAACTTTGCACTACTTGTTACTAGAATGGATATAAAAATCCCAATTTTGAAACCCATCAGGTCAATTTTGAAGGTCACTGGGAATCATCATTTTTGATAATTCATTTTGAAGTTTCTTACTATAAAACTTCAGGAAGATATTTGTAGTTTAAGAAAAAAAATCTTGATGGTGGCTAACTCTATTCTGCGAACAATTAATCATTCATTAATTATTTAATAAATTAATTAGAAATGGCATTAAGTGGTTGTTAGTATGCAGTTGGTCACATCAAGATTTTATTTCTCAAAAATGTACAAAGTACTTCAATGTATGGAGCTTATAAAGCTTTTTTTCAGGTTCCCCTTATGGAGTGGGGCTCAATTCCAAAATGAATTTTGAAATTTTTGTTCCAATTTTACCTTAATTTGTATTGGAATTATTGTCTTGGGAAAATGTGTTAGAAATCTAGATATTACAAGGAGAATGACACCTTGCACATCTAGGCCTAATAGTTTCCGAGTTATGTATTATCAAAAATTATGGTTCTCTGTGACCTTTGGAAAACTGAATCTGCAGTTTTTAGAAATATTTGACATGTGGTTGTATTGTGCCAAATGATTTAGAAAATATGTTTTGTGGATTTTGCAGCTCCCTTTCTATTGAGGCAATTTTCCAGTCACCATTTCAGGTCTGCAGAAGTCTTTGGGTGCCAAGTGATAAGAAACTGTCTCATGGAATTCATAAAGGGGTATAGTGAGTGTTGTGACACCACGGGTGTTTTAAAATTGGGCTTAACAATTTTTGTTCGGAAAAAGATATGTTTGGCCCTAAGTTGTTCACTTTCAAAACATAACATAGTATGTAAGGCCAAATGAAGACAATGTCCATCTAGTCCAGTCTGTTTATCCTCCTAGGTTGTTGATCCAGAGGAAGGCAAAAAACCCCAAGAGGCAGGAGCCAATTAGCCCTTTTGGGGGAAAAATTCCTTCCCGACTCCCTAATGGCAATCAGACTAATCCCTGGATCAACCCCTAATAGTTCCTACCTGCCTGTATACCCGGATTAACAATTAACCTAAGATTTATATCCTGTAATATCCTTCCACTCTTTAAAGACATCTAGTCCCCTCTTAAACTCCTCTATGGATTTTGCCATCACCACATCCTCAGGCAGAGAGTTCCACAGTCTCACTGCTCTTACAGTAAAGAATCCTTTTCTGTGTTGGTGATGAAACCAGCTTTCTTCTAGACGTAGCGGATGCCCTCTCGTTACCTTCGCAGTCCTATGTATAAACAGATCATGGGAGAGATCCTTGTATTGTCCCTTTATGTATTTATACATAGTTATTTGATCGCCCCTTAGCCGTCTTTTTTCCAGGGTAAATAATCCCAATTTGGATAGCCTCTCTGGGTATTCCAGTCCTCTCATTCCATGTATTAGTTTAGTTGCCCTTCTTTGTTCCCCCTCCAGCACTGTAACATCTTTCCTGAGCACCGGTGTCCAGAACTGTGTGCAGTATTCCATGTGAGGCCTGACAAGTGCCTTATATAGTGGGAGGATAATGTTCTCGTCCCTCGCCCCTATACCTCTTTTAATGCACCCAAAGACTTTACCGGCTTTTGCAGCAGCTGACTAGTATTGGTTACTCCAGTTTAGCCTACAATCCACTAGTAGCCCCAGGTAATGGGAGAAATCAGGGAAAAAATATGGGGTGATTTTTTCCCCCCAAAGTACAGAAATACCCTCCATGTGAACAAAAACAGCCATTTAGACGCACAGTGGGGCCCAGAAGGTAAAGAATACAGATTTGGCTAGAATACGTTTTTGACACCATGTTGTATTTGCCTGTTATTCAGGACAGGGGAACCCCTTCACCCTAAAAATAACCCAATTTTAGAAATTACACCCTCAAGTGTATTTGAGGGATATAAGTAGTAGTAGTAGTTTTGTGTATGGTCTTTCTGATCTATCAATTTAAATTGTGAGGTTGTATGTAGGTTGTACGGAGTATGTCAGGACTTAATTTTTGGGGTTGAAAGGAAAAACAGTTATTCCACCACTGGTGTACTGGTTTCATTTTTATTGAATTTACTGTGTAGTATAAATGACATGTTAACTTTATTATGCAGGTCAGTATGATTACAGAGATACCAAATATATAGGTTTTTTTTTTTGTTTTACTGTGTTCGCTTAATGTATGAATAGTTTATCACCACATGTACCATATAAACCATTTCATTGCTTAAAGGGGTTGTCCGGCGGCGAAAGTGAAAATTTTTTTTTTCCACTTACCCCCGCATTCTGCCCTGTTAAAAAGAAAGCATGGGTTAGTTTTTAAAAAGCACATTGCGCTTACCTGCATCAGCGTTCTGCAGCTTCTTCTTTTCTTCTTGTGAAGATGGCGCCGCTGGTCTTCTCCCACGGTGGACCGCAGGTCTTCTCCCATGGTGCACCGTGGATTTTCTTCTCCTTCCTTGCGTTCCATTGCCGATTCCAGCCTCCTGATTGGCTGGAATCGGCACACGTGACAGGGCGGAGCTACGATGACGACGCGGTGACCAGCTCTCCGGCACGAGCGGCCCCATTCACCAGCCAAAAGACCGGACTGCGCAAGCGCGTCTAATCGGGCGATTAGACGCTGAAATTAGACGGCACCATGGCGACGGGGACGCTAGCAACGGAGCAGGTAAGTGAATAACTTCTGTATGGCTCATAATTAATGCACGATGTATATTACAAAGTGCATTAATATGGCCATACAGAAGTGTATAACTGCACTTGCTTTGGCGGGACAACCCCTTTAAATACTGCACTGCACTACTTATGTAGTCCGGTGTATTGTCGCTGAAGAATTGACACTCAATTGTCCCAGTAACAGTTCATTCCAATAAGAACATCCAATACAATTCCAATAAGGATCGAAGATCCAAGCCAACAGCACAAACATCTGCTGAACTTGCATCTCATTTCTATACAGGATGGTTGGATAACAGTAGGATTTATTTTTACTACAGTACATGTTCCTTGTGTATCATATTTATGACTTTATGGCCCCCTGCACCTGGGCGGAAATTCTGCGGCGGGATTCTCCGCAGAATTTCCGCCCGTACACGCCTGCATAGGATGGCATTACAATACGCAATCCTATGCAGACGGCCACGATTTGTCTGCGCGAAATCACGCGCAGAAAACAAATCGCGGTGTGCTCTATTTCTGCGAGCCCTGCACAAAAATGTCACTCCCCGTCCGCCGGCTCCGGTCTGCGCATGCGCCGACTGCCCGGCAGCCGGCACATGAAAGATCCGGAGCCGCAGGAGGAGGTCAGTGCCGCGCTGGTCTCTGCAGGGGCTCGAGTCGGATTCTGCTGCAAGAATTTTCGCAGCCAGATCCGACCCGTCCGTCTGCAGGTGGCCTATGTATACTAAAACTAATTTCACACGGGGGCGGGCACAACTCGGCTGTGAAACTCAGCTTGGCATTGTGCTTATGCAATGTACCTGCGGATGCGAGAAGTTTGTGTCAAAAATGTCCTCCGCACGGAATCCTTAATCACGGACCTTTTCCCAGCGTTGACGCATGCGCCCATCGCCAACATGGCGGACGCAAGTGCGGAAGCTGGGCAGGATCCAGAATATTTAAAATCTCCTTGTTCCTGACTACTAAAGGTAGCTGAGAGCCTGGAGCAGTGACTGAGGGCTGCAGTGAGAGGTCCAATGGATAATGGTGATCATGTAAAAGTTAAAAAACAGTTTAAGTTTATTGCTTCTTTTAATTTGGGCCCTGTTTTGCATACTGACAAAAGATTAGGGCCACAGTGGGTATGTTTATAAACACAGGGCAAACAGGGATAACCATTTTGGGGTAAAAGTTTTCATTCATATGTGTGCTATACAAAAAAAACAAAACTGTTTTTAAAATGACATAACTGAAAATCGTAATTTTTTTTCCTTCTGCTTTGCTGAGATTCATTCAAAAACTGTGAGGTCAAAATATGCAGTACACCCCTAGATAAATTCGTTAAGGGGTCTACTTTTTAAAATGGAGTCATTTGTGGGGGTTTCCTGTCGTCTTGGCCGCTCAAGGGCTCTACAAGTGGGCAATGGGGCCTAGATCACCTTCAAGCAAAATGTCTGTTCTGAAAACCACCGGCTGCTTCTTTCGTTTTTTTGGGCCCCGTTGCAATGGGGCCCAAAACGATAGAAGCAGCCGGTGGTTTTCAGAGCAGACATTTTGCTTGAAGGTGATCTTTATACAAATATAAGATTAGGGCCACAACGGGTATATTTCTGAACACAGGACAAACCGGGAGATCAATTTTGGGGTGCAAAACCTTATGTTCATGTGCACTATCATGTGCACTATCAAAAAATACTGTCTTTAAAATGACATTTGTGCAAATATATGAAGATGTATTTTTTCTCCTCTAAATTGCATTAATTCCTGAAAAGAAACTGTGGGATGAAGATACTCATGACACCACTCAGTGAATACATTAAGGGGTGTATTTTTTTAAATGGGGTCATTTGTGGGGGTATCCATCGTTCTGATACCTATGAGCCTTTGCAATCTTGGCTTGGTGCAGGAAAACAAACTATTCCTGAAAATGTTGATAGTCAATGTTAAATTTGTACGTCCCCTAAATGGTTTTAAAAAACTGAAGTTTTTCCAATGTGCTTCCAGAATAAAGTAAACAGATGGAAAGCTATATCTCATCAAAAATTTGTACAGTATGTTTCCACATATTTTGACACATTTTTCAAAATATTCCCAATTTTGGCACTTTTATTAATTATTAGAGATGAGCGAGCACCAAAATGCTCGAGTGCTCGTTACTCGAGTCGAACTTTCAGGGATGCTCGAGAGTTCGTTTCGAGTAACGAACCCCATTGAAGTCAATGGGTCACTCGAGCATTTTTGTATATGACTGGTGCTCCGCTAAGGTTTTCATTTGTGAAAATCTTAGCAAATCACCAGAGTCATGTAAAAACACAGAAATGGATAGGGCAGGAGAGGAGCAACATGCACGGCTGCATTTCGGGCTCCGAGGTCTCACTGTTAAGCCACAATAGTGGCAAGAGTGAGACAACCCCCCAAAACACACACACACTGTCAGCAATAACGATCGTTCTCCTCTGCCACAGCTGTAACAGCTGTGGCAGAGAAGAACGATGTTAGCCCATTGAATTCAATGGAGCCGGCAATACAGCCGTCTCCATTGAAAGCAATGGGCTGCCGGCGAGTGCGGGATGAATTTTCGGGAAGGGCTTAAAAATATAAGCCCTTACCTGAAAAAGAAAGGTTTTAGTGTAAAAAAGAATAAAAATGCAGGCATTCTCGTCAATGGAGCCGCTGCTGCTGCCGGCGACTCCATTGAAGACAATGGTCCGCTGGCACACCTGAATTCTTTTTCAGGGAAGGGCTTTACATATAAGCCATTCCCTGGAAATGAATTAAAAGTGATTTAAAAAACAAAAAAAATAGATACTCACCTCCCTTCAGCTGCGTCTTCTCCTGCTGTCCCCTGCACTGTGGTGCTGAACTGCTGTCATTCAGCTGAGAGCTGCGCTGAGCCAATCAGAGGCAGAATTTACTCACCCATTCATGAATTCATGAATGGGTGTGAGTGAGATCTGCCTCTGATTGGTCAGCGCTGAGCCAATCAGGGGCATGTCTGACTCACACCCCCTTCACACCCACTGCCAGCTGGCCGCAGCTGAACTCCGTCTGCCGGGACCAGGTGAGTATATATATTTTTTTTATTTGTACACATTTCTGGATGAATTGCAGGGAAGGGCTTATATATTTAAGCCCTTCCCGAAAATTCATCCCGCGCTCGCTGGCAGCCCATTGCTTTCAATGGAGCCGGCTGTATTGCCGGCTCCATTGAATTCAATGGGCTAACATCGTTCTGCCGGGACAAGGAGAGTATATATTTTTTTTTACTTTTTACACATTTTAGGATGATTTTCAGGTAAAGGCTTATATTTTTAAGCCCTTCCCGAAAATTCATCCCACGCTCGCCGGCAGCCCATTGCTTTCTATGGAGCCGGCTGTATTGCCGGCTCCATTGAATTCAATGGTCAGTGCTCGTTTAATCGAGACGAGCACCGCGTAGTGTTCGTCTCGAGTAACGAGCACCCTAATACTCGAACGAGCATCAAGCTCGGACGAGTATGCTCGCTCATCTCTATTAATTATACACAAATTCTATTGGTCTATTTTTACCACCTAAATGAAGTACAATATGTAGCAAAAACACCATGTCAGCATCACTTGGATATGTAAAACCTTTACGGAGTTATTCTACAATAAAGTGACATGTCAGATTTCCAAATTTTGGCCTGGTCATTGAGGCGTAAACAGGCTAAATCACTAAGGGGTTATAGTTGTTTATTTTCAAAATTAGTACCGTATTTTTCGCTTTATAAGACGCACTATTTGCCCCTCCAAAGTGGGGGGGGGGAAGGTGCTGCGTCTTATAGAGCGAATGTGTCAAAATTTGTTCCGATTGCCATTTTTAGCACGATCGTGAATGTAAAGCGCGAACGCGATTTAGGTAGCGCGATTACGTGTTAAACTCGCGATCGCACGAACACATGTGCGACCAGTCTCCTCCCCACTGCCGCCCATACATACCTCTGATTGGTCGTGAGCGCCGGCGGGTACTACTGCTGCTCCCTGCCTCCACCAAACGGCTTCCTTCCTTCCTCTTGCTGCTGCACACAAGCGCCGCTGTGATATGGAGCGCCGGTTTTTCAGACCTCTGCTGCTCCCTCTGCTCCGTCACCCAGCACTAACCCTGCACTGTCCCTGGGTGAGTTCAAATTTTTTTTCCCCTATTTTCCAGCTCTAAAACAGGGGTGCGTCCCATAGACCGGTGCGTCTAATAAAACGAAAAATACGGTATATTCATGCTAAAATAAAGTGGATGAATGAGTTCCTCATTTTGTTTTGGATGTTTTGATATGTAGCTTGTATAGTCTCAGATTACAGGGTTCATATGGCAATGGTTTTGGTTGGTGTCGGCGGTGGGTCATTTTCTTTTTTATGTAAGTACTTTCATTTTATTTTGTAATTGTTTTAAACTTATTTATGTAACTATTTAAAATCCATGTTCCCCCTCCATGGGAGATTTACACTTTTCTGTGTTTGTTTTTTTAAATTTCACACTTTTCCAATGCAGTTGCAGCATCCATAGGAGCCCCAGTTACAGGGGAAAACATTCCCCAAGTGTGATGGTAGTCACTGTCAAAGCTGGTGAAAGGTCTGCTAAAACTCTGCAGCTCTGCCATGGCAGGGGGCACCTGTCGTTGACGTAACCGCCAAGTTAAATAGCAGAATTGAAACTTCTGCATTCTCTATTCACTACATAGTGCTCAGTAGCTTGCAACAGAGAAGGTAGAACTGGCTAAAAACTGCTTCTGCTTTCTTCTCTTGGTCGTCGGCTGTCATTGACAGTAGAGGACCGGACCTGCTTCTCCTATAAAAGCCCATCACCAAGTGCCGTAAATTTACTATGCTTGGTCCTTAATGGGTTAAGGTTATTTGAGTTTATAAAAGTCCATGTTAGGAAAATAACAGTCATTTACGAACTGTAATTACAGCGTGTGGTACCAGCCATCCATTATGTCTAGTTTTGTTTATTTTGCTGTTCAGCTACATTCTATTATAACTTTGGAGGATTAGAAAATGAAGTTTCTAAGCAAGAATAGTTTTATAATGTACACATTTCTCAAATTTCTAAAAACAGTAAAATAAAATAAAAGGAATACACAGTATTTGAAAAGGGGTTCTACTATTTTCCTTCTGCACTTAGGATGAGCAGAGCTAACATACTGCTTTCCTTCGATCATTTAATCTGGTTTTCCAAAAGAATATAATTGCTTGCACATGTTACATGGACCTGGAAATATAAGCCCTCATACGGCTGTAGCTAAGGAGTAAAGAGAGGTTGGGGGTTGGTGGGATTAGGAGAGGTGGGGGTTAGGAATCATAAAATAGTAGCATTGAAATGCACATCCAGGGTCATCTGGTACAACCCCCTGCTCAGTGCAGGATTCACTAAATCATCCAAGACAGATATTTGTCGAGCCTCTGTTTGAACACTTCCATTGAAGGAGAATTCACCACCTCCCGTGGTAACTTGTTCCACTCATTGATCGCCCTGACTGCAAAAGGTTTTTTTTCTAATATCTAATTTGTGTCTCCTCCCTTTCAATTTCATCCTATTGCTTCTAGTCTTTCCTTGTGCAAATGAGAATAGGGCTGATCCCTCTGCACTGTGACAGCCCTTCAGATATTTGTAGACAGCTATTAAGTCTCCTTTCAGCCTTCTTTTTTGCAAGTTAAACATCCTTTAACCATTCTTCATAGGACATGAGTTGCAGACTGTTCACTCTTATCTGAACTTGCTTCAGTTTGTCAATGTCTTTTTAAAGTGGGGTGCCAAGAACTGGGCACAGTATTCCAGATGAGGTCTGACTAAGGAAGAGCAGAGGTGGATAATTACCTCACATGATCTAGACTCTATGCTTCTCTTAATACATCCCAGAATTATGTTTGCCTTTTTGGCTGCTGCATCACATTGTTGACTCGTGTTCAGTCTATGATCTATTAGTATACCCAAGTCTTTTTCACATGTGCTGCTGCTTAGCCCAATTCCTTCCATTCTGTATATGCTTTTTTTCATTTTTCTTGCCCAGATGTAGGACATTGCATTTCTCCTTATTAAATACCATTCTGTTAGTCGCCGCCCACTGTTCAAGCTTTTCTAGATCTTTTTGAATACTCTCCCTCTCTTCCCTAGTGTTAGCTATCCCTCCTAGCTTTGTGCGATCGGCAAATTTGATCAGTTTCTCATCAATTCCCTCCTCCAGATCATTTATAAAAATGTAGAGCAACACTAGGCCTAGGACAGAGCATTGTGGTATCCCACTTGATATATTCTTCCACTTTGACGTGCAGCCATTTATGACCACTCTTTGAGTACGATCACTCAGCCAGTTGTGAATCCACCTAACAGTTGCCTTGTCAATCCCATATTTGGTCATTTTTTCAATAAGTATGGTATGAGATACCTTGTCAAATGCTTAACTAAAGTCAAGATATACTATATCCGTCGCATTTCTCTGTTCAACCCAGTCGGTGATACTGTCATAGAAGGAATTTAGATTAATCTGGCATGATTTGTTTGTTACAAACCCATACTGGCTCTGGTTACTTACTCCATTTTATCCAAGTACTTGCATACATGCTGTTTAATAATTTGTTCAAAGATCTTTCCCGTTATAGAAGTCAGGCTCACAGGCCAGTAGTGTCCTGGATCCACCTTCCTCCCATTTGTGAAGAGAGGGACAACATTTGCCCTCTTCCAATCTTCTGGAACTTCTCCTGTTCTCCAGTAATTTTCAAAGATTATGGCAAGAGGTTCAGCAAATACTGCTGCTGCTTCCTTTAGTATCCTAGGATGTAATTCAATTGGACTTTGAGACTTGAATTCATTTAAGTTAGCTAAGTGTTCTCTCACTGTCTCTCTGCTTATAGATGGCCTGCATTCTTTTATGTCCCCAATAGCACAGGGAAGGTCAGTTGATGTTACATCTGTTTTCCGAAAGAAAACAAACAGATACAAAATAGGAATTTAAAAGTTCGGCCTTCTCAACATCATTCTTACCCAATTCACCATTTTCATCCTGTAAGTATCCAATAACATTTTTGACTTTTCTTTTGCTTTTGACATACCCCCAAATCCTTTTTTTATTGCTTTTGGCCTCTGTTGCAAGCCTCAATTCATTATTAGCTTTAGCTTTTCTGACACTTGCCCTACAGTTTCTGCAGACCACATTATATTCTTCTTTAAATATTCCACCCTCTTTCCATTTGATAAACATATTTTTCTTCCTTTTTAACATGTGTGCAAGTTTTGTGTTCATACATCCTAGTCTCTTTAAATGCTTCTCATTCTTCCTTCTTTTAGGGATTGTTTAAGGGTTGTGCAATGTTTCCCAACCTTCTTGGATATTTCTGTCCTTAAGAACAGCCAGCCATTGGATTCTTTCTATCCTCTTTCTGAGTCCATTAAAATCTGCCTTTCTAAAATCTAACCTTGAGGTCTGAGTCTTCTCAGGTCTTCCTCCTCTTTTTATCCAAAATTCAAGGATAGCATGATCCCTGTCTCCTAAGGTCCCAACCACCCTTACTTCCTCGTCCATTTCCTCTCTGTTGGTAAGAATTAGGTCCAAGATAGCAGATCCCCTTGTTTTCTCTTTTACCTTTTGGAAGATAACGTTGTCAGCAAGAGCGGATAATAATTTGTTGGATCTATTACTTTTACCTGAGATTCCCAAGAAATATCTGGATAGTCAAAATCTCCTGTAATCACTATGTCATGCTTTTTAAGAGCTTGGTCATCTGATGTAAAAAGAGTTCATCAATATCTTCTGCTTGTCCAGGCGGCCCGTAGTAAATGCCTGCAATTGTGTCCTTTCTGTTGTTCTCTCCTTGTATTCTTATCTTAACAGTTTCTACAGAACTCCCATGCTCTGAAGCTTGAATCCTGGTGGAGATTAATGTTTTCCTAACATACAATGCAATATTTCCTCCCCTTTTTTAGGTCGGTTTCTTATAAGCCTTGTATTCCATTCATGTGTATCATTCCATCAAGTTTCCGTGATGACTATGACATCATATTTCTTTTTTTGTGTTAGCAGCTCCAATTCTCCTTGTTTGTTTCTGATGCTCTGGGCATTTGTGTAGAAACATTTTAGTTTGTGATCAGTGTCTGTTGCTCCTTTACTTTTCTTCAGAATTTTTTGTCTTTATTCTTTCTTTCTACTTCTAATAACAAGCTTCTCAAATGTATTAATTAGCTGTATATTTTTACCTGGCCTTTCACTTCCCTTCCAATTGTTCTAGTTTAAGGCTCTCCTAATGAGTGAAGCAAGGTGCCTAACAAATATATGCTTACCTACTTTTGTAAGGTGCAACCCATCTTTAGCAAGCAGTTCATCGTATAGGTAACTCACTCCATGGTCTAGAAATGCAAATTTTTGCTGATGGCACCATCGACGTAGCCAGTTGTTCACTTCTGGGATTCTGTTCCATCTTCTTATTTCATGGCCATCCACTGGGAAGATGGATGAGAGAGCCACCTGTGCTCCTAGTTCCTTCATAGAGTTGAGTGAACGTACTCTGGCGAGCTTGATGCTCGTTCGAGTATTAGCGTACTCGATGGTGCTCGTTACTCGAACGAGCATCAAATCGTGTTCGACCCCGCCCCAGCTTTTGGCTCCTCCCCGCTGTGACGTGCCTGTTTTGGCCCCTCCCCACTGCAACGCAGCGCGCGTCATTTGAAAATTTTTGGTCTGGCAGGAAGCGGAAGGAGAAGGGGAGAGAGAGAGACGAACCAAGAAAAAAAAAAGAAAAAAAAAGTCGGGACCCTGCGTTCCACATACAAAAATGCTCGAGTCTCCCACTGCAGTCAATGGGGTTCGTTACTCGAGTAGAGCTCTCGAATTTTACAAAAAGCTTGACTCGAATAATGAGGGCCTGAGCATTTGGGTGCTCGCTCATCTCTATTCCTTCACCTTCTTTCCAAGGTCTTCAAAGTCTCTGCAGATAGTTGCAAGGCCCTTTTTTGCAGTGTAATTTGTCCCTACATGTATTAGAAGGAATGGGTGGTGTTCTGTAGGACTGAAGAGTCTTGACAGCCTATCAGACACATCTTTGATTTGTGCACCTGGAAGACAGCACACCTCTTCTAAGGTGTCAGGTCTGCAGATAGCGGCCTCTGTTCCTCTCAATAGGGAATCCCCCACAACCAGCACTCTCCTTTTCTTCTTCCCAACAGCACTTCTTTTTCTACACAGTTATTTGTGGGTAGAGTCATTGCTTGCTGCACCTCTTTCTTTTTTTGCTAAAGATCCTAGTACTGGTTCCTGAGCAGTACGGGTGCTGGCTGACTCCTGATTCTCCTGGGTCACATGCTTCCATTCCTCTGTTTCTGCAGGTACATTGAACATTTTTTTTCCTTCAACATTTTAAAGACTTTCTTCTGCTCTGTCAAGGAAATCCTCATCTTCCTTAATTAGCTTCAATGTCTCTATTCTCTCCTGAATACTATGCACCTTTTTCTCCAGTAGAGACACAAGCTTGCATTTCTGGTAGGTGAAGTTTGACTTTTCCTCTGCTAGGTCTGTAAACATATAGCATATGTTGCAGCTCATCCTATTGCTCCTCTCCTTTTCCATTTTGTCAAATGATGTCCACTTCCAAACTTCTAAAAGTCAAGAATTGCGGTAAAGTTACTACTGGTACAATTGTATCTTGTCTCCACCACCACAATGGGTGGAGATCTAGTGATTGGCTGTATCTGTCCAGTGTACGCCCACAAGCTGCTGATCGGCTGCCTACAGCAAGGTCCTAGCAGCGTGGGGATTTAGTTATGCCTGGGATGGAGGGTTAGGGTTAGGTTCAATGTTAGGCTTACATTATTAGCTGTAAATCCTTCAATGTGAGAGCGGTGGGGCCACAGTAACATGGAAGCATTTACAGCAAATAATGTAAGCCTTACACAGAAACTAACACTAACCCTCCATCCCAGCCCAAAATTATTACCCACGTTGCGAGGACAATGCTTGCCAGCTAACATCATTTATTTCCCCCCCCCCCCCCCCGCCCCCCGCCTCCGCCAAGCTGTTACCGGGGGTGTGCAGATAGTGTCCCCCATTTCATGGCCACAGTACGAGGACAGGAGCAGAAGGCATAGATCGGGGGCGGTGAGTGGCAAGACCCAAGAGCCTGAAGACAGAAGCGAGCTGTGAGCGAAGAAAGGAGACCAGAGTGCTGTGTGGCAAGACCTGAGAGGCCGAGGACGGCAGCGAGAAGGGATACCAGAGTGGTGAGTGCCAGGACCTGAGAGGCCGAGGACAGTAGCTAGACCCCCAGTATATATAAATCAGCTAGTATGACCGTATTTAGTTTTAGCTGGATTTATCAAATAAAAACCGAAATTTGTTATGACAAGTACTTGACTATATGCATGTACATTTAAAAGTTGCACATGATTGCATTGCATAGAAGGCGCACATCAAGGAAAGGTGGCGAAAGGGACCTGACCTGAAGCAGAGTTTCTTCTGCCTTTGAATCTCAGGGAAATAAGAGCAATGGAGAAGGCCCTGATACATTTCCACCATGCCATCCATTAAGTCTGACAATACCACTACAGTCTACTACATAAACTGCCACCAAGGTACACAACCCGTAGCCCTACTCATAAAAGTGGAACCAATCATGATTTGAAAGGCACCCCACATGCAGCAGCTCTCAGCAGTCCACATTAAAGGGGCCTGCAACATCACAGTAGCAATCTTACAAAAATCTTGTATAAGATCATTGCACATTGGGGTTAACCTCAACTGGACCTGATGGCCAGATAAGAAAAAGCAAAGGTGACTCATTTTTGTTCCCGTTCGGGAATGACACAGGATGACTAATGTTGCCCTCACTTAGATTGCCTTCATCTGAGGGTATAATTGCAGTGACCGAGGCGCAGGGCCAACAACTAAGGAGATGGCAGGGTAGCTGTTAGGGATATCACGGTGGAACTACCATCTTCTCCCCCAGGCAATGCTGGTGGTGCAATTACCTGTATAAACTTTAGTAGACGAACTTCAGTATTTGTCACGGGTACCACAACTGTTCTATCCGCTGCGGTGAACTCCAACGATGGTGCAATAAATAGTCCACACACACAGGGCTGTACTTTAAATAGACTAAACCGGTAACGGTCAGTAAAGCCTTTGTTTACTGCAGTATCCAACAGAGGTAACAAACAACACCTCTGGCAATGGAGGATTGGCTTTAAAACAACTTCTCTCAGTGGTGAGGCAGGGAGGCTACTTGGGGTATTACGGTGCAAACAGTCAGTATTATTGTATCTTGACGCCACCAGGAAGTCCTAGTGGAGCCAAGATTGACAGGGCGTGATGCCCCCTGTACCTGATTGGATAAAGAGCAGGCTGGCCTGTAGGTCCTGGAAGGCGAGAAAAAGCAGCAGAAACACATACAGCAGCTCCCTCGGTAGGGACCCAGAAGCTTGAATCCCCCTGCGTGAGGGGCGGCTACTCCCACGCTGCCCTCCAGGAGGCACCCCACCCTCCTCTCCCAGCTGATTTCATTTGCAGCCCCCTGCTCCATTCCCCCACCTTTCAGATCAGCGCCGCTGCAGGGAGCCTACATGACCACCGGGAGAGACTGTGAGAGCTGGCGGCCACACAGTCCTGAAGCACATACTGGCCCCGGTCCCCAAACGGCCACCATTCCCCAACCCCCCACCCGATGCAATTTTGCAATAGGAGACGAGAGGGCCGTCGCCACAGACAGTGGCTGCCGCCGCCCACAGCGTCCAGGAGCACAGCAGCGATGACACTGCTGCGCACAGCGGAAGCAACATCCTCGGAAGACTGTCAAATGCAGCGTGCGTCCTGGACAGGCGGAAGCCTACAGCTACAGGACAGTCACACTGAGTCAGGTAAGAGGGCTGCAGCACAGCGCTCAGCCATTCCTGCAGGTTGCAGGACCTGTAACTAGTGCGCCAATCGGGAGCTAGAGGTGTGACAGGGGCAGTCAAACACTCACAGTTTAACTGTCCATGACTACTCTTTCTCAATCTTTCCGTGATAACGCCAAACTCTAGACCAACTGGGGGTAACATCGGGTATTCTCCATTCTAAGAAGATGGGATATCGCTTCCTCCATATTGGATAGGCCTAGGTCAGGCTTTCTCTTCTTTCTTTCACACAACTGGTAGATAGGTGGTACTCCACAGACAGACAGTCTCTCTCCCCAACTGACTGGACCAGACAACTTCTCAGATTAGACTGAAGGAGACTACTCCTCCATTTGCACACATTGCAAACACATATATCTTTCATACTCACCTGACATTGGATACACAAAAACTGTATTTCCAGACATACCCAGGCATTAACCTCTCACATGCTGCAGCTGTGCAATACACATAACTCACTGATAAGACAGTTTTGCACAGAGCATCCACATTTAACCCCTTGACTGGCATACCCGGACATTTTCCGGGACGAGCTCCACTGCCCATAGCGATATAGCCCGGAAGATTTCCGGGCTATGTATCACTATGGGAGCTGCAGAGCACAATGCCACAAGCTTGCACAGACCCACACAGAGCAGTTCAGCATTTTAAAGTAAGAAGCAGGGAGATATTACTGATCTGCCGGCAATCTCCCGCTTTTAATTTTAAACTCCTGCACTAGCTTGTATACAGGTTGCCATAGAGACCATCGGCTTGTCAGAAGCAAGCCGATGGTCTCTGTGGCAGGGAGAGCTGGTGATTGGCACCAGAGGACAGCCAGGCACCAGCTCTTACAGCAGAGATCAGAGAAAACCTATGATCTCTGCTGTGTTAACCCTTTACATGCTGCAGTATGTGTGACTGCAGCATGTAAAGGGCTGTCACCATTGGAGCCCCAGAATGTGATCAGGGGGTCCTGATGGGTCTCTGTGAAAGTCCCCTAAAGGGACAAAAAAAAAAGTTTAAAAATTATTTAAAAAATAAAAAACAAAAACACTTGTCTCCCTTTACTTTGTAAAAAATTAAAAATAACATTACACATATGGTATCCCTGCGTCATAATGACACAGAGAAAAAAGTTAGTACATTATTTAATCCCTTAATGACATGGCCCCTTTTTTTCTTTTTTCCCCATTTCTTTTTTTCCTCCCCCTGTTTAAAAAATCATCACTTCTTTATTTATCCATCGACGTCGCTGTATGAGGGCTTGTTTTTTGCGGGATAAATTGTAGTTTTCAATGGTGCTATTTAATGTACCGTATAATGTACTGAAAAACTTTTACAAAATTCTAAGTGGAGTAAAATGAAAAAAAATAACATTCCGCCATCTTTCAGTGTGTTTTGTTTCTACGGCGCACAAAATGCAACAAAAGCGACATGATAACTTTATTCTATGGGTCAGCACGATTACTACGATACCAAACTTGTATAGTTTTTTTTTTGCTGTAAAAGACATTTAATTTTTAAAAATTATTTTCTGCTGCATCTTCTGCGCGCAATAACTTTATTTTTCCGTCAACGTACTTGAGCAAGGGCTCATTTTTTGCGAGATGTCCTGTAGTTTATGTTAGTGCTAATTCTGAATACATACGACTTTTTGATCGCTTTTTATTGCATTTTTTTCTGGGAGACAGGGTGACTGAAAAAGTGCATTTGTGGCGTTCTTTATTTTTTTTTCAGACTAGGTTCACCGTGTGGTGTAAATAATGCACTACTTTGATAGATCGGTCATTTACGGATGCGGCGATACCAAATATGTATTTTTATTTTATGATTTAGATTTTTTTATTATAGATATGGCAAAAGGAGGGTGATTTTAACTTTTATTTTATTTTTTTAAAGTGTGAAAAAGTCGTGAAAAAGAAAAAAACTTATTACAATTTGGTATTGGCGTAATCATACTGGCCTGTAGAATTACTTTAAGACATTATTTATACTGCTCAGAGAATGCAGTGAAAAATAAAAAACAATGCAGAATTACAGATTTTGTTAATCTTGCTACTAGAAAAAATTGAATAAAAAGCGATCAAAATTTTA
Source organism: Eleutherodactylus coqui (assembly GCF_035609145.1). Lineage (NCBI taxonomy): Eukaryota > Metazoa > Chordata > Amphibia > Anura > Eleutherodactylidae > Eleutherodactylus > Eleutherodactylus coqui. The sequence goes on from NC_089845.1 coordinate 14,448,332, forward strand.
CATGTTCCTAAAAAATTAGATAAATGAAGACTGGAGTTCATCCCGCAAAAAACAAGGCCTTCTAGAGCTCTGGCAATGGAAAAATAAAATGATACGACTCTTGGAATGTGGAGACACAAAAGCAAACCTTTAAGAAAAAAAATGTTTTAAATGTACAAAAATAGCAAAACATTAAAAAAAAAACTGTATAAACTTGGTAACGCCGGAATCGTGCTGACTCAGAGAATAATGTTATCTCATTATTTATTCTGCACGCTGAATGCCGTAAAGATAAAATCCAAAAGACAAATGGCAGAATTTTTTTCTTTTTCCCCAATCTCCCTACAAATTTTTTACAAAAGTTATGCAATACATTATATATACACAAAAATGATGCCATCAAAAAATACAACTTGTGCCGCAAAAAACAAGCCCTCATATGGCTGTGTCAGTGGAAAAATGAAAAAGTTATGGCTCTTGGAACACAACTGCAAAATTAGTTGAAATTAAATGATTAGACCATTAAAAAAACCTGCCCTGGTGGGTCTGACAGGGTGGTAAGTAACCCGCCACTGAAGGGGTTAAGACATGACATTTATGGCAGTTATAGACATTTATAGAGGGCCACTACATAATTTTAAGGGGTTTCTAGGTTATCTAATAGTGGAGTTACACAGGAAAATGATCGTCCAAATAATTCCAGCCATGAGGAGCTGGAATAGTAAATTGGAAGCAGTGCTTCCATTGACTTAAATGGTAGATGAAGCCGACTATTACACTTCTGGTCACTGCAGTGACAGAGGGTCGCATGATCAGCTGATTGGCTTGGATCCTGCGCGATGTACCCCTCTGATAAACTATTGATAACCTATTCAAAGGACAGATCATCATTAGTAAAAGTCCTGGAGTACCCCTCTAAGGCAATCATTAGTACCCTCCTAAAGTCTACAGGTAGGAACACTAGTAAAACTCAGAGGGGGATCAAAAATGGCTTTTGTTAAAGTTTACAAGAACAGGCAGGCTTCTGCAAACCACCCTTCTACCAAGATCCCTCTTCAAAAGACGAAATTAGACTCCATTTTTTGGATGTCTGTGGAGAGCTTTAGAAAGCAATGTGGAATGCACCATGGTAGAAGTAGAAACCATGGCACCAATCCCTTAGTAGAACTAAACAATTAACACGCTGGAGATGGAATATTGGTTACATAAGGCTGTGGAATTTATAGGAATTTATATGGGTTTACACAAATAAATGGTTTGATAAATAAATTGTACTAACCAACCAAAACATCCATGCATTAAAATATACCATAATGCTCACGCTTTGCCATAAGGGCTCAAGCCAGAATTCCAAAAAAAAACTTTTTTACAGTCAGAGCCTTCTACATAAGATGAGTCCAAATTTAAAACATTTAAAGCTATATCTGGCAAGAGAACTGTGTTATCTCTATAAAAACCTAGCAGAAACCCTTCTGGATCAGAATGGAGAAGGAGAAGAGAGAGAGCATTCAAAAGAACTGGAAAAGCTTTAACAGTGATCGGTGACTAACAGAATGGTATTTAGCAGAGAGAATGGAAAAGTAAAAAAAAAATGAAAATAAATCACATACTGAATGGGAAGAATTAAGCTAAGCAGCACAAGTGAAAAAGACTTGGGTATACTAATAGATCACAGACTGAACATGAGTCCGCAGTGTGATGCAGCAGCAAAAAAGGCAAATACAATTGTGGATGTATAAAGAGAAAAACTTAGTCAGACCTCATCTGGTATACTGTGTCAAGTTCTGGACACCCAGATTTTAAAAAAGGCATCAACAAACTGGATCAAGTTCAGACAGCCTCTGTGGTCACACCAATTTAAAATGATTAAAACTAAAATTTTACAAGATAGATTAAGAAAAAAAAGAGACACTTCTTTAGCACACTATTAAAATGGAATCTGGAGAAAGAAAAACCATCTGCATGCAACAATAAAGACCTAAGGCCAGCAGGCTTCAACCTCACGTATGTAAGCGGATTAATAAAAGAGCACAATTTTGAGTTTAACAATGCAATATCAGTTTCAGACTGTCTTATTAACAAACACATGCAGCAATCTCACATGTGCCCAGAAAAGATGTCAATGGATCTTGCACAGATGGCAGAAGGTCATCTGGAGTGAGAAGTTCAATTTTCTACAGAACCATTTGGATGCCCGATACCACATTTGGCAGCAGCATGAAGTCATAAACCATGCTTACACTGTTGGAGTTCAACAGGCCAGTGGTGGTATTATCATCGTCAGGGGAGTGTTTTCCTGACAAGGCTTAGGACTGTTGGTCATCATCAAGCAAGAATCCCTGAATGGCGAATGCTACAGTAATGACCACGAACACCCATATCTTAGGAAATAGTGACCATAATATAATAAAGTTCCACTTGTCCTTCAATAGCCTGTTTTGTTAGGGGAAGGGCCACAAAAATACTGAACTTCAAGAAGTAAAAGTTCAATCAGTTTAGTGATGCCCTTAACCTTATTGACTGGGACAAAGAAATAAGAGTACAGACAATATGTGAGAACTTTTAAAAATCCATCTTTAACCCCTTCCAACTACAGGACTTATAGTTATGTCCTGCAGCTTCGGGGTGTGTATGAAGAGAGATCAACAGGGTGATCGCTCCTCATATAATGCGGGCACCTGCTGTTTCTTAAGGTCCATTTACACGGGACGACTGTCGGGCAAACGATGGCCGACATTCATCCCTGCGTGTCCGCGCACCCGTGCTGTCACACATGGGCTAGCAAAGCTGGTTCGCTCATGGAGTGGCCAGCAGTGGGGCAGGGTAGTGCAGGAGATTTTTCTCCCCTCTTCCCCGCCCCTCTCCATTGACTACTGAATGGTCGCTATTTAAACTAAACGATGAGCTCATTGTCCATCGTTTATACATCCATCCGTTAACCTTTAAAATGCCGCTGTCAATTCGGATGAGATGGCAGGGAGCCGTGCAGGTGTCATGGCAGACGGGGGCCTTCTGAAAGGCCCCAGGGCTGTACTGTCCAGTAGCAGTATGATTTAATGCTATTGCATTATATCATACAGTAGGAGTGATCAAGGCATTGCTAGTTGTTGTCCCCTCTAGAGACTAAACAAAAAAATAAAAACAAAATCAATAAAGTTTTACTAATTATTAAAAAAAAATAATAAAAGTTAAAAGAAAATCCTTTTGCTATATTTAAAATAAAAGAATCTAAACCCTCAAAACAAAAATACATATTTGGTATCGCTGAGTCCGTAAAAGTCCGATCTATCAAAGTAATGTATTATTTACCTTGCACGATGAACGTCATGTGAATAAAAAAAAGAAAGAACACCAGAAATGCACGCGGTCTCCAAAAACAAATGAGATCAAAAAGTTGTACGCATTCCAAAATGGTAACAACGCAAACTACACGATGTCCCGCAAAAAAAGGGGCCCTCACACAACTATGAAAATTAAATGGCTTAAAAAAAAAAGTACAGCAAAAAAACCAAAACTATATAAGTTTGGTATCACAGTAATCAAACTGACCCATAGAACAATTAGGTCCTTAGGGGAACGGTTAAAGGATCTGGGAATGTTTAGCTTGCAAAAAAGAAGGCTGAGAGGAGAATTAATAGCTGTCTACAAATATGTGAAGGGCTGTCACAGTGCAGAGGGATCCGCCCTATTCTCTTTTGCATAAGGAAAGACTAGAAGCCATGGGATGAAACTGAAAGGGAGAAGACACAGATTAAGTATTAGAAAAACTTTCTGACAGTGAGGGTGATTAATGAGTGGAACAAGTTACCACAGGAGGTGGTGAGTTCTCCTTCAATGGAAGTGTTCAAACAAAGGCTGGACAAATATCTGTCTGGGACGATTTAGTGAATCCTGCATTGAGCAGGGGTTGGACCAGATGACCCTGGAGGTCCCTTGCAGCTTTACTATTCTATGATTCCGTGAACAAAGTTATCATGCCATGTCATTTTTGTTGCAGTTTGTGCGCCGTAGAAACAAGACGCACTAAAAGATGGCAGAATTTTGTTTCTTTTTTTCATTTAACTCCACATTTTTAAAAAGTTTTTCAGCACATTATATGGTACATTAAATAGTACCATTGAAAAATGCAACTCGCAGCCGAGTTGCACTCATACATCTACATCGATCGATGAATAAAGAAGTTACAATTTTTTAAAAGGAGGGAAGGAAAAAAAAACAAAAAACTATAAATAAATAAATAAGGACCGCATCATTAAGGGGTTAATACTCAATGTGAGCACTTTTTATCGAAGGGCTCATTCAAACGGGCGTAAAAACTGTGTGTATTATACACATATTTTTTATGCGCATAGTACAAAGTGAGTAGAACCCATTGATTTCTATGGGTTTATGTATGTGTGTGGATTTACGCAGCATTAAAAAACCGCAGCATGTCCTATTTTGGTGCAATTGAAATACACATATGCGCATGTGAATGAGCCATTAGAGGAATAAAAGGGTGGCTCAATAAAAGCTGTAAAGTAGGCAATAAACAAAAACAGGAAAGCATCTAAATTACTAAAAAAAAGGCAGTGAATAAACACTAAAAAAATATAAGAAGATAAATTTTATTTTATAAAGTCTCAAACACAAGCAGCAACAGTAGAGAGAGAAAAACTCATTGTCAAAGAGAGTAAAAACTCAAAACTAAACTATATAAATATTGAGGAGGATGAAAACGGAAAGTGTTGGCCCTTTAAAAAGAATTGAGGGAAGAATTGTAGAAGGTGCTGAGAAGAAAGCAAGCCTGTTAAAAAGTTTTTTCCCCAGTGTAGTCACAGAAGAATTTGAAATGCCAGGTGAAATGCAGAGTGATAAAGTTAACTCTCCATTTAATCTCACCAACCTAAAGCCGCATGCACATGGCAGAGCCAGATTCCACATGCGTAATCCAGCCCTGGCAGCAGCGGCATCCATGCATACCAGCTTTCTTGAAACTCCATCTGTACTGCAGATAGTCTGCACTGCTCGCCGTCGAACATGCGCAGTACAGGTTTTTTTTTTAAACTCCAGCTTTTCCTGCGGAATCCGCGGCCTATCTGCAATGTCAATTGTGGAGGGGCCGCAGTTCAGACAGCTTCCATGGGCTTCAATGGAAGCCGTCCGTGCAGATATCACAGGAAAATGGAGCACGCTGCGTTTTTATTATCCGCAAGCGGAAACCGCAATTGGTTTCTGCTCATGTGCATGAAGAATCACTTTACCATAGAATGCTATGGGCAGTATTTGCTGTAGAATCTGGAGGTGTTCACCCACTCTGGATTCCGCAATTCAAATCAACTGGCGTGCATTCACTCTAACCCAGGAAGCAGTGCAGAGCAACCTTGAAAAAAAATTAAGGTTACATTCACATGGGCGATTTAAAAGTTGCGCCCAAGATTTTGGAGGCCCACAGCATTCTAGCATCCGAAAGATTCTTACCAACAGGGGGGAAATGGTTGAGGAAGTAAGGGTGGCTGGGTCCTTAGGAGATAGTGATCATGCTATTCTTGAATTTCAGATAAAAAGGGGAGGAAGACCTGAGAAAACTCAGACCTCAAGGATGGATTTCAGAAAGGCAGATATTAATGAACTCAGAAAGAGGGTAGGAGGAATCCAATAACTGGATGTTCTTAAGGACAAAAATGTCCAAGTAGTTCGGGAAATATTGCGAAATGAGATTCTCAAAGCACAATCATCAACAATCCCTAAAAGAAGGAAAAATTCGGAAGCATTTAAAGAAACCAGGATGTATGGACACAAAACTTGCATACTTCTTTAAAAACGAAGACAAATATGTTTACCAAATGGAAAGAAAAGGGAATATCTAAAGAAGAATATAATGTGGCGTGCAGAAAATGTAGTGCAAGTGTCAGAAAAGCTAAAGCTAATAATGAATTGAGGCTTACAACAGAGGCCAACAGCAATAAAAAAGGATTTGGGAGGTATGTCAATAGCAAAAGAAAAGTCAAAGATGCAATTGGATGCTTACAAGATGAAAATGGTGAATTGGTTAAGAATGATGTTGAAAAGTCTGAACTTTGAAATTCCTATTTTGTATCTGTTTTCTCTCAAAAAGTAGATGGAACATCAACTGATCTTCCCTGTGCTATTGGGGGAATAAAAGACTGCAGGCTATCTGTAAGCAGAGAGATGGTGAGTGAACACTTAACTAACTTAAATGAATTTAAGTCTCAAGGTCAAGATGAATTACATCATAGGATACTAAAGGAAGCAGCGGAGGTAATTGCTGAACCATTAGCCATAATCTTTGAAAATTCCTGGAGAACAGAAGTCCCAGGAGATTGGAAAAGGGCAAATGTTGTCCCTATCTTCAAGAAAGGGAAGAAGGTGGATTCAGGAAACTACAGGCCTGTGAGCCTGACATCTATGCTGAGAAAGATCTTTGAACAAATTATTAAACAGCATGTATGCAAGTACTTGGATGAAAATGGAGTAATTAACCAGAGCCAGCATGGGTTTGTAATTAGTATATCTTGACTTTAGTTAAGCATTTGAAAAAGTATCTCATACTATACTTATTGAAAAAATGACCAAATATGGGATTGACAAGGCAACTGTTAGGTGGATTCACAACTGGCTGAGTGATCGTACTCAACAAGTTGTCATAAATGGCTGCACATCCAAGTGGAAGAATGTCTCAAGTGGGGTACCACAAGGCTCTGTCCTAGGCCCAGTGTTATTCAACATTTTTATAAATGATCTGGAGAAGGGAATCGAGGGGAAACTGATCAAATTTGCTGACGACGCAAAGCTAGGAGAGATAGCTAGGGAAAAGAGAAAGAGAGAATATTTAAAAAGATCTAGGAAAGCTTGCACAGTGGGCAGCAATTAACAGAATGGTATTTAACAAGGAGAAATAAAAAGTCCTACATCTGGGCAAGAAAAATGAAGAAAGCACATACAGAATGGGAGGAATTGGGCTAAGCAGCACATGTGAAAAATACTTGGGTATACTAGTAGATCATAGACTGAACATGAGTCAACAATGTGATGCAGCAGCCAAAAAAGCAAACACAATTCTGGGATGTATTAAGAGAAGCATAGAGTTTAGATCACGTGTGGTAATTATCCCCCTCTACTCTTCCTTAGTCAGACCTCATCTGGAATACTGTGTCCAGTTCTGGGCACCCTACTTTAAAAAAGACATAGACAAACTGGAACTTGAAGTTCAGAGAAGAGTTACCAAAATGGTAAGCGGTCTGCAAATCATGTCCTATCAGAAACGATTAAAGGATCTGAGAATGTTTAGCTTGCAGAAGAGAAGGCTGAGAGGAGACTTAATAGCTGTCTACACATATCTGAAGGATTGTCACAGTGCAGAGGGATCAGTCCTATTCTCATTTGCACAAGGAAAGACTAGAAGCAATGGGATGAAACTGAAAGGGAGAAGACACAAATTAGATATTGGAAAAAACCTTTTGCAGTGAGGGCGATCAATGAGTGGAACAGGTGACCACGGGAGGTGGCGAGTTCTCCCATTCAACTCAGACAATTGCCACAATACGGACGGAGAAAAATGACATTCCATTGGCCAGATCTGCAGGATGGAGTAGACCTCACACATCTGTAAAGCATCAGAAGAGCTGGAGTCTTTGGTCAAGTGGTATTAGAGTCTGCAGGTTAGTAGTAACCCACACCAAAATCAGTAATTGCCAAATCCTCATTGGTGATGAAGCTGTGAACATCAGGGAAAGTGTCATTTCTACTCATGGTAAATTATCTTTCTTTAGTCCAAGCAGCACAGCCTTCGGCCTCCTGTCCTCGAGCGATATATCATTGCATTATCTGCGGCGATAATCCGCACGCGGGTAATGCAATTTCCATAGGATAACTATGGCCTGATGTACACAAGCGGAAATCTGCCGCGATTTTCCGCTTGCGTATAAAATGGCGGTGACTTTAGCATTCTCTTGCGGCTGAAATTTGCTGCGGGAAAATGCAACGCCCATGGACAAGACGGCCTTCCTTCTTAAAGGGGTTGTCCCGCGCCGAAACGGGTTTTTTTTTTTTTAAACCCCCCCCCCCGTTCGGCGCGAGACAACCCCGATGCAGGGGTTAAAAAAACAACCCCCACAGCGCTTACCTGAAACCCGGCGGTCCGGCGTCTTCATACTCACCTGCTGAAGATGGCCGCCGGGATCCTCTGTCTCCATGGACCGCAGGGCTTCTGTGCGGTCCATTGCCGATTCCAGCCTCCTGATTGGCTGGAATCGGCACGTGACGGGGCGGAGCTACACGGAGCTACACGGAGCCCCATAGAGAAGAGGAGAAGACCCGGACTGCGCAAGCGCGGCTAATTTGGCCATCGGAGGGCGAAAATTAGTCGGCACCATGGAGACGAGGACGCCAGCAACGGAGCAGGTAAGTATAAAACTTTTTATAACTTCTGTATGGCTCATAATTAATGCACAATGTATATTACAAAGTGCATTATTATGGCCATACAGAAGTGTATAGACCCACTTGCTGCCTCGGGACAACCCCTTTAATAAAAAATAGATTTTGTTAAGTAGACCTTGAATCTGGTCTTTTACTTGATAATAATTTTCCAAAGCGCCAACATGTTCTGCAGCGTTTTACAAGTCAGAGGGAACTGTCAAAATAAGGGCTTACGGACTAGGAAGAAATAGGCACAAATGTCTCCTGCATCAGACAGAAATGTGACGGACATTCCCCTCTAGTGATATTACATTAACAGCTCTTAGTGCTCCTTCACACTGGCGATTACAATATCGCTGTGAGAATATTCAGTTAAATTTGCAGTTTTGCTTATGAGATGTCTAAGGGCTCCTTCACACTGGCAAACACAATGTCGCCACGAGAAAATCACGGCAAAAACCACAATTTTGCTCATGAGATGTCTGAACGTCAGCAATGCTTTTTCTTGCAAAAATATCGCTGCCATCTGTGATTTTCTCATGATAGACAATAGGAGTTTCTAATGTTAAAACCAGATCACACGAAAATCGCAAGTTTGTGCGTTGTGATGCAATAAAACAAAGGTTCCATAGGTAAGCATGGGAAATAAAACAAAAGCAAAAAACTAAGAAAGATAGGACAGGCAGCAAGTGGAAACATCGCAGATGTGAATGAAGCCATTGCAAAGCATAGCTTTCATACTTCTGTGTTTTTACTCGCTCTCGCAAAAATCTCACGATTTTCTTGCAAGTGTGAAGGCACCCTTAGGGTTCACTCACATGGTCATAGGTTTGCTGCATGTTTTTTACATCCATACTGCACAGTGCTAAAAGTCTATTGCCTTACAATGGGTCATTCAGAACTGTGTATTAAATGTGTGAAAACACAGCATGACCTATTTTGGAGCTTTGTGGTGGGAGGGGAGTAGATAGTCCCAGCTGATCACCTATTGTGAATGGTGGGCCCTGTGTCATCTACATATAGGTGTCACCTGTCTATGATGTCAATGAGATGACTGATGTAAAGGTTTTCTACAGATCAGGATGTACCAGACTAGTATTAGGCTCTGTGGTCACTGTGCAGGGAGGAGGAGGTGAGCTGTGACTATTGTGAATGGTGGGTCCTGTGTTATGTACATATAGATATCATCTCTCAGTGTAATCCTGCCTGTGATGTCAGTGAGATGACTGATGTAAATGTTCTCTACACATCAGGTAGTGACAGACTAGTATTTGGATTAGTGGTGAATGTGCAGGAGGGGGAGGAGGTGAGCTGTGACTACTGTGAATGGTGGCTTCTGTGTTATCTATGTTATCTACATATAGGTGTCACCTCTCAGTGTAATCCTGTATGTGAGGTCAGTGAGATGACTGATGTAAAGGGTCTATACAGATCAGAAAGTAGCAGACTAGTATTAGGCTCTGTAGTCAGTATGCAGGGAGGGGATGAGGTGTGCTGTGAATGGTGGGTCCTGTGCTATGTACATATAGGTGTCACCTCTCAGTGTAGTCATACCTGTGACGTCAGTAAGACTACTGTAAAGATTTCTCTACTAATCAGGAAGCAACAGACTAGCATTAGGATCTTTGTGAAAAGTGCAAGATTTTAGGAGTTTTTAAAAAAAATCTAGACAGTGATTAAAAACTTAAAAAAAAAATTCTATAAAAAAAAAAGTTTAAACACAAAAATGTCATTTGGATAATTTTCTGATAACACATTTCCCTTAAAACAAAACCAAAGTGCTATCTGCAATACCTGTGGTATAACCAATTGTAAGTAGGAATATCTAATACATCCTTGGTTGCTGAAGTGCCTCTCTGCAAGGATATAGGAGATATTGTTATTTTTAATTCATTATTAATACTTCTCACCAAAATTTACTGCAGTGATGGAGATGCAGCCCCACTACACCTTCAGGCCTCTTTCAAACGTGCGTCGTTTTGACGCTGACTAGGTGCGTAAAAAAATTGCATCTAAAGTATCCATGTGTTAGATCTGCTACCCATGTCTGCCAACCTCTTGTGCTTCCGGGCAGACATGTGTATCGCTCTGCTCGTCCTGTGCGTATGGACTCTATATGTCTGTTTAATACCAGCACTGAAAGAGTTAACCAGTTCTCTGGCTCTCACCCCAGCTGTGGGGTTAATAGGCATTACTTTCCTATTTAAGCTTGTCTGGGGGCACTTCTCCCTTGCCTGAGAGTTGTTGTGTGTTTGGTTTCTAACACCCAGCTTTCCTAGGTCGCCTGTATCTGTATTCTGTTTATTGGTTGCCTCCCCGTCTCTGCACCTTTTGCGGTTTGTGTGTTTGGCTCTGTCATCCTGCATAGCCTCCCTACGCTGGTCTTCTCAGTCTGCTCTTTGTCTATGTATGTTTTTTGCTTCCTGACGTTTGTATCTTAGCTTGTTGTGAGCTTGCTCTAGTCACCCAGCATTGCCATCCTGTATTTTACGTTGGTCAGTTGTCAGACCCTGTTCCTGTCCTTGTTTGTGTCTTTGTGTACATCTGTCTGCTGGCAGATCCGGTCTTGGTACCGCTCCCAGCTCTGTGGTTTGTACAGCCCCGTCCTGTGCTATTGGTGCCTCCTGTGTCCTGTCAGGAATAGCCAGCCCGAGGTGAAGACCGTGGGGTCATCCTTGTCAAGATGCCAGCAGGGTATCTTCCTGTTTAGCAAAAGGGCAATATTTGTTAGGTACTGTTGTACCTTGACGCCACTGGAAGTGCTGGGTTTACACCACTGTTAGGCTGCTTGACAGCCAGGTGATTCCCCCACTTCCTGAATGGCTGGGTGCCAGCCACATTGGGAGGGGGGAATGGAGCAGCAGGGGAGAAGGCACAGCAGCGGCGGTGCCGGGGACCGAGAGCGCCAGAGCAGCAGGGGAGAAGGCAGAGCAGCGGGCCAACAGCAGAGACTCCTGCAGCGCAGGGAAGCATGACAGCAGGGGATGGAGGGTGACGGCAGAGAGCGGAGGATCAGCAGGGGAGATTGCACAGCATTAGAGGTGAGCGCTGGCATCGAGATTGCAGGCATCGGGACTGGCGGCGCTGCTGGCAGGAAGGGGGGGTAAGGTTAACACACAGGCGCCTAATGGGGAGGAGGCGGGACGGGCCAGGAGCAGTGCACTGAGCTCCCACCCCCTCTCTGCCTCTCGGCACTATTTGCAATGGGAGGGGGCGGGACGGGGCAGGAGCAGTGCACTGAGCTCCCACCCCCTCTCTGCCTCTCGGCACTATTTGCAATGGGAGGGGGCGGGACGGGGCAGAACTTAGCTCTGCTCCCATCCCGCCCCTCCCATTGCAAACAGTGGCGCGGGGCGGAGAGGGGGTGGGAGCTCAGTGCACTGCTCCTGGCTCGTCCTGCCCCCCCCCCCCCCCCGCAGAGAGGGGCAGCATATATAGGCCGGGCATAAAAACCTGTCCAATATACGCATGTTTGAATAAGCCCTCAAGCCTATACCGAAAAAAACTGCAGTAATAAGTAGCTGCAACTGCCAAGTGTATATGAAATATCACTACTGCAGCCCAATTAAGGCCACTCTCACACAGGTATTAGTAAAAACTCTGTATTTTTGAATTATGTTTTCAACAGAGTTTTAAACGCACCCCATCATTGCAATGGGTGGTGCAGTGCATTAAAAATAGCTGAAATGCACTAAAATAGAGCAGACAGTGTTTGAATAGTGCTGCGTTCGAAATTCCGTGCTCAAACACTCATCTGAGAAACCCCATTGAAATCAATGGAAGCAGTTTACAGCAATTTTAGCAGAAGTTTCAAACGTTGCACTAAACGCTGTAAAAACACCTGTGTGACAGCAGTCTTAACAACATCTGCACTAAGAACAGAAACAATGGCGCTGGACTGCAGAGGGAATTTAGTTTGTCATTTTTAAGAATTTCATATCCTCTCCTCATTTTTTATAACATTAAAAAGGTACTGGTGCATCTTGTCTCCACCAGAACTGTGGGTGGAGACGTGGGTTTGTCGGGGTGGAGTTATAGGGAACGCCCACAGTTGGCAATTGGCTGCCTGAATGGGGCTGAGGAAAGCGGCTGATGGGAAGAGAGAGAGAGCGGGGTGGACGGCATTACAGATTGCAATGCTGATGGGAGTCCGGCAGGTAGTGATATCTGGGGATGGAACCGGCCTTCAGCCTATGTTTACCTACATGCATATGATGGTGGTGCCGGCTTCAGCGGCGGTGCCTCCATCCATCCAGCCAGGTGACAGCATGGCCGCCTTAAGTGGTGGAGGAGTATAGCAGAACGCATTACAGCAGATATGGGAGGGCGAGGGGGTGACTGGCAGCGCCGGAGCCAGGAGGGGAGAAGGGAGAGCGGTGGCGAGAGTGACAGGACCCGGGAGGGGAGATGATGGTAGAGCAGCGGCAAGTGTTACAGCGGGGTCCTGAGCTATGATGGCGGGGCCAGGAGCAGATATGGCAGGCCGGCGCAACCACACTGACAGTACTGCTAGCAATACGCTAGCAGCTAAACAAGGAGCCCAGCGGGGCCGGATTCTTTTGACAGCTTGTGACTGGGGAGGAATGTCGGCAATCGGCAGCTGTGGGCATTCCCTATAACTCCACCAGGACAATCCCAGGACTACACCCATAGTACCGGGGGAGACAAGATGCACCAGTACCACATTGGAAAACCCTTTAAGCATAAGCTGGAATACTGAAAGGTTGGAAGATGAAAATAGTAAATATTGTCTTTAAGGGTCAATTCTTTGAAAAGAAAAATAAACATATCAAGAATGTGTGGGGAAAAAACACATCATCTAATCATTAGTAGTCACAATTCTGACCAGTTCTGATGAGCACTGGGCTCATCAGAATAACACCTCAAAAACTGCTTGTTGGACCCAAAATTCCAAGCGTGACCAGTGGACACCTGCTGCAGAAGGGAGCACAGCATTGCTGCCAACAGAACTATTTGATGAGGATTTTGGTGCATACCAAAATCCTCATCAAATTTGCTATCATTCTGCTTGTAATGCATGTGTGTGGGATTTTTGTGATTGTTCTCAGCAAGAGAAACCACGTAATCTTGTAGATAGGATACCTTTTAATGGCTAACAAAAATACATGATGTAATAATAGCGAGCTTGCGAACCAACGCAGGGTTCTTCTTCAGGCTAGTGGAAGCTCGCTATTATTACATCATGTATTTTTGTTAGCCATTAAAAGGTATCATATCTACGTCGTTTCTCTTGCTGAGAACAATCACATTTTGCTCTACTGGCTAACACGGTACCAGATCTTTGTTTTCATTATATGTGGGATTTTTGTAACGCCATTCACACGTGCTGGAAAGTAATCCATGCTGATTGTTGCCTGTGCCAAACAAAAAATCCAAGGATAAATATGCTTCATACACTGAAAAAGCAGAGGATTAGAACCAGCAGATTATTTGTTGGAAAACCATATAAATTATGTAATAAATTATTCTCAATACAATAAAAAGGTGATTAAAACAGATCAACAATCCCTATAGCAAACCACCATGCAGCTGACTACTATCTGATATTAGAAGCTAAGGTTACATCAGACATACAAGCAAAAATCAACAGTAATCGTTCCATGTAAAAGCAGCCAACAATCGTTTAAATAGTTTGCTTTTCATTCGGTATTCACTTTATTTTGCAGGCATTTAAAGCATCACTGGCGTGCTCATTCAGTGCCCATTCACTTATGGAACGAATGGGAACGACTGAACGATCAAATGCTGAATCTGTCGGTACAATCAGGTTGCCCCAGTGAACTTCGCTCATTGAAACGATCTATCTTTTGGGGTACACGCATCTGCAGATCTGGTTCCCTTGCTCAACCACATAGCAACAATTGGCATCTAGAAGTTTTCCTTCTTATCACACAGTGGGGGAGGGGCAGCTGAGATGGGGGGCACCGGCCATCTGGACTGCACATTGTGCTCTTCCTCGTTCTAAGGTTCTTCATCCACAGTGGCCCCATAACTGCCTTGCACGTCCCCTAACCCACATCAGCGGTCCCTTCTGCAGGAGCCGCTGAGTCTCCCACCTACAGCCCCCCCAATGCCCCATCATCTGTGCGAGCAGTACGGCTGTCGGCATCACTCACCCGCAGCCTCAGGGAGCAGCACGGCGACGAGCAGAAGCGAGAGTCCGGGCAGTCCTGGAGCGGCCGCTGCCGACATGACCGGCACACAAGCGGAGACCATCACATCACATCGGCGCTGTGCAGCCAGTGTCCCATCTCGCTTCCTTCCTTCTCCTCCTCCTCTTCCCCTTCCCTTCACTCCTCCTCAGAGTCCGGGTTTCTTTATTCTCCCCCTCTTCTTCCCTCTCCTATCAGTAAGAAGTTAGTTTGTGTCCAGCTGTAGGAGTCCCAGAAGTTACTTTGTGCGCAATTGTAGCAGTCCCAGAAGTTACTTTGTGTCCAGCTGTAGCAGTCCCAGAAGTTACTTTGTGTCCAACTGTAGGAGTCCCAGAAGTTACTTTGTGTCCAGCTGTAGGAGTCCCAGAAGTTACTTTGTGTCCAGCTGTAGGAGTCCCACAAGTTCCTTTGTGTCCAGCTGTAGGAGTCCCACAAGTTACTTTGTGTCCAGCTGTAGCAGTCCCAGAAGTTACTTTGTGTGCAATTGTAGCAGTCCCAGAAGTTACTTTGTGTCCAGCTGTAGGAGTCCCACAAGTTACTTTGTGTCTAACTGTAGGAGTCCCAGAAGTTACTTTGTGTCCAACTGTAGGAGTCCCAGAAGTGTCCAGCTGTAGGAGTCCCAGAAGTTACTTTGTGTCCAGTTGTAGGAGTCCCAGAAGTTACTTTGTGTCCAGCTGTAGGAGTCCCAGAAGTTACTTTGTGTCCAGTTGTAGGAGTCCCAGAGGTTACTTTGTGTCCAGCTGTAGGAGTCCCAGAAGTGTCCAGCTGTAGGAGTCCCAGAAGTTACTTTGTGTCCAGCTGTAGGAGTCCCAGAAGTGTCCAGCTGTAGGAGTCCCAGAAGTTACTTTGTGTCCAGCTGTAGGAGTCCCAGAAGTTACTTTGTGTCCAGCTGTAGGAGTCCCAGAAGTTACTTTGTGTCCAGCTGTAGGAGTCCCAGAAGTTACTTTGTGTCCAGTTGTAGAGTCCCAGAAGTTAGTTTGTGTCCAGTTGTAGAAGTCCCAGAGGTTACTTTGTGTCCAGCTGTAGGAGTCCCAGAAGTTAGTTTGTGTCTAGTTGTAGGAGTCCCAGAGGTTACTTCGTGTCCAGTTTCTGCTTTCAGCATGCTCCACTTTTCTTTGCCCGTTTTATCCCCTTTAACCAACTGATAAGACAGCCTTGTACATGAAAATATCACTCTAATCAGTGTGCCTTAAAAAAGTGACATTACAACAATTCAAGCCTTTAATAAAGTACAAAAACAAAAAGTAAGGGTGAAAAAACTACCAGACAAAAATAAGGTAATATATTACACTGCTCAAGCATTTAGTGAGTATTTATCATGTCAGCAACACACTATCAATAAGGTACCATAAGCATAGATAAAACTAGCATAACCTCATATACCAGGTATCATGCATATAGTAAACAGTATTTAGCCAATTGCCTGGAATTACCTCAAAATACCCCTATAGCTGCTGTTAGCAGCAAACGTGCATGGGGTAAAATGATAATAATGGAAAACCATATTTCAGCAATCAAGGCTCGATATTGTGCTAACCAATATCTGAATTTGCCTCGGATGCAAGGCATATTTGTATCAAAAATGTCTTGCATCACTCCAGGGAAGTAGCGATCCTGACAGCCGTGGCGGAGGATCACAGACTTTCTCCCATTGCTTTCAAATGGGGAAACCTTGCACCAGACTGCATGCACCTAGCATGTGGTATGATGCTCCCGCTGGCCCTATTAAAATCAATGGGAGATGCAATGCGAGGCTACACACAGACATAGGGCTGCAGAGACCTCGTAGCTCCTGTATATAATTAGATTTGTATGGCTGATATAAGTTATACATCTGTATATTTTCCAGCAAGATAATGCTCAGCTGCACACACAAGGGGGTTAAAGGAGTCCTCCACAACATTGCCACACTTCTGTGGCCTGCCTGCTCACCAGATTAATATATGGAACCATCTGAAACACTAAATTCGCTAGGACAATATAGAGGCTCAGTAACAGCAAATGTGGAGCGATATGCGGCAGGATACCAGACGGAACCTTTATACCTCTATGACGAAGTGTATCACTTCTTATATCCAAGCTAGAGGCTGTACAACAGAGTACAAGAGCCTCCATGCCCACCCGTATCACAGCTTGTATCCAAGCTAGAGGTGGTACAAAAGGGTACTAGAGCCCACCTGTCTCCCATCTTGTATCCAAGATGGAGGTGGCCCAACGGGGTACTAGAGCCTCCATGCCCACCCATATCACATTTTGTACCCACGCTGGAGGCAGACCAACAGAGTACTAGAGCTGCCATACCCGTCCATATCAAATCTTGTAGCCAAGCTAGAGGCAGTACAAGTTACTAGAGCCCCTGTGACCATCCATTTTACATCTTGTTTCCAAGCTAGAGGTGGTACAATGAGGTACTAGAGCTTCCATCCCCATCTGTATCACATTTTGTATCCAAGCTAGAGGCAGTACAGCAGGGTACTGGAGCCTCCATGCCCCCCTTAGAAGATCTTTTATAAAAGCAAGAGTTGGTAACAACAGGGTACTAGAGCCTCCATGTCTACCTGTATCACAACTTGTATCCAAGCTATGGGTGGTATAACAGGGTACTAGAGTCTCCATGCTCTCCCGCATCACATCTTGTATCTAAGCTAGAGGCGTCCCAACAGGGTACTAGAGCTTCCATGCCTGCCCATATTACATCTTGTATCCAAGGTAGAAGTGCCCCAACAGGGTAATGCAGCTTCCATGCTTGACTATATCACATCTTATATCCAAGCTAGAGGTGGTACAACAGGGAACTAGAGCTTCCCTGCCTGTATGTATCACATCTTGTATCCAAACTAGAGGCGCCCTAACAGGATACTAGGGCTTCCATACCCGTTCGTATCACATTTCCTATCTAAACTAGAGGCAGTTCAACAGGATATTAGAGCCTCCATCCCCACCCATATCACATCCTGGATCCAAGCTAGAAAAGGTGAAAAGCCAGCTCCTCAAAAAATTCATAAAATTATAAAATGCTAGATACCATGTGATATCATAGAATCATAGAATGGTAGAGTTGGAAAGGACCTCCCGAGTCATCTGGTCCAATCCCCTGCTCAGTGCAGGATTCACTAAATCATCCCAGACAGATATTTGTCCAGCCTTTGTTTGAGCACTTCCATTGAAGGAGAACTCACCACCTCCCGTGGTAACCTGTTCCACTCATTGATCACCCTCACTGTCAGAAGGTTTTTTTCTAATATCTAATTTGTGTCTCCTCCCTTTCAGTTTCATCCCATTGCTTCTAGTCATTCCTTGTGCAAATGAGAATAGGGCGGATCTCTCTGCACTGTGACAGTCATTCATATATTTGTAGACAGCTATTAAGTCTCCTCTCAGCCTTCTTTTTTGCAAGCTAAACATTCCCAGATCCTTTAACCATTCCTCATAGGACATGATTTGCAGGCCGCTCACCATCTGAGATAGGAAGATGAGACGTTACATTTATTCCACATCCTCTCCACTGATGCCAACAGACTTCTTACATCAGTATTTCAAGTTCTGTAAGCCTTTCAAAAAGAAGGATTTCCGTTGTGCCTCAAACCAGTCATCCGTAGCAGCCATGGCACCAGAAATGGTGTGAAATTTGGTACCCTTGAGATGTTTCTTCAGGTTTGGAAACAGATGATAGTCGGAGGGAGCTAGATCTAGTGAATAAGGCGGGTGGTCAACCAGCTGGAGGCCTAGCTCCACCAGTTTTGTCGTGGTCGCTTGTGCAGTGTGAGCGGAGGCGTTTGAACAGCTTGCCGCACCTTTTGGCCTTCAGAGCTGCCTTTATTTGGTCCAAAAGTTCAATGTAATACCTTGCATTGATGGTGGAAGTTATCCCAGAACACAGACGCCATCAACTTAGTGGCTGATTTTTGCACCCTGAACTTCTTTGGGTGAGGAGAACCACTGTGCCTCCACTCTTTTTTGATTCAAATAGATTTTATTGCATATATCAGACAACCAGTGTTAATTTTCTGCATTAATCATGAAAAAATCAGATATAACTTTCGTAAACTTTTGAAAGAATATAAAGATCGAAGGGAGAAGTAAGGTAGGTCTGGGGGAGGAGCGTTTATCCCTAGTGGGGTTTGACGAGACAATTATGTCTCGTGCTAGCTACTTCTTTCGCATTCCCTCTACCTCGGCTACCTTTGGGATTCGTTGTGGCGAGGCTTGTTACGGCCCCCACCTTGAGTATAGCAAGTTGTTCTCCCTTTGACTATGTGGAACTTAACTCTCTTAACACACTGAAGGGGGGGGGGGCTAGAGGAGAGAGGGGGGGGGGAGAAACGAGAAGAGCTGCTGTGTGGGGCCCCTTGCGGTTCTGCTTTATGGTCTCATCTGCTTATCCCTTGGCCTATTGCCTAGTCCAGCAAGCCTTGGGCTACCCACTTTTTAAGATTGTCTGAGCCTCTGAACGCCACCCATGGCTGCCAAGTCTTGAGGGTGGTTTCCCAAGTCTTGGGATCGTCAGCCCCCATTTCGTCATATCTCATAAGGGTGTGGAGTTCCTCCACCCACATGCCTCTAGTGGGGGTGGTTGGAGAACGCCAGAACCTCGGTATTAGCCTTCTTACTGCTATTATAAAGTACCTTAGTAGGCCTGTTTTGGCATCTTTCACCGACCCTGGGAATAGCGAGAGTAGGGCTAGTTTTGGGTTTATCGACAGCCCTGTGTGGTTGATGTGGTTAAAGAGAGTTGTCACCTCATTCCAGAGGGAGGCCACTGGTTGGTAGTCCCACCAGATGTGTATCATTGTGCCGCTGCTCTCGCCACACCTCCAGCACATGGGTGAGGACTGAGGGAAGATCTTCTGCAGCAGGTCAGGTGTCCTATACCACCTTGTGACTAGCTTGTAATTGAGGTCTTGGATCCTGCCCGCTGAGGAGAGTTTATGTGTGAGGGCCCATACTTTATCCCAGTCCTCCTCTGTGAGAATGGTGTCAAGTTCTGTTTCCCATGCCTCTTTGTAATTCAGGGTCTCGTCCTCTGTCTCACGGTCCAGCAGTATCTTGTATAATCTAGAGATCAAGTGTCTCTGGTTTGTGGTTGATAAGCAGAGTTGTTCAAATGCCGTAAGTGGCGCTGTCAGGTTGTCTTTCGGTGTCAGCGAGCTCACAAACCCCCATAGTTGCAGGTATTGAAGCCAGGACCCTGGCTGATGGGAGTTCTGTCCCAGTATCTCTGTCATGGGTTTTAGGCCTTCTTGAGTCATGACATCTCTCAGTCTGGGGATCGGTCTGACTGGGAGAGATAGGAGCCTCTGGTGTAGTAAGGTGGCTTCAAATTGGGGGTTAATTGCGAGTGGGGTTAGAGGGCCTGGTATTGTGACCAGTCCAAAGTTGTGCGCCATATCTGCCCATGTCTTAATTAGTTGGAGACCAAAAGGGGAGATATTTGGGATGGATTTTATCAATCTCAGGGGGATCCATAGCGCTCCGTCAAGCCCGTCTGGTTCGCCTGCATGTTCCATTTCTACCCAGAGTCTTGTACTCCTATTTTTGATGATGTCGAGGGCGCAGTTTGCGATGTTGGCTTTGTGATAGAGGGAAAAGTCCGGGAGGCTCAGGCCTCCCCTCTCTTTTTCCCTTGTTAGTATAAAGAAACGTAGTCGCGGCTTGCGGCCCCTCCATATGAAGGCAGTGATTAAGGATTTGACTTTTTTGAAAAATGCTCTCGGAAGCCCAATCGGGATGGTTTGACAGAGATACAAGAATCTGGGCAGCACGTCCATTTTTATCGCGTTGACCCGGCCATTCCAGGAAAGATACAGGGGTCTCCACTTCCCCAGTTCCTTCTCGAGATTTTCTATAAAGGGGATGAAATTTAGTTTGTAGGCTAGTGAGGGCTCTGTCGGGATCATGACTCCCAGGTACTTTATGTGCGAGCTGACCCACCGGAAAGGGAGTGCCCGTCCCAGTTGGGAGACCTCGGCCTGCGGAAGCGAAATGTTAAGGGCCTGTGATTTCTGGGTGTTTACTTTATAATTGTTGACCCTCCCGAATCTTTCAAATTCCCTTAATAGTACAGGCATGCTGACTCGGGGGTTGGACAGGTATAGGAGTAAGTCGTCAGCAAATATGGCCATTTTGTGTTCTGTGGGCCCGATCGTGAGTCCTTTGATCGATTCGTTACTACGAATGGCATTGGCTAAGGACTCCATTGTCAGTATGTATAAGAATGGTGAGAGTGGGCACCCCTGCCTAGTCCCGTTATTTATTTGAAGAGATTCGGATAACGCACCGTTTACCCTAATCCTGGCAGTTGGCTCTCAGTATAATGCCATGATTCTCTGAAGCATACGCGGGCCCAGGCCGATTCTTTCCAGTGTAGCAGAGAGGAAGGTCCAACTCACCCTATCAAACGCCTTTTCGGCATCGATTGCCAGAAGGCAGAGAGGGTTTTTTGCTGATTTTGCCCTAGCTATTAGGGACATCGTTTTGATGGTGTTGTCCCTTGCCTCTCTGCCTGGGACGAAGCCAACCTGCTCAAGATGGATCAGATGTGGGATTGTGTTTTGGAGTCTATTGGCTATCAATTTGGCAAACATTTTGATCTCTACGTTTATTAATGAGATAGGCCTGTAACTTCCGCAGGCCGAGGGGTCTTTGCCCTGTTTGAGAATAATTGTTATGTGGGCCTGTAGTGCTTGTCTGGGGAACGGTTGGCCCCTGTTAATTGCGTTGAATGCGTCGAGGGCTATTGGTACCAGTTCTTCCGCGAAAAGTTTATAGAATCTGGCCGTATAGCCGTCTGGCCCTGGGCTTTTGCTAACCTTCAGGTTTTGAATTATGTCTAGCAGTTCTTGGAGTGTGAAGTCTGTTTCTAGGTCTTCTGCCTCCCTATCCGTCAGTCTTTTAGGGGTATGTTCAGATAGGTATGCGTCTACCTCCTCTCTATGTGGCGGTGTGGCGGTTTGGGGGTCGGAGTCGATATTATACAGTTTGCTATAGTAGGATTTGAATTCTTCCAGGATGTCCATGGTGTTATGGACCATGTGTCCCCTGTGTGATTGGATTTTGGAAATGTACGTGAGTGGGGTCTTGTGGTGGAGGGTTTTGGCTAGATGGCTCCTGCATTTATCTCCGTATTCGAAAGATCCCCTATTAAGCTTGTCCCTGAGCGCCAGTGAGCGTTGATCAAGGATCTCTAGGATCTGTTGCCGAATGGTGGAGATCTCTGCTCTTAGAATGTTGTTTTGTTGGTTTTTATTGGCTGTCTCTTTACTTCTCAGCTTGGATAATAGGCCCAGCAGGGTGCCCGCTCTCTCTTTTTTAAGCCTGGAGCCTTGCGAGATAAGCACTCCTCTTAGAATACCTTTAAGTGCTTCCCACTTTATCGGGGCGGGTGTTTGGTCTGCCTGGTGAGTCTCTTTGAAGTCTTCAATCGACTTCTTGATTGCTGCTACACAGATGGGGTCTTTAAGGAGGTTATCATTAAGCCTCCATGACTGGCATTTTGGGGTTGTCCCCAAGCCTGCCAGGCCTCCATACACTGGTGAGTGGTCCGACCAGAGAAGGTCTCCGTGTGAGCAAGTCGGGGCGCTGTCAAGAAGGCAATGTGAAATTAGGAGGTGGTCAATCCTGCTATAGGAGTTGTGAGTCGCTGAGTGGAAAGTGTAGTCTCTCTCCTCTGGGTGTAAGATTCTCCAGAGGTCTATCAAGTGTAGTGTGTCTAGCTTTTTTTGAGTGTGCGTATCGCTGCCCGTGAGACAGAGAACTTACCTGATGTAGTATCGATCGCGGGATCTAGTACCATGTTGAGGTCCCCCCCTAAGATTATCCTGGTACCTCCTGAGAAATCGGCCAAGGCGTTCAGGGCTCTTGTCGCTGCTGGGACTTGGTTCTGGTTGGGAAGATATAGGTTAGCAAAGGTGATAACAATGCCCGTTATTTCTATCTTGAGAAAGATTTATCTGCCATTGGGGTCGATCAGGGAGTCTATGTGTTGGTATTGAAGAGATCTATGTAGGGCGATCGAGACCCCCCCCCCCTGCCTTCCTTGCGGGGTCGGGGCCATGAATCCACATTGGGTATTGAGAGGAGGTACAGGTGGGTACACTTCCTGCTTTAAAATGAGTCTCCTGGAGTAGGGCTACCATCACCCTCTTTTTGTGTAGGTGATATAGGAGTTGTCTCCTTTTCTGAGGGCTGTTTAGGCCTTTGGTGTTAAATGAGCAGAATGTTAGATTAGCAAAAGTCACAGTGGCCTATGAGTCCTTATAAAGTTTTAACAATTTTTTCACCGACAAGAACTTTACTGATACTAAAACTTAAATTTTAATTAATTTTCATTAAAAAAGAGTCATATGCAAATCTATACAAAAAAAGGTCTTGAAAACTACTTATTCGTCCCTTCAATGTTTAGGACATAACTACAGTGGCTGTCACCATCTTTTATATGAAGGCAACCCTTCTCTTCTTTTTCAATACCCAGAACGAGACTCTGGGTGTTGGTTAAACAAGGTGTTAGTACTCAATGTTATACTTTCTACGTGTATGCACCGTCTCATCTGGACATATCACCCTTGTTTGGGAGCCAATGTAATTCTGATGTTTTACAATCAAATTTATGGCTATATATACGTATGAGACTTTATTCAATCAACGAGTCTCTTTACATCCATCAACGCGTTTCTATGACACTATATCAGCGTGTCATTTCATCAGGATGGACTGGTTGCGTACATTCAAATTCGTACACCTCTTTAATTTGAAATCGTGTTTTTGAAATCGATTTTACTTATAGAGCCCCAGTAGACTGCACTGATAGTGTCAGATCAGGGTTCAGCGCGTCAAACCAGAGGAAACGCTGATACTTTATTAAAGGCAGTCCTCTGGTTTGTTAACGCTAGGTGCTCACTACTCCTCTTGAGACCCAACAAATATTGGGTAAATGCACATGTCTACAATTGATGTAAGTAGACAGCTAGTGTATCAGCCCCTGCTCACTATAATTATAGCATATGCAGGCTGCTCCAGGTAAATGCACGTTTGTTTTTACAAACAATGCAAACCCACATTTATGGGGCATGTAGAGTAAAAGAGAGCCCACATTAAAGTGGCCAAATTAGTCCAATTACAGCCGCAATCGTGCGGTAGGAAGAACTTGAAAAGCCCACATTTACGGGGCAGAAGAGTATAGAAGCCCACATTTACGGGGCAGAGGAGTTAGAGAGCCCACATTTACGGGGCAGAGAAAAGAAGGTTAGAGCCACGTTGGCCGCGATGTTTCGCTAGCAGCCAGCGTGACCATAGTGAGACAGAGCTCTGTCTCACTATGGTCACGCTGGCTGCTAGCGAAACATCGCGGCCAACGTGGCTCTAACCTTCTTTTCTCTGCCCCGTAAATGTGGGCTCTCTAACTCCTCTGCCCCGTAAATGTGGGCTTCTATACTCTTCTGCCCCGTAAATGTGGGCTTTTCAAGTTCTTCCTACCGCACAATTGCGGCTGTAATTGGACTAATTTGGCCACTTTAATGTGGGCTCTCTTTTACTCTACATGCCCCATAAATGTGGGTTTGCATTGTTTGTAAAAACAAACGTGTATTTACCTGGAGCAGCCTGCATATGCTATAATTATAGTGAGCAGGGGCTGATACACTAGCTGTCTACTTACATCAATTGTAGACATGTGCATTTACCCAATATTTGTTGGGTCTCAAGAGGAGTAGTGAGCACCTAGCGTTAACAAACCAGAGGACTGCCTTTAATAAAGTATCAGCGTTTCCTCTGGTTTGACGCGCTGAACCCTGATCTGACACTATCAGTGCAGTCTACTGGGGCTCTATAAGTAAAATCGATTTCAAAAACACGATTTCAAATGAAAGAGGTGTACGAATGTGAATGTACGCAACCAGTCCATCCTGATGAAATGACACGCTAATATAGTGTCATAGAAACGCGTTGATGGATGTAAAGAGACTCGTGGATTGAATAAAGTCTCATACGTATATATAGCCATAAATTTGATTGTAAAACATCAGAATTACATTGGCTCCCAAACAAGGGTGATATGTCCAGATGAGACGGTGCATACACGTAGAAAGTATAACATTGAGTACTAACACCTTGTTTAACCAACACCCAGAGTCTCGTTCTGGGTATTGAAAAAGAAGAGAAGGGTTGCCTTCATATAAAAGATGGTGACAGCCACTGTAGTTATGTCCTAAACATTGAAGGGACAAATAAGTAGTTTTCAAGACCTTTTTTTGTATAGATATGCATATGACTCTTTTTTAATGAAAATTAATTAAAATTTAAGTTTTAGTATCAGTAAAGTTCTTGTCGGTGAAGAGAATGTTAGATTAACCATCTAGCTTTTGGCGTGTGGGTGTTCCAAGGCCTCTCGTTTCTCCCCGGGTGGGTGGGCGGGAGGGAGGGAAGGTGAGGAGGGAGGGAATGGGGGGACACGTTAGGCAATAACACTTGGGAAGGGCATGGGGCAAGAACACTGTTAACAACAAACAGAGAAGAAAAGAAAGGGGAAAGACAAAAGAAAAGAAAAAAAAGGGGGGTGGGTCTCCTGGAGACCCCGTTAACTAGAAGTTCGTCTAACATTGGCGACGTGTAACAGCTTAAATTAGCTGTGTACCCTAGGTGGGAGAGTGGGAGCCAGAGAGAGGTGTGCTCTCCTCCCCGCCACTCGACCCACTGTCAATTGTAGATCCGCGAATTTCCTGTCGCAGAGCTGTTGAGTATGTCCGTGAGCATACCCAGACCCGGCCGAACATAACTTCCCCCCCCCCCCCCGTTGTTGTAGGCTAATTGCCTCTGCTTCTAATGGGTGTGGGTTTTCGAAGAGAGGGGGGGATAGGTGGGAAAAGAAAAAGATCAGCGTAAGAGCAAGTACGGTCAGTAGGAGGGAGCAGGTTCAGTGGCTTCATTCCCCTTTGTCGCTACTGGCGGAGCGTCTCTTCTCTTGGTGAGGGTCCTTGCGGCGTCTTCTGGATCTTTTCATCGCTGTCTGCCAGGTGTTCCGGGGCAGTATCACGGGGAGGGAGCTCAACATTGGCCAATCCGGGAGTTGAACCGTTGGGAGTTCAAGGCTTCCCAGAAAGTTCAGAAGGTCTCCCAGGCCTCTGAATGTAGCTGACTTGCCGTTCCTGGAGGCATATAGTTGGAAGGGGAAGCCCCAACGGTATGGGGTCTCCCTTTCCTGGAGAAGTGTTAGCAAGGGTCTAAGGGCTTTACGCAGCTGTAGGGTTCTGCGCGAGAGGTCTCGGAATATCTGGATAGGAGTTCCTTTAACCCCTTAGTGACCAAGCCTGTTTGCGCCTTAATGACCAGGCCAAATTTTGCAAATCTGACATGTGTCACTTTAACATAGAAAAACACCAGAAAGGTTTTGCATATCCAAGCGATTCTGACATTGTTTTTTCGCCACATGTTGTGCTTCATTTAGGCGGAAAAAATAGACCGATAGAAATTGTGTTTATTTATTAAAAGCGCCAAAATTGGGAAAATTTTGAAAAAATCGTCATTTTTTCACATTTCCAACTGCAATATCTTAAATATGTGCAAACATAATATAGAAATTTTTGCTAAGATTTATATTTCCACCCGTTTACTTTATTTTGGGCGCACATTGGAAAAACTTTCGTTTTTTTTTAACTATTTAGGAGACGTACAAATTTAACATTACTTTTTAGCATTTTGAGGAACACTTTGTTTTCCTATACCAAGCCGAGATTGGAAAGGCTCATGAGTGTCAGAATAATAGATACCCCCCCAAATGACCTCATTTTAAAAACTATACCCCTTAATGTATTCACTGAGGGGTGTCATGAGTATTTTGACCCCACAGTTTTTTTTTCAGGAATTAATTCAATTTAGAGGAGAAAAAGTAAAATTTCATATTTTTGCAAATCTGTCATTTTAAAGACATATTTTTTTCCTATAGTTTACATGAAAATCAGGATTTACACCCCAAAATGGATACCCCTATTTCTCCCGTGTTCAGAAATATACCCATTGTGGCCCTATTGTTATATCTGAGTCCACAACGGGGCCCAAAATGAAAGGAGTAGTCAGTGTCTTTCAAAACAGAAATTTTGCTTGAAGTCCTTTTAGGCCCCATAGCACACATGTAGAGTTCTTGAGCGCCCAAAACCATAGAAAACCCCCACAAATGACCCCATTTTGAAAACTAGACCCCTTAAGGAATTTATCTAGGGGTGTACTGCATATTTTGACCCCACAGTTTTTGAATGAATTCAAATCAAGCAAAAGGAAAAAATTGTGATTTTCGTTTTTTCGGCAATTCTGTCATTTTAAAAACAGCTTTTTTTGTACAGCACACATATGAAGGAAGACTTGCACCCAAAAATGGATACCCCTGTTTGTCCCGTGTTCAGAGACATACCCATTGTGGCCCTAATCTTATGTCTGGATACACAACGGAGCCCAAAATGAAAGGAGCGACCGGTGGCTTTCGGAACACAAATTTTGCTTGAAGTCCTTTTAGGCCCCATTGCCCACTTGTAGAGTTCTTGAGCGCCCAAAACCATAGAGAACCCCCACAAATGACCCCATTTTGAAAACTAGACTCCTTAACGAATTTATCTAGGGGTGTACTGCGCATTTTGACCCCACAGTTTTTGAATAAATTCAAGCAAAGCAAAAGGAAAAAATTTGGATTTTTGTTTTTTTGGCAATTTTGTCATTTTAAAAACAGCTTTTTTTGTACAGCACACATATGAAGGAAGACTTACACCCCAAAATGGATACCCCTGTTTGTGCTGTTTTCAGAAATATACCCATTGTGGCCCTAATCTTATGTCCGCATGCACAACGGGGCCCAAAATAAAAGGAGTAATCGGTGGCTTTCAGAACATAGATTTTGCTTGAAGTCCTTTTAGGCCCCATTGCCCACTTGTAGAGTTCTTGAGCGCCCAAAACCATATAGAACCCCCACAAATGACCCCATTTTGAAAACTAGACCCCTTAACGAATTTATCTAGGGATGTACTGCATATTTTGACCCCACAGTTTTTGAATAAATTCAAGCAAAGCAAAAGGAAAAAAATAGGATTTTCATTTTTTGGGCTATTGTGTCAATTTAAAAACAGTTTTTTTTGTACAGCACACATATAAATGAAGGCTTTCACCCCAAAATGGATACCCCTGTTTGTCCCGTGTTCAGAAACATACCCATTGTGGCCCTAATAGACTTACAGGACCCATGGCTAGGCCTACAATGAAAGGAATACCCGTTGGATTTCAGGGTACCACTGAATAAATTTCAGGCCCCATTGCCCACTTATCGAGCCATTGAGCGGCCAAAACTATAAAGAACCCCCTCAAATGACCCCATTTTGAAAACTAGACCCCTTAACGAATTCATCTAGGGGTGTACTGCGTATTTTGACCCCACAGTATTTGAATGAATCTAAGCAAAGCAGAAGGAAAAAGTTACGATTTTCAATTTTTTTGGCAATTTTTTCAATTTAAAAACAGTTTTTTTGTACAGTGTACATAGGAATGAAGACGTTCACCCCAAAATGGATACCCCCGTTTGTCCCGAGTTCAGAAACATACCCATTGTGGCCCTAATCTACTTACAGGACGCATGGCAAGGCCTATAAAGGACGGAACACCCGTTGGATTTTAGGGCACAACTGAATACATTCCAGGCCCCATTGCTTATTTGTACAGAATAAAGATTGACTCCCTAAAAATTCCCCCCCTCCCCCTCCACGCCCTTTTTGGCGTTCGCAAATCTTAGATAAAAGTAAAAATGTGAACTGTGTAGTATTTCCGAAGACAGGGGTAATTACGGAGGCTGGTTGGAATGGGCCCATGGGGCAATAAAACCGGGTATCCCCCCCCCCCCTCTCATGCTTTTTGGGGGTATTTCATGACCTCAGTGGCGGGTATGGGGTGTAAAAAGTGGCGTTCCGTGAGTCTCCGTAAGCTTGATGAGGTGCGGCGGTCTCACACAGAAGGCGCTCAACAAGGTGCTCCTGGAACTGCAGGAAAGCGAGCGTTCCCGGGGCTTCTTGTAAAATACGTATCACAGGTAGCTGTCTGAATAACGCCGGGTTCACGCGGGTGCAGGCGGAATCCGCTTGCGGAGGGCCCGGCGGATCCCATCTGTGAGCCCGGCTGTGACCCTGCGTACGGCTGCGTAATGTACTGCGCATAACTGCCTACTCACACAGGCGGTCATGCACAGTACACCTTTGTTTGTATTTCCCGCACCGTCGCTTAGCGATGACACGGGTACCCGCAGCCCGTATACAAGGTAGTTGCGTATGGACTGCGGGTATATCCGCGACCATGGAGCACAATGGGCTCTATGTTGCCGATTCCGCAGTAAAATAGAACCTGCTGCGTTCTCTTTTCTGCGAGTGGATTACGCAATTCTGACCCGCTAATGTGAGCGGAATTGTGTAATCCAATGCGATTGATCTGCGTATTACCACGGATCAGACGCATGCGGAATCCGTCATTCCTATCCGGTCATGTGAGACCGGCCTATGGTAGATCGCTACCTTTTTATCACGTGACCGGGGACCGCTCAACGAGGCCACCCGTCACTGCTCCAGGCTCTCGGCGACCGTTGGTCGCTGGGAGCAAGGAGATTTTAAGTTTCCTGGGCTCCCTGACTCCTGCGCATGTGTCCGGCTTTTTGCCGGCAATCGCATGTGCAGAATCCTGGAAGGTCCACGGAGGAAGATCGCGTCGGGGTTCAAATACGCAGGCCTCCGGTAAAAAGTTTCATCTCCTCTCACCGATCGCATCAGTGAGGGGAGATGAAACTTCAAATTTTTTTTTTTACTTTTACGTGATCGCCATTATTGGATAATGGCGAACACGTGACCAGGAACCGCTCACCGCGGACCCCCATTAAATCTCCATGCTCTTGGCTACGTTTTGTAGCCAGGAGCAGGGAGAATTTAAATTATCCTGGCAATCCACAGCTTTTGCGCATGCGCCCGCCATTTTGGCGACGGGCGCGTGTGCAGAAGCTGTGGTAAGGTCCGCGGATAAATCTGGGGGCCTTAGGTACGTACTTTCATCCTCCTTCACGGATATGATCCATGAGGGGAGATGAAACATACGCTTTTTAAACGTTTAAAAACTTTTTTTTACTTTTTTACACTTTTTTTTCACTTTACATGATCACTGTCATCCATTGGATGACAGTGATCATGTCCCCGGTATAATCTCTCTGCTCCTAGCTACACATGGCAGCCAGAAGCAGAGGGATTTTAAATTCCCCGGGGCTCGAGCCCGTCTGTGCACGCGCCCGATGTCAATCATCGGGCGCGCATGCGCAGACGGGGATTCGGGTCCCGGGACATCGGGACACCGCTGAGGACTGGGGGTGAGTATTTTCACCTCCCCTCATGGATCCGATCCATGAGGGGAGGTGAAACTGACTTTTTTAAAACTTTTTTTTAACTTTTTCGCGATCGCCGCTAACCATTGGATAACGGCGATCGCGGTACCGGGGACCGCTCACCGCAGTCCCCGCTGACATCTCCTGCCTCCCGGCTACCTACAGGAGCCGGGAGCCAGGAGATTTTAAATCTCCCGCGCCGCCGGGCCTTCTGCGCATGCGGCTGACGTAATGCCGCCTGGCGCGCATGCGCAGAAGACCGGCTTCGGGCCCCGGAGCGGCAGGAGAGCGGGGAGCAGCGTGCAGGACCTGGGTGAGTAATTTCAGCTGCTCCGATGGATCCGATCCATCAGAGCAGCTGAATCTTTAACTTTTATGTACTTTTATTTACTTTTTTTGCGATCGGCGCTATACATTGCATAGCGCCGATCGCAATGCCGGGGGGGGCTCCGAACAGCCCGGGATGACAGCTCCATGCTGTCAGCTACCTGCGGACACCGACAGCATGGAGCTGTCACGTCCACAGCCCGAGGCACACTATTCTCTGCAGGAAGCATGTTTTTACGTCCTCAGAGAATAGAGCCCACTTCGGGAGGACGTAAAAACACTATGGGCTGGTCGTTAAGGGGTTAAACGATAAGCCTTTAAGGGGGCGGATTTTCTGCATGATCATGTCTTTATCTTTGTAAAAGTGTATTTTGCAGATCACGTCCCTGGGTCTGCTGGGGTCGGATGATTTTGGGCCTAACGACCGGTGGATTCTGTCAATTTCTATAGTGGAATCTTCGGGTTGTTTTAGTATATTCTTGAAGAAGGACTGGGCCCATGGTTCTAGTTGTGGGGTTTCGATTTCTTCTGGGAGGCCCCTGATTCGTAGGTTGTTCCTACAGTGCCGATTTTCTAGGTCGTGTATGTGGGTGAACAGTTCCAGAATCTGCTGGGAGTGTAGTTGGAGCTCATGGTTGTGGGCCTCGAGGGTTTCGGATGTCTTTTCCTGGGCCTCTTCTACCGCCTCCACTCTCTGGCCTATTTGTCGGATCTCATGTTGGAGCGACGCTACGTCTTTCTTCCGTGCGGTTTCAAGTTGCTGGAATAGGGCATCGATATGGCTCTGCGTCGGCATGGCCTTTAGGTGCTTCTTCCAGTCCCATCCATCTTCCTTGTCGGGCGTATGGGGAGGGCTGGGTGGTGGGTCTTGTGCAGTTCGCTGAGTAGGTGGCAATTGTTTCGCTTTGCTGTTGGAGGGCTCGTGTCTTTCAGTCCACTGGTTCTGTTCTCCACGTGGAGGACGGGGCTCGT
Organism: Eleutherodactylus coqui; assembly: GCF_035609145.1. Lineage (NCBI taxonomy): Eukaryota > Metazoa > Chordata > Amphibia > Anura > Eleutherodactylidae > Eleutherodactylus > Eleutherodactylus coqui. Next base: position 14,479,583 of record NC_089845.1, read on the forward strand.
TGCAGGTTGTTGTGTTCTGCAATTCCGCCTGCGCAGGTCTTCTCGGGCCGCTGCATCTCTGTGGCAGAGGAGGGTAGGAGAGCTGCGGGGGTGCTGAGGAATCTAGCTTGTTGGTTTGGGGGCTAGTTGTTGAGTCCCGGGCGTGTTTGTTTTTCTTTTGAGGAGCGTCTGGCGGTTTAGGCCCTGGGGGGGCGCTAGCCCCGAGGGTCCCGTTTTGGGGGGGTTCTTCCTCTTGCCTCTGTGTGTGCCTGCATTTAGGGCTTGTGTGGGGACTTCTGGGGAGCCTGTGGGTGTTGTGCTCTATAGGCTCTGCTCTGTGGGGCATTCTCATCTCCTCCGTCAGGGGAGCCTGCTGTAAGCCTCCCCTGCTGTGGGCTATGTGCCTGGTTTCGCCTTCCCCTGGGGAGATTTGAAGGGGGAGGTGTAGTGGGGACTCCTGGGGACCCGGGGTTGCGCTCCCTGAAGGGATTGTAACAGTCCGTTCCCCCGGTTCTGCCCTGTCTTCACTCACCGCTCTTGCTGCCATGCGCTCTTTGCGCTGGGACCCACTAGCGGAGCTCCTTCCCCCTTCCCCGGCGCTGCTGTCACTGAGCTCCGGGGACTTGTTCCCTGTCGGCGCTTCCTCCCTCTTGCTGCTGTGCTGTCTGCCGCCGGGGCTGGAGTCTGGGAGGTGTAGGGGGGACTCCTGGGGTCCCGGGATTGCGCTCCCTAAGGGGGTTATGCCAGTCCGTCCCCCCGGTTCTGCCCTGTTTTCGCTCCCCGCACCTGCTGCCGTGCGCTCTCTGCGCTAGGACCCGCAAGCGGAGCTCCCTCCTCCCCCGGCGCTGCTGTCACTGGGCTCCGGGGACTTGTTCCCTGCCGGCGCTTCCTCACTTTCGCCGCTGTGGTGTCTCTTCACTGCCTGGCAGCTCGTCGTCGGTGTCTATGGTCACTTGTGCTGCCGGGAGCTTTGCCGGCGCCATTTTGGGAGCGGTCGCGTGGGACTCTGCTCCCGCCGTTCTCCTCAGGTAGGTCGCAATGTTCCTCCTGCTGGCCTCCGGAGTAGCCCTTAGTGTGCCTCTTCTCTTTCCCCTTGCCATGTGGGTTAACAGCCGGGTCTGGGTCATTCACTGGCCGTGAAAATCGGGTCGGTAGCGGGAGCCGAGCTACTAGGCGTCTTGTTCCTCCATAGGCTAGCGACGCCCCCCCCCCTGCCTCCACTCTTTTGACTGATACTTGGTTTCAGGGTCATACAAATAAATCCAGGTCTTATCCCTAGTGACCAGTCAATCCAGAAAGTTCTTATCAGTCCGGAAACGTTAACAAATGGACCGGGAAGTTTTCACTCGCATGCTTTTCTGATCTGTTGTCAAACATTTGGGAACCCGCTTTGCAGATAGCTTCTTCATGTTCAAATGTTCATGGATAATGACACAAACACGTTCACGAGAAATTCCCATGATGTCGGCTATTCCTGCAGCTGAAATTGGCCAATTCTCCAGTATGAGGTTGTGCACAGCATCGACGATCTCCGGACCAACAACCTCTCTCGGTCGTCCAGGACGTTCCTCATCATTGGTGCTGAAGTGGCCACCCAGTCCTTAACTGTAGAATATGAATGGCATTGATCCCCCAATGTCTGCCACATATCACCATGAATATCCTTTGTGGACTGTCCTTGCAGAAACAAGAATTTTATCACTCCTCTGCTCTCATTTGCTGTGAATATTGCCTTAGACTCCGCCATTTTGTTTTCCCGCGTGCCGAGATCACTGTTGCCATAAACTACAAACACAAAATTTTAAAAACATATATTAGATACATAGGTTTTCATGTGATGTAACATTCATTACCATAGAAACAAAAAAAGAACACAAAGCTAAAGACTTATCAGCAGCCCCTCGTATTAAATATAGCAAATCATTCTTTAAATTTAAACCCACAGGTAAGCGACTTCCCGACTTTAATATCCAGAATTCCTCTCTGCTTCTCTTTGAGGTTTTTTTCAGCTTCAATACCACAGAATTTGAATGACTCCAAAGAGCCCGCATGATGTTCCAAAAAATGTCTGGTAACTCCTGAAGCATTTTTGTTCTTTTTATCTATATTATTAATGTGCTCCATTATACGTGATTTTAGTTTCTGAATAGTGTAGCATATGTATATTTTATTACAGTCAGCGCAAAATATGTTGTAAATTACATGTTTTGTCAGGACTCGAACAGGAGACCTCCTGCACTCCAGTTAGCAGCTCTCTCCCCTGGACTATCCAGGATTGGACAGTTCTTTGCTAAAACCCAGCCTTGTTCTATGTTTTCTTGCTCCTGCTAAATCCACTTTCTGTCTCAATGTTCTGGCTTAAGACGGCTACTAATTAGGACTTCCTATAAAAACCTGACTGTGCCTCAGATCCAGTGCGTGATTATTGTGCTCCAACACCTTGATCAAGTTCCTCTTTCTCTTGGACCTCTGCGATTGTACCTACTGCTGCTGACCTCTGGCTTCCATTTGACTATGCTTCCATCTCATCCCATTGTGCTGCATACTGATACCTACTGCTGCTGACCTCTGGTTTCCATTTGGCTACACTTCTGTCTCATCCTATTGTACTGCATATTGTGACTTCCCAATAAAGACTCTTGGCTATCTTGACTACTCTTCAATGACCGGCACAGCTACTACACCTGTGGCTCCAATCCAAGGTCGGTAAGGCATAACAAAATAATCACGCCCAAACATGGAGCCCGTAGTGAACACCCTGCGGAAGCAAGTTACAGAGCTCCAGGAATTTTGCGCCTCCTACTAAGAGAGGTTTGCTGGATTACAGACACTGCAACTTCTGGACTTGCATCACTCAGGCTCCACTGTCCACATGGCACTTCCCACTAAGTTTGGTGGGGATCGCCATCAGTGTAGAGGTTTCCTCAGTCAATGCAGGATTTATTTTTAAATGCAGCCCATTTTATTTACCCTAAACTGTCCAAAAAAGCTCCAAAGGACCATCACGTTAGCCAACGTTAAGTCCATGGCCAATCCAGTCACCATGAAACAAAGGGATGCCATCAAACACCAGTAGTTCAGGACAGTGTGAAAACCTTAACCTTGCTCCCCTATATTGTCCTCCCAATTGAGATTGTAACAGGCGATCAGAAGAAACAGTGCTCAGCAATGTTGGACTCAGGAGTAGAGGGGATCTTCATTGACTTATTGTTCGCACGTGACAAAGACATTGCAACCAGACTCCAGTCCATACTGATAGATATGGAAATCATGGATGGGTCACCCTAATCTTCAAATCCAGTTACAAAAGAGACAATTGAACTGGAGCTCCGCATGAACCCAGACCATCAAGAAACCATAAGCTTACAACTCATCCCCTAAATTTCCAGTGATTCTCGGGATCCCCTGGTTTTCTACCCATAAGCCGTCTATCAAGTGGGAAAACATGACCATTGCCTTTCCTTCAAAATACTGTAAGGAAAACTGCCAGATGGCACCATGCACCCCTAAACCATTACAGTACCTTGACGATGAGTAACAGGACTTAGAGAAATTACCAGTACACTACCGGATGTTCAAGGATGTTAGTAGTAAGAAGAAGGCTGACCAGCTGCCATCTCATAGGCTGTATGACTGCCCTATTGAGCAGCTTCTGGGCTCTTCTATTCCATTTGGGCATATTTTCCACCTCAACGAACCTGAGTTAGGGGGCCTTTGGGAACATCTGGATAAAAAATCTAAGGAAAGGCATCATCCAGCCTTCTTGCTCTCCAACAGGAGCACCCATTTTCTTTGTTAAAAAGAAGGATTCTACTCTTTGTCCTTGTATCGATTACCAGGACCTAAACAAGATTACCTTCAAGAAAAGCTATCCACTCCTGTTAATCCCAGGACTGCTAGAGAGGCTTGTGGCAGCCAAAGTCTTTACCAAACTGGACCTCAGAGAAGCATATAATCTGGTACGGATCTGCCCTGGAGATGAGTGGAAGACTTCAGAACAACATATGGACACTTTGAATCCCTTGTGCTGCCGTTCGGTCTCTGTAATGCTCCCGCTACATAGTAACATAGTATGTTAGGCTGAAGGGAGACAATATCCATCTAGTTCAGCCTGTTTCCACCCACCCCTTGTTGATCCAGAGGAAGGCAAAAAATCCCAAATGAGGCAGAGGCCAATTAGACCCTTAGGGGAAAAAAATTCTTACCGAATCCATAATGGCAGTTGTAACAATCCCTGGATCAACGTTTGAAATTCCTACCTGACTCCAAAACCCGGACCAACAAGCCCGCTGGATATTTAATGCCTATATCCTGTAATATCATAGTGCTGTAGAAAGGCATCTAGTCCTCTCTTAAACTCCTTTATCGATTTTGCCATCACCACGTCCTCAGGCAGAGAGTTCCACAGTCTCACTGCTCTTACAGTAAAGAACCCCCTTCTGTGTTGGTGATGGAACCTTTTTTCCTCTAGACATAGAGGATGCCTATTTGTTAACATTGCAGTCCTGGGTATAAACAGATAATGGGAGAGAGCCTTGTATTGTCCCCTAAATACAGTCATTTGGTCGCCCCTTAACCTTCTTTTTTCCAGGGTGAATACTCCCAATTTTGATAGCGTCTCTGGGTATTCCGGTCCTCCAATTACATTTATTAATTTAGTTGCCCTTCTTTGTACCCTCTCAAGCACTGCAATGTTGTTCCTGAGCACTGGTGTCCAGAACTGTACACGGTATTCCATATGAGGCCTGACAAGTGCCTTATATAGTGGAAGAATGATGTTCTCATCCCTCGCCCCTATACCTCATTTAATGCACCCCAAAACTTTACTTGCTTTTGCAGTGTCTGATTGGCATTGATTGCTCTAGTTAAAGCTACAGTCAACTGGTAACCCAGGTCTTTTTCCATGTCACTTTTCCCATTTAGTGTATATTGGTGACATCCACTTCTCCTGCCCATGTGCATAACCTTACATTTATCAATATTGAATTTCATTTGCCAATTTTGTACCCAAGCCCCCAGCTTATCTAGGTCTAATTGCAGCCGTATAATTTTGTATAGTTTGTAAATATCGATATTTTACTGTCTAGTCCCTCTATCAGGTCATTGATAAATATATTGAACAGAATGGGGCCCAATACTGAACCCTGTGGCACCGCACTAGCAACAGCGGCCCAATCAGAGTATGATCCATTTATTATCACCCTCTGCTTTTTATCTCCGAGACAGTTTTTTTTACCTAACTACAAATGAGCTCTCTCATCTACCAAAATAAGACAGTGCCTTATATTAATTTTTGTTAAAAAAGGTTTAACCTTTTTACATGTATAGCTGCTCGGGCACTATTTAAATTGACTTTTAATTAACTGTTAGCAGGGCTTAATTTTGGAGTAGGGCTTATATTTCAAGCATCCTCAAAAAGCCTGAAAAATCATTTTGCATCCTCGAAAATTCTGGAAAATCATGTTATGTCTTATTTTCAGGGAAACAGAGTATATATAAAGATGAAATCCCTCACTGACTGACTAACTCACCACTAATTCTCTAATTTCTCCATGTCGTACACACATAAAATTTGGCAGGAGCATTCTTTAGGTCCTAATAGGAAAAGTAAATGGGTCACAACTTGAAAATTCAATGATAAGCAAAAAAGTATTGGCCCCTTGTGTAATGTACGAAATCTGATTCTCTAACTTCCCAAATGTCGTACAAACATGAAATTTGGGATGATCATTCTTTACGTCCTAAGTAGGAAGAATAAAGGGGGCCACAACTCGAAAATTCAATGCTAAGTGCAAAAGTATTGGCGCCCCAGTGTAATGTATGGAATCTATGCCTCTAACTTCCCGGTGTCTTACTAACATGAAATTTGGCAGGAGCATTCTTTAGGTCCTAAATAGGAAAAGTAAAGGGGTCACAACTCGAAAATTCAATGCTAAGTGCAAAAGTATTGGTGCCCCCTGTGTACTGTACCAAATCTAATTCTCTTACTTCCCGATGTTGTACAAACATAAAATTTGGCCTGAGCGTTCTTTAGGTCCTAAATATGAAAAGTAAAGGGGTCACAACTTGATTATTTAATGCTAAGAGCAAAAGTAAGTGCACCCCCATGTAACGTAACTTTTCGGTGTCGTACAAGCATGAAATTTGGTGCGAACATTCTTTAGGTCCTAAATGAGGAGAGTGGGAGGGGTGGCATGTTCTGCAGAGGGACATCCGTACACATGCAGCCTGAGGAGAATCTAATGCTCCTCTATGTGTATACATATTTTATTCTTCGGTTATTCTAAAGTAACCTTGACTTCATAAATTTTTCTGTGCAAACAACACAAACACCTATCAAATTAACTTGGGCAAGGCTGTGTATATCAGCTGGTTTTATATATTAGCCTATTATGCGGCAGAGTGTCAAATGCTTTAGAAAAATCCAGATATACAAGATCAATAGGCTCTCCCAGGTCCAGCCTAGAACTTACTTCATTGTAAAAGTTGATCAAATTGATCTGACATGATTGACATTGTCACCCACATAACGTACTATGTAGGTGACCCCTCATGAACACATGCTGATGAGTAGTTATACCATAGTTTTCCTTGAGGCATCTTTCAGAAACCCCTCAAATATTTTCCCAATTATTGAAGTGAGACTTACCGGCATGTAGTTACCAGGCTCCCTTCTTGACCCCTTTTTGTATATTGGAACCACATTGGCAATACGCCAATCCAGTGGTACAATCCCGGTCTCAATAGTGTCCATAAATATGAGATATAGCAGCCTGTCTATCACATCACCTAGTTCCCTTAGAACCCTTGGGTGTATTCCATCTGGGCCCTGCGGTTTGTCAATTTTAAGCTTTTTTAACCGACTCTGCACTTCCTCCTGAGGAAGGTGATATTTTGTGGGGGGTTCATTTTATACCCCTGTATTTCATGTGACATTTCCTTTTCCTTCGTGAACACACTTGAAAAAAAAATCTATTTAATAGATTTGCATTTCCCCCATCATCTTCTATGATTTCTCCTGCATTATTTGTTAAAGAGCCAGTGCTTTCATTGCAAATCCTTTTACCATTTATATAGTTGAAAAATAGTTTGTGGTTATTTTTGCTCTCTTTGGCGATCAGTCTCTCTACCTCCTCTTTGGCATTTTTGACCTTTTCCTTTTTTTCTCTCATTGCCCCTCCCCCCCTTACAATCTTGTCGAGCCACATTGGTTTCCATCTCCTTGTAATTACTTTATTTTTAAAGGGTATGAACTGCTCACATGAGGTAATTAGGATGCTTTTAAACTTCTCCCATTTGTCGCCTGTACTATTGTTTTTGAGGACGTTTATTGGCAATTAATGTTGCCAATAGTAGTTCTGAGCTGATCAAATGTTGTTTTACTAAAGTTTCATTTTTTTTGTCGCTCCCTGATAAGGCTTCCTATTGAATGACAGTTGGAAATTACTTATATTATGGTCACTATTTCCCAAGTGTCCTTAACCTGCACTGCCATGATTCGGTCCGGTTTGTTAGTTAATAGTAAGTCCAGGATGGCTCTTCCTCCAGTTGGCTCCCGTATAAGTTGGGTAAGGTAATTATCTTTAATTGTTCTCAAGAACTTTTTGCCCTTGTGAGATTCACAGGTTTAGTCTTCCCATATTATATCCGGATATTTAAAGTCCCCATAATAATTACTTCATTGTGGTTTGACACCTTCTATTTGCCTTGTTAATAAGTTTTCAGTTTCTTCTGTTATTTTTGGTGGCCTATGGAAAACCCGTATCAGGATTTTGTTATTTCTCATTCCCTGTATGCTCTGTAATGGCATTTCCCTCACCTGCCAACTTTGCAAACTTATTGGGGTGTTCCAGTTCAGGACTAGCCTTCCTGGTTCTCTTCCCTTTACCTCTTCTAACTGTCACCGAGCTAGCTGCCTGCTTTTTCTACTTTTCTGAACTACCGACCTTACCCTCATCTACCCCGGCGAGTGCTTGCTCAGTGAGCAGCAAACTCCTTTCCATATTGTCAATGTATCTCAGTGTTGCTAGTTGCTCATTTGGATTCAGGATTTGGGTTTACAAATGTGCGATGTGCATGCATCTTGCGCAACAGTATGCACTCTTAATCGGCTGGTCAAGGATCGCATACATTGCACAAGTAGCACATTCTAGTAGGAATCTATAAATTTATTTACTGAAGTAACGAAAATAAACTAGATCATACTCCTCACGTGCCTCTGCCCGATCGCAACCTCTCAGGTGCCTCTGCCCGATCGCAACCTCTCAGGTGCCTCTGCCCGATCGCAACCTCTCAGGTGCCTCTGCCCGATCGCAACCTCTCAGGTGCCTCTGCCCGATCGCAACCTCTCAGGTGCCTCTGCCCGATCGCAACCTCTCAGGTGCCTCTGCCCGATCGCAACCTCTCAGGTGCCTCTGCCCGATCGCAACCTCTCAGGTGCCTCTGCCCGATCGCAACCTCTCAGGTGCCTCTGCCCGATCGCAACCTCTCAGGTGCCTCTGCCCGATCGCAACCTCTCAGGTGCCTCTGCCCGATCGCAACCTCTCAGGTGCCTCTGCCCGATTGCAACCTCTCAGGTGCCTCTGCCCGATCGCAACCTCTCAGGTGCCTCTGCCCGATCGCAACCTCTCAGGTGCCTCTGCCCGATCGCAACCTCTCACGTGCCTCTGCCCGATCGCAACCTCTCACGTGCCTCTGCCCGATCGCAACCACTCACGTGCCTCTGCCCGATCGCAACCACTCACGTGCCTCTGCCCGATCGCAACCTCTCACATGCCTCAGCCCAATCGCAACCTCTCATGTACCCGTGCCCAATCGCAACCTCTCACTTGCCTCTACCCATTCGCAACCTCTCACGTGTCTCTGCCCGTTCACAACCTCTCATGTGCCTATGCCCATTTGCAACCTCTCACCAACCTATGCCGTTCTCAACTTAATTGTTTTTTCTTAAATCGCTCACATGCTCTCACTGCCTGCTCGCTCAGTCACACCTACACTCTCATACACTCCTACACTTAGACACACACACACAGTTAGAAACACACACTTAGACACAGAGGCACACATTTAGACACACAAGCACTTAGACACACAGCTTCTTCACAGCTCTTCCTGACAGCTCCTCTGCAGCCAATGGCTTCACCTTCTGGCTCAGCATTAGGACCTCTCTCTCAGCGGTCGCACTCTCTGGCGTCCTGCTGCTCCAGTACCTGCTCTCTTCTCCTCTTACCCCCCGCCAGATGGATCCCTCCAGTGGCTCTCTCCTAGAGCCTTTTTTGGTATTCTTGCGGCTCTGGTACGGCTCCAATGTTCTCCTGCTCCTGCTCTCTGCTCACTGACGGCACTTCGGTGTTCACTAAAACTACCTTCCAGCACTTTATCAGTTATGTGTTTTGAGACCTGTTGGATCAATTTGTATTGAGATATCTTGACGACATCCTTATATTCTTTAACAATTTTAAGGAACATCGCGGACATCTGTGGGTGGTCTTGGAACAACTCCAAAAGAATGACCTCTACATTAAGTTAGAGAAATGTGAGTTCAAACAAACGCAAATATAATTCCTGGGATACATTATCTCTCCAGAAGGCTAAAGTATGGGTCCCAGCAAGATTAAAGCCATCCTAGATTGGCCTATTCCTAGAAATTTGAAGGAAGTACAATGCCAGATTGGTTTTGCAAATTTCTACAAAAGATTTATCAAGTACTTCTCAAAAGGTTATCTCTCCTGTTAGCTCCCTCACAAAGAAAGCCTTTAATAAGATATTATTTACTAAATTTCTGTTTCTTTTTGGAACACATTGTATGCTCTTTTCTAATATTTGCTTTAGAGTGTTGTCTTGTTTTAGGATAGGCAGATATGAAAAAAACAATTGCTTTGGAGTTTGAAAATTCTGGTTTTGACTACTTTGTCCACCAAAAAGACATATGCATCTATGTTATTAACCCTTTTTCGTGGCACTATTTAGCATCCAGACTTTGTATCCCCGATCTTTTAGTCACTTACATGACCCCCCCATACCCTGTATTACATCTTATATCCAAGCTAGAGACAGTACAACAGGCTACTAGAGACGCCATCCTTATCCGTAACACATATTATATCCAAGCCAGAGGTGGCGCAACAGGGTACTACAGCCTCCATGCCCTGGTACAACATTTTGTATTCAAGTTAGAGGCACCCCAACAGGGTACTAGAGCCTCAATGTTTAGCCATATCACATCTATCAAAGCCAGTGGCAGTACAATAGCATACTAGAGCCTTCATGCCCTCCGTATCACATCTTGTATCCAAGCTACAGGCGGTGCAACAGGGTACAACAGCCTCCATACCCATCCTTATCAAATCATGTATCCAAGCTAAAAGCAGTACAACAAGGTACTATAGCCCCTATGCCCATCAGTATCACATCTTGTATCCAAGCTAGAGGCAGTACAACAGGGTACTAAAGCCTCTGTGCAAACCTGTATCACATATTGTATCCAAACTAGAGGCAGTAACAAAGAGTAATAAAGCCTCCATGCTTCCATGTACCACATCTTGTATCCAAGCTAGAGGCAGTACAACAGGGTACTAAAGCCTCTGTGCAAACCTGTATCACATATTGTATCCAAACTAGAGGCAGTAACAAAGAGTAATAAAGCCTCCATGCTCCCATGTATCACATCTTGTATCCAAGGTAAAGGCGGCCGAACAGGGTAATAGAGCCTCAATGCCCACCAATATCACATCTTATATCCAAGTTAAAGGTAGTATAAAGGGGTACTAGAGCCTCCATGCTCACCTGTATTACATCTTGTATCCATGCTAGAGGCGGTACAACTGGGTACTAGAGACTTCATGCCCCCAGTACCTCATGCCCCCAGTACCTCATCTAGAGGCAGTTGATAAGGGCACTAGAGCTTCCTTGCATACCCATATCATATCTTTTAACCAACATGGTACTAGAGCCTCCATGCCCACCTGTATCACATCTCTTATCCAAGCTAGAGGTGCCACAAGAGGGTACAAAAGCCTCCATCCCCACCTGTATCACATTTTGTATCCAAGCTAGAGGCAGTAATAATAATAATAAACTTTATTTGTATAGCGCCAACATATTCCGCAGCGCTTACATAGACAGGGGGGATACAGAAAGACAATACAAACATTACAGAACCACGGTTACATACTAAACAGTTGAGGGAAACAATAGGGGTGCGGGTCCTGCTCCAATGAGCTTACATACTATGAATAGTGGGGTGATACAGAAGGTAAAGGGGCTGGAGATGGGCACGGTATGGCAAAGTGGAAGAGTGAGCGATGTTATACACATAGACAATGGTCAGACATTTAGCCGTGTGACGGCAGAAACAGTATGACTGCAGGAGAGGTTTATGATGGCTAGCAGGGATTGGAGTCAATAGGTCAGGGAGCATGTTATCAGGCGGAGTTTGCTTAGGAAATGCGGTATGCCTCCCAGAAGAGGTGCGTTTTTAGAGCACGCCTGAAGTTCTGCGAGTCCTGGATTGCTCGGGTAGCCTTTGGTAGTGCGTTCCAGAGGACAGGTGCTGCTCTGGAGAAGTCTTGGAGGCAGGAATGAGAAGTTCAAATTAAAGGGGCGCTCAGTCTGGTTTCATTAGCAGAGCGGAGAGCCCGGGCTGGTTGATGGATTGAGATAAGGGAGGCGATATAGGGGAGCGCTGCGCTGTGCAGGGCTTTGTGGATGAAGGTCGCGAGTTTAAATTGAATTCTGTATTTAACGGGCAGCCAGTGCAGTGACTTACACAGGGAAGAGCGTCCGAGTAGCGGCTGGACAGGAAGATGAGCCTGGCTGCCACATTCAGGATGGATTGTAGAGGGTAGAGTCTGGTGCAGGGGAGGCCGATCAGCAACGAGTTGCAATAATCGAGCCAGGAGTGGATGAGGGTGACAGTAAGTGTTTTTAATGTGTCCACAGTGAGAAAAGAGCGGATTCTTGCAATGTTCTTGAGGTGCAGCCTACATGTTCGGGCGACAGATTGGATGTAGGGGGTAAAAGAGAGATCAGAATCGAATATGACCCCAAGGCAGCGGGCATGTTGTCTAGGAGTTATGGTGCCGCCACACACTGAGATGGAGATGTCAGGATGAGGTCGGTTAGTGGAGGGTGGAAATACCAGTTAGTCAGTTTTAGAGAGGTTTAGTTTTAGGTAGAGAGAGGACATGGTGTTAGAGACAGCAGACAGACAGTTGGTGATGTTTGGAGTAATGGTGTAGAGATGTCACGGGAAGAGGTGTATAGCTGGGTGTCGTCAGCATACAGGTGGTATTGGAGGCCAAATCTCCTGATGGTTTGTCCAATATAGGCTGTGTAGATAGAGAAAAGAAGGGGGCCGAGGACCGAGCCCTGGGAGACCCCAACAGCAAGGGGAAGAGGAGGGGAGGTAGAGCCAGCAAAGGAGACACTGAAAGAGCGGTCAGATAGGTAGGAGTAGAACCAGGAGAGAGCAGTGTCCTTTAGGCCAATGGAGCGTAGAATACTGAGGAGGAGTTTGTGGTCAACAGTGTCAAATGCTGCAGAAAGGTCGAGGAGGATCAGTAGGGAGTAATCGCCCCTTGATTTGGCTGTCAGTAGGTCATTGGATACCTTTGTAAGGGCAGTTTCTGTCAAGTGTTGAGGTCGGAAGCCAGACTGTAGGGAGTCTAGGAGAGAGTGCTCTGATAGGTAGCTTACAAGGCGGGAGTAAACCAGGCGTTCTAGTAGTTTGGAAATGAAGGGGAGGTTTGAGATGGGTCGGTAGTTGGCAGCATCAGTCGCGTCCAGAGTCGGCTTCTTTAGCAGTGGGGATATGATGGCGTGTTTGAAAGAAGAGGGAAAGATGCCAAAGGTCAGAGAGAGGTTAAATATAGTGGTGAGATGGGAGATGACCACTGGGGAGAAGGAACGGAGGAGGTGTGAGGGGAGGGGGTCGCTAGCGCAAGTGGTGGGGCGAGCAGAGCAATTTGGAGACTTCTTCCTCTGTCGCTGGTCTGAGTACAGACAGTGAGCAGGAGCTAGATGCAGTGCTGACAAGACTAGGGTCAGGGCTAGTCTGGGATTGGGAAGTTATTTCCTGACGGATGTCATCAATTTTCTTTTTGAAGTAAGCAGCCAGCTCTTCAGCACTGAGATCCATCACAGGGGGCTGCAGTTTAGGGCTGAGAAGGGAGTGAAAAGTATCAAAGAGCCATTTAGGGTTGTGCGATAGTGAGGAGACTAGAGAGGTGAAATAGACTTGCTTGGCGTGGTGGAGGGCGAGGTTGTAGGTTCTGAGCATGAATTTGTAGTGGAGGAAGTCTGCGGATGTTTGTGATTTCCTCCACAACCGTTCAGCACTTCTTGAGCACTGCCGGATGAAGCGCTTTTGAGGCGTGAGCCAGGGTTGGTGCGTTCTACATCGGATGGCTCGGGTCCTGGGGGGCGCCGCTTCATCCAGGGCATGTTTGAGAGCTGTGTTGTAGTGAGCGGCAGCCAGGTTGGGGCAGGCGAGGAGAGAGATAGGGGACAGAGGACTGTAGGGATTCAGCAAAGTCCTGGGTGTGAATGGCCTTAAGGTTCCTGTAGGTACGGTAGGTGGGTGGGTCTGGAGAGATGTTAGGGAGTGCGACAGAGAAAGAGAGGAGGTTATGATCTGAGAGCGGGAGAGGGAAGTTAGGGAAGTTGGAAGCAGAGCAGAGACGGAGGAAGACCAGATCAAGAGTACAACAGGGTACTAAAACCTCCATGCTCACCCGTATCACATCTTGTATTTAAGCTAGAGGCAGTACAACAGGGTACTCTAGCCTCCCTGGTCATCCATATAAAAAGTTGTATCCACACTAGAGGCCATCCAGTAGGGTACTAGAGCTTCCATGCCCACCCGTATCATATCTTGTATCCAAGCTAGAGACCTTACAACAGGGTACGAGAGCCCCCATGCGTGCCCGTATCACATTTTTATCCAAGCTAGAGGCATCCCAACAGGGTATTAAAGCCTCTATTCCAACTGTATCACATTTCTTATCCAAGCTAATTGCAGCCAAACAGGGTACTAGAGCTTCTATCCCTTCCATATCACGTTTTGTATCCAGGCTAGAGGCAGTATAAAAGGGTACCAGAGCCTCTATGCTTACCTGTATTACATCTTGTATCCAAGCTAGAGGCAGTACAACAGGGTACTCTAGCCTCCATGGTCATCCATATAACAAGTTGTATCCAAGCTAGAGGCAGTCCAGCAGGGTACTAGAGCTTCCATGTCTGCCAGTATCACATCTCTTATCCAAGCTAGAGACATCCCAACAGTCTACTAGAGCCTTCATGCCACCCGTGTTACATTTCGTATCCAGGCTAGAAGCGGTAAAAAGGGTAAAAGAGCCTCCATGTCTGACTGTATCACATCTTGAGTTTAAGCTAGAGGCATTTCAGAAGAATACTAAAGCCTTCCTGGCCACATGTATCACATCTTGTATCCAAGCTAGAGATGGTTCAACAGGGTGCTAGAGCATCCATGCCTCCCGTATCACATCTTGTATCCAGGTAAGAGGCACCCAAGCAGGGTACTGGAGCCTCTATGCCCACCTGTATAACATCTTGTATCCAAGCTAGAGGTGCCCCATAAGCATTTGACACCGTGCCGCATAATAGGTTGATATCTAAAATGAGGCAGCTCGGTCTGGCCAAACATGAGGGTATCTGGGTAAAGAACTGTCTCAGAGATAGAAAACAGAGGATGGTAAATAGTTCGTACTCTGATTGGGCCACCGTTGCTAGTGGGGTGCCACAGGGTTCAGTATTAGGCCCCATTCTGTTCAATATATTTATCAACGACCTGATAGAGGGACTGCACAGTAAAATATCGATATTTGCAGAAGACACAAAATTATACAAGATAATTAATACTAAGGCAGAAAATGTACGGCTACAAACGGACCTAGAAAAATGGCAAATGAAGTTCAATATTGATAAATGTAACGTTATGCACATGGGCGAGAAAAAAGGACGTCACCAATATACACTAAATGGGGTACTGCTAGGGAAAAGTGATACTAGTGGATTGTAGATTTAACTGGAGCAACCAATGCCAGTCAGCAGCTGCAAAAGCAAATAAAGTCTTTGGATGCATTAAAATAGGCAGAGGGGTGAGGGCCGAGAACATTATTCGTCCACTATATAAGGCATATGTCAGATCCCACATGAAATACTGTGTACAGTTCTGGACACTGGTGCTCAGGAAAGATGTTGCAGTGCTTGAGGTGGTTCAAAGAAGGGCAACTAAATTAATAAACAGAATGGGAGGACTAGAATACCCAGAGAGGCTATCAGAGAGGCTTGTACCCAAGCTAGAGGCACCTCAACAGGGTACTAGAGCCTCCATGTTCACCCGCATCACATCCTATATACTCCAGCCACAGTGTCAAGAGATCAGGGTGCACAGAAGCCGTGCACTTAGTCCCCAGGAACAGCAAGATTATGACATCATCATCTGTCTACGCCTATGCCTTATATATTAGGCCTCCTGCACACGGGCGGAAATTTTGCAGCGGAATTTCCCGCAGAATTTCCGCCCGTGGAAGCTGCCATAGGATTGCGTTAGCAAACGCAATCCCAGACAGACAGCCGCGATTGGTCCGCGCGAAATCTCGCGCGGCAAACAAATCGCAGCATGCTCTATTCCTGTGCGGGGCTCCCCGCACAGAAATCTCACTTACCGGCCCCTGGCTCTGATCTGCGCATATGCCAGCTGCCCGGCAGCCAGCACATCAAACAGCCGGAGCCGCGGAAGCAGGTGAGTATGCGCTGGTCCCTGCAGGGGCACAGACAGGTCCCACTGCGAGAATTCTCGCAGCTGGATCCGACCTGGCCGTCTGCAGGTGGCCTTATGTACATATCTATATCTATCTATATAAAGACGAAAGCCCTCACTAACTAACTCGCCACGAATTCTCCAACTTCCAGATGTCGTAGAAAATTGAAATTTGGCAAAAGCATAGATTATGTCATAAATAGGAAAAGTAAATGGGTCCCAACTCGATTATTCAATTCTAGCGCAAAAAAATGGCGTTCAAATTTTACATACGTAATCTAATTCTCCAACTTCCCGATGTTGTAGAAACATAAAATTTGGCACGAGCATTGATTGTGTCATAATTAGGAAAAGCTAATGGGTCCCAAGTAGATTACTCAATTCTAGCGCAAAAGAACTAGTGTCCAAATTTTACGTAAGGAATCTAATTCTCTCACTTCCCGATATCGTAGAAACATGAAATTTGGCACAAGCATTGATTATGTCATAAATAGGAAAAGCTAATGGGTCCCAAGTAGATTATTGAATTCTAAGCGCAAAAGAATTAGCATCCAAATTTTACGTACGGAATCTAATTCTCTCACTTCGTGATGTCGTAGAAACATGAAATTTGGCACGAGCATTGATTATGTCATAAATAGGAAAAATAAAGGGGTCCCAACTTGATTGTTCAATTCTAGCGTAAAAGAATTAGCCTCCAAATTTTATGTATGTAATCTAAATCTCTCATTTCCTGATGTCATAGAAATTTGGCACGAGCATTGATTATCTGCGGTACATATATATATATATATATATATATATATATTTATATATTTATATATATATATAAACATGAAAGCCCCCACTGACTCACTCACTGACTTACTCGCCACTAATTCTCCAACTTCCCAATGTCGTAGAAAAATGAAATTTGGCGCAAGCATAGATTATGTCCAAAATAGGAAAAGTAAAGGAGTCCCAACTTGATTATTTAATTCTAAGCGCAACAGAATTAGCGTCCAAATTTTACATACAGAATCGAATTCTCCAACTTCCCGATGTCGTAGAAACATGAAATTTGGCACGAGCATTGATTGTGTCATAATTAGGAAAAGCTAATGGGTCCCAAGTAGATTATTCAATTCTAGCACTAAAGAACTAGCGTCCAAATTTTACGTATGGAATCTAATTCTCTCACTTCCCGATATCGTAGAAACATGAAATTTGGCACGAGCATTGATTGTGTCATAAGTAGGAAAAGCTAATGGGTCCCAACTCGATTATTCAATTCTAAGCACAAAAGAATTAGCATCCAAATTTTACGTACGTAGTCTAATTCTCTCACTTCCTGATGTCATTTTATATAAAGGAAACGTCGCATGGTTACCTGCACGTGGTGTTTCCTGGGTAACGCAAAGAACCATGCAAAATGGTGAACATATTTTTTCCTCGGTATCTCTAAAGTAACCACGACTTCATAGAATTTTCCGTGTGAACACCAGATAAACACCAGCACTAAATTAACTCGGGCGAAGCCGGGTATATCAGCTAGCACAATATATGCAGTTGTCCAAAAGGGCACAATCATTTCACTACCATGACTATCATGCCTCTACAATAGAAATGTGATGTCATAGGCATCACAGAAACTTGGTGGAATGATACACATGATTGGAATACAAGGCTTGAAGGATACAACTTATTTATAAGAAACAGACCAAAAAAAAGAAGTGGAAGTATTGCGTTGTATGTTAGGAAGCACAGAAGAACAAGATTGTCAGCCGCACTCACCAATCTTCCAATCATGGATGGAGTGGAATTAGATGCATGCTTTGAAGGGACAAGATCTCGATCCCATAAACAGTCCACGAATTCCAATAAGAAAAAGCAACATCAGTGGTGTAAAGATCAGATTTTCAACATCTCTTTCTTCATAATAAATAACTTTTTATTTCCATTCCATGGCTCAGCGCAGGGACCAATCAGGGGCAGCTCTCACTCACACCCATTCATGAATTCATGAATGGGTGTGAGTGAGTGCTGCCTCTGATTGGCTCAGCGCTGAGCCAATGAGGAGCAGCTCTCACTCACACCCACTCACACTCACTGCAGGCCGGCCGTGCTGAACTCCGTCTGCCGGGACAAGGTGAGTATATATATTTTTTTATTTTTACACATTTCTGGATGAATTGCAAGGAAGGGCTTATATATTTAAGCCCTTCCCGACAATTCATCCCGCGATCGCCCACAGCGCATTGCTTTCAATGGAGCCGGCTGTATTGCCGGCTCCATTGAATTCAATGCGCTGGACAGCTCCGGCCCGTTTCTATTGAAACGCGGCTAGGAGCATTTTTTGGGGGGCGATTTTTTGGCCCCGGGCACGCGATTTGTGGATGCGGATCCGTCATGCGATCCGCAAATCGAGGCAAAAAATGCCCGTGTGACTAAGAGGTTGTATGTAGATAGAAATGTCATCCAAGGGAGCGTTTCTTGTCTACTATGGGGAATCCTCAATTCCGTACAACTTAAAGGGGTTGTCCCGCGCCGAAACGGGTTTTTTTTTTTTTTCAATAGCCCCCCCGTTCGGCGCGAGACAAACCCGATGCAGGGGTTAAAAAAAAAAAACGGACAATGCTTACCTGAATCCCCGCGCTCCGGTGACTTCTTACTTACCTTGTGAAGATGGCCACCGGGATCTTCTCCCTCGGTGGACCGCAGGCCTTCTGTGCGGTCCATTGCCGATTCCAGCCTCCTGATTGGCTGGAATCGGCACGTGACGGGGCGGAGCTACGAGGAGCCGGTCTCCGGCACGAGCGGCCCCATTCAGAAAAGAAGAAGACCGGACTGCGCAAGCGCGTCTAATCGGGCGATTAGACGCTGAAAATTAGACGGCACCATGGAGACGAGGACGCTAGCAACGAAACAGGTAAGTGTATAACTTCTGTTTGGCTCATATTTAGTGCACAATGTACATTACAAAGTGCATTAATATGGCCATACAGAAGTGTATAACCCCATTTGCTTTCACGGGACAACCCCTTTAAGGAACGTGCTCTCACTGCTGCAGGAAGTACAAGATCAAGGATATCCCCTCTCTACGAATTCCTTGGCACATTTGATTCAAGCGCATATCAATAAGATCATCTCTCACAATTCTGCGAAACCTAAGCAGCTGACTCCAGGGCAGCGAATGCAAGGTTTTCTTCGGATTACAGCTGCTATAGAAAAGCAGATTATTATGATCTGTTGCCTTGCAGAATAGATCCGTCTCTAACCCCTTGTTTGTCTTGATCACCATCACATCCAGGTACTGGATCATATCCTGTGACCAGGACATCGTAAATTTCAGCTCTGGTAAAATATAATTTATGGTATCATGGAACAACTCCAATTCTGCAATGGTGCCATTCCACAGCATGAAAATGTAATCTATGAAGTGCCACCATTTGCACACTTTTGGCCATATTTCAGATGCATAAATACTAGTTCTCTCCACATGATCCATAAAAATATTTGCATACATGGGGGCCACGTTGGATCCCATCGCAGTACCCTGGCACTGTCAGTAAAACTTATCCTCAGAAGCAAAATAATTATAATGTAAAATGAATTCCAACAGTACCAGGACAAATTGTATGGAAGAATTAGGTAATAGGGATCCAACAAGGCACCCACGCACAACCTCAACCCCCTTAGGGTGGAAAATGATATTATAGAGAGAAGTAACATCAAACGTGACCAATATGACGTCACTTCCCACTTCAACCTGATTTAACTTCACTAGAAAGTCGCTGGTATCTCAGATATATGATTGTGCCATTACTGCATATTTTCTTAGAACACGGTCCAAGAATCTGGATGGATTATTAAAGATAGACCTCCTACCCGAGATTATTGGCCTGCCAGGCGGCTTCTGTAAACTCTTGTGTATTTTTGGTAACACACAAATACATGGAACCACTGGAAATTTAATACACAAGAAGTCTGCCAAGGCTTGGTCAACAGTCCCGGATATTCGAGCATCCTCCACCAACAGTCTCAATCAAATCAAATATTGTTCTGTGGGATCACTTTTCAATAATTCATATACATGTCACTTAACTGATTCAGGATCTCCGCCCTATAATCAGCAGTGTCCATCAGAACCACTGCTCCCCCATTATCCGCAGGTTTTATGGTCACAAAGCTATCCGCTTTAAAAGTCTTTAACGTCAAACTTTCACCTTTACTTAAATTAGGTAAACGCCGTCTATTGTATTCTTTTTTCTTTAATTGGCACATATCATACTTTACCAACTTCATATAGGTTTCAACAGTAGCACTGAGAGCAGGAGGCTGAAAATTACTCTTGCTGTGCAGTCCGACACCCACCGAGGTAAAGCCCTCATGGGGGTCGGACTGCGTAGCAAGTGCCCCTCCAAGAGGTCTATCAGAGGGTTTATCTTTATCAGCAAAAAACAATCTTAATCTGGACAAAAGGATATGGACAAAAGGATAAACCCTTTGAGAGCATTCCAATTTCATCCGCCGTCAATGCTCTACTAGAGACATTTACCACCAGCGAAGTTGAATCTACTGTTGCGATATCTGTTTCGTCCTGGAGCGCGTTGTCATTGGTCCTTTTCCTCGCCTTATTGGGTCTACGGCCTCCATGGCGGCTCCTCTTGATGTATATGCCCGTCCCCTTGAACTCATGGGTGGTCGTTGATCTAAAAAAGATGGCTTACATATACCTTCATTAATCTGTTGGGAGGAATTGTCAGTGGAGTCGCACTCGGCTGATGTGAATCCAAAATAGGAAGATCGGCACAGATAATTTTTATTTCTCACTTGTTAGACCTTGTTCTAAACTGTTGGCAGCTATTTTTCTGTCCACCATGCCAGCCATATAATCTACCAGAGCAATAATCTTCAAGATCACATTGCCATTTTACCCTTTTAGTTGCTTAAATGTCACTTTTATATAACTTACAGATATCATCAATCTTTGTTTTAAAGCTCAGCAAATCTGACTCCAACAGCTGTGTTGTCAATTGTGTCTGAATCTCTGACACCATCTCTCGATGCACCATCTCATTTCAGCCTGTAGATATTCGATAATTAAAAGTATATAAAATGAAAATTTGTTATAAAATCGCTTCAAATTTTAAATAGAAATCTGTATTGTCCGACATCAATGTTGGACATAGATTTGTCAATAAACCTCTTTATATTATGATATTCTTTCAGCGTCACCATATGTAATCCGTATGAGATGATACGCTTCATTTCTGTTTCATATTTATTAGCTGAAGGGGAATTCAAAAAGGGAGCATCAACTCCCACATCCGCAAGTATTCAAGTAGCGTCAGCATCAGTATACGTGAATGACCAGGAGGTTTCTGGGACACAACCACCCAGATCTGTAAACAACTCTTCACTCCTGTCAGGTGCTGGCTGACTTGGATCCATAATACAGAATGCACAGAAAAACAAGATTGTCAGCCACACTCACCAATCTTCCAATCGTGGATGGAGTGGAATTAGATGCACGCTTTGTAGGAACAAAATTCTGATCCCATAAACAGTCCACGAATTCCAATAAGAAAAAGCAGCATCATTGTGGTGTAAAGATCAGCTTTTCAACATCTCTTTCTTCATAATAAATTACTTTATTTCCATTCCATGGTCAAAGTATACAGCAACAGCTGTTAGGAAAACATACATCTTCACAGAGATTCAAGCTTCAGAGCATTGTAGTTGTCTAGAAACTGTTTGGGTAAGAATACAAAGAGAGAACAACAGAAAGGACATCATTGTGGGCATTTAATATAGGCCACCTGGACAAGCAGAAGATATTGATGAACTCTTTGTACACTAGATGGCCAGGCTCCCAAAAAAGCATGACCATGATCATGGGAGATTTTAACTATCCAAACATTTGTTGGGAATCTCTCTCAGGTAAGAGCAATGGATACAAAAAATTCTTATCCGATCTTGCTGACAACTTTATCTTCCAAAAGGTAGAAGAAAAAACAAGGGGATCTGCTATCTTGGACCTAATTCTTACCAACGGGGAGTGAATGGCTGAGGAAGTAAGGGTGGCCGGGACCTAAGGAGGCAGTGATCATGCTATCCTTGTATTTTGGACAAAAAGGGGAGAAAGACCTGAGAAAACCTAGACCTCAAGGTTGGATTTCAGAAAGGCAGATTTTAATGACTCAGAAAGAGGATAAGAACATCCAACTATTGGATTTTTCCTAAGCACAGAAATGTCTAAGAAGGTTGGGAAGTATTGCAAAATAAAAGATTCTCAAAGGACAACCGTTAACAATACGTAAAAGAACGAAGAATGGGAAGCATTTAAAGAGACCGGGATGGATGATGTGGTCTGGAGAAACTATAGGGCAAGTGTCAGAAAAGCTAAAGCTAATAATGAATTGAGGCTTGCAACAGAGGCCAAACGCAATAAGAAAAAGGATTTGGGGGGGTATGTCAAAAGCAACAGAAAAGTCAAAGATTCTGTTGGATGCCAACAAGATGAAGATGGTGAATTGTTTTAGAATGATGATGAGGAGGGCCAAACTTTTAAATTCCTATTTTATGACAAAATCACCGACTGGGTTTACCAGGAAATGCGATGGATATAGTTTATCTTGACTTTAGTAAAGCATTTGACAAAGCATCTCATATCATACTCATTGAAAAAATGAATAAATATGGGATTGACAAGGCAACTTTTTGGTGGATTCACAATTGGCTGAGTGATCGTACTCAAAGAGTGGTAATAAATGACTGCACATTCAATTGGAAGAATGGATCAAGTGCGGTATCACAAAGCTCTGTCCTAGGCCCAGTGTTGTTCAACATTTCTATAAATAATCTGGAGAGGGAATTGAGGAGAAACTGATCAAATTTGCAGATGACACAAAGCTAGAAGGGATAGCTAATAGAGATGAGGGAGCACCAAAATGCTCGGGTGCTCATTACTCGGGACGAAATTATCGCGATGCTCGAGGGTTCGTTTCGAGTAACGAACCCCATTGAAGTCAATGGGCGACCCGAGCATTTTTGTATATCGCTGATGCTCGCTAAGGTTTCTATTTGTGAAAATCTGGGCAATTCAAGAAAGTGATGGGAACGACACAGCAACGGATAGGGCAGGCGAGGGGCTACATGGTGGGCTGCATCTCAAGTTCCCAGGTCCCACTATTAAGCCACAATAGCGGCAAGAGTGCCCCCCCTCCCAACAACTTCTACTTCTGAAAAGCCCTCATTAGCAATGCATACCTTAGCTAAGCACCACACTACCTCCAACAAAGCACAATCACTGCCTGCATGACACTCCGCTGCCACATCTCCTGGGTTACATGCTGCCCAACCCCCCCCCGCACGACCCAGTGGCCACAGTGCACACCAAACTGTCCCTGCGCAGCCTTCAGCTGCCCTCATGCCACGCCACACTCATGTCTATTTATAAGTGCGTCTGCCATGAGGAGGAACCGCAGGCACACACTGCAGAGGGTTGGCACAGCTAGGCAGCGACCCTCTTTAAAAGGGGCAG
Source organism: Eleutherodactylus coqui (assembly GCF_035609145.1). Classification (NCBI taxonomy): domain Eukaryota; kingdom Metazoa; phylum Chordata; class Amphibia; order Anura; family Eleutherodactylidae; genus Eleutherodactylus; species Eleutherodactylus coqui. Next base: position 14,502,871 of record NC_089845.1, read on the forward strand.
GGCGATAGCCCACAATGCTGTACAGAAGCAATGAGAAATATAATCCTGTGCCACCACCATCAGGAGCTGCACACGTGGGCATAGCAATGGGGAACCTATGTGCCACACACTATTCATTCTGTCAAGGTGTCTGCATGCCCCAGTTAGACCACGTTTTTTTATAAATAGTCACAGGCAGGTACAACTCCGCAATGGGAATTCCGTGTGCACCCACAGCATGGGTGGCTCCCTGGAACCCACCGGCTGTACATAAATGTATCCCATTGCAGTGCCCATCACAGCTGAGGTAACGTCCGATTAAATGCAGGTGGGCTTCGGCCCACACTGCATGCCCCAGTCAGACTGGGGTTCTTTAGAAGTGGACACATGCAGTTACAACTCCCTGTGGACCCACAGCATGGGTGGGTGCCAGGAAGCCACCGGCGGTACATAAATATATCCCATTGCATTGCCCATCACAGCTGATGTAACGTCAGCTTTAATGCAGGTGGGCAAAAAATTAATTGGATTACACTGTAGGCGAGGGCCCCAAAAAATTGGTGTACCAACAGTACTAATGTACCTCAGAAAAATTGCCCATGCCCAACCAAGAGGGCAGGTGAAACCCATTAATCGCTTTGGTTAATGTGGCTTAATTGGTAACTAGGCCTGGAGGCAGCCCAGTTAAAATAAAAATTGGTTCAGGTGAAAGTTTCAACGCTTTAATGAGCATTTAAACGTATAAAAATTGTTTAGAAAAATTATATGACTGAGCCTTGTGGGCCTAAGAAAAATTGCCCGTTCGGCGTGATTACGTGAGGTTTCAGGAGGAGGAGCAGGAGGAGGAGCAGGAGGAGGAGGATGAATAGAATACACAGATTGATGAAGCAAAAAGGTCCCCGTTTTTTATGGTGATAGAGAACGATGCTTCCATTCGCGGGTGCAGCCTACGTATTGCTTAGGTATCGCTGCTGTCCGCTGGAGGAGAAGAGAAGTCTGGGGAAATCCAGGCTTTGTTCATCTTGATGAGTGTAAGCCTGTCGGCACTGTCGGTTGACAGGCGGGTACGCTTATCCATGATGATTCCCCCAGCCGCACTAAACACCCTCTCTGACAAGACGCTAGCCGCAGGACAAGCAAGCACCTCCAGAGCATACAGCGCGAGTTCAGGCCACGTGTCCAGCTTCGACACCTCGTAGTTGTAGGGGGCAGAGGCGTCACCGAGGACGGTCGTGCGATCGGCTACGTACTCCCTCACCATCCTTTTACAGTGCTCCCGCCAACTCAGCCTTGACTGGGGAGCGGTGACACAGTCTTGCTGGGGAGCCATAAAGCTGGCAAAGGCCTTGGAGAATGTTCCCCTGCCTGCGCTGTACATGCTGCCTGATCTCTGCGCCTCCCCTGCTACCTGGCCCTCGGAACTGCACCTTCTGCCACTAGCGCTGTCGGATGGGAATGTTACCATCAGTTTGTCTGCCAGGTTCCTGTGGTATAGCATCACTCTCGAACCCCTTTCCTCTTCGGGTATGAGAGTGGAAAGGTTCTCCTTATACCGTGGGTCGAGCAGTGTGTACACCCAGTAATCCGTAGTGGCCAGAATGCGTGTAACGCGAGGGTCACGAAAAAGGCATCCTAACATGAAGTCAGCCATGTGTGCCAGGGTACCTGTACGCAACACATGGCTGTCCTCACTAGGAAGATCACTTTCAGGATCCTCCTCCTCAGGCCATACACGCTGAAAGGATGACAGGCAAGCAGCATGGGTACCCTCAGCAGTGGGCCAAGCTGTCTCTTCCCCCTCCTCCTCATGCTCCTCCCCCTCCTCCTCAACGCGCTGAGATATAGACATGAGGGTGCTCTGACTATCCAGCAACATACTGTCTTCCCCCGCCTTCATTTCCAAGCGCAAAGCATCTGCCTTTATGCTTTGCAGGGAACTTCTCAAGAGGCATAGAAGAGGAATGGTGACGCTAATGATTGCAGCATCCCCGCTCACCATCTGGGTAGACTCCTCAAAGTTTCCAAGGACCTGGCAGATGGCTGCCAACCAGGCCCACTCTTCTCTAAAGAATTGAGGAGGCTGACTCCCACTACGCCGCCCATGTTGGAGTTGGTATTCCACTATAGCTCTACGCTGCTCATAGAGTCTGGCCAACATGTGGAGCGTAGAGTTCCACCGTGTGGGCACGTCGCACAGCAGTCGGTGCACTGGCAGATTAAACCGATGTTGCAGGGTCCGCAGGGTGGCAGCGTCCGTCTTGGACTCGCGGAAATGTGCGCTGACTCGGCGCACCTTTCCGAGCAGGTATGACAAGTGTGGGTAGCTTTTCAGAAAGCGCTGAACCACCAAATTAAAGACATGGGCCAGGCATGGCACGTGCGTGAGGCTGCCGAGCTGCAGAGCCGCCACCAGGTTACGGCCTTTGTCACACACGACCATGCCCGGTTGGAGGCTCAGCGGCGAAAGCCAGCGGTCGGTCTGCTCTGTCAGACCCTGCAGCAGTTCGTGGGCCGTGTGCCTCTTCTCTCCTAAGCTGAGTAGTTTCAGCACGGCCTGCTGACGCTTGCCCACCGCTGTGCTGCCACGCCGCGCGACACCGACTGCTGGCGACGTGCTGCTGCTGCTGACACATCTTGATTGCGAGACAGAGGTTGCGTTGGAGGAGGAGGAGGAGGGTGGTTTAGTGGAGGATGCATACACCGCCGCAGATACCAGCACCGAGCTGGGGCCCGCAATTCTGGGGGTGGGTAGGACGTGAGCGGTCCCAGGCTCTGACTCTGTCCCAGCCTCCACTAAATTCACCCAATGTGCCGTCAGGGAGATATAGTGGCCCTGCCCGCCTGTGCTTGTCCACGTGTCTGTTGTTAAGTGGACCTTGGCAGTAACCGCGTTGGTGAGGGCGCGTACAATGTTGCGGGAGACGTGGTCGTGCAGGGCTGGGATGGCACATCGGGAAAAGTAGTGGCGACTGGGAACCGAGTGGCGCGGGGCCGCCGCCGCCATCATGCTTTTGAAAGCCTCCGTTTCCACAAGCCTATACGACAGCATCTCCAGGCTGATCAATTTGGCTATGTGCACGTTTAATGCTTGAGCGTGCGGGTGCATGGCGGCGTACTTGCGCTTGCGCTCAAACAGTTGCGCTAGCGACGTCTGGACGATGTGCTGAGAGACATTGCTGGATAGGTCCGAGGACAGCGGAGGTGAGGGTGTGGGTGCAGGCCGGTAGGCACTCGTGCCTGTGTCCTCAGAGGGGGGTTGGATCTCAGTGGCAGGTTGGGGCACAGGGGGAGAGGCAGTGGTGCAAACCGGAGGCGGTGAACGGCCTTCGTCCCACCTTGTGGGGTGCTTGGCCATCATATGCCTGCGCATGCTGGTGGTGGTGGCTCCCCAGCTGATCTTGGCGCGACAAGGGTTGCACACCACTGTTCGTCGGTCGTCAGGCGTCTCTGTGAAAAACTGCCACACCTTAGAGCACCTTGGCCTCTGCAGGGTGGCATGGCGCGAGGGGGCGCTTTGGGAAACAGTTGGTGGATTATTCGGTCTGGCCCTGCCTCTACCCCTGGCCACCGCACTGGCTCGGCCTGTGCCCACACCCTGACTTGGGCCTCCGCATCCTCTAGGCCTACCCCTACCCCTCAGCATGCTGTATTACCAGTAGTGCAGAAATAGAACGCTGTAATTAAATGTGCCGCTTATTGGCCTGTGGTTGGAGGCAGACTTCGCTTACGGAACGCACAGCAGAGCCAGGAAAGAATTTTGCGCAAGCCTGCTGTAACACTTTGCTGGCTGCGTATGAATTAGGACAACTACCCCCAGCAGAGACCCTGTACACTGAGGACGGTCACAGGCAGCCCAAATAGATTTTTTTTCCCAAATGTTTTTGGAAAGGCCCACTGCCTATATACACTAAATATGTCTTCTGTCCCTGCCTCACCACTACTGGCCCTGGACAATGTAAAATTACTGCAGACTGTTTCACTGTGGACAGGAATACAGCGGTGATGTAACAGGCAACACAGAGGCAGGAAAGAATTTTGCGCAAGCCTGCTGTAACACTTAGCTGGCTGCGTATGAATTAGAACAACTACCCCCAGCAGAGACCCAGTACACTGAGGACGGTCACAGGCAGCCCAAATAGATTTTTTTTCCCAAATGTTTTTGGAAAAGCCCACTGCCTATATACACTAAATATGTCTTCTGTCCCTGCCTCACCACTACTGGCACTGGACAATGTAAAATTACTGCAGACTGTTTCACTGTGGACAGGAATACAGCGGTGATGTAACAGGCAACACAGAGGCAGGAAAGAATTTTGCGCAAGCCTGCTATAACACTTAGCTGGCTGCGTATGAATTAGGACAACTACCCCCAGCAGAGACACAGTACACTTGTGGACAGGGATACAGCGGTGATGTAAGAGACAACACAGAGGCAGGAAAGAATTTTGCGCAAGCCTGCTGTAACACTTAGATGGCTGTGTATGAATTAGGACAACTACCCCCAGCAGAGACCCAGTACACAGAGGACGGTCACAGGCAGCCCAAATAGATTTTTTTTCCCAAATATTTTTGGAAAGGCCTACTGCCTATATACACTAAATATGTCTTCTGTCCCTGCCTCACCACTACTGGCCCTGGACAATGTAAAATTACTGCAGGACGCAATGCTCTGCACGGCCGATATACAAAAAAAAAAAAAGTGCAACACTGCAAAAAGCAGCCTCCACACTACTGCACACGATTAGATGTGGCCCTAAAAAGGACCGTTGGGGTTCTTGAAGCCTAAAATAACTCCTAACGCTCTCCCTATAGCAGCTCCGGCACCAGCAGCACTGTCCCTGATCTATGTCAGAATGCATCTGTGGCGAGCCGTGGGAGGGGCCGATTTATATACTCGGGTGACACCTGATCTCGCCAGCCACTCACTGCAGGGGGGTGGTATAGGGCTTGAACGTTGCAGGGGGAAGTTGTAATGCCTTCCCTGTCTTTCTATTGGCCAGAAAAGCGCACTAACGTCTCAGAGATGAAAGTGAAAGTAACTCGAACATCGCGTGGTACTCGTCTCGAGTAACGAGCATCTCGAACACGCTAATACTCGAACGAGTATCAAGCTCCGACGAGTACGTTCGCTCATCTCTAATAGCTAACACTAGGGAAGAGAGAGTATTCAAAAGGATCTAGAAAAGCTTGAACAGTGGGCGCTGACTAACAGAATGGTATTTAACAAGGTGAAATGCAAAGTCCTACATCTAGGCAAAAAAAATGAAAAAAATTACAGAATGGGAGGAATTGAACTATGCAGGAGCACATGTAAAAAAGACTTGGGTATACTAATAGATCACAGACTGAACATGAGTCAACAATGTGATGCAGCTGCCAAAAAGGCAAACACAATTCTGGGATGTATTAAGAGAAGCATAGAGTCTAGATCACATGAGGTAATTATCCCCCTCTACTCTTCCTTAGTCATCCCTCATCTGGAATACTGTGTCCAGTTTTGGGCACCCCACTTTAAAAAAGAGATAGACAAACTGGAGCAAGATCAGAGAAGAGTTACCAAGATGGTGAGTGGTCTGCAAATTATGTCATATGAGGAACAGTTAAAGTATCTGTTTAGTTTGGAAAAAAGGCAGAGAGGGATCAGCCCTATTCTCATTTGCACAAGCAAAGACTAGACACAATGGAATAAAACTGAAAGGGAGGTGAACAAATTAGATATTCGACAATGAGGGTGTTAACTAGAGATGAGCGAGCGTACTCGGAAAAGCACTACTCGCTCGAGTAATTTGCTTTATCCGAGTATCGCTGTGCTCGTCCCTGAAGATTTGGGTGCCGGCACGGAGCGGGGAGCTGCAGGGGAGAGCGGGGAGGAACGGAGGGGAGATCTTTCTCTCCCTCTCTCCCGCCCGCTCTCCCCTGCTCCCCGCTGCGACTCACCTGTCAGCCGCAGCGGCACCCGAATCTTCAGGGACGAGCACAGCGATACTCGGATAAAGCAAATTACTCGAGCAAGTAGTGCTTTTCCGAGTACGCTCGCTCATCTCTAGTGTTAACCCTTTCCAATCCATTGTCTGACGTCTGAAGACATTATGATGTAAGGCTGTACAACTCCAATGTTGGAAGATGTCCGTTGGGGTTCTCTTACTGTATATTGCCAGCCTTTCTGCTGTCGGAGCCTATGCAACATGTCACCTCATGCAGTACTGGCTTTAGCCAATATATAGCGCTATTGTATAATGGCAGAAAAACAGTAAGCCCCCCAGGAAAACCGGGATACAAATTGGATTGGAAACAGTTATGATCCTGCTTTTAATGGCGCCCACCCACTGGCGTTTGCAATTTTCGTGCGTGAAAAACGCCGCGTTTTTCGCTGCGTTTTTTGCCGCGTTTTCGCGCTGTTTTCGCGGCTTTTCCGTTAATTTCCATTGACTTTCATGGGTGCATTAGGAGAAAAATAAGGACACATATGCAACTGACAGTTCCTATGTTAAAAAACGCAACGCAACGCAAAAAAAAACTCCAGTGGACAGGAGTACATTCAATTCTAATTGCTCTTGAGAAAAAACGCAAAACGCAAAGAAAAAAAAAAATCGCCAGTGGGTGGGCGCCCTAACTGTCCATGTTGTCTCCAGTCAGACATTTTATAAGCTTCAAATGAATTCTCTTTCTAACTAGTGTCTCCTTTAAACATCTCACGCCCTTTAGATCAATTCCCTTTTACAAATTGAGATATAAATTTTCTAGGCATGCAGCACAGCAGATTCTCAGGCTTGCATATCAGTTGCTATGTCTTCAGTTTAGTGAGTAAATGTAGTGTTTGTCTGTTTTTTAACAGTGAACTGCCTGTGTGTCACTTATTCCGATTATGCAGGCCTGCTTAAATTTCACTACTAATTCAGAACTCGGCAACATACCAACTGAGGGGTCCGTAGAATATCCCTAACTAAATTGGCGTCCAATGTGGGGTTTGAGGTGGGAAAAAAGGATGATAATTGTACCCAATCTCCCAGAACACGAGTTTGAAGGAGCAACCTGGAATCACAGGCTGGAATCATGATATGTTGCTTAAATAGGAAGATACTTGCTTTGCTGTTGGCATTTGTTTATATGTACTATTCCTAGTCTGGGTATTGTGGGAGGCAGCGCAGAAAGACAGGCAGTGACAAGCTATGGAATTCCCTTATTGACCTATAGATAGTTACAACCTTTGGGTTGCGAGAAGCCTATATAAAACAGGACTAACTTTTAATAGTAGCTCCTGGGGAAATCTTCTTTTGTAAAAGAGTCAGGGAAGGACAAGCATTTGCATAATTGCTGGAATCTGTGTATATTTTCTCTTTGTGTTGTGGGTACTGTATAAGATTATGCAGAAAGCGTGGAAAAGGGCAGTAGTGAGCCCCTGAACCCTCTTACTGATCTCTGAGTAAGATACGGTTCTTGGAACTGCGAGAAGCCTTATTAATATACAGTTAGGGCAAGAAATATTTGGACAGTGACACAAGTTTTGTTATTTTAGCTGTTTACAAAAACATGTTCAGAAATACAATTATATATAGAATATGGGCTGAAAGTGCACACTCCCAGCTGCAATATGAGAGTTTCCACATCCAAATCGGAGAAAGGGTTTAGGAATCATAGCTCTGTAATGCATAGCCTTCTCTTTTTCAAGGGACCAAAGTAATTGGACAATGGACTCTAAGGGCTGCAATTAACTCAGAAGGCGTCTCCCTCGTTAACCTGTAATCAATTAAGTAGTTAAAAGGTCTGGGGTTGATTCCAGGTGTGTGGTTTTGGATTTGGAAGCTGTTGCTGTGACCAGACAACATGCGGTCAAAGGAACTTTCAATTGAGGTGAAGCAGAACATCCTGAGGCTGAAAAAAAAGAAAAAATCCATCAGAGAGAGAGCAGACATGCTTGGAGTAGCAAAATCAACAGTCGGGTACATTCTGAGAAAAAAGGAATTCACTGGTGAGCTTGGGAACTCAAAAAGGCCTGGGCGTCCACGGAAGACAACGGTGGTGGATGATCGCCGCATACTTTCTTTGGTGAAGAAGAACCCGTTCACAACATCAACTGAAGTCCAGAACACTCTCAGGGAAGTAGGTGTATCTGTCTCTAAGTCAACAGTAAAGAGAAGACTCCATGAAAGTAAATACAAAGGGTTCACATCTAGATGCAAACCATTCATCAATTCCAAAAATAGACAGGCCAGAGTTAAATTTGCCGAAAAACACCTCAAGAAGCCAGCCCAGTTCTGGAAAAGTATTCTATGGACAGATGAGACAAAGATCAACCTGTACCAGAATGATGGGAAGAAAAAAGTTTGGAGAAGAAAGGGAACGGCACATGATCCAAGGCACACCACATCCTCTGTAAAACATGGTGGAGGCAACGTGATGGCATGGGCATGCATGGCTTTCAATGGCACTGGGTCACTTGTGTTTATTGATGACATATCAGCAGACAAGAGTAGCCGGATGAATTCTGAAGTGTACTGGGATATACTTTCAGCCCAGATTCAGCCAAATGCTGCAAAGTTGATCGGACGGCGCTTCACAGTACAGATGGACAATGACCCCAAGCATACAGCCAAAGCTACCCAGGAGTTCATGAGTGCAAAAAAGTGGAACATTCTGCAATGGCCAAGTCAATCACCAGATCTTAACCCAATTGAGCATGCATTTCACTTGCTCAAATCCAGACTTCAGACGGAAAGACCCACAAACAAGCAAGACCTGAAGGCTGCGGCTGTAAAGGCCTGGCAAAGCATTAAGAAGGAGGAAACCCAGCGTTTGGTGATGTCCATGGGTTCCAGACTTAAGGCAGTGATTGCCTCCAAAGGATTCGCAACAAAATATTGAAAAAAAAATATTTTGTTTGGGTTATGTTTATTTGTCCAATTACTTTTGAGCTCCTAAAATGTGGAGTGTTTGTAAAGAAATGTGTACAATTCCTACATTTTCTATCAGATATTTTTGTTCAACCCTTTAAATTAAACGTTACAATCTGCACTTGAATTCTGTTGTAGAGGCTTCATTTCAAATCCAATGCGGTGGCATGCAGAGGCCAACTCGCGAAAATTGTGTTACTGTCCAAATATTTCTGTCCCTAACTGTAGGTATATATAATCAAGCTCTTTCTTATGGACAGCTTGATTGGGAGCCCCTCTTAGAAAGAGGGAAGAAGAGACAGAAGGAAGAGAGGGAGGGACAGTACCCAGCGTAAAGAAAGTAGGAAAAATGCACATCAATAGTTGAAGAAAGCTATACCCAACTCACATCCTGTGGGGGCTTTTCTCTGCAGTGAAAGAATTCAAAGGTTAAAAATGAAGAAAAGGTGGGTCTGTTAGAAGCTCCTAGCATATTTTTTATGTGTTTAACCATTCTCTGCAGTTAAACTAAAACCACTTTGTGACGTCTGTGCTTCATATTCTATTCATATTTCTACTTGAAATTGTTTGAATATTTTGGCTGCTTTCTTATATCTTTTGCCATATTTGAAGCATGTAGTAGTGCTGAAATAGTTATTATGCCATGCTGTTTCACAAAGAGATAACAGTCAGAGTTATCTTGAAAAGGTGGGGGCTATTATTCTCGGACTTCAGTCTGTATTTAGGGTCACAGAAAGAGAGGGAAACCGAGCGTGAATGGAATAGAAACTTGTAATGAATTAAGTGAATTATACTGTCTTAAAAATAGAAAACACAGGAATGTTAAGGTATATTCTTGCAGTTCTTTGTGTAAATGTCAGTTCTGTGATTGGTTGAACGTGTGTATAATTGCTAGATGGTGTTTATTTGTTCCTGACACTCAGCCTTTATGATTACTCTGGTCTGTCTCTCTGAGCTCTGTCTGACCTGTCTCTAGTCAGCCTTTCTGTGGAGGATTATATGGTTCTTAATATTTGTATGAGAGAGACAGACTTGACTGTATGGATGGATGAGAGTTAATGACCAGTGTTCAGGCTGTGATGAATGTAAAATGTGTGATGCAGATATTGACTGAGGATAAACATTTCTCTCCCCCTCTGCATAAGACTTTAATGACCACTCAGGGTAGAATTTGAATTTAATGCAGTATCAGCATACAGGGAGATACCACAGTAGTAGGAAGAAAAAAAAAACATGTCTGTGATGTGAATGTGCAGATTGCAAATTTCAAATGAATGCATGAAGAAGCATGTGAACAGCCAGAATCAAAGGGGTAGAGCTAAATTATGTAAAAAAAAAGCAATGGGTCATCCCTCTCTTGTCAACAAAGAAGGGGGGGGGGAGAGTCTTGGTCAGGAAAAGTTTTTTTCTCAAATTTGATGAGACATTGCAGGCAGGATCAGATTAATAATGGTTTTGCTTAAAGGATATCACGTTTTTAATGTGGATAGATGTTTGTTGATTATTCTGCCCTGTTACAACTCATAGTTAAATGATTTCCTGTCTCTGTTATTGGCAATGCCATCTTACAAGACCTATCTGCATCCATCAAATTCTCACTGGATGGATCGGTACAGGTTGAGACCTCAGGTGCCAGTTCAGAAGAATTTTTCAAATTAATTGCTCTCTTGGTGGATCTGACTTATGTAATTGACCTGACAGCCGCTGAGGAAACGCAGCTTTCCACGGTTCCTGACAAATTGTGGGTCACCTCCAAGACAGACATAGGGAAATTGCATGTACCCCTTACACTGGTATATCTGAAACAAGGATACACATCCCCCAGGGTCAAACAGTATCCCCTTAGTTTCCCACAGGTAAATGCTGTTGGGGTCAAGTGGGAGACTTGGTTAAAAAGGCGGCTTTACATTCTCTAGCAAACACCCCTCTTTTTCCGGTCAAGAAAAAGACACAAAAAGGTCAGCTGGACACCTACCACATGGTCCATGACCTCTGCGAGGGGAACAAGGCTATGGTTCTGGACTACCCCCTAGTGGTCCTCACACCTCATGACATCCAGAGCATACTCACGCAAGTGCAACCCAAGCACTTATTTCTGGCCTGTCAGATAAAGCTACAATGTGCTCTTTTCATGCCCCCCCCCCAATATATCTCTTTTCAATGTTGTACTACCTTGAATTCGGCAACTCTTCTTCCAATCGAGTATCCTGGTTCAAATGGGGGAGGGGGAGGCATAGGTGATCTAGGTATTGCAGATCAGCTATTTTTAAATTCTTTGCAGCAAGATTCTGACTTATTTGAAGTAGAATATCAGCATGATTGTCTGGCATTGATGCAACAAGAAACTGCAGGTGTTGAACCAGTTACTGGAACCTCTCTTGACAATGCATATTTTGAGCTTTTTGTAGATGGCTCCAGGTACCAGGGTGAGGATTGACGATTCCATACTGAATATGCAGTGGTCACACAACATGATTTCCCAAAAGCAGAAGCTTTGCCTCCACATGTCTCAGCACAAGAAGCAGAACAGAAGGCCCTCACTGAGGTGAATAAAGTGGCAGAAGGTAAGACTGCCAACATTTACACTGATTCCCAGTATGCATTTGGCATAACACATGATTACGGCCCAATATAGAAGGCCAGACAGTTTCTTACCTCAGCTGGACAACCAATTAAGAATGGTGCAGCAGTGCAAAGTCTCATGGAAACCCTACTGTTACCAAACAAAGTAGCCGTCCTCAAGCTAAAAGCACACACCAAAGCTGATACCGTAAAAGCAAGAGGCAACACCCTATTGAACTTCTGTTACGTGTGCTGCTGGGATTTGTTGTACTATGTACTCCGAGCAGCACAGTCAGGTGGTTGAGGGTTAATTGAGCTGGCTGGGTGTGGTACTTCCTGCTAGCCAATCTCCTGGATCTGTGCTCACATATAAACCCAGCTCCTGGTCAGTCTCTGGCTGGACCCTAGGGTATGCACTCATGTTACTTCTGTGTCCTGTAACTTGTTATCAGTCATGCTCAGCTTGTTCCCACTCTGATCTGTGTTTGCAAGTAGGTCTATTGTCTCTCTGCTTCCCCAAGATTGTTTGGACACCTGTAGTCCTAGTCTGCAGTACATGCAGCCCCCTTTTCCTTCCCCCTGTACAGGTGCAGCCTCCAAAGGTCTTATGTCTTATTCTGGGTGTCAGTTGGTGTAACTGGACACTGTTCCCTATGTGAGCTTGTGTAGCTCTGCCTATTCCCCCTGGTATGAGGACACATAGACTTGCTGTGAGTTTGATCTGTGTGCATGTGATCTCTGAGTGGAGTCTGTCTGGCTGTGTGCCCTGTACTCTGTCCTGTTCCTGATGCAGCCGGCTGTGTGTCCAGTGCTCTGTTCTGTTCTGTTGCAAGCTTTGCTGAGTCATCTCTGTCTTGCTTGTTCATGTCCGTTTGTATGTTTAAATTCTGTCAGTTTACTGCGTGACCTGCTATCTGTGTCCTGTCCTGTTGCAGCGTTCTGTGTGAATGGTGTCCGATTCTGCTGGACTCCTGGTTAGTGTAGGGACTAGCGGTATAACCAGGAGCCGTGAAGTGGCCCGCTAGCTTCCACATATTGTACAACATGTCAACCAATACCTGGTATTTATATTCAGCTTATCATCGGTTCTAGTTGTTGCATTGTGGCTGCTGTATGCTGTGTATCCTGTGGTTCTGTCTCTGTCATGTAGCATGTGTATGTCTCCTGTTCTGTGGCGTGGTTCCTAGGATCAGCTAGGGCCCAGATCCGAAGACCGCTGGGCCGCCCTTTGTTGGGGCAAATCTCCCGCTTAGGTAGGGCCATGCCATCCTCCCGTGTAGAACAGAGTCAGTTTGCTTGAAACCTGTGTGAACCCCGTTTGACCCTTGTGCTACCTCTGTGCGTCCATCCCATTCATTCTATCCCATTTTGGGTGCGATCGTGTGGGCTCCCGTGCTTAGGTTGCCCACACGATCGTAACAACTTCACAGCAAAGGCAGTGGCCCTCAAGCCGTCGAAGAAAGGAAAAGAAGATAGTGACAGCACAAGTCAGTGACAAAAATTTGGACATTGATAAAAACTTGGACATTGATATGCTAAGAACTTTACAGTTACAAGCCAGCAAGGAAGAAATGGATAAATGGACTAAAATGGGAGCAGCAGACCAGGATAGCGGACGGCGAACAGTACGAAGAACTTGTCTACCACAGTCCCTGTACCCCATGATGGCCCAGCTGACGCACGGAAAAACGCACCTATAAAAAGCAGCAATGATATAGACACTTGAACGAGGATGGGTGGCTCCTGGATTCTTTGTAGCTGCTGCATCATTTGTCCAATCTTGATGATCTATGCCATAAGCAACCCAGGACAGAAGGTAAAGGTGGAAGAACAAAAACACTTACCTAGACCACTCTACCCATTCCATAACATAACATAGTAACATAGTATGTAAGGCTGAATGAAGACAATGTCCATCTAGTTCAGCCTGTTTAACCACCTTGTTGATCCAGAGGAAGGCAAAAAACCCCAAGAGGCAGAAGCCAATCAGCCTTTTTGGGAGAAAAGTTCCTTCCCAACTCTCTAATGGCAGTCAGACTAATCCCTGGATCAACCACTATTAGTTCCTACCTAACTGTAAGACCCGGATCAACAACCCGCTGGTCACCTAAAATCTATATCCTGTAATATCCTTCCACTCTAGAAAGACATCAAGTCCCCTCTTAAACTCCTCTATGGATTTTGCCATCCCCACATCCTCGGGCAGAGAGTTCCACAGTCTCACTGCTCTTACAGTAAAAGACCCTTTTCTGTGTTGGCGATGAAACCTGCTTTCTTCCAGATGTAGCGGATACACTCTTGTTACGGTCGCAGTCCTGGGTATGAACAGATCATGGGAGAGATCCTTGTATTGTCCCCTCATGTATTTATACATAGTTATTTGATCACCCCTAAGCCGCCTTTTTTTATCCAGGGTAAATAGTCCCAATTTGGATAGCATCTCTGGGTATTCCAGTCACTTCCTTCCATATATTAGTTTAGCTGCTCTTCTTTGAACCCCCTCAAGCACTGTAACATCTTTCCTGAGCACTGGTGACCAGAACTGTACAAGTGCCTTATATAGTGGAAGAACAATGTTCTCATCCTTTACCCCTATACCTCTTTTAATGTATCCCAAGACTTTATTAGCTTTTGCAGCAGCTGACTGGCATTGGTAACTCTAGTTTAATTTACAATCCACTAGTACCCCCAGGTCTCTGTCCATATTACTTTTCCCTAGCAGTACCCCATTTAGTGTATATTGGTGACATCCGTTTCTCCTGCCCATGTGCATAACCTTACATTTATCAACATTGAGCTTCATTTGCCTTTTTTCTGCCCAAGCTCCCAGCTTATCTAGGTCCGTTTGTAGCCGTACATTGTTCTCCGTTGCATTGATTATTTTGTGTCATCTGCAAATATTGATATTTTAATGTGCAACCCCTATATCAGGTCGTTGATAAATATATTGAACAGAATGGGGCCCAATACTGAACCCTGTGGCACCCTGCTAGCGACGGTGGCCCAATCTGAGCATGAACCGTTTATTTCCACCCTCTGCTTTCTATCTCTGAGCCAATTTTTTACCCAAATACATACGTTTTCACCCAATCCGAGCTGTCTCATTTTATATATTAGCCTATTATGTGGCACGGTGTCAAATGCTTTAGAGAAGTCCAGATATACGAGATCAACAGACTCTCCCAGGTCCAGCCTAGGGCTTACTTCATCGTAAAAGCTGATCAGATTGGTCTGATATGATCGACCCCTCATGAACCCATGCTGGTGAGGAATTATTCCGTTATTCTCCTTGAGGTGTTCATCGATGGTGTCTCTCAGAAACCCCTCAAAAATGTTTCCAGTTACTGAAGTGAGACTTACCAGCCTGTAGTTACCAGGCTCTCTTTTGGACCCCTTTTTGTATACTGGAACTACACTGGCAATGCGCCAATCTAGTGGTACCACCCCGGTCTTGATAGCATCCATAAATATTAGAAATAGTGGCCTAGCTATCATATTACTTAGTTCCCTTAGAACCCTCAGGTATATTCCAACTAGGCCCGTGCAATTTCCTCAACAACTACACTGACTATGTACATTCCTTAAGCAAACGTCTGAAAATAACACACAACCAAATGTGTTCTCTTCCATTCCAGATCCTAATTCTTTTGAAGGTACACATGACTTGCAGCCTGGAGACATGTGAGGAGAGTGCTGGAACCCAGATTTGAACCCAGGTTCTGTTGACCACCAGCCTTCCAGTCAAATTGGAGGGAAAACCAAATTGGATCCATGCCTCACACTGCAAAAAACCACCAAACCCCAGGGGCAATGAGGCCTGTATGGTATAACTGTCATGGTTTTTGCATTTTTCCTCTTTGGTTTCCAACCAGCTAAGGAAACAGAGCAACTAAGACATAGAAGGAGGTGGATGCAATGAGCAGAAGAGCATGCCAATATGCGAAATACCTATCCCGAGGGTTAGGGTTCAGGGTTGGTTAACATGGGGGAAAAATACAGCAAGACGCATTCAATTAAATCTTTTGGTGGAACCAGACGGGCTTTTGGTAATTGATTGATTTCTAAGTAGATTTTTAATTATGGGTTTAGATTGTCTCTATCGCCCTGGTATTGAATCCAGGGTGTCCATAGGGTGGTGAAGTCTTCTCTCAAGCCGTTTTCCCAGGCCAGCATCTCTTCAAATCTAAAGATTTGAGAGACCCTCTCTACCCATTGTGCGATCTGTGGACTCTCTTTTTTCTGCCAGAATAGGGGGATCAGCAGTTTGGCTGCTGTGAGGAGAGTGGTCACTAAATTTTCGTGAGAGGGTTTAAATTGCCTTGTAGGCAGCCAGATTAGTATCTCCTCTGGTCTGAATGTATGTTTTGTGTGGCAGATTTTGTTGATAAGGTTATTGACTGATTGCCAAAAGGGTTTGATTCTGCTGCATTGCCACCAGATGTGTAGGGCTGTTCCCCTCTCTTCCCCGCATCTCCAGCAGATGTCTGAAGACTCCGGTTTCATTTTAGAGGATGTGACAGGCGTTCTGTACCATCTCGTGAGTAACTTGTACGAGTTCTCCTGAACCCGTACACATCTGGAGAATCCATGCGAGTTTTTTTTAGGACTCTGAGAGTCTCTTCTATGTTCAGGGTTAGAGCTAGTACCCTCTCCCACTCCCTAAGGAACCAGGGTTTTTCTATGGCAGACTGCAAGAGAAGGCCTCTGTATAGCTGGGTGACCAGTCTCTTCGGGCGGGAAGGGAGTGCGGTGTAGGTTTCAAACCAGAGGTGGTCCCGCAGGTCCCCATGATGGGTTGTCTGGAATCGTTTCAGGGATTGAAAGAGGCCTGCCCTGCTCAGGAAATCGAGTGAGTGTTGTGGCAAGAGAGTGTCTAGCTGCGTTTGGTCATTAAGTTTGGGGCTTTTAAGGATATTATAAATTGTGAGGTCGCCGAGTTTGTCCCATAGTCTTTCTGTTCTTAGTGGTTTGTTTGCTAAGATGGCCGGTATCAGGTTGGCCGGGGTCATTGGGGGGATGGGTTTTTCTTTCAATGCTTCTGCTCTCTCGAACCTCAGTACTTTTATTGTACATTTCGTGATTGGGCTAAGGCGTGTGTGTTTGCCGAGGTGGGGGCCTTTTATCCAAAGTAGTGCTTGATTGTCCCTGCCCAGCGCCCCTCTCTCCATGTCGAGTGAGGGGGTAGCTGCTTCTTTGTCTGTCAAGAGGATCCACCTGGCAATGTGGATCGCCCTATGGTAATATTGCAAGTTCGGGAGTCCTGCGCCTCCCTGGGGGCGTCTTTGAGTGAGAGTGGAGAACACCAATCGCGGTTTGTGTCTATCCCATATAAAGCCTCTAAAGAGCTTATGTAGGTGTGTGAAAAAGAAGTTAGGTATCTCTATTGTGACTGAGTGCATGGTGTAGATTATTTGAGGTAATATATAGGTGGAGATGAGGTTCTTTCTTCCCAGCCATGAAATCAGTGGTATGTCAAATTGTGTAAGTTGGGTCTTCACTTTTTTAATTAGTGGGGTGAAGTTGGCTTCGTAGAGCTGGGAGGGGTTGGCAGTTAGTGTGATGCCTAAATACTTGATGCTGCTCGTGGGCCATTTAAAGGCATATTGCTCTTTCAGTTTTTTAACTACTTGAGGTGAGACGGAAAGGTTTAGTGCCTCTGACTTGTCGTAGTTTATTTTAAAGTTGGACAGCCTGCCGAAGAGGTCGAACATTCCCATGAGCGCCGCCAGTGCCTTGGTCGGGTTTGTAACCAACCTCAGCAGGTCGTCCGCGAAGGCCGCCATGGTATGTGTTTTACCTCCTATTCGGAGGCCTACAATGTCCGAGTTTTGCCCGATTTCCTATAGGAGTGTCTCCATTGTCAGTATAAAAAGTGTTGGGGATAGTGGGCAACCTTGTCTGGTGCCGTTTCTTATGGGGAAGGGTTTGGATAGTGTGGCGTTGACATGGACTTTGGCCGTTGGCTCTGTGTATAGGGAGGGGATGGCTTTAGTGAATGTGGGTGGGAAGCCAAACTTGCTCAGGGTGTCCTCCATATACTTCCATCTTACTCTGTCGAAAGCCTTTTCGGCATCCGTAGAGATCAGGACCAGTGGAAGTTTGTTTTGTCTGGCAAAGTGTATTGCGTGGATTGCTCTTGTCATGTTAGATTTGCCCTCTCTTCCCGGGACAAATCCAACCTGGTCTGGGTTTATTAGCTTTGTAAGTAGAGGAGCTATTTTTTGAGCTACTATTTTTGCCCATAATTTAATATCTGCGTTCAGCAGTGAAATGGGTCTGTAATTGCTACATAAGTTTGGTGCTTTGCCTTCTTTAGGGATAACCGAGATGTGAGCCTCTAAGGCTTGTAAGGGCATGCCCGAAAGGAGGGAGTTACAAAGTTTGGTTAGGTGTGGGGTTAGTGTACCAGTGAATTTTTTATAGTATATGATGCGGAGTCCATCAGGGCCGGGACTTTTTCTGTTGGGGATAGAGGCTAAGAACTCCCTCACCTCGTCGTCCGTGACTTGGTGTAGGAGTGAGGCGGCATCTTCCTCTGAAAGTCCGGGGAGATTTAAGTTGTTTAGAAAGTTGAGTATGGTGTCTTGTGATCCCTCAGTGTCTTTATCTAGGCTATATAGTTTGGTGTAATATTTTTCGAAATCTAAGGCAATATCTTCCGTAGATGTCACCGTTTTTCCCGTGGGGGTTTTAATTTGAGAGATGAATGCTTTTTTTTTTGCTTTTGAATAAGCTTCATCATTGTCTTTGACCCTCTATCTCCGTGTACATAAATCTTGTACTTAGATGACAGCAGGGTCTTGGCTGATTTTATGTTTAGTACATTTTTAAGTTTCTCCCTCAGGTATGTGAGTTCTTTTAGGGTTTTGTCTTCCGGGTTGTTTTTATGAAGGGTTTTTTTATTTGAAATTTGAGTCAGGAGGGAGTTAATTTCCTCGTTCCTCTTGCGTTTGGTCCTGACGCCTAGTGAAATCAATTCCCCTCTTATGTAGGCTTTGTGTGCCTCCAAGATAATTGGGACAGAAACTTCGTGTGAGTCATTAATTGAGAAGAATTCTTCTAATTTTTCAGTTAAGCTTGTGAAGTTTTCCCACCCATTTATCAGCATGCAGTTTAGGCGCCAGTTCCATTCCCTCCTCGGCAGGCTGTCCACTATCAACGAGAGAGCAATAGGGGCGTGGTCTGATATTGTGATTTGGCCTATGTCCGTTGCTGTGACTGAGTGTAGGTATTTGCCTGAGATTAATAGTCAATTCTATGGTATGACTTGTGAATGTGTGAGAAGTATGTATACTCTCTGAGGTTGGGATTTTTTAATCTCCAGGCGTCTCGCAGGTTCAAGTCCGCTAGCAAACTCCTGAACCTGTGGATTTGGCTGCAGGGGATCGACGCAGCGTTCAAGGTTGTGTCAATTGAATGCTCTAAAGGTAGGTTAAAGTCCCCGCCGACCACCTGCAGTCCCTCCGCAAATCCTCTGAACTTGGTCAAGTCCCGTGTGAGCCATTGGACCTGCTGTTTGTTTGGGGCATATAGGTTGGCAAATGTGACCTCTCTGTTGGCTATTGTGCCTTTTAAGAATAAATATCTTGCTCTTGGGTCTTGATCCGACCCCGTGGGGGTGAAAGGGACATTTTTGCTTATTGCGATGGTAACCCCTCTAGAAGCTGAGGAGTGTATGCTGTGGTGCCATTGGTTATATGTGTGGGTTGGGAGTCTCGGGAGGTGGTTGTGGCGGAAGTGAGTTTCTTGTAGAAACAGCACCTCCGGGGAATGTTTTTTCATAAGGTTAAGGGTCTGGGCTCTCTTCTGTGGGCCGTTCCAGCCTCTATCGTTAAATGAAGTGACTTTGATCTCTGCCATAGTCTATTCCCGTAGGTTTTACTTTAGAGCCCGGCTCTGTTCCACCTCTAAACAAAACGTGGTATACACTCTTGCTGCTTGAACAGGGGTTAACAAAAAACTCCACTTTACGTGTGGAGGTGAGGAAACTTCTCGAACACGCAATCGGGGGAGGGCCGTACCAAAAGGGGCCTCGGGTCCATTCCTCAGTCAGTCCCCGGGGTGGGGTGGTGGCCCCTTGGCTTCTCCCCCTCCTCGTGAGTTTGGGGGGGGGGGGGGGAGTTGGACACGCACCTTTTCATTTGGGTGCGACCTCCGGAGGCCGTGTGAACAGTAAATCTCTAACTTATAATACAACTAAACATTGCTCAGCAAATACCAAGGCTATATGAAAACATACAACGTGAAATATCAAAAGGCAGGTTAGCCGCACGGTGAGCTCTAGCTGTAGTTCCCCGCCTGGTGTTGAGGGCGTCACTACTAGAGCTCAGCGGGGGTATAACTTTTGGGTCTGAGTCTTAAATGGATTATGAGTCTGCGTCTCTACAGGTTGTGTATGGGTTGGAGGGCAGGCCAGGGTGGTTGATGGGGGGGTGTCAGGAAAAAAAAAAAAAGATCTGAGTCCCCTTTGGCCCAATAGTCTAATATTCCTGTTAATGGTCCATCTGTCAGGCCAGTGAAGTAAGTCATGGGTTTCTCCCTCTCTCGGTCCCCTCCTCCGTCCTAGGGTTCAGCGATGTTGTAGAACTGGCTGCAGATGGGGGAGGCAGGAAGAGAAAACACAGGAGGGGGGGGGGGGAAGAAGCTTAGAAGCTTATCTCACCAGTCTCCTGGGGGGGTGGATGGGGAATGTTTCTGTAGATTGTCCAATGGTGAGTCTTTGGGAGGGCAGATAGAGTTGTTCCTCCTCAGGTTTCGGTCTGTGTTCCCTTTTCTTGCCTTGGGGTCCTGGGGGGTTTGTTGATCAACCAGTTTTCGGGCTTCTTCAGTTGTGGTAGCGTCAATTTGGGTTGGCAGGGTAACCAGGATGGTATATCAATAGGAGGCTTCTCGAGTTTTTCCCACGCCTTCTCGAGGTCCCTTGGTGTTCTGATGGTTATTTGTTGCCCATCTTTAAAGGTTGCAAGTCCGAACGGGAATAGTCATCTCACCGGTAGCTTCCTGGCTCGAAGTGCATCTGTCAGGGGTTTCAGAACTCGCCTTTTGGCCAATGTACTGGGGGCGATGTCTTGAAATAGAAGGATTTTATTCCCTTCGTGCAAGATTTCGTTTGATTCTCTAGCTTTCTGTAAAATAGCAGAGGTGTCGAGGTAGTTTAGCAGGCCGCAGATAACATCCCTTGGGGGCTCTAGCGGTGTGGGTTTTGGTCTTAGGGCTCGGTGGATTCTTTCTACCACAATTTTGTTTGCTTTATCTTCTCCGAGCAAAGACTGGAATATCTGTGATGCGACGGAGTTTAGTGCCTCCGTTGCTATTGATTCTGGTAGACCCCTGAAGCAGATATTCTTCCTCCGGCTTCTATTTTCTTGATCTTCAATGAGGAGCATTGCTTGGTTTATCTGATCTTGTTGCTCTGCTACAGTGGTTTGAAGAGCTAGGTTGTGTTGAATCAAGTCTTGCTGTGTATTTTCAAGGTCTTCAACCCTGTGGCCTATTTGACTTCGGTTTTTATATCGGCTAGTTCTTTCAGGACTGGGGAGATGGCTTGGGTGAGGACTTTTTTTTAGGAAGGAGCGGGAGATTGGGTCTCTGTCAGGCTCTTCATTGTGTTCTGAGGCGGCTGAGACACTTTCCCCTTCTGAGTCGTCTGAGTGTGGATCTGCGACGTATTCGTGGTGGGGTCTCTGTTTTTGTGTCGCTGGTGAGCTATGTTTCTTTTTTAGGTATTTGTCCATTTCCGCTTGGTTTTTGTTGGTTTTGGGCAGTTCTGTGTGGTCTTTGTTCTTGTCTTTCCCAATTTTCACCATTGTGTAGAGGGATATGTTTTTTCTTCGCTAGGATTTGTTGACTCAGGTTTATGCGTCCGTGCAGCGTTGCCCCGTATTTGCTGTTAAGTGTTCACACATTCCTCAGGGGTCTGCTAGTGCATAATGAGAAAATTAAATGTTCATTCTGGGCCTTAGTTGGACGAGCTTGGCCGGGGTTATGGCTGTTGGGTTATTCCCGCTGAGCGGGTATCACTCCCCAGTCTTTGTCCCCTTTTCGGCTTTCGGGTGAGCAGGCAGCCAGGGGTTCATGAGGGGGTCTTCTCTTGCTGGCCGGGTGGTAGGTGCTTGCTGTGGGGCACCCAGCTGCGTCTGTGAGCAGGGTATGGCAGGCGTGGCGGGCCGGCAAGCAGTGCCCATTCCAGAATAGCTCAGGTGGCTTATTGAGCCTATGTGGCTGCACTGTATTGTGGCTGGTTGGTAGCCGCCTGCCCATGGGGGCTTAGAGTCCTCCCTGAGCTTGGGGGGTTTGCTAGATGTGTGAAGGGCCGGCGAGCTGTGCCCGTCTCAAAGTAGCTCAGGTGGTTTATTGAGCCTGTGTGGTTCCACTGTATTGTGGCTGGTTGGTAGCCACCTGCCAATGGGGGCTTTAAGTCCTCTTTGAGCTTGGGGGGTCTGCTGAGTGTCCCTTACTGCGGGAGCAGGGGTCTTATATGCTGGCTGTAAGGGAGGGAGACCTTTGGCTTGTTTGTGTCTCCCTCACCCCTGACCTTCTGCTGCGTGGGGAGCCGCTAGTGTCTGTTGAAGAGAGGGAGGGGGATTGCCGTCTCCTCGCTGTGCTGTCCCGCTCTCCTAACCCCCGGTATTGTGAGGGGGGGTAGCGTGCGTAGCCCTGTCAGTGAGCTTTCCCGTGTTCCAGTGTCGGCATCTGCCGTCCGCCTACCTCCCGCTCCACGTCCGCCGCTCGGGTCGTCCGTGCCGGCCACCGACACCCAGAAATCCAGGCCGGGGATGCAGCTGCTCTAGTAGGCCGCGCTCGCGTCCTCTTCGGATACGCTCCGGAGCGGTGTCTAAGTGCTCCTTGGGCTGTCAGGAGTCTAGCGCTGTGGAAGGTCGCTGGGTTAGAGGCTCTGGTGCGGTGTAGTGGCCCGTTTTGTTGCGCTACCTCAGGGAGCTCGGCGGGCTGCGTCCTGCTTCCTGCTTGGCAAGCTCCGCCCCCCTACTCCATTTTTTTTAATCTAGTATATACTCGAGTTTAGCTAAGCTTATACTGGAGTCAATACGTTTTACCAGTTTTTTGTGGTAAAACTTATTGACTCGGCTTATACTCAAGTATATACGGTAACTAGAAAATAAAAACAAAAGAAAGAGAAATAGAAAATAAGCATTTTGCCATAGATATACACATTTGATTTATGGAGAATACAGCTTCTCCTATACTGGGGTGGCTGTACTTTTCTAATGTTTCAGCTTAATAAGATTGGAAAAAGCTAGTAATTTGCATCTCAGTATCCAATACGTCGATGGGATTACATGTAAGCCAATATTCAACAAAGCTAGAGAAGGGGCCTTCAGTACTACACAACAGACCAAACAGGATAGCATTTGAAATACAGAGTCCCAATACTGGTGGAGAAGTGAGGCGCATCACAAGACATGCAACAATGTACTCCTGTTGCCACAATTTCACCAACAATTGGCTGTACAGTTAGGATTAGAGATGAGCGAGTATACTTGCTAAGGGCAATTGCTCGAGGGAGCATTGCCCTTAGCAAGTACCTGCTCGCTCAGGAGCAAAGATTCGGCTGCCGGAGGGGAGCTGTGGGGGAGAGCGGGGATGAACGGAGGGGAGATCTCCCCTGCTGACTGTCGCAACTCACCTGTCACCCGCGCCGGCAGCCGAACCTTCTCTGCCGAGTGGGGAGATACTCACTAAGGACAATGCTCGATCGAGCAATTGTCCTTAGCGAGTATACTCGCTCATCTCTAGTTAGGATACATTTAAAAAGTCGACTGGAATATAGGACCATCTCAGTGTGATTTTCATTAGCGTCTCCATGTGTGAATTACATTTAAGTGCTTTATGTGTCAGATAAAAGGCTTGTTTCTAGGAGCGTAGCTAAAGGCTAAGGGGCCTGGGTGCAAAAATTCAGCCCGGGTCCCCCTTCTTTTCCACACTTGAAGCCTTTTGCAGCATCAATATGTCTCTAGGGAGGTCCACTCATGTAAAACTAGCAACCACAGATGGTGTTAAAATCTGACGATCTTAGGGGCATCAGCTCCAAAACTCAAGCATCACCCTCACTCTTTCACCAGTAAACAAAAATTAATCCACACCCCAAATCTAATCTATCTATGAGGCACAATATCTACAAGCAACTTTTATAATTTATAATTCGTTAGATCCAGTGGCTTAGTTATAGGATCTCAGATACCTCAGAATAATACAGCCACCATATAATAGATACCAACTCTCCACGGTGATAGTGACTACATTGCATTTAGCATTGCTGTACACAGAACAACTGTTGGGACCATAAGTAAATTACAGCTGACCCAATCACTATTGCTCCTGTGCTTTCACACAGTAGTGAAAGTCAATTTGTGAATAAAGGCGGAGCGCGTTGGGATCTCTTTTAGAGTCCTGCATCCATTTACTATGAAAAAGCAGTCTTTAAAAGATGAACAACTGCCAGTTTAAACATAGAGTAAATGGCTCAAGAGTCATGTACTTTCAGTGAGCAAAACAAGGAGACTAACCAATACTGAGTGATTTCTTGCTCACCTGCACCTCTATCGATACCTAAACCATGCAGCCTGCAGACATCTGTACCTGTACCTATACCTAAATCAAAACAGCCCGCAGTCATCGGCACCTTTATCAATACCTAAAACATACAGCCTGTCATCTTTACCTGTATCTCTACCTAAATCAAGCAGCCTGCAGTCATCTGTACCAGTACCAATACCTAAATCACACAGCCTGCAGTCATCTGAACTCTACCAATACCTAAACAATACAGCCTACTATCTTCTGCACCTTTACTCATACCTAAATCTTTAAACCTGCAGTCATCTGCTAAACTTTTCGGACTGCATTCATCTATAACTGTACCCATACCTAAACCATACAGCCTGCAGTTATCTGTATGCGTACTCCTACCTAACCATGCAGCCTGGAGTAATCTGTACCTGTACCTATTCCTTAACCATACAGACTGCATTCATCTATAACTGTACCCATACCTAAACCATGCAGCCTGGCGTCATCTGTACCTTTACCCATACCCAAACCAAAAAGCCTGCAGTCATTTGCACCTCTATCAATACCTAAACCAGCCTGCAGTAATCCGCACCTCTACCAATACCAATACCTGAACCATAGAGCCTACAGTCATCTGTGATGATGATTATCAGTTCAGTCGCATCCGACCCTCGATCACTCTATAGATCCTTGTTTTCTATGCATTCCTGTCTTTCACGACTTCTTTCAATTCCGTGATTGACATGTTTGTGGTGGCCTTGATTGTATCTAGCCATCTTGTTCTTTGTCATCCTGAACAGTTTCTAGTGATATTTTCGGTTTGACGCAATCTAACACAACCTTGTTCATTGCTATGGCACTCCAAGGTATCCGTAGCATTCTCCTCTAGCACCATAGTTCAAATGCATCAATTTTCCTTCTCTCTGTTTTTCTGAGCGTCCAACTTTTGCAACCATATGTCGTTAAGGGAAAGACGATTGCATTGATCAGTCTAGTTTTTGCTGCAATGCTAATATCCTTGTTTTTCCAGATGTTGTCCATTCCTTGTATTGCATTCCTACCAAGTGTAAGCCATCTCTTTATCTCAGGTCCAGCTTGCCCATTGCAATCAATTTTGTAAGAAAGATGAAATCGTGGACCGTCTCGACTTCTTCATTGTTAATTTTTATGTTCACTGTACCGTGGTCATGACGTTCATATTCTTGCTGTTGCGGACGTGCGGCATACATAAACAAAATAATAAGCACTACAGTGCATAAAATAACAAAGAGCACGACCCTGCAACATAAATACAAAACTAAGGGAAATCCTTTCCCTGCAAACCCCTACCCCGGGGGGGGAAGCCCTGCCTACTCAGCGGGCTGATCACTTTCGACAGGTGCGGACCCACAATCGTACCTAGGCCACTAATAATTGATACAAAAGGGAACGGTAAACGGTAACCAGCACTGGTACCTAGCAAGGAAGAGAAGCTCCAGTGGCTGGCTGTGCTCCTAAGCAGCAATCCAGGAAGCAACTGAAAATTGACCAGCACTAAGATCAATAATAGCACAGCTTAAATAGGGCAGGGCCACTAACACAGGTGAGAACTGACATCACTCACCTGACACCATGCCCCTCAGCCCTATGAAAGGCAGAGACACTGCTAAACCCTGGTCCAGCCTGAAAGCAAGGTGAAGGCTTCAAAATGGCTGCAACAGTTTGCTTTCCTTTTGCAATCATTGGATAAAGTATTCCAGGTCCCGTTCACTTTCCGCAAGCAAGGTGGTGTCATCTGCATATCGGAGGTTGTTGACATTTCTGCCACCGATTTTGACTCCAATTTCTAATTCGTCCAAATTGCAATGCATTATTAGGGATGAGCGAGTATACTCGGTAAGGCACTACTTGCTCGAGTAATGTGCCTTAGCCAAGTATGTCCCCGCTCGTCCCTAAAGATTCGGGGGCCGGCGTGGGGAGATCTCTCTCTCCCTCTCTCCCGCCCGCTCTCCCCTGCTCCCCGCCGCAACTCACCTGTCAGCTGCGGCGGCCTCCGAATCTTTAGGGACGAGCAGGGAGATACTCGGCTAAGGCACATTACTCGAGCGAGTAGTGCCTTAGCGAGTATACTCGCTCATCCCTAATTATGATCGTTCCTGAGTACAGATTGAAAAGGACTGGTGATAGAATGCAGCCTTGCCATATGCCTTTCTCGATTCTGAACCAATCCGTATTTCCATAAGCTGCCCTGATAGTTGCTTCTTGGTTGTTGTAAAGCGACCTTATAAGCTGTTTAATGGGACACCCATTTGCTTCAGACAATTTCAAAGCTTGTCATGTTTGACACAGTCAAAAGCTTTGCTGTAGTCGATTAAACACATGTACACATCCTTTTGATACTCCTGGGTCCTCTCCATGACGCAGCGCAGGTTTGCGATTTGGTCTTTGGCGCCACGTGCTTTGCGGAAGCCAACTTGAACGTCTGGCAGTTCCCATTCAACAATTGTCGTAATGCGTTTTTGTATAATCTTTAAAATTATTTTGCTCTTGTGAGGTTTGAGGGCAATGGTGCGGTAATTGGAACATTCTTGAGCATCACCTTTTTTTTGGAAGTGTGATGAAGACAGATCTTGTCCAGTCTTTGGGTCATGATTTGGAGCTCCAGATCTTTTGATATAGGTCGGTTAGGATCTTGACTGACACTAGTTTGAGCAGTTCAGCAAGTATGTGATTAATGCCTGGAGCTTTCCTGTTTGGTAGCGGTTTCAGGGCCTATGTGACATCTTCCTCCAGAATGCCCGGTTCTTGTTCTACTTGATGTACATGATCCAATGGGTTGTCTGTTTGATCACCTACATACAACTCTGCATACAGTCATCTGTACCCATACCTAAACCATACAGTCTGCAGACATCTGTACCTCGTACCTCAATCATACAGCCTGCAGTCATCTGTACCTGTACCCATTCCTTAACCATACAGCCTGCAGTCATCTATCCCTGTAATAATACAGCCTGCAGTCATCGGCACCTCTACCAATACCTAAAATATACAGCCTGCAATCATCTGCACATATACCCATACCTAGACCAAACAGCCTGCAGTCATCTGTACCTGTACCCACACCTATATCATACAGCCTGCAGTCATCTGTACCTATAAGCATACCTAAACCAAAAAGCCTGCAGTTATCTGTACCTGAACCCATACCAAAATCATACAGCCTTCAGTCATCTGTAACTGCACCCATACATAAATCATACAGCCTGCAGTCATCTGTAACTGCACCCATACATAATTCATACAGCCTGCAGTCATCTGTACCTGTATCCATTCCTTAACCATACAGCCTGCAGACATCTATCCCTGTACCAATACAGCCTGCAGTCATCAGCACCTCTGCCAGTACCTAAACCATACAGCCTGCAGTCATCTGTACATATACATATACCTAAACCAAACAATCTGCAGTCATCTGTACATATATCATACCTAAACCAACCCGCCTGCAGCCATCTGTACCTGTATGCACACCTATATCATACAGCCTGCAGTCATTTGTACCTAAAAGCATACCTAAACCCCCAAAAAGCCTGCAGTCATCTGTACCTGAACCCATACCTAAATCATACAGCCTACAGTCATCTGCTAAACCATACAGACTGTATTCATCTATAACTGTAGCCATACCTAAGCAGTACAACCAGTAGTTATCTGTACCTGTACCCATACCTAAACCATGCAGTATGGAGTCATCTGTACCTGTACCCATTCCTTAAACCTATAGCCTGCAGTCATCTATCCCTGTACCAATACAGCCGGCAGTTATCTGTACCTGAACCCATACCAAAATCATACAGCCTGCAGTCATTTGTACCTCTACCTATACCTAAATCATACTGCCTGCAGTCATCTGTACCTATACCCATACCTAAACTAAACAGCCTGCAGTTATCTATACCCATACTTAAATCAAACAGTCTGCAGTCATATGTACCTAAACAATACCAAAATCATGAAGCCTGGACTCCTCTATACCTGTAACCATAGCTAAATCATACAGCCTGCAGTATCTATACTTATACCCATACCTAAAAGATACAGCCTGCAGTCATCTGTACCTGTACCCATTCCTTAACCATACAGCCTGCAGTCATCTATTGAGGCTCTGTACCAATACAGCCTGCAGTAATCTCTACCTGAACCCATACCAAAGTCATACAGCCTGCAGTCATCTGTACCTGTACTCCTATCTAAACCAAACAGCCTGCAGTCATCTATACCTATACCCATACATAAACCAAACAACCTGCAGTCATCTGTACCTGTACCCATAACTAAACTGTACAGCCTACAGTCATCTGTACCTATACTTAAAGCAAACAGTCTGCAATCAATTGTGTCTGAACCCATACCAAACTCATACAGCCTACAGTCATCTGTACCTGTACCCATTCCTAAACCATACAGTTAGCAGTGATCTGCACCTGTAACAATATGTAAATCATGCAGCCTACAGTCATCTGTACCAGTACCCATTCCGATATCATAAAGCATGTAGTCATCTGTACCACTGCCCATACCAAAACAATACACCCTGCAGTCATCAGCCCCCCCAGCAATACTTAAACCGTTCAGCCTGCAGTCATCTGTACTAATACCCACACCTAAGTCATATAGCCTGCAGTCATCTGCAGCTCTACCCATACCTAAACCATACAGCCTGCAGTCATCTGTACCTTTACACATACCCAAACCATAAAGCCTGTGGTCAACTGTACCAGTACCAAAACCGAAACCATACAGCCTGCAGTATTTTGCACCTCTATCAATACCTAAAACCATACAGCCTGTAGACATCTGAACCTGTACCTATACCTAAATCAAACAGCCTGCAGCCATCTGCAGCTCTACCATTACCTAAACTATTCAGCCTGCAGTCATCTGTATCTATAACCATACTTAAACCAGTCTGCAGTCATCTGTACCTGAACCCACCATACCTAAACCATACAGCCTGCAGTCATCGGCACCTCTACCATTACCTAAACAGTACAGCCTGCAATCATCTGTACCAGAACCCATACTTAAACCAATACCAAATGGCATATCTGCGTAACAGGGCATAATTTATGTGTCACACTTGATACTGATGAATAGATAAAATCATGACAAAAAATATGCTGGGCCTGTATTCTGGATCGGAGGGCATCATGCTGAGATGTGACTGAAAATGGTGAATTATGTTTTTTCCACAAGGGATACAGGACTCCACCCCAACCCTGCTGAATGATAGAGATGGCAGGGGAAAGAGTGTCCTGAGGGACCCTTTATAATTCAGGGCTACACAAACCCTAATTGTCAATCCATGGAGATATGCTGTAGTATATAGACTGTCCCTTTGTTTCTATGAATATATCTCCCAAAATCTGGTAACTTTCTTTTAATTTCTGCTGTTTATTTTAAAATACTGTCTGGGTGTGTATCAATACTGCATTTCCTTATGCTCCAGTGTAACAACTTTTTTTGTAGATCTTTTGTACATATCTATGTCTGCACTGCTAGACTTTTTCTAAAATAATTCTACAATTTATAAAGTAAGCCTTCTCCATTTTAAAATTAATCATATACTCTGAACATTGTGCCCATAAATCATAAGTCTGGGTCCCAACTTTGCTTAACAGCTGGTGGTGGCAGCGTGTATTTGTGTGGCATTGTAGAGCTCTGGAGTGCGTTAAAGTGGATCAGGTTGTGATTTCTGCATTCGATCTGCATGTGGCAAGACCCCGGGAAAGCTGGATACAAATCAGCGTGTATTAAAACGACCCCAGGCTTGCAATCTCCCTAGAGTGATCGATTGAGGCTCTGCTGTGATGGTTGGTAGCGGCAAATGCACTCGGAATAGTCGATCCATGAGTAGTCAGAGACAGATATGGCATGGAAGGATATCATCCCTTCTTCTCTCTCTTTCCTGTCTATATGACACCCATACGTAAACCACTCAGCCTGCAGTCATCTGCATCTGTACCCATACCTAAACCATACAGCCTGCAGTCATCTGCATCTGTACCCATACCTAAACCATACAGCCTGCAGTCATCTGCACCTGTACCCATACCTAAACCATACAGCTTGCAGTCATCTGTAACTGAACTGACAATTAAAACATACAATCTTCACTCATCTATACCTGAATCCACACTTAAACCATAGAGCATGCAGTCATATTTACCTGAACCCATATCTATACCATACATTTTGCAAGCATCTGCACCTGTACCCATTACCAAACCATGCTACCTGCAGTCATCACATAGAAAGAAAAGATGTAGGCAGCAGTCATCTGCACCTGTATCCATACTTCCTGTAGTCATTTTACCTGTTCTCAAACCTAAACCTGCAGCTATCTACACCAGCACCTATACCTAAACCATACTGCCTGTAGGCATTTGCACTTTTAGCTACACCTAAACCATTAAGCCTGCAGTCATCTGCATCTGTACCAATACCTAAACCATACAGCCTGCAGTCAACTGCACCTGTTCCTACACCTAAACCATACAGCCTGCAGTTATCTGTACCTGTACCCATACAGCCTGAAGTCATCTGTACCAAATGAAAAAGCCTGCGGTCATCTGTATGTGATCCTATACCTAAACTATCGAGCCTATAGTCCTCTGCACTTCTACAAATACCTAAACCATACAGCCTGCAGTCATCTGTACCTAAATCCATACCTAAAGCTTATTCACTGTAGGGAACCACTGATCGCTAAAACATAACTTTTATTCACATATATAATTAAAAATAATGGACGTGATATAATGTATCTTATTTGGGTTACATAAACCAATGATAAATCAATAAAGATCGTGTTTCTTGGTGTTATTGTTGCTGTATCTTCAACAGTTATCACCTAGGATACAGTCCTCTAATATGCACTTATTGCATCATTTGGGTGGGTCTCTTGTTAATGAATGTTACTTAAAGGGGTTGTCTCGCGGCAAACCTCAAAATTTTACCTTACCCCATTCCCCGTCACCCCCCTGGCATAAAATAGCATATTAAAGCGTTTTTTAAACCGCTTGCTACTCACCGATCCGATGAAATAAGGACTGTAAAAAATCTTCTCCCAAAGATGGCCGCCGGTCCTTTCCCAGGGATGCACTGCGGTTTTCTCCCATGGTGCACCACGGGTCTTCTCCCATGGTGCACTATGGGCTCTGTGCGTTCCATTGCCGATTCCAGCCTCCTGATTGGCTGGAATCGGCACACGTGACGGGGCGGAGCTACGATGACGACGCGGTGACCAGCTCTCCGGCACGAGTGGCCCCATTCACCAGGCAGAAGACCGCACAGCGCAAGCGCGTCTAAAAAAGCAAGAAGACATCAGAATTAGACGGATCCATGGCGACGGGGACGCTAGCAACGGAGCAGGTAAGTGAATAACTTCTGTATGGCTCAAATTTAATGCACGATGTATATTACAAAGTGCATTAATATGGCCATACAGAAGTGTATAACCCCACTTGCTTTCGCGAGACAACCCCTTTAATAACTTCATTAGTATCTAATACGTCCTTAATTTTTAGATACTTGTCTTTGGACAACTAAACAGTTCTCCTTGTTCATTCATGCAGACCCTTTATATTTCATGCACTCTGATGATAGCAATCTGCATTAGATTGTCTGGACCTGCATTCATTCATTCTAAATCAACCTCTGAAACACATTCATATATATGGAAGGATCCAATCATGGTGTGACCAGATGCTTCTATGTCTTGCTCTGATATTATTACTATCTTAGATAGGTATTTTATCATGGGTGGCTATTTGTCAGTAGGGTTTCTGAGGGCTAAGTAATTTATTTTATTTTGCCTCCTTCTTTGCCCCCTTTTTCTTGCCCTTTCAATAGCCCCCTTTCAATTTCCTATCACCATCTACGCGATTCTGCAACACTAGTGGTCTGTGTTGCGTCATCAGGATGGCTAATATCTAAGATGCGTTTGAACAGCTCTGGTGGCTGTGTATAAATGAGCATAGATGCTCATCTATTGAGAGGATCAAAGGCCGCTGTCTGCAGACCCGACACTTCACGCGAGGTGTGCTGTCTTCCAGGTGCACAAATCACATATATATCCGATGGGCTGTCAAGACTCATCATACCTACAGATCACCACCCATTCCTACTAATACACGTAGGGACAAATGACACTGCAAAAAAGGACCTTGCAACTATCTGCAGAGACTTTGAAGACCTTTAGAAAGAAGGTGAAGGAACTAGGAGCACAGGTGGTCTTCTTATGCATCCAGTGGATGGCCATGGAATAAGAATATGGAACAGGATTCTAGAGGTTAACAACTGGCTATGTCGAGGTTGCCGACAGCAAAGATTTGGATTTCTATGGAGTGAATTACCTATAAGATGGACTGCTTGCAGGAGATGGGTTGCACCTTACAAAAATAGGTAAGCATATATTTTGTGGGTGCCTTGCTTCACTCATTAGGAGAGCTTTAAACTAGAACATTAAGGGAAGGAAAGTGAAAGGCCAGGTAAAAATATACAGCTAATTAATACATTTGAGAACCTCGCTATCAGAAGTGGAAAGAAAGAACAAAGAAAAAAATTTAGAAAAAAAGTAGAGGAACAAGAAACACCGATCACAAACTGAAATGTTTCTAGACAAATGCACAGAGCATGGGAAACAAACAAGGAAAATTGGAGCTTCTAACACAGGAAGAGAAATATGATGTCATAGGCATCAAGGAAACTTGGTGGAATGATACACGATTGGAATACAATGCTTGATGGATAGAACTTACTTATAAGAAACAGACCTAAAAAAAGGGGAAAAGATGTTGCATTGTATATTAGGAAAACATTAATCTCCACAGAGATTCAAGCTTCAGAGCATGGGAGTTCTGTAGAAACTGGGTAAGAATACAAGGAGAGAACAGAAAGGACACCATTGTAGGCATTTACTATAGGCCACATGGACAAGAAGAAGATATTGATGAACTCTTTCTACATCAGATGGCCAAGCTCTCGAAAAAGCAAGACATAGTGATTAGAGATGAGCGAACGTGTTCTTAACGAACACTTACGCACCCGAACACCGGCTTTTCCGAGGACTTCCGTGTTCGCGCGTAAGTATTCGGGGGGCGCCGGGGGGCGGGGAGAGGCGCGGCGGCGCGGGCGGCAGCAGCGGGGAACAGGGGGGAGCCCTCTCTCTCTCCCTCTCCCCCCCACTCCCCGCCGCAACCCCCCGCGCTGCCACGGCGACCCCCGAACTTTTTTCGCCCGAACACGGAATTCCTCGCGAAGTTCGGTGTCCGGGCGAAAAGGGGCGGAGCCGAACACGTTCGCTCATCTCTAATAGTGATCATGGGAGATTTTAACTATCCAGACATTTGTTGGGAATCTCTCTCAGATAAAAGTAATGGATCCAACAAATTCTTATCCGCTCTTGCTGATACTTTAACTTCCAAAAGGTAGCAGAGAAAACAAGCGGATCTGCTATCTTGGACCTAATTCTTATCAACAAGGAGGGAATGGTTGAGGGAGTAAGGGTGGCTGGGACCTTAGAAGATAGTGATCATGCTATCCTAGAATTTTAGATAAAAGGAGAAGGAAGATCTGAAAAGACTTTGACATGAAGGTTGGATTTTAATGAACTTAGAAAGAGGGTAGGAAGAATCCAATGGCTGGATGTTCTTAAGGACAGAAATGTCCAAAAATGTTGGGAAATATTGTGAAATGAGATACTCAAAGCACAATCATTAACAATTAGAGATGAGCGAGCACAAAAATGCTCGGGTGCTCGTTACTCGAGTCGAACTTCCCGCGATGCTCGAGGGTTCGTTTCGAGTAACGAACCCCATTGAAGTCAATGGGCGACTCGAGCGGTTTTGTATATCGCCGATGCTCGCTAAGGTTTTCATTTGTGAAAATCTGGGCAATTCAAGAACGTGATGGGAATGACACAGCAACAGATAGGGCAGGCGAGGGGCTACATGTTGGGCTGCATCTCAAGTTCCCAGGTCCCACTATTAAGCCACAATAGCGGCAAGAGTGCCCCCCCCTCCCAACAATTTTTACTTCTGAAAAACCCTCATTAGCAAGGCATACCATAGCTAAGCACCACACTACCTCCAACAAAGCACAATCACTGCCTGCATGACACTCTGCTGCCACTTCTACTGGGTAACATGCTGCCCAACCATCCCACACGACCCAGCGTCTGCTGCACACACAAAAGTGTCACTGCGCTCCCTTCAGTCGCCTCCATGCCACACGCTCACTTCATAGCCACACCACCCTCATGTCTATTTATAAGTACGTCTGCCATGAGAAGGAACCGCAGGCACACACTGCAGAGGGTTGGCACGGCCAGGCAGCGACCCTCTTTAAAATTGGAGGGGCGATAGCCCATAATGCTGTACAGAAGCAATGAGAAATCCAATCCTGTGCCACCTCCATCAGGAGCTGCACACGTGGGCATAGCAATGGGGAACCCATGTGCCACACACTATTCATTTTGTCAAGGTGTCTGCATGCCCTATAAATAGTCACAGGCAGGTACAACTCCGCAATGGGAATTCCGTGTGCACCCACAGCATGGGTGGCTCCCTGGAACCCACCGGCGGTACATAAATATATCCCATTGCATTGCCCATCACAGCTGAGGTAACGTCAGGTTTAATGCAGGTGGGCTTTGGCCCACACTGCATGCCCCAGTCAGACTGGGGTTCTTTAGCAGTGGACACATGGAGTTACAACTCCATGTGGACCGACAGCATGGGTGGCTCCCTGGAATCCACCGGCGGTACATAAATATATCCCATTGCAGTGCCCAGCACAGCAGAGGTAACGTCAGCTTTAATGCAGGTGGGCTAAAAATTACTAGGATTACAATGTAGGCGAGGGCCCCAAAAAATTGGTGTACCAACAGTACAAATGTACTTCAGAAAACTTGCCCATGCCCAACCAAGAGGGCAGGTGAAACCCATTAATCGCTTTGGTTAATGTGGCTTAATTTGTAACTAGGCCTGTAGGCAGCCCAGTTAAAATAAAAATTGGTTCATGTGCAAGTCTCAACGCTTTACTGAGAATTGAAACGTATAAACATTGTTTACAAAAGTAATATGACTGAGCCTTGTGGGCCTAAGAAAAATTGCCCGTTCGGCGTGATTACGTAAGGTTTCAGGAGGAGGAGCAGGAGGAGGAGGATGAATATAATACACAGATTGATGAAGCTAAAAGGTCCACGTTTTTGATGGTGATAGAGAACGATGCTTCCATCCGTGGGTGCAGCCTACGTATTGTTTAGGTATCGCTGCTGTCCGCTGGTGGAGAAGAGAACTCTTGGGAAATCCAAGCTTTGTTCATCTTTATGATTGTAAGCCTGTTGGCATTGTCGGTTGACAGACGGGTACGCTTATCCGTGATGATTCCCTCAGCCGCACTAAACACCCTCTCTGACAAGACGCTAGCCGCAGGACAAGCAAGCACCTCCAGGGCATATAGCGCGAGTTCAGGCCACGTGTCCAGCTTCGACACCCAGTAGTTGTAGGGGGCAGAGGCGTCACGGAGGACGGTCGTGCGATTGGCTACGTACTCCCTCACCATCCTTTTACAGTGCTCCCGCCGACTCAGCCTTGACTGGGGAGCGGTGACACAGTCTTGCTCGGGATCCATAAAGCTGTCAAAGGCCTTGGATAGTGTTCCGCTGCCCTGTGCTGTACATGCTGCCTGATCTCCGCGCCTCCCCTGCTACCTGGCCCTCGGAACTGCGCCTTCTGCCACTAGCGCTGTCGGATGTGAATTTTACCATCACTTTGTCCGCCAGCGCCCTCTGGTATAGCATCACTCACGAACCCCTTTCCTCTTCGGGCATGAGAGTGGAAAGGTTCTCCTTATACCGTGGGTCGAGCAGTGTGTACACCCAGTAATCCATAGTGGCCAGAATGCGTGTAACGCGAGGGTCACGAGAAAGGCATCCTAACATGAAGTCAGCCATGTGTGCCAGGGTACCTGTACGCAACACATGGCTGTCCTCACTCGGAAGATCACTTTCAGGATCCTCCTCCTCCTCCTCAGGCCATACACGTTGAAAGGATGACAGGCAAGCAGCATGGGTACCCTCAGCAGTGGGCCAAGCTGTCTCTTCCCCCTCCTCCTCATGCTGCTCCCCCTCCTCCTCCTCCTCCTCCTCCTCCTCAACACACTGAGATATAGACATGCGGGTGCTCTGACTATCCAGCGACATACTGTCTTCCCCCGCCTCCGTTTCCAAACGCAAAGCGTCTGCCTTTATGCTTTGCAGGGAACTTCTCAAGAGGCATAGCAGAGGAATGGTGATGCTAATGATTGCAGCATCGCCGCTCACCATCTGGGTAGACTCCTCAAAGTTTCCAAGGACCTGGCAGATGTCTGCCAACCAGGCCCACTCTTCTGTAAAGAATTGAGGAGGCTGACTCCCACTACGCCGCCCATGTTGGAGTTGGTATTCCACTATAGCTCTACGCTGCTCATAGAGCCTGGTCAACATGTGGAGCGTAGCGTTCCACCATGTGGGCACGTCGCACAGCAGTCGGTGCACTGGCAGATTAAACCGATGTTGCAGGGTGCGCAGGGTGGCAGCGTCCATGTGGGACTTGCGGAAATGTGCGCTGAGCTGGCGCACCTTTCCGAGCAGGTCTGACAAGCGTGGGTAGCTTTTCAGAAAGCGCTAAACCACCAAATTAAAGACGTGGGCCAGGCATGGCACGTGCGTGAGGCTGCCGAGCTGCAGAGCCACCACCAGGTTACGGCCGTAGTCACACACGACCATGCACGCTTGGAGGCTCCGCGGCGAAAGCCAGCGGTCGGTCTGCTCTGTCAGACCCTGCAGCAGTTCGTGAGCCGTGGGCCTCTTCTCTCCTAAGCTGAGTAGTTTCAGCACGGCCTGCTGACGCTTGGCCACTGCTGTGCTGCCACGCCGCGCGACACCGACTGCTGGCGACGTGCTGCTGCTGACACATCTTGATTGCGAGACAGAGGTTGCGTAGGAGGAGGAGGAGGAGGAGGAGGGTGGTTTAGTGGAGGAAGCATACACCGCCGCAGATACCAGCACCGAGCTGGGGCCCGCAATTCTGGGGGTGGGTAGGACGTGAGCAGTTCCAGGCTCTGACTCGGTCCCAGCCTCCACTAAATTCACCCAATGTGCCGTCAGGGAGATATAGTGGCCCTGCCCGCCTGTGCTTGTCCACGTGTCTGTTGTTAAGTGGACCTTGGCAGTAACCGCGTTGGTGAGGGCGCGTACAATGTTGCGGGAGACGTGGTCGTGCAGGGCTGGGACGGCACATCGGGAAAAGTAGTGGCGACTGGGAACCGAGTAGCGCGGGGCCGCCACCGCCATCATACCTTTGAAAGCCTCCGTTTCCACAAGCCTATACGGCAGCATCTCCAGGCTGATCAATTTGGCTATGTGCACGTTTAACGCTTGAGCGTGCGGGTGCGTGGCTGCGTACTTGCGCTTGCGCTCAAACACTTGCGCTAGCGACGGCTGGACGGTGCGCTGAGAGACATTGCTGGATGGGGCCGAGGACAACGGAGGTGAGGGTGTGGGTGCAGGCCGGGAGACGGTAGTGCCTGTGTCCTGAGAGGGGGGTTGGATCTCAGTGGCAGGTTGGGGCACAGGGGGAGAGGCAGTGGTGAAAACCGGAGGCGCTGAACGGCCTTTGTCCCACCTTGTGGGGTGCTTGGCCATCATATGTCTGCGCATGCTGGTGGTGGTGAGGCTGGTGGTGGTGGCTCCACGGCTGATCTTGGCGCGACAAACCTTGCGCACCACAGTTCGTCGGTCGTCTGCACTCTCAGTGAAAAACTGCCAGACCTTTGAGCACCTCGGCCTCTGCAGGGTGGCATGGCGCAAGGGGGCGCTTTGGGAAACAGTTGGTGGATTATTTGGTCTGGCCCTGCCTCTACCCCTGGCCACCGCACTGCCTCTTCCAACCTGCCCTGCTGCTGCACTTGCCTCCCCTTCTGAAGACCTGTCCTCAGTAGGCTTAGCAAACCAGGTGGGGTCAGTCACCTCATCGTCCTGCTGCTCTTCCTCCGAATCCTCTGTGCGCTCCTCCATCGGACTTACTGCAATTACTACTACCTGAGTGATAGACAACTGTGTCTCATCGTCGTCGTCCTCCTCACCCACTGAAAGCTCTTGAGACAGTTGCCGGAAGTCCCCAGCCTCATCCCCCGGACCCCGGGAACTTTCCAAAGGTTGGGCATCGGTCACGACAAACTCCTCCGGTGGGATAGGAACCATTGCTGCCCATTCTGGGCAGGGGCCCGAGAACAGTTCCTGGGAGTCTGCCTGCTCCTCAGAATGTGTCATTGTAATGGAGTGAGGAGGCTGGGAGGAAGGAGGAGCAGCAGCCAGAGGATTCAGAGTTGCAGCAGTGGACGGCGTAGAACTCTGGGTGGTCGATAGATTGCTGGATGCACTTTCTGCCATCCACGACAGGACCTGCTCACACTGCTCATTTTCTAATAAAGGTCTACCGCGTGGACCCATTAATTGTGAGATTAATCTGGGGATGCCAGAAACGTGTCTCTCTCCTAATCCCGCAGCAGTCGGCTGCGATACACCTGGATCAGGAGCTCGGCCTGTGCCCACACCCTGACTTGGGCCTCCGCGTCCTCGCCCGCGTCCACGTCCACGTCCTCTAGGCCTACCCCTACCCCTCAGCATGGTGTAGTACCAGTAGTGCAGAAACAGAATGCTGTAATTAAATGTGCTGCTTATTGGCCTGTGGTTGGAGGCTGACTTTGCTTACGGAACGCACAGCAGAGCCAGAAAAGAATTTTGCGCAAGCCTGTAGTGGGACGTAGTTGCGTATGACTGAGCTAGTGGAATTCACAGCGCAGAAGCAGTCAAGTGTCCAAAGGCCACTAGTAGGCCTTAAGTGTTTTGCTTCTATTTTTTTAAAGGCTGAGCTGAGACAGGAGATACTGTAGGCAGCGTATATATGTATACTGTTTCCCTCTGGACGGGATGACGGCGGTGATGTAACGGGCAACGCAGAGCCAGGAAACAATTTTGCGCAAGCCTGCTGTAACACTTAGCTGCGTAATAATTAGGACTACTACCCACAGCAGAGACGCAGTACACTCAAGACGATCACAGGCAGCCCAAAGATAGTATTTTTCCCAAATTTGTTTGAAAATACCCACTGGCTATATAGCCTGTATATCTCTTTCCCTGCCTCACCAGTACTGGCCCTATACTATGTACCATGACTGCAGACTGAGGACGCAATGCTCTGCACGCCCGATATACAAAAAAAAAAACAATGTGCAACACTGCTAAAAGCAGCCTCAACAGTACTGCACACGGTCAGATGTGACCCTAAGAAGGACCGTTGGGGTTCTTGAAGCCTAATATTACACCTAACACTCTCCCTATAGCAGCATCAGCATCAGCGGCACTTTCCCTGATCTCTGTCAGAATGCATCTGTGGCGAGCCGCGGGAGGGGCAGATTTTAATATTCGGGTGTCACCTGATCTCCCCAGCCACTCACTGCAGGAGGGTGGTATAGGGCTGGAACATCACAGGAGGAAGTTGTAATGCCTTCCATGTCTTTCTATTGGCCAGAAAAGCGCGCTAATGTCTCAGAGACGAAAGTGAAAGTAACTCGAACATCGCGTGGTGCTCGTCTCGAGTAACGAGCATCTCGAACACCCTAATACTCGAACGAGCATCAAGCTCGGACGAGTACGTTCGCTCATCTCTATTAACAATCCCTAAAAGAAGGAAGCAATGGGAAGCATTTAAAGAGTCCAGAATGGATGACCAAAGAACTTAACAGAATAGCACACATATTAAAAAGGAAGAAAAATATGTTTATCAAATTGAAAGAGGGGGGAATATGTAAAGAAGAATATAATTCGGTCTGCAGAAACGGTAGGGCATGTGTCAGAAAAGCTAAAGCTGATAATGAATTGAGGCTTGCAACAGAGGCCAAAGGGAATAAAAAAGGATTTGGGGGGGTATGTCAAAAGCAAAAGAAAAGTCAAAGATGCTATTCGATGCTTGTAAGATGAAAAGGGTGAATTGGTTAAGAATGATGTTGAGAAGGCTGAACTTTTAACACCTTCCCGCTCCAGGACGAACATTTACGTCCTGGAGCGTCGGGGTATGTATGAAGAGAGGTCGCAGGGCGATCTCTCTTCATACAGCGTGGGCATCAGCTGTTTATTACAGCTGAAAGCCACGGCCAATAGCTGCAATTGGCCATGTGGCGGATTGCGGCTATTAACCCTTTAAATGCCACTGTCAATTCTGACAGCGGCATTTAAATCCCGCGAACCGTGCAGGTGTCATGGCAGCCGGGGGCCTTCTGAAAGGCCCCAGGGCTGCCTTGGGAGACTGCCTATCAAGCCATCCCCGTGAGGTGGCCTGATAGGCTGCCTGTTTAATTGCAGTATACCGTAATGCTGTAGCAAAGCATCGCATGTTGCAAAGAGTAGTACCGTAAAAAAAAAAAAAACTATACAAGTTTGGTATAGTAGTAATCGTACGGACCCATAGAATGAAGTTATGCTGTCATTTTTGTTGCAGTTTGTGCGCCGTAGAAACAAAACGCACTGAAAAATGGCGGAATATCGTTTTGGTTTTTTTCATTTTACTCCACTTGTAAGTTTTTAAGTATATTATATGTTACTATAAATAGCACCATTTAAAACTACAACTCGTCACTCAAAAAACAAGCCTTCATACAGCGACGTCGATGGATAAATAAGGGAGTTACGATTTTTTTAAAGGGGGGAGGAAAAAACAAAAATGGAAAAAAAAAGAGGCCGTGTCATTAAGGAGTTAAACTCCTATTTTGTATCTGTTTTTTCTCAGAAAGTAGATGTAACATCAACTGATCTTCCCTATGCTATTGGGGGAATAAAAGAATGCAGGCTATCTATAAGCAGGGAGATGGTGAGGGAACACTTAGCTAACTTAAATTAATTCAAGTTTCAAGGTCCAGATGAAACACATCCTAGGATACTAAAGGAAGCAGTGGAAGTAATTGCTGAAGCACTCGCCATAATCTTTGAAAATTCCTGAAGAATAGGAGAAGTCCCAGAAGATTGGAAAAGGGTGAATGTGGTCCCTATCTTCAAGAAAGCGAAAAAGGTGGATCCAGGAAACTACAGTCATGTGAGCCTGATTTATATACCGGTAAGAATCTTTGAACAAATTATTAAACAGCATGTATGCAAGTTCTTGGATAAAAATGGAGTCATTAACCAAAGCCAGCATGGGTTTGTAACAAACAAGTTATGCCAGATGAATCTAATTTCCTTCTATGACATAATCATCGAATAGGTTAATCAGGGAAATGTGGTGTATATAGTATATCTTGACTTTGTTAAAGCATTTGACACAGTATCTCATATCATAAAAAATGACCAAATATGGGATTGACAAGGCAACTGTTTGGTAGATTCACAACTGGCGGAGTGATCGTACTCAAGAAGTGGTCATAAATGGTTGCACATCCAAGTGGAAGAATGTATCAAGTGGGGTACCACAAGGCTCCGTCCTGGGCCCAGTGTTGTTCATCATCTTTATAAATGACCTGGAGGAGGAAATTGATGGAAAAATGATCAAATTTGCAGACGACACAAAGCTAGCAGGGATAGATAACACTAGGGAAGAGAGGGAGAGTATTTAAAAAGATCTAAAAAAAAGCTTGAACAGTGGGCAGCGACTAACAAGGAGAAATCAGAGGTCCAACATCTGGGCACGAAAAATGAAAAAGCACATACAGAATGGGAGGAATTGAGCTAAGCAGCAGCACATGTTCAGTCTATGATCTATTAGTATACCCAAGTCTTTTTCACATGACTCAACAATGGAGGCCAAGGGAGCCGCTGGAGGATTGCCCGCTGAAAGATCAGCGGGCAGAAGCAGAGGAGTGTGTCCCGGAGGACAGAAAGCGTGGCCGCCGGGGAAGAGGTCCTGACGGTGTGACTGCAGGTGACATCAGCGGAGCTGCAGAGGAGTGGCTGACAGGAGCGGATAAGTATACCTTGTGTACCTACGGGTGTGTCTTAGTGTGTGTGTGTGTCTGTGGGTCTAAGTGTGGCACTTTGACTAGGTGAGGGGGTATTAGAGTGTGAGTGTGTAAGTGTAAGTAACAAAAGCAGTTTAAGTGTCTGTGTGTAAGGTGTAAGTGAAGTGGGATTGGGTGACTGGGTGATTGAGCGAGAGTAAATAGTGGGTGTAAGCGTTATAAAAAAATAAAAACAAAAAAGTGTGAGCGGTTGCGTACGGGCGGCGAAGTGTAAGCGGTTGTGCACGGGCGGTGAAGTGTGAGCGGTTGCGCACGGGTGGCGAAGTGTGAGCGGTTGCGCACGGGTGGCGAAGTGTGAGCGGTTGCGCACGGGTGGCGAAGTGTGAGCGGTTGCTCACAGGTGGCGAAGTGTGAGCGGCTGTGCACAGGTGGCGAAGTGTGAGCGGCTGTGCACGGGTGGCGAAGTGTGAACGGCTGCAAACTGGCGGGACAAAGTGTGAGCGGCTGCGCACGGGCAGAGGTGTGTGAGCTGCTGCGCATGGGCGGAGGAGTGCTTGGAGTGTGATCTAGCTAATCTTCACTACTTCTATAAGTAAATTGTAGATCCCCATTAGGATGAGCTCAATGCCTGGCAATGTCGTCCAGTGTGCCACTTGTGCAATATATGCGGTCCTTGATCAGCCGATCGAGGATGCATACTGTTGCGCAAGATGTGTGCTCGTCGCACATTTAGAAGCCCAAATCCTGGGTCTAAATGAGCGACTGGCAACACTGAATTCCATTGATAACATGGAAAGGAGTTTGCTGCTCACTGAGCAGATGCTCGCTGGGGTAGAGCCGGGGGCGGATGATAGTACGGATGAGCAGGGGGAGTAGGCAGTCAGCTGGGTGACAGATAGAAGGAGGGGTAGAGGGAAGAGAATCAGGAAGGCTAGTCTTGAACTGGCACAACCCAACAAAATTGCAACGTTGGCAGATGAGTGGGATGCCATTAGAGAGCTAGCACTGCTGCAGCATGACATGCCCTCTGAACACCAGGGGGAGGACTGTTCCAGTGTGAAGGGGATGGGGAGTGCAGGGCAGGCTAGACAGATCCTAGTGGTGGGGGACTCAATTATAAGGGGGACAGATAGGGCAATCTGCCATAAAGACCGAGATCGTCGAACGGTGTGTTGTCTTCCTGGCCCTTGAGTTCGACACATCGCGGATCATATTGACAGATTACTGGGAGGGGCTAGTGAGGATCCAGTGGTCATGGTGCACATTAGCACCAATGAACAAGTTAGAGGTCAATGGAGGGCCCTCAAAAATGATTTCAGGGACTTAGGGTCCAAGCTTAGGGCGAGGACCTCCAGGATAGTTTTCTCGGAAATACTACCTGCACCTAAAGCCACACTAGAAAGGCAGCAGGATCTCAGAGAGGTAAACAAGTGGCTCTGGAATTGGTGTTAGAAGGAGGGGTTCAGGTTCCTGGAGAACTGGGCTGACTTTGCTGTCGGCTACAGGCTCTACTGTAGGAACGGGCTGCATCTTAATGGGGAGGGTGCAGCTGTGTTGGGGGAGAAGATAGTTAGAAAGCTGGAGGAGTATTTAAACTAGGGACTGGGGGAGGGCAAAAAGAGAAACAAGAGAGTAGACAGTGTAGTTAGCTACCTGGGTCCAAGTAATGGGAATGGGGGTCGAGCAGGGGGTGGGGTTAGTACAGTTAGAACTGACAGAACAGCCAATAATACCATTAATAACAAAATGAATTTAAAGAACAAAAATATCTGTATAAATTGTATGGCAACGAATGCAAGAAGTCTGATTGGTAAAGTTGGAGAGCTTGAAGCGAGAATGACTGATAAAATCTACGATATAGTAGGAATAA
This sequence comes from Eleutherodactylus coqui, assembly GCF_035609145.1. NCBI lineage: Eukaryota > Metazoa > Chordata > Amphibia > Anura > Eleutherodactylidae > Eleutherodactylus > Eleutherodactylus coqui. The sequence goes on from NC_089845.1 coordinate 14,546,737, forward strand.
CGGAAACATGGCTTGATGATAAGTGCGATTAGTCAGTGAATTTACGAGGTTACAATCACTTCAGAAGAGACCGTGAAAACCAGAAAGGGGGAGGGGTATGTTTGTATGTTAAATCGCACTTAATGCCAAGGCTACTGAAAGATATAGGTGCAGGAGATGAACACGTCTAATTCCTGTGGGTAGAAATACAGGGAGAAAATAATAACAAAATACTGATAGGGGTTTTCAAGGGACCCCCAAATGCAACAGAAGAAACTGAAACCTTACTATTAGGGCAGATAGAAGAGGTGTCAAACCGCAACAAAGTAAATATTATGGGGGACTTCAATTATCCGGATATAATATTGGATAATGAAACCTGCAAATATCACAGGGGTGATAAATTCTTGAGAACAATTAAGGATAACTACCTTACCCAACTTGTGCAAGAGCAAACTAGAGGGAGGGCCATTCTGGACTTAGTATTAACTAACAAACCGGACGGAATAATGGAGGTGCAGGTTGAAGGGCACTTGGGGAACAGTGACCACAATATAAATTAATTTCCAGCTGTCATTCAATAAGAAAACTTACGAGGGAGAGACAAATAAACTAAACTTTAGTAAAGCAAAATATGATCGGCTCAGAACTGCTATCCGCAACATGAATTGGGATAACATCCTTAAAAATAACAGTACAGACGACAAATGGGAAAAGTTTAAAGAGATCCTAATCACCTCATGTGAGCAGTTCATACCCTTTAAAAATAAAAGAACATCAAGTAGAAGAAAACCAATGTGGCTCGACAAGACTTTAAGGGGGGCAATAAACGAAAAAAAGGAAAAGCGTTTAAACTACTAAAACCAGAAGGCAGTGAAGAAGTTCTAAAATCATACAGGGAAAAAACAAAATATGTAAAGAAAAGATCAAAATTGCTAAGAAGGAGGCAGAAAGACTGATAGCCAAAGAGAGTAAAAACAACCCTAAAGTAGAGATGAGTGAGCACCAAAATGCTCAGGTGCTCATTACTCGGGACGAAATTATCGCGATGCTCGAGGGCTCGTTTCGAGTAATGAACCCCATTGAAGTCAATGGGCGACTCGAGCATTTTAGTATATCGCCGATGCTCGCTAAGGTTTCCATTTGTGAAAATCTGGGCAATTCAAGAAAGTGATGGGAACGACACAGCAACAGATAGGGCAGGCGTGGGGCTACATGTTGGGATGCATCTCAAGTTCCCAGGTCCCACTATTAAGCCACAATAGCGGCAAGAGTGCCCCCCCCCCTCCCAACAACTTTTACTTCTGAAAAGCCCTCATTAGCAATGCATACCTTAGCTAAGCACCACACTACCTCCAACAAAGCACAATCACTGCCTGCATGACACTCCTCTGCCACTTCTCCTGGGTTACATGCTGCCCAACCCCCCCCCCCCCCCCGCACGACACAGTGTCCACAGCGCACACCAAAGTGTCCATGCCACACCACCCTCATGTCTATTTATAAGTGCATCTGCCATGAGGAGGAACCGCAGGCACACACTGCAGAGGGTTGGCATGGCTAGGCAGCGACCCTCTTTAAGAGGGGCGGGGTGATAGCCCACAATGCTGTACAGAAGCAATGAGAAATATAATCCTGTGCCACCGCCATCAGGAGCTGCACACGTGGGCATAGCAATGGGGAACCTATGTGCCACACACTATTCATTCTGTCAAGGTGTCTGCATGCCCCAGTCAGACCGCGTTTTTATATAAATAGTCACAGGCAGGTACAACACCGCAATGGGAATTCCGTGTGCACCCACAGCATGGGTGGCTCCCTGGAACCCACCGGCTGTACATAAATGTATCCCATTGCAGTGCCCATCACAGCTGAGCTAACGTCCGATTAAATGCAGGTGGGCTTCGGCCCACACTGCATGCCCCAACCTGACCGGTGTTTTTAATTCATAGACACAGGCAACTCCCTATTGTGAAGTCCGTGTGGACCCACAGCATGGGTGGGTGCCAGGAAGCCACCGGCGGTACATAAATATATCCCATTGCATTGCCCATCACAGCTGAGGTAATGTCATGTTTAATGCAGGTGGGCTTCGGCCCACACTGCATGGCCCAGTCAGACTGGGGTTCTTTAGAAGTGGACACATGCAGTTACAACTCCCTGTGGACCCACAGCATGGGTGGCTCCCTGGAACCCACCGGCTGTACATAAATGTATCCCATTGCAGTGCCCATCACAGCTGAGGAAACGTCCGATTAAATGCAGGTGGGCTTCGGCCCACACTGCATGCCCCAGTTAGACTGGGGTTCTTTAGAATTGGACACATGCAGTTACAACTCCGTGTGGACCGACAGCATGGGTGGGTGCCAGGAAGCCACCGGCGGTACATAAATATATCCCATTGCAGTGCCCAGCACAGCTGATGTAACGTCAGCTTTAATGCAGGTGGGCAAAAAATTAATTGGATTACACTGTAGGTGAGGGCCCCAAAAAATTGGTGTACCAACAGTACTAATGTACGTCAGAAAAACTGCCCATGCCCAACCAAGAGGGCAGGTGAAACCCATTAAATCGCTTTGGTTAATGTGGCTTAATTTGTAACTAGGCCTGTAGGCAGCCCAGTTAAAATAAAAATTGGTTCAGGTGAAAGTTTCAACGCTTTAATGAGCATTGAAACGTATAAAAATTGTTTACAAAAATTATATGACTGAGCCTTGTGGGCCTAAGAAAAATTGCCTGTTCGGCGTGATTACGTCAGGTTTCAGGAGGAGGAGCAGGAGGAGGAGGATGAATATTATACACAGATTGATAAAGCTAAAAGGTCCATGTTTTTGATGGTGATAGAGAACAATGCTTTCATCCGCGGGTGCAGCCTACGTATTGTTTACGTATCGCTGCTATCCGCTGGTGGAGAAGAGAAGTCTGGGGAAATGCAGGCTTTGTTCATCTTGATGAGTGTAAGCCTGTCGGTACTGTCGGTTGACAGGCAGGTACGCTTATCTGTGATGATTCCCCCAGCCGCACTAAACACCCTCTCTGACAAGATGCTAGCCGCAGGACAAGCAAGCACCTCCAGGGCATACAGCGCGACTTCAGGCCACGTGTCCAGCTTCGACACCCAGTAGTTGTAGGGGGCAGAGGCGTCACGGAGGACGGTCGTGCGATCGGCTACGTACTCCCTCACTATCCTTTTACAGTGCTCCCGCCGACTCAGCCTTGACTGGGGAGCGGTGACACAGTCTTGCTGGGGATCCAGAAAGCAGTCAAAGGCCTTAGAGAGTGTTCCCCTGCCTGTGCTGTACATGCTGCCTGATCTCTGCGCCTCCCCTGCTACCTGGCCCTCGGAACTGCGCCTTCGGCCACTACCGCTGTCGGATGGGAATTTTACCATCAGTTTGTCCGCCAGGGTCCTGTGGTATAGTATCGCTCTGAAACCCCTTTCCTCTTCGGGTGTGAGAGTGGAAAGGTTCTCCTTATACCGTGGGTCGAGCAGTGTGTACACCCAGTAATCCATAGTGGCCAGAATGCGTGTAACGCGAGGGTCACGAGAAAGGCATCCTAACATGAAGTCAGCCATGTGTGCCAGGGTACCTGTACGCAACACATGGCTGTCCTCACTAGGAAGATCACTTTCAGGATCCTCCTCCTCAGGCCATACACGCTGAAAGGATGACAGGCAAGCAGCATGGGTACCCTCAGCAGTGGGCCAAGCTGTCTCTTCCCCCTCCTCCTCATCCTCCTCATGCTCCTCCTCCTCCTCAACGTGCTGAGATATAGACAGGAGGGTGCTCTGACTATCCAGCAACATACTGTCTTCCCCGGCCTCCGTTTCCGAGCGCAAAGCGTCTGCCTTTATGCTTTGCAGGGAACTTCTCAAGAGGCATAGCAGAGGAATGGTGATGCTAATGATTGCAGCATCGCCGCTCACCATCTGGGTAGACTCCTCAAAGTTTCCAAGGACCTGGCAGATGTCTGCCAACCAGGCCCACTCTTCTGTAAAGAATTGAGGAGGCTGACTCCCACTGCGCCGCCCATGTTGGAGTTGGTATTCCACTATAGCTCTACGCTGCTCATAGAGCCTGGCCAACATGTGGAGCGTAGAGTTCCACCGTGTGGGCACGTCGCACACCAGTCGGTGCACTGGCAGATTAAACCGATGTTGCAGGGTGCGCAGGTTGGCAGCGTCCATGTGGGACTTGCGGAAATGTGCGCAGAGCCAGCGCACCTTTCCGAGCAGGTCTGACAAGCGTGGGTAGCTTTTCAGAAAGCGCTGAACCACCAAATTAAAGACGTGGGCCAGGCATGGCACGTGCGTGAGGCTGCCGAGCTGCAGAGCCGCCACCAGGTTACGGCCGTTGTCACACACGACCATGCCCGGTTGGAGGCTCAGCGGCGCAAGCCAGCGGTCGGTCTGCTCTGTCAGACCCTGCAGCAGTTCGTGGGCCGTGTGCCTCTTGTCTCCTAAGCTGAGTAGTTTCAGCACGGCCTGCTGACGCTTGGCCACCACTGTGCTGCCACGCCGCGCGACACCGACTGCTGGCGACGTGCTGCTGCTGACACATCTTGATTGTGAGACAGAGGTTGCGTAGGAGGAGGAGGAGGAGGGTGGTTTAGTGGAGGAAACATACACCGCCGCAGATACCACCACCGAGCTGGGGCCTGCAATTCTGGGGGTGGGTAGGACGTGAGCAGTCCCAGGCTCTGACTCTGTCCCAGCCTCCACTAAATTCACCCAATGTGCCGTCAGGGAGATATAGTGGCCCTGCCCGCCTGTGCTTGTCCACGTGTCCGTTGTTAAGTGGACCTTGGCAGTAACCGCGTTGGTGAGGGCGCGTACAATGTTGCGGGAGACGTGGTCGTGCAGGGCTGGGACGGCACATCGGGAAAAGTAGTGGCGACTGGGAACTGAGTAGCGCGGGGCCGCCGCCGCCATCATACCTTTGAAAGCCTCCGTTTCCACAAGCCTATACGGCAGCATCTCCAGGCTGATAAATTTGGCTATGTGCACGTTTATCGCTTGAGCGTGCGGGTGCGCGGCGGCGTACTTGCGCTTGCGCTCCAACACTTGCGCTAGCGACGGCTGGACGGTGCGCTGAGAGACATTGGTGGATGGGGCCAAGCACAGCGGAGGTGAGGGTGTGGGTGCAGGCCAGGAGACGGTAGTGCCTGTGTCCTGAGAGGGGGGTTGGATCTCAGTGGCAGGTTGGGGCACAGGGGGAGAGGCAGCGGTGCAAACCGGAGGCGGTGAACGGCCATCGTCCCACCTTGTGGGGTGCTTGGCCATCATATGTCTGCGCATGCTGGTGGTGGTGGCTCCCCGGCTGATCTTGGCGCGACAAAGGTTGCACACCACAGTTCGTCGGTCATCTGCACTCTCAGTGAAAAACTGCCAGACCTTTGAGCACCTCGGCCTCTGCAGGGTGGCATGGCACGAGGAGGCGCTTTGGGAAACAGTTGGTGGATTATTCGGTCTGGCCCTGCCTCTACCCCTGGCCACCGCACTGCCTCTTCCAACCTGCTCTGCTGCTGCACTTGCCTGCCCCTCTGAAGACCTGTCCTCAGTAGGCGTAGCAAACCAGGTGGGGTCAGTCACCTCATCGTCCTGCTGCTCTTCCTCCGAATCTTCTGTGCGCTCCTCCCTCGTACTTACTCCCATTACTACTACCTGAGTGATAGACAACTGTGTCTCATCGTCATCGTCCTCCTCACCCACTGAAAGCTCTTGAGACAGTTGCCGGAAGTCCCCAGCCTCATCCCCCGGACCCCGGGAACTTTCCAAAGGTTGGGCATCGGTCGCGACAAACTCCTCCAGTGGGAGAGGATTCGGAACCATTGCTGCCTATTCTGGGCAGCGGCCCGAGAACAGTTCCTGGGAGTCTGCCTGCTCCTCAGAATGTGTCGTAATGGAGTGAGGAGGCTGGGAGGAAGGAGGAGCAGCAGCCAGAGGATTCAGAGTTGCAGCAGTGGACGGTGTAGAACTCTGGGTGGTCGATAGATTGCTGGATGCACTTTCTGCCATCCACGACAGGACCTGCTCACACTGCCCATTTTCTAATAAAGGTCTACCGCGTGGACCCATTAATTGTGAGATGTATGTGGGGACGCCAGAAACGTGCCTCTCTCCTAATCCCGCAGCAGTCGGCTGCGATACACCTGGATCAGGAGCTCGGCCTGTGCCCACACCCTGACTTGGGCCTCCGCGTCCTCGCCCGCGTCCACGTCCTCTAGGCCTACCCCTACCCCTCAGCATGCTGTATTACCAGTAGTGCAAAAACAGAACGCTGTAATTAAATGTGCCGCTTATTGGCCTGTGGTTGGAGGCTGACTTCCCTTACGGAACGCACAGCAGAGCAAGGAAACAATTTTGCACACGCCTGTAGTGAGACGTAGGTGCGTATGACTGAGCTAGTGGAATTCACAACGCAGAAGCAGTCAAGTGGCCAAAGGCCAGTAGTAGGCCTTAAGTATTTTGCTTCTATTTTTTTAAAATGCTGAGCTGATACAGCAGACAGATACTGTAGGCAGCGTATAATATTATGTATACTCTTTCCCTCTGGCGGGATGACGGCGATCATGTAACAGAGACAGCAGATCCAGGAAACAATTTTGCGCAAGCCTGCTATAACGCTTAGCTGCGTATTAATTACGACTACTACCCCCAGCAGATAGATACTGTAGGCAGCGTATAATATTATGTATACTCTTTCCCTCTGGCGGGATGACGGCGATCATGTAACAGAGACAGCAGATCCAGGAAACAATTTTGCGCAAGCCTGCTGTAACGCTTAGCTGCGTATTAATTAGGACTACTAACCCCAGCAGATAGATACTGTAGGCAGCGTATATTATGTATACTCTTTCCCTCTGGCGGGATGACGGCGATCATGTAACAGAGACAGCAGATCCAGGAAACAATTTTGCGCAAGCCTGCTATAACGCTTAGCTGCGTATTAATTACGACTACTACCCCCAGCAGATAGATACTGTAGGCAGCGTATAATATTATGTATACTCTTTCCCTCTGGCGGGATGACGGCGATCATGTAACAGAGACAGCAGATCCAGGAAACAATTTTGCGCAAGCCTGCTGTAACGCTTAGCTGCGTATTAATTAGGACTACAGATAGATACTGTAGGCAGCGTATAATATTATGTATACTGTTTCCCTCTGGCGGGATGACGGCGATCATGTAACAGAGACAGCAGATCCAGGAAACAATTTTGCGCAAGCATGCTATATCGCTTAGCTGCGTATTAATTACGACTACTACCCCCAGCAGATAGATACTGTAGGCAGCGTATAATATTATGTATACTGTTTCCCTCTGGCGGGATGACGGCGATCATGTAACAGACAGCAGATCCAGGAAACAATTTTGCGCAAGCTTGCTATAACGCTTAGCTGCGTATTAATTACGACTACTACCCCCAGCAGATAGATACTGTAGGCAGCGTATAATATTATGTATACTCTTTCCCTCTGGCGGGATGACGGCGATCATGTAACAGAGACAGCAGATCCAGGAAACAATTTTGCGCAAGCCTGCTGTAACGCTTAGCTGCGTATTAATTAGGACTACAGATAGATACTGTAGGCAGCGTATAATATTATGTATACTGTTTCCCTCTGGCGGGATGACGGCGATCATGTAACAGAGACAGCAGATCCAGGAAACAATTTTGCGCAAGCCTGCTGTAACGCTTAGCTGCGTATTAATTAGGACTACTACCCCCAGCAGATAGATACTGTAGGCAGCGTATAATATTATGTATACTCTTTCCCTCTGGCGGGATGACAGCGCTGATGTAACAGAGACAGCAGATCCAGGAAACAATTTTGCTCAAGCCTGCTGTAACGCTTAGCTGCGTATTAATTAGGACTACTACCCCCAGCAGACACGCAGTAAACTGAACATGGTCACAGGCAGCCCAAATATAGTATTTTTCCCCAATTTTTGGGAAAAAGCCCACTGCCTATATAGCCTGAATATCTCTTTCCCTGCCTCACCAGTACTGGCCCTATACTCTGTACAATGACTGCAGACTGCGGACACAATGCTCTGCACGGCCGATATACAAAAAAAAATAATTGTGCAACACTGCTAAAAGCAGCCTCAACAGTACTGCACACGGTGAGATGTGGCCCTAAGAAGGACAGTTGGGGTTCTTGAAGCCTAAAATAACTCCTAGCGCTCTCCCTATAGCAGCTCCGGCACCAGCAGCACTTTCCCTGATCTATGTCAGAATGCATCTGTGGTGAGCCGCGGGAGGGGCCGATTTATATACTCGGGTGACACCTGCCTCTCACTGCAGGGGGGTGGTATAGGGCTTGAACGTCGCAGGGGGAAGTTGTAATGCCTTCCCTGTCTTTCTATTGGCCAGAAAAGCGCGCTAACGTCTCAGAGATGAAAGTGAAAGTAACTCGAACATCTCGTGGTACTCGCCTCTAGTAACGAGCATCTCGAACACGCTAATACTCGAACGAGTATCAAGCTCGGACAAGTACGTTCGCACATCTCTACCCTAAACTATTCTTCAATTATATTAACAGTAAAAGGGTTTGCACTGAGAGTACTGGCCCTTTAACAAATAATGCAGAACAAATCATAGAAGACGATGGGGGGGAAGGCAAACCTACTAAACAGTCTCTTTTCAAGTGTATTCAGGAACGCAAAGGAAATGTCACATGAGATGCAGGGGAATAAAATGAAGCCCTCGCAAAATATTACATGCCTAACACAGGAGGAAGTGCAGAGCTGGTTAAAGAGGATTACAATCGATAAATCGCCAGGCTCAGATGGAATATATCCAAGGGTTCTAAGGGAACTAAGTGATGTGATAGCTAGGCCGCTATTTCTAATATTTATGGATACTATCAAGACCAGGGTCGTATCACTGGATTGGCGCATTGCCAATGTAGTTCCAATACACAAAAAGGGATCCAAAAGAGAGCCTGGTAACTACAGGCTGGTAGGCTTACCTCAATAACGGGAAAAATATTTGAGGGGTTTCTGAGAGACGCCATCGATGAATACCTCAAGGACAACAATGGAATAACTCCTCACCAGCATGGGTTCATGAGGGGTCGATCATGTCAGACCAATCTGATCAGCTTCTACGATGAAGTAAGCCCTAGGCTGGACCTGGGAGAGTCTTTTAATCTCGTATATCTGCATTTCTCTAAAGCATTTGACACCGTGCCACATAATAGGTTTATATGCAAAATGAGATAGCTCGGACTGGGTGAAATCTTGTGTATCTGGGTAAAGAATTGGCTCAGAGATAGAAAGCAGAGGGTGGTAATAAATGGTTCATACTTTGATTGGGCCACCGTCGCTAGTGGGGTTCCACAGAGTTCAGTACTAGGCCCAATTCTTTTCAGTATATTTATCAACGACCTGATAGAGGGGACTGCACAGGAAAATATCAATATTCGCAGATGACACAAGATTATACAAGATAATTAATGCAATGGAGGACGAAGTATGAATACAAATGAATCTAGATATGCTGAGGGCTTGGGCAGAAAAATGGCAAATGAAGTTCAATGTTCATAAATGAAAGGTTATGCACATAGGCAAGAGAAACGAATGTCACCAACATACACTAAGAGAGGTACTGCTAGGGAAAAGTGATATGGAAAAGACCTGGGGGTACTAGTGGACTGTAGATTTAACTGGAGTAACTAATGCCAGTCAGCTGCTGCAAAAGCAAATAAAGTATTGGGATGCATTAAAAGAGGTATAGGGGCGAAGGACGAGAACATTATTCTTCCACTATACAAGGCACTTCTCAGGCCCCACATGGAATACTGTGTACGGTTCTGGACACCGGTGCTCAGGAAAGATGTTACAGTTAGAGATGAGCAAGCACGAAAATGCTCGAGTGCTTGTTACTCGAGACAAAATTTTCGCGATGCTCGAGGGTTCGTTTCGAGTAACGAACCCCATTGAAGTCAATGGGCGACTCGAGCATTTTTGTATATCGCCGATGCTCGCTAAGGTTTCCATTTGTGAAAATCTGGGCAATTCAAGAAAGTGATGGGAACGACATAGCAACAGATAGGGCAGGCGAGAGGCTACATGTTGGGCTGCATCTCAAGTTCCCAGGTCCCACTATTAAGCCACAATAGCGGCAAGAGTGGGCCCCCCCCCCTCCCAACAATTTTTACTTCTGAAAAACCCTCATTAGCAATGCATACCTTAAATAAGCACCACACTACCTCCAACAAAGCACAATCACTGCCTGCATGACACTCCGCTGCCACTTCTCCTGGGTTACATGCTGCCCAACCCCCCCCCCCCCCCCGCACAACCCAGTGTCCACAGCGCACACAAAAGTGTCCCTGCGCAGCCTTCAGCTGCCCTCATGCCACACCACCCTCATGTCTATTTATAAGCGCGTCTGCCATGAGGAGGAACCGCAGGCACACACTGCAGAGGGTTGGCACGGCCAGGCAGCGACCCTCTTTAAAAGGGGCGGGGCGATTGCTTCTGTACAGCATTATGGGCTATGAGAAATCCAATCCTGTGCCACCTCCATCAGGAGCTGCACACGCGGGCATCGCAATGGGGAACCCATGAGCCACACACTATTCATTCTGTCAAGGTGTCTGCATGCCCCAGTCAGACCGGGGTTTTTTATAAATAGTCACAGGCAGGTACAACTCCGCAATGGGAATTCCGTGTGCACCAACAACATGGGTGACTCCCTGGAACCCACCGGCTGTACATAAATAAATCCCATTGCATTGCCCATCACAGCTGAGGTAACGTCAGGTTTAATGCAGGTGGGCTTCGGCCCACACTGCATGCCCCAGTCAGACTGGGGTTCTTTAGAAGTGGACACATGCAGTTACAACTCCGTGTGTATCGACAGCATGGGTGGCTCCCTGGAACCCCCCGGCGGTACATAAATATATCCCATTGCAGTGCCCAGCACAGCAGAGGTAACGTCAGCTTTAATGCAGGTGGGCTAAAAATTACTAGGATTACAATGTAGGCGAGGGCCCAAAAAAATTGGTGTACCAACAGTACAAATGTACTTCAGAAAAATTGCCCATGCCCAACCAAGAGGGCAGGTGAAACCCATTAATCGCTTTGGTTAATGTGGCTTAATTTGTAGCTAGGCCTGTAGGCGGCCCAGTTAAAATAAAAATTGGTTCAGGTGCAAGTTTCAACGCTTTATTGAATTGAGAATTGAAACGTATAAACATTGTTTACAAAAGTAATATGACTGAGCCTTGTGGGCCTAAGAAAAATTGCCCGTTCGGCGTGATTACGTAAGGTTTCAGGAGGAGGAGCAGGAGGAGGAGGATGAATATAATACACAGATTGATGAAGCTAAAAGGTCCACGTTTTTGATGGTGATAGAGAACGATGCTTCCATCCGTGGGTGCAGCCTACGTATTGTTTAGGTATCGCTGCTGTCCGCTGGTGGAGAAGAGAACTCTTGGGAAATCCAGGCTTTATTCATCTTTATGATTGTAAGCCTGTCGGCACTGTCGGTTGACAGGCGGGTACGCTTATCTGTGATGATTCCCCCAGCTGCACTAAACACCCTCTCTGACAAGACGCTAGCAGCTGGACAAGCAAGCACCTCCAGGGCATACAGCGCGAGTTCAGGCCACGTGTCCAGCTTCGACACCCAGTAGTTGTAGGGGGCAGAGGCGTCACGGAGGACGGTCGTGTGATCGGCTACGTACTCCCTCACCATCCTTTTACAGTGCTCCCGCCGACTCAGCCTTGACTGGGGAGCGGTGACACAGTCTTGCTGGGGAGCCATAAAGCTTTCAAAGGCCTTGGACAGTGTTCCCCTGCCTGTGCTGTACATGCTGCCTGATCTCCGCACCTCCCCTGCTACCTGGCCCTCGGAACTGCGTCTTCTGCCACTAGCGCTGTCGGATGGGAATTTTACCATCAGTTTGTCCGCCAGGGTCCTGTGGTATAGCATCACTCTCGAACATCTTTCCTCTTCGGGTATGAGAGTGGAAAGGTTCTCCTTATACCGTGGGTCGAGCAGTGTGTACACCCAGTAATCCGTAGTGGCCAGAATGCGTGTAACGCGAGGGTGACGAGAAAGGCATCCTAACATGAAGTCAGCCATGTGTGCCAGGGTACCTGTACGCAACACATGGCTGTCCTCACTAGGAAGATCACTTTCAGGATCCTCCTCCTCCTCCTCCTCAGGCCATACACGCTGAAAGGATGACAGGCAAGCAGCATGGGTACCCTCAGCAGTGGGCCAAGCTGTCTCTTCCCCCTCCTCCTCATGCTCCTCCACCTCCTCCTCCTCAACGCGCTGAAATATAGACAGGAGGGTGCTCTGACTATCCAGCGACATACTGTCTTCCCCCGCCTCCATTTCCGAGCGCAAAGCGTCTGCCTTTATGCTTTGCAGGGAAGTTCTCAAGAGGCATAGCAGAGGAATGGTGACGCTAATGATTGCAGCATCGCCGCTCACCATCTGGGTAGACTCCTCAAAGTTTCCAAGGACCTGGCAGATGTCTGCCAACCAGGCCCACTCTTCTGTAAAGAATTGAGGAGGCTGACTCCCACTACGCCGCCCATGTTGGAGTTGGTATTCCACTATAGCTCTACACTGCTCATAGAGCCTGGCCAACATGTGGAGCGTAGAGTTCCACCGTGTGGGCACGTCGCACACCAGTCGGTGCACTGGCAGATTAAACCGATGTTGCAGGGTGTGCAGGGTGGCAGCGTCCGTGTTGGACTTGCGGAAATGTGCGCTGAGCCGGTGCACCTTTCCGAGCAGGTCTGACAACCATGGGTAGCTTTTCAGAAAGCGCTGAACCACCAAATTAAAGACGTGGGCCAGGCATGGCACGTGCGTGAGGCTGCCGAGCTGCAGAGCCGCCACCAGGTTACGGCCGTTGTCACACACGACCATGCCCGGTTGAAGGCTCAGCGGCGAAAGCCAGCGGTCGGTCTGCTCTGTCAGACCCTACAGCAGTTCGTGGGCCATGTGCCTCTTCTCTCCTAAGCTGAGTAGTTTCAGCACGGCCTGCTGTCGCTTGCCCACTGCTGTGCTGCCACGCCGCGCGACACCGACTGCTGGCGACGTGCTGCTGCTGACACATCTTGATTGCGAGACAGAGGTTGCGTAGGAGGAGGGTGGTTTAGTGGAGAAAGCATACACCGCCGCAGATACCAGCACCGAGCTGGGGCCCGCAATTCTGGGGGTGGGTAGGATGTGAGTGGTCCCAGGCTCTGCCGTCAGGGAGATATATTGGCCCTGCCCACCTGTGCTTGTCCAAGTGTTCGTTGTTAAGTGGGCCTTTGCAGTAACCGCGTTGGAGAGGGCACGTACAATGTTGCGGGAGACGTGGTTGTGCAGGGCTGGGACGGCACATCGGGAAAAGTTGTGGTGACTGGGAACCGAATAGCGTGGGGCCGCCGCCTCCATCATGTTTTTGAAAGCCTCCGTTTCCACAAGCCTATACGGCAGCATCTCCAGGCTGATCAATTTGGCTATGTGCACGTTTAACGCTTAAGCGTGCGGGTGCGTGGCAGCGTGCTTGCGCTCAAACACTTGCGCTAGCGACGGCAGGACGGTACGCTGAGAGACATTGCTGGATGGGGCCGAGGACAGCGGAGGTGAGGGTGTGGGTGAGGGCCAGGAGACGGTCGTGTCTGTGTCCTGAGAGGAGGGTTGGATCTCAGTGGCAGGTTGGGGCACAGGGGGAGAGGCAGCGGTGCAAACCGGAGGCGGTGAGTGGCCTTCGTCCCACCTTGTGGGGTGCTTGGCCATCATATGCCTGCGCATGCTGGTGGTCGTGAGGATGGTGGTGGTGGCTCCCCGGCTGATCTTGGCGCGACAAAGGTTGCACACCACAGTTCGTCGGTCGTCTGCACTCTCAGTGAAAAACTGCCAGACCTTTGAGCATCTCGGCCTCTGCAGGGTGGCATGGCGCGAGGGTGCGCTTTAGGAAACAGTTGGTGGATTATTCGGTCTGGCCCTGCCTCTACCCCTGGCCACCGCACTGCCTCTTCCAACCTGCCCTGCTGCTGCACTTGCCTTCCCCTCTGAAGACCTGTCCTCAGTAGGCTTAGCAAACCAGATGGGGTCAGTCACCTCATCATCCTGCTGCTCTTCCTCCGAATCCTCTGTGCGCTCCTCCCTCGGACTTACTGCAATTACTACTACCTGAGTGATAGACAACTGTGTCTCATCGTCGTCGTCCTCCTCACCCACTGAAAGCTCTTGAGACAGTTGCCGGAGCTCCCCAGCCTCATCCCCCGGACCCCAGGAACTTTCCAAAGGTTGGGCATCGGTCACGACAAACTCCTCCAGTGGGATAGGAACCATTGCTGCTCATTCTGGGCAGGGGCCCGAGAACAGTTCCCGGGAGTCTGCCTGCTCCTCAGAATGTGTCATTGTAATGGAGTGAGGAGGCTGGGAGGAAGGAGGAGCAGCAGCCAGAGGATTCAGAGTTGCAGCAGTGGACGGCGCAGAACTCTGGATGGTCGATAGACTGCTGGATGCACTTTCTGCCATCCACGACAGGACCTGCTCACACTGCCCATTTTCTAATAAAGGTCTACCGCGTGGACCCATTAATTGTGAGATGAATGTGGGGACGCCAGAAACGTGCCTCTCTCCTAATCCCGCAGCAGTCGGCTGCGATACACCTGGATCAGGAGCTCGGCCTGTGCCCACACCCTGACTTGGGCCTCCGCGTCCTCGCCCGCGTCCACGTCCTCTAGGCCTACCCCTACCCCTCAGCATGGTGTATTACCAGTAGTGCAGAAACATAACGCTGTAATTAAATGTGCCGCTTATTGGCCTGTGGTTGGGGGGTGACTTCACTTACGGAACGCACAGCAGAGCCAGGAAAGAATTTTGCGCAAGCCTGTAGTGAGACGTAGGTGCGTATGACTGAGCTAGTGGAATTCACAGCGCAGAAGCAGTCAAGTGTCCAAAGGCCACTAGTAGGCCTTAAGTGTTTTGCTTCTATTTTTTTAAAGGCTGAGCTGAGACAGCAGACAGATACTGTAGGCAGCGTATATATGTATACTGTTTCCCTCGGGACGGGATGGTGGCGGCGATGTAACGGGCAACGCAGAGCCAGGAAAGAATTTTGCGCAAGCCTGCTGTAACACTTAGCTGCGTATTAATTAGGACTACTACCCCCAGCAGAGACGCAGTACACTCAAGACGGTCACAGGCAGCCCAAAGATAGTATTTTACCCAAATTTGTTTGAAAAAGCCCACTGCCTATATAGACAGTATATCTCTTTCCCCTTTCCCACTGTCCCTGCCTCTTCACTACTGGCCCTATACTATGTAAAATTACTGCAGACTGTTTCCCTCTGGACGGGATGACGGCGGTGATGTAATGGGCAACGCAGAGCCAGGAAAGAATTTTGCGCAAGCCTGCTGTAACACTTAGCTGCGTATTAATTAGGACTACTACCCCCAGCAGAGACGCAGTACACTCAAGACGGTCACAGGCAGCCCAAAGATAGTATTTTTCCCAAATTTGTTTGAAAAAGACCACTGCCTATATAGACAGTACATCTCTTCCACCTTTCCCACTGTCCCTGCCTCACCACTACTGGCCCTATACTATGTAAAATTACTGCAGACTGTTTCCCTCTGGACGGGATGACGGCGGTGATGTAACGGGCAACGCAGAGCCAGGAAACACTTTTGCGCAAGCCTGCTGTAACACTTAGCTGCGTATTAATTAGGACTACTACCCCCAGCAGACACACAGTACACTGAGGACGGTCACAGACAGCCCAAATATATTTTTTTTCCCAAATTTGTTTGAAAAAGCCCACTGCCTATATAGACAGTATATCTCTTTTACCTTTCCCACTGTCCCTGCCTTACCAGTACTGGCCCTATACTATGTACAATGGCTGCAGACTGAGGACGCAATGCTCTGCACAGCCGATATACAAAAAAAAAAAAAGTGCAACACTGCTAAAAGCAGCCTCAACAGTACTTCACAGGGTCAGATGTGGCCCTAAGAAGGCCCATTGGGGTTCTTGAAGCCTAAAATAACTCCTAACACTCTCCCTATAGCAGCTCCAGCATCAGCAGCACTTTCCCTGATCTATGTCAGAATGCATCTGTGGCGAGCCGCAGGAGGGGCCGATTTAAATACTCGGGTGACACCTGGTCTCGCCAGCCACTCACTGCAGGGGGGTGGTATAGGGCTTGAACGTCGCAGGGGGAAGTTGTAATGCCTTCCCTGTCTTTCTATTGGCCAGAAAAGCGCGCTAACGTCTCAGAGATGAAAGTGAAAGTAATTCGAACATAGCGTGGTGCTCGCCTCGAGTAACGAGCATCTCGAACACGCTAATACTCGAACGAGTATCAAGCTCGGACGAGTACGTTCGCTCATCTCTAGTTACAGTGCATGAGGGAGTTCAAAGAAGGGCAACTAAATTAATACATGGAATGAGGGTACTGGAATACTCAGAGAGACTATCAAAATTAGGATTATTCACCCTGGAAAAAAGATGGCTAAGGGGCAATCAAATAACTATGTATAAATACATTAGGGGACAATAGAAGGCTCTCTCTCATGATCGGTTTATACCCAGGACTGTGACGGTAACAAGAGGGCATCCTCTATGTCTAGAAGAAAGCAGGTTTCATCACCAACACAGAAGGGGGGGGGGGGTCTTTCCTGTAAGAGCAATGAGACTGTGGAACTCCCTGCCTGAGGAAGTGGTGATGGCAAAATCCATAGAGGAGTTTAATAGGGGACTAGACATCTTTCTAGAGTGGAAGGATATTACAGGATATAAACATTAGGTGACCAGCAGGTTGTTTATCTGGGTCTTACAGACAGCTGGAACTATTAAGAGGTTGATCCAGGGATTATTCTGACTACCATTATGGAGTTGGGAAGGAATTTTTCCCCTGAAAGTGCTAATTGGTTTCTGCCTTCCTCTGGATCAACAGGGTGGTTGCAACAGGCTAAACTAGATGGACATTGTCTTCATTCAGCCTAACTTACTATGTTAATGTGATGCAGCAGCCAAAAAAGCAAACACAATTCTGGGATGTGTTAAGAGAAGCATGGAGTCTAGATCATGTGAGGTAATTACCCCCTCTACTCTTCCTTAGTCACACCTCATCTGGAATACTGTGTCCAGTTCTGGGCACCCCACTTTATAAAAGACATAGACAAACTGAAGCAAGTTCAGAGAAGAGTTAGCAAGATGGGGAGCGGTCTGCAAAAAATTTCCTATGAGGAACGGTTAAAGGATCTGGGAATGCTTAGCTTGCAAAAAAGATGGCTGAGAGGAGACTTAATAGCTGTCTACAAATATCTGAAGGGCTGTCACAGTGCAGACGGATCAGTCCTATTCTCATTTGCACAAGGAAAGACTAGAAGCAATGGGATGAAACTGAAAAGGAGGGAGACACAAATTAGATATTAGAAAAAGATTTCTGACAGTGCGGGGGATCAATGAGTGGAAGAGGTTACCACGGGAGGTGGTGAGTTTTTCTTCAATGGAAGTGTTCAAACAAAGGCTGGACACATATCTGTCTGGGATGACTTAGTGGATCCTGCACTGAGCAGGGGATTGGAATAGATGACCCTGGAGGTCCCTTCCAAGTCTACCATTCTATGATTCTATGACATACCTAAACCATACAGCCTACTGTCTTCTGCACCTGTACGCATACCTAAACCATTAAATATGTAGTCATCTGTACCTATACCCATACCTAAAGCAAACAGCCTGCAGTCATCTGTACCTATACCCATATCTAAACCAAACAACCTGCAGTCATCTGCACCTGTATCCATAACTAAACCGTACAGCCTGCAGCCATCTGTACCTATACCCATACTTAAAATAAACAGTCTGCAGTGATCTGTATCTGAACCCATACCAAAACCAAACAGCCTGCAGTCATGTTACAATGCAGTTGTGAACCTATTGTGTCATCCGGCCAAGTGAAACCACCCAGCAGGATGGACAGCTGACTCTGAGGCAGAAACTGCACAAAAGTTGGGATTCGGTGCAATGGACAAAAACGGACCTGACCTTGAACTGAGAAGGGCTAAATTTCCCTTACCTGGAGCTATCCCTGAAGGTATGGAGATCCAGGTTGACTCTCCTACCGTAACTCCCAGACCTCCATACCTACCTGGTGACGACAGGAGGCCAGAGGCAGTTGTACAAAGCCAAACAGATATTGAGGAGTGAATTCAAGGAAAGCACAGGACATGGGTCTACACAGAAGTAAGAGACACAGGGGAGAAGCAGCATAAAAGCTACAGAAACCAGCAGCAGAACACACAGCAAGCTGGATTCACACAGGAGCAGAATACCATTCAGCATAAACAAATGGAACAGGATATCTATAAACAGAGAGACTGTGAGGGAACACTTAGTTAATTTAAATGAATTCCAGTCTCCAGATTCATATGAATTACATCCTAAGATACTGAAGAAAGCAGCAGAGGTAATTGCTGAACCACTCACTGGAATCTTTAAAAGTTCCTGGCGAACAGGAGAAGTTCCAAAAGATTGGAGAAGGGCAAATGTTGTTCCTATCTTCAAAAAACAGTAGAAGGCCAATCCAGGAGACTACAGGCCTGTGAGTCTGACTTTCATTCTGGGAAAGATCTTTGAATAAATTATTAAGCAGCACATATGCAAGTACTTGGATGAGAATGGAGTAATTAACCAGAGCCAGCATGGGTTTGTAACAAACCAGTCATGCCAGGCTAATCTAATTCCCTTCTATTAAAGAATCACTTACTGAGTTCATCAGGAACATGCAATAGATATAACATTTGACAAAGTATCCCATATCCTACTTATTCAAAAAATGGCTAAATATGGGGTTGACAAGGCAATTGTTAGGTGGACTCACAACTGGCTGAGTGAT
Source organism: Eleutherodactylus coqui (assembly GCF_035609145.1). Lineage (NCBI taxonomy): Eukaryota > Metazoa > Chordata > Amphibia > Anura > Eleutherodactylidae > Eleutherodactylus > Eleutherodactylus coqui. The sequence continues at coordinate 14,565,601 of NC_089845.1, forward strand.
CGTACTCAAAGAGTGGTCATAAATGGCTGCACATCCAAATGGAAGAATGTATCAAGTGGGGTATCACAAGACTCTGTCTTGCACCCAGTGTTGTTCAACATTTTTATCATGGTCTAGAGGAGGGAATTGATTGGAAACTGATGAAATTTACCTATGATGCAAGACTAGGAGGGATAGCAAACACTAGAGAAGAGAGAGAAATGATTCAAAAAGATCTAGAAAAGCTTGAACAGTGGGAAGCGACTAACAGAATGGTATTTAATAAGGAGAAATGCAAAGTCCTACATCTGGGCAAGAAAAATAAAAAAAAACACTTACAGAATAGGAGGAATTAGCCTAAGCAGCACACTTGGGTATAATAAAAGATCGGAGTAGTCAATATGTGACTTAGTTAAAATCATAAAGTTTTATTAAGTTTATTTAAAAACGCACTTAGGGCACAACAAAGACACAACACAATTTCAAGTTGTAGAGGGTACGTCAAACACTCGTCGATCAATGGGAGTGACGAGTGGTGAGTTCAACGACACAGCTTGGGATTAAAATGACACTCAACGTGTATTAGCACGTGTTTCTTTATGTCACACTCCAGACTCGGATTCAACTCCACGGGAACATTTGAGACAGTTCCAATGAAGAGATCATGAATGAGTGTTTCTGATTATAGATAATATTCCCAGTGACGCCACTGGTTAGAGGTAGTGGTCCCTTTAACGACAGTTGTTCTGTTTATGAAGGGTCAGAGCCAAAAATGTCATATCCAATCTGGAGTGATAGTTCTCAGGTTAAAGGAATATTGCTTAACCTAAAGAACTAAGTACTTCTGTCAGTACTTCCTACTTTCTGCGCTGGAAAAGACGGTATCCAGCTCAAGACAGTAGTTTGTTAGGGATCAGTGTTCCTGTTGATCAGTACTCCTACTCTCTTGTTAGGGATCAGTGTTCCTGTTGATCAGTACTCCTACTCTCTACGCGTTTCACCACTATGTGTACGTGGATCTTCAGGAGACTTAGTACTTTGGAAATTACAATGATGTATAGCTTGAGTATCACTACAGAATACAGTTCCCAAATAGGAGATGAGCCCTTAGGGTTGTATTTGAGCTAGTAGGGTTAACTCTTGAAGCACACCCTGATAGAACGTGTTAATTCAAGGTTAGTTATTTATGGTGTTAAACCCTTATTCTTTATCTATCTCAGTATATATGGTTCTGTACATGATGGTATAGTCAGGTGGACTGTTTCTGTGGAGATAGAAAACACACTAGGCGCATAGTTTTGGGTCTGAAATTGGGTCTGAATTGGTTAACCAGTACCTCAATATCAGATCTAAGTCAGTATAAGAGGAGTAGGGAGACGAAGGTTGGTCTCCTAAATCCAAGAAAATTTGTTCCAATGCACATATGTGCGATATTGGGAACGAACTGACTTATTAAAAAGAAGAGACTATCCTCCTAATACTCCATAAGGAGATTTTTTCATTCGGTCAATGATAATTCTATGCGTAGCTAAAGTTAGTGTGCCCACAGAGTCCCTGTAAGAGAATAGATAGCTCAAAAGATCAGAGCATGACGGAAGATAGTTCCCATTGCCTTGATGGTAGGCCAGGGAGTGAGAGCCGCCGAGTTAGATGGTGCTTATATATCAACCAGCCACGCCTTCAAGTGGGTTGACCCATCCCGGTTGGCCAATGCTTGAGGTTGTAAACAAAGGCCATGTGGGATTGGTAATCTGCCGCTACCAGCTATCGGTGGGCAAAGAAGAACCGGATCGCGTTGTCACACCATTATGTGTAGTGTGGATATCATATTCCTACCTGTCGATCAGTGAATGCAGTCTCAATTCAATATTAAACCTGCATACAGCTGAAGGAACGCATCGTGGAGGCGTTTCCACTGAACTGACGTCACGACGTGTTGTTACGCTGACGTCACGGTGTTATACGTCTGGACTGACGTCACGACGTTCTGCGTCTCGGGGATACCCTGATAGACGGCGTACGTCCTACGATGTGCCGCCGTAATGACGTGTACAGGGGCGGTTGTTGTGGATATGGAGGTGTGTCCTTGGTGAGCGGTTCGCATATCGGCCAATAGCGCCGTTGTGACAAATGAATGGGCGGTTGTGGTGGATCAAAAGGTGTGTAATGAACCACCATTGGTTGTAGGGGGCGTGGTGCGATCGTCATCTCTGAAGAATAGAAGCGTTGTTCTCGTATAGAATATACAAAGAGCCAGCACTTTACTTATTATAGTAAGAATTTAAACCTAAGAGACTCTCTTTGTATTTTTGGTCAATGTTGTTTGAATGAAATGCCTGAGTGGAACTCAGGTCCTTGGCCATGTTGCAATCTAAATTAGTTTTTTGCGGTAAGCACCGATAAATTGATGAATTGCATCATGTGGTCTGAATCGACGTATGGTTTAAATGTCCCTATATGGAGCTGGGACCGCAGATCTTGATATCATTAGGAATGATGGCCAAAGAAGAATGACTGCATATATATGTATACTAGAAGGTCTTAGGGATTTGAATCAATCCATTAGGTTGAGGCAAAAAAACGTAATCTTTTGTGTTCCCTAGAGAAAGCAGTTGAATAACAGTTGTTCATTTAATCCTGATGGTTGCAGGGTCTCACAGTGATATATCCATCCTGCCTCTTTTTGAAGAAGCAGGGAGTCCACATCTCCTCTTCTTCCATCAGGCCTTATAATTTCCATACCCTGAAATCTCAAACAGTTTGGATCGCCACCATGTTGTTGCCGGACATGAGTGGCTACCGAGGTGGTTTCATTCCTTTCGATGTTGCCGATGTGTGCGAGAATTCTGCGGCGAAATTGTTGACGAGTCTTACCTATATATTGCTTCCGACACACGCAGGTGATAAGGTAGATCACATTTGTGGATATATAGTTTATGAAATCTCATATTGAATATTCTCTCTCTGTATTGGTTGATTTGAAAACATCCCCTTTCTTAATAAAGTTGCATGCCAGACAGTTAGAGCATGCAAAGGTTCCCTTGGGGATGGAGCGGAATAACCAGAATATATATGCACTCATTCTTCTTTGGCCATCATTCCTAATGATATCAAGATCTGGGGTCCCAGCTCCATATAGGGACATTTAAACCATACGTCGATTCAGACCACATGATGCAATTCATCAATTTATCGGTGCTTACCCCAAAAAACTAATTTAGATTGCAACATGGCCAAGGACCTGAGTTCCACTCAGGCATTTCATTCAAACAACATTGACCAAAAATACAAAGAGAGTCTCTTAGGTTTAAATTCTTACTATAATAAGTAAAGTGCTGGCTCTTTGTATATTCTATACGAGAACAACGCTTCTATTCTTCAGAGATGACAATCGCACCACGCCCCCTACAACCATTGGTGGTTCATTACACACCTTTTGATCCACCACAACCGCCCCTTCATTTGTCACAACGGCACTATTGGCCGAGATGCGAACCGCTCACCAAGGACACACCTCCATATCCGCAACAACCGCCCCTGTACACGTCATTACGGCGGCACATCGTAGGACATACGCCGTCTATCAGGGTATCCCCGAGACACAGAACATCGTGACGTCAGTCCAGACGTATAACACGTGACGTCGGCGTAACAACACGTCGTGACGTTTATGAAATCTCGTATTGAATATTCTCTCCCTGTATTGGTTGATTTGAAAACATCCACTTTCTTAATAAACTTGAATGCCAGACAGTTAATGCATGCAAAGGTTCCCTTGGGGATGGATCGGGATAACCAATCCCCCTGCGGTTTCATAGGTTTGAGAAAACATTTCACTAGATGGTCCCTGATGTTCCGGCCGCGTCGGTACGTTACTTTCGGATAGGGTGGAAAAAAGGTTTGTACATCTTTTTCATTCTGGAGGATGTCCCAGTATGATCTCAGTATTTCAAGGATCTTTTTCTGCCCCGTGTCAAATGTGCCCACGTTGCGCATTTCTGTTGAATTATCCCGTTTCTTTGGAATTAATAACTCATTTCTCTTACAGGCACGTGCGTGTTCTTCGGCTTGATCGAGGATTTGGGCTGGGTATCCTCTTTTTTGGAACCTTTCCCTAAGTTTTTGGCATTCAATATTAAAGGTTTCATCTTCTGAGCAGTTTCGTCTTATTCTTAAGAACTGCCCCTTAGGGATGCCTTTTCTAAGGGATTGTGGATGGAAGCTGTTCCAGGAGAGTAAGCTGTTTGTAGCCGTTTTTTTCCGGTACAGATTTGAAGAGATCCTGCCATCTGGTTGGATTTGGATGGATATGTCCAAAAAAGTCATGGACAGTTTGTTGATTTCAGCTGTAAATCTGAGATTTAAATCATTGGTATTCAGCCAGATCACGAAATCTTGAAACTGAGGCTTTGTGCCCGTCCAGAGGATCAGTATGTCGTCGATATATCGGATCCAGGTCAAGATGTTTTTAGACCATTCTGTATTTTCGGTAGAGAACACGCATTTTTCTTCCCACCAGACTAGGAGCAAATTTGCGTAAGTAGGGGCACATGATGTCCCCATCGCGGTGCCCCTGAGCTGGTGGAAAAATTTTCTGTCAAACAGAAAATAATTATGTGATAGAATGAAGCCCAAAAGTTGTAGTATAAATTCATTCTGTGCCTGATAGTGAATTTCTCTTTGGGACAGGAAATGCGCTATAGCTCGTAGTCCTATTTCGTGGGGGATCGAGCTATAGAGAGCCTCGACATCGAGGCTCACCAACCATGTATTAGGGCTTACCGAGATCCCTTCAAGCTGGCGTAGGACGTCCATCGTGTCTTGTGCAAATGACGGTAGTGCTGAGACAAATGGTCTCAGCACGCGATCTAAGTAGATACTAAAATTTGTATAAGATTGTTAATGCCGGACACGATTGGACGTCCTTTTAAGGGGCTGGTCCCTTTATGTATTTTGGGTAGGGCATAAAAGGTTGCTATTCTAGGGGTCGTCGGTGTCATAAATTTAAATTCGGGTTCACTAATACATTTCGATTCCTTAGCAGCACACAGAATTTTATTGAGTGCTGTTTGAAAGATGGTTGTTGGATCTTCTCTGAGTATAGCGTATGTGGTTCTATCGTTAAGGAGGTCCATACACATTTGAATGTATTTGTCTTTGTCAAGTAGGACCACATTTCCACCCTTATCAGACGGTTTTATTACGAGGTTTTCATTATTTTCGAGACTTCTTAAAGCTGATTTCTCTGATTGTGTCATGTTTGGGGCTTGGTGGGAAGAAAAATGCGTGTTCTCTACCGAAAATACAGAATGGTCTAAAAACATCTTGACCTGGATCCGATATATCGACGACATACTGATCCTCTGGATGGGCACAAAGCCTCAGTTTCAAGATTTCGTGATCTGGCTGAATACCAATGATTTAAATCTCAGATTTACAGCTGAAATCAACAAACTGTCCATGACTTTTTTGGACATATCCATCCAAATCCAACCAGATGGCAGGATCTCTTCAAATCTGTACCGGAAAAAAACGGCTACAAACAGCTTACTCTCCTGGAACAGCTTCCATCCACAACCCCTTAGAAAAGGCATCCCTAAGGGGCAGTTCTTAAGAATAAGACGAAACTGCTCAGCAGATGAAACCTTTAATATTGAATGCCAAAAACTTAGGGAAAGGTTCCAAAAAAGAGGATACCCAGCCCAAATCCTCGATCAAGCCGAAGAACACGCACGTGCCTGTAAGAGAAATGAGTTATTAATTCCAAAGAAACGGGATAATTCAACAGAAATGCGCATCGTGGGCACATTTGACACGGGGCAGAAAAAGATCCTTGAAATACTGAGATCATACTGGGACATCCTCCAGAATGAAAAAGATGTACAAACCTTTTTTCCACCCTATCCGAAAGTATAGTACCGACGCGGCCGGAACATCAGGGACCATCTAGTGAAACGTTTTCTCAAACCTACGAAACCGCAGGGGGATTGGTTATCCCGCTCCATCCCCAAGGGAACCTTTGCATACTCTAACTGTCTGGCATACAAGATTATTAAGAAAGGGGATGTTTTCAAATCAACCAATACAGGGAGAGAATATTCAATACGAGATTTCATAAACTGTATATCCACAAATGTGATCTACCTTATCACCTGCGTGTGTCGGAAACAATATATAGGTAAGACTCGTCAACAATTTCGCCGCAGAATTCTCGCACACATCGGCAACATCGAAAGGAATTAAACCACCTCGGTAGCCACTCATGTCCGGCAACAACATGGTGGCGATCCAAACTGTTTGAGATTTCAGGGTATGGAAATTATAAGGCCTGATGGAAGAAGAGGAGATGTGGACTCCCTGCTTCTTCAAAAAGAGGCAGGATGGATATATCACTGTGAGACCCTGCAACCATCAGGATTAAATGAACAACTGTTATTCAACTGCTTTCTCTAGGGAACACAAAAGATTACGTTTTTTTGCCTCAACCTAATGGATTGATTCAAATCCCTAAGACCTTCTAGTATACATATATATGCACTCATTCTTCTTTGGCCATCATTCTTAATGATATCAAGATCTGGGGTCCCAGCTCCATATAGGGACATTTAAACGATACGTCAATTCAGACCACATGATGCAATTCATCAATTTATCGGTGCTTACCCCAAAAAACTAATTTAGATTGCAACATGTCCAAGGACCTGAGTTCCACTCAGGCATTTCATTCAAACAACATTGACCAAAAATACAAAGAGAGTCTCTTAGGTTTAAATTCTTACTATAATAAGTAAAGTGCTGGCTCTTTGTATATTCTATACGAGAACAACGCTTCTATTCTTCAGAGATGACAATCGCACCACGCCCCCTACAACCATTGGTGGTTCATTACACACCTTTTGATCCACCACAACCGCCCCTTCATTTGTCACAACGGCGCTATTGGCCGAGATGCGAACCGCTCACCAAGGACACACCTCCGTATCCACAACAACCGCCCCTGTACACGTCATTACGGCGACACATCGTAGGACGTACGCCGTCTATCGGGGTATCCCCGAGAAGCAGAACGTTGTGACGTCAGTCCAGACGTATAACACCGTGACGTCGGAGTAACAACACGTCGTGACGTCAGTTCAGTGGAAACGCCTCCAAGCTGCGTTCCTTCAGCTGTATGCAGGTTTAATATTGAATCGAGACTGCATTCACTGATCGACAGGTAGGAATATGATATCCACACTTCACATAATGGTGTGACAACGCGATCCGGTTCTTCTTTGCCCACCGATAGCCGGTAGCGGCAGATTACCAATCCCACATGGCCTTTGTTTACAACCTCAAGCATTGGCCAACCGGGATGGGTCAACCCACTTGAAGGCGTGGCTGGTTGATATATAAGCACCATCTAACTCGGCGGCTCTCACTCCCTGGCCTACCATCAAGGCAATGGGAACTATCTTCCGTCATGCTCTGATCTTTTGAGCTATCTATTCTCTTACAGGGACTCTGTGGGCACACTAACTTTAGCTACGCATAGAATTATCATTGACCGAATGAAAAAATCTCCTTATGGAGTATTAGGAGGATAGTCTCTTCTTTTTAATAAGTCAGTTCGTTCCCAATATCGCACATATGTGCATTGGAACAAATTTTCTTGGATTTAGGAGACCAACCTTCGTCTCCCTACTCCTCTTATACTGACTTAGATCTGATATTGAGGTACTGGTTAACCAATTCAGACCCAATTTCAGACCCAAAACTATGCGCCTAGTGTGTTTTCTATCTCCACAGAAACAGTCCACCTGACTATACCATCATGTACAGAACCATATATACTGAGATAGATAAAGAATAAGGGTTTAACACCATAAATAACTAACCTTGAATTAACACGTTCTATCAGGGTGTGCTTCAAGAGTTAACCCTACTAGCTCAAATACAACCCTAAGGGCTCATCTCCCATTTGGGAACTGTATTCTGTAGTGATACTCAAGCTATACATCATTGTAATTTCCAAAGTACTAAGTCTCCTGAAGATCCACGTACACATAGTGGTGAAACGCGTAGAGAGTAGGAGTACTGATCAACAGGAACACTGATCCCTAACAAGAGAGTAGGAGTACTGATCAACAGGAACACTGATCCCTAACAAACTACTGTCTTGAGCTGGATACCGTCTTTTCCAGCGCAGAAAGTAGGAAGTACTGACAGAAGTACTTAGTTCTTTAGGTTAAGCAATATTCCTTTAACCTGAGAACTATCACTCCAGATTGGATATGACATTTTTGGCTCTGACCCTTCATAAACAGAACAACTGTCGTTAAAGGGACCACTACCTCTAACCAGTGGCGTCACTGGGAATATTATCTATAATCAGAAACACTCATTCATGATCTCTTCATTGGAACTGTCTCAAATGTTCCCGTGGAGTTGAATCCGAGTCTGGAGTGTGACATAAAGAAACACGTGCTAATACACGTTGAGTGTCATTTTAATCCCAAGCTGTGTCGTTGAACTCACCACTCGTCACTCCCATTGATCGACGAGTGTTTGACGTACCCTCTGCAACTTGAAATTGTGTTGTGTCTTTGTTGTGCCCTAAGTGCGTTTTTAAATAAACTTAATAAAACTTTATGATTTTAAAGTCACGTCTGTGAATAGGGCTTTATACTTCTTAGTTTGACTTGTGCTGCCCCCCTCTGTGAATTTATAGTAGTCAATATGAGTCAACAATGAGATGCATGTGATGGTAGATCACGTGAGGTAATTAGTCTTCCCCTCCTTAGGGTTCTTTCATATGGCTTTAGGTGTTTTTTCCTTGTGTGCCCATTCAGACAACACAGTCTCGGTGCATATAGGCTGAGGCCGCAATGCCGTTGGGCTTAGGGAGACAGCTTAGCTGTCTCCCCCTTCTCGGCTCCCCTCCTCTCTGCTCCCCTCTGACTGTTTGCACTGGGAGGGGGTGGGGGCGAAGCTAAGCTCCTGCCCCTTGTCCGCAGCCAGCAATGGGAAGGGGTGGGACCGGTGGAGCTTAGCTCCACCCCCATCTTGCCCCCTTGCATTGCAAACAGCCAGAAGGCAGGAGAGAGGAGGAGAGAAGGGGAAGGGAGTTTAGCAATCAAGCTGCCAAACTACCTCCCACCTCCCTTTTCCGGCGGTGTCCATGCAGGAGCCCATAGGAGGCCATGCAGCGGACGACATTTTCCAGCCAGAAAGATAGTTCCAGAACTATCTGCCAAGCTGGGCGTAAAAACGCCTGGCGCTATATTGCCCCAATTGGGGCCTGCAGGAATACGACCATGTGATCTGATACATTGGAATCTAATGTATTAGCTCATAGCACATATCAGCCGGCCGTGAAAACGGTGGCTGATATACGCTCGTGGGAAAAGAGTCCTTAGTCAGACCTTATCTGGAATATTGTGTCCAGTTCTGGGCACCCCAATTTAAAAAAGAAAATAGACAAACTGGAGCAACTTCAGAGAAGAGTTACTAAGATGGTGAGTGGTCTGCAAATCATGTCCTATGAGGAACGCTTAAAGCACACGTGTCAAACACAAGGCCCGCTGGCCGAATCCGGCCCGCTGCCTCATGTTATGTGGCCCGCAGCGTGCTGACGCCGCTCACCACTGAAGCGATTACCAGTTGGGGTGCCGCAGCTCCTCGCTGGTAATTACGCTATTACCGCTGTTCCCGGCGCACACTGACTTCAGTGTGCAGCCGGGACCCTCCTTCCCTGAGTCCCCTGCTCTTCAGTTCCGCAGGAGAGGATTCAGGGAGGAAGCGTGCCGGGCGCACACACTGACGTCAGTGTGCGCCGGAATCAGCGTGAGCAGAGGGGGAGCGGCGCTGACAGCAAGGAGGAGGTAAGTATAAGGGTTGGGGGATGGTTAATATTACTGCTGCGCGGGGGGGTTAATATTGGAGCTGGAAGGGGTTAACATTACTGCTGCTGGGGAGGTTAATATCACTGCTGCTGGGGGGGGGGGGTCATATTACTGCTGCTAGGGGGGGTTCATATTACTACTGCTAGGGGGGGGTTAATATTACTGCTGCTGCGGGGGGGTTAATATTACTGCTGCTGGGGGGGTTAATTAATATTACTGCTGTTGTGGGGGGTTAATTAATATTACTGCTGCTGGGGCGGGGTTAATTAATATTATTGCTGCTGGGGGGGTTAATTAATATTACTGCTGCTGGGGGCGTTAATATTGCTGCTGGGGATGATGTTGCTGAGAGGTTATTACTAGTGAGGGGGTATATATTACTGTGGGGGTTATTATTACTACTGGCGCCACAGTGGGGTACCTTGTTACTACTGGAGCCACTGTGGGGTACCCTGTTACTACTGGGGCCACTGTGGGGCTCGCTATTACAACTGGGGCCACTGTAGGGCTTGCTATTACTAATGGGGCCACTGTGGGGGTCAATATTTTTACTGGGGCCACTATGAGAGTCACTATTACTACTGCGACCACTATAAGGCCTCCTTCCCACGAGCGTGACGGGGTCCGCCGCGTAATATTACGCTGTGAAGCCCGTCACGGCGCCCCCCAGAGCCCCTATACTTACCTGCGGGAGATAGCGTGAAATCGCTTCCCCGCCCACCGCCGCCGCGTCACCGCCCACCGCCGCCGCGTCACCGAGCGTGTCACGTGACGCGGCCGGCCGTGTCACGTGACGCGGCCGGCCGCGTCATTTGGCGTCATATGACGCGCGGCGGTGGGCGGGAAAGCGTTTTTTCACGCTATCTCCCGCTGGTTACAGCGGGAGATAGCGTGAACGGACAGCTTCCATTGACTGCAATGGAAGCCGTCAGTGCGTACAGCCCGTCCTCACCCGCAGAAAATAGAGCATGCTGCGGGTGAGGACGGGAGAAATCGCGGTGCGTAATTCCGCGGTGGAATTACGCATCGTGAGCATTGTGCTATTAGGTTCAATAGAACCTAATAGCTGCGGGCAACGCAGCGGATTTTCGCCGCGAATTACGCGGCGGAAATCCGTTCGTGGGAAGGAGGCCTAAGGGTCATTATTAGGGTTCGTTCACAGGCCATAATCGTATTGCAGTCGCACAAATACGTTGTGTATTTGCGCAATCACAAATCGCTTATGCCTGCATATTTGGGCACGCAAAAAAGAGCGCAGATGGGCCCACTGAAATGGTGCGCAAATATGCAGTGAATACATAGATTTCCTGCGCATTCACCACGTATTTGCGCGGCCCATTCACTTCAATGGCCTATTGGGGTGCGTAGTATGTAACAAAATAGGTCATGCTGTGTGACAATATACATCATGTGAATGAACTCAGTGAAATCAATGGCTTCTACTTACTGCATGTTATGTATGCAAATACACTTGTGTGAATGAGCCCTTAATATACTGTCTTACAATCGGCACTTTGAAGTTCACCATAAGCCCGATGTGGCCCTCGGTGAAAATGAGTTTGACACCCCTGGCTTAAAGGTTCTGGGAATGTTTCGCTTGCAAAAAAGAAAGCTAAGAAAAGACTTAATAGGGGTCTACAAATATCTGAAGGGCTGCCACAGTGCAGAGGAATTAGATCTATTTTTATTTGCACAAGAAAAGACTAGAAGCAATGGAATAAAACTGAAAGGGAGGAGACATAGATTAGATATTAGATAGTAAGGGGGCTCAATGAATGGAACAGGTTGCCATGGGAGGTGGTGAGTTCACTTTCAATTGAAGTCTTCAAATAAAGGCTGGAGAGGCATTTGTTTGGGATCATTTAGTAAATACTGCATTAAGCAGGGGGTTGGGCCCAATAATCCTGGAGGTCCCTTCCAACTCTACCATTCAATGATTCTATGGTCTGTACCTGTACCCATACCTAAACGATACAGCCCACAGTCATCTGCACCTTTACCTATACCTAAACCATACAGCCTACAGTCAACTTCACCCCTATCATTACCTAAACCATACAGCCTGCAGATATCTGTACCTAGGGAACTGAAGAAACCAGCACCCTGTAGCCAGAGGGGTTGGTAGTTTTATGCAGCAGACTGGTGGTGATTGGCTGGTTGTAGAACTCCAGACCCATAGAACTACAGGTTCCAGAAGCACAGCCTAAGAATACCTACACCTTACAGCCTGCAGTCATCTGTACCAGTACCCATACCTAAACCAAATAGCCTTACGTCATCAGCACCTCTCCCAATACCATCCAGACTGGAGGTGCTGCTGCATATCTCTGTCTCTCCTATCCTACCTTCTTGTTATTTTGCTGTACTGGTGCCAGCATAAGTTACCCGTCTTTTTGCTAGTAGACTAGCCGAGATTTTTTGGTCATATACCAACCTATTTAGCTTTTACTGTTGAACCACTATTTTATGGTTCAGCTGACCATTTACCTACACTACCATCTCCTTTAGGTGTATGGCTTTGGTGTTGCCTTCTCACCACTTAGGAAGGAGTGGGCAATGGGTGCACAGTCTGAAGGCCACTAGAAGGTTATTATCGGGCCATCTGCCTAGAACTGGTGCATACCTCTTGTTCTTAGACTACGGCAGCCCTATACTCATATATTGCTACGGGTTATTTTACCCAGTTTTGGGATGACAATTTTTCCACTATAAGGTTCCTGATGAGTCAGTTCTTGACAGAAACGCGTTGAACCAAATAACATTTGTGAACCAATTAATCCGTGTTGTCCGGTTTATCTGGATAACAGGCATATGAGTCATCTACCTTACTTCTGGCATCATTCCAGAACTATAATTCTCATTGCCAAAACTAGGAGTCATTGACCTTCATTTTGGTCACTAGCCACTAATCACGGCCGGTTGGCACTAATCTATAGGTGCCACCACATTTTTTCCGTGAGTCAATTCTCAAAGTAGGGTGCTCTCATAGTATTTCTGGTCACTGGCTCTTTGTTGAGCTTATTTTTGTTTTGTATGTCTCTTTGTGTATGTGATATCGTGTCAGCGAGGTACCTCGAGTTTTTAAATATTATGTATTAAAAGTTACGTTTTAAGGAATACACACAATGAATATTTCCAAAAGAATTTCTTTCCTCCTGTATTCCTCTGCCTCTGTGATTTCTTCTTCTTTGTAGTCTGTACTGATATTTTTGAGGATGTTGTCCCAATTATGTTACTGATAGTAATTCTGAGCTGATCAAATTTTGCTTTACTAAAGTTTAGTTTTTTTTGTCACTGATAAGGCTTCTTATTGAATGACAGCTGGAAATTAATTATGTTGTGGTCACTATTTCCCAAGTGTCCCTCAACCTGCACTCCCGTGATTCTGTCTGGTTTGTTAGTTAATAATAAGTCCAGAATGGCCTTCCCTGTAGCTGGCTCCCGCACAGGTTGGATAAGGTAGTTATCTTTAATTGTTCTCAGGAACTTATCACCCTTGTAAGATTTGCAGTTTTTGTCTTCCCATATTATATCCAGATAATTAAAGTCCCCCATGATAATTACTTCATTGCGGTTTGACACCTCTTCTATTTGCCTTAATAATAAGATTTCAATTTCTTCTGTTTCTTTTCGTGGCCTGCAGTTATCGGTACCTCTACCAATACCCACACCATACAGCCTACAGTCATCTGTACCAGTACCCATGAAGCTTGCAATCATTTGCACCTGTACCCATAACTAAATTATACAACCTGCAGTTAACTACACCTCACGATTTCCCCACGGATGCGAGGCATTTTTGTGTTAAAAATGTCTCACATCATCCTAGAATCGGCATTGAAATTCATGCAAGATTTGTGCATCTCGCACCACACAAATCTCTCGTGATTTACTTGACCTTTTGAAAGCTGCCTAAAAAAAACATTATATGTCCGTGTAGAAACCCTCTTTCATGTAGACATAGAGGATGCCCCCCTGTTACAGTCACAGTAATAGGTATAAATAGGTGATGGTAGAGATCTCTGTACTAACGCCTGATTAATAACTATGCATAGATATGAGTGCCCCCTTGTTACAGTCCTGGGTATAATAGATGATGGGAGAGATCTTTGTATTGTCCCCTGAGATTTTATATATATATTGTAACAGGGTAAGAGGAATGGTCTGGAGTGGAAGGTATGTGTCACAGAGGTTATTAGCCTCTGTGAGGTAGTCCGGTACTCTTTCACTCCAGGCCAGATCTTACCACCTGTCCAGCCTGCCATTTAAGGAGACAGGTGGAAGGTAGAGAGAGGTGTGGGTGCCTGGGAGATACAGGCTGCAGTTACTCTGTGACTTGAAAGTGTGAGCAGAGAGAGGTGCTGTGGACGAGGCGCTGCCTGGTGGCAGCAGGACCCCTGGAGGGGATACGCCTGCTCTTGGACTAGAGCCTGAGAGATTGAAGGCATAAGGACCAGCTGCGCTCTGGACATCCACAGGTCTGTGCACCTCTATGGACTTATATGGTCTCCTCAGCTGAGGATTTACCTGCGTCACCTCTGGACTGAGGAGGGTTAAAGCTGAACAGAGACTTTTGTTGTTGCTATCATTTACTATTTATCTGGAGACCCAGTTATTTATGTTTCTGTTAAAGACTGTGTAAATAAACCAAACAAAAAGAAAAGTGACAGTTTGGAGTGCTCTTTAACCCCCGCTGTGCTACACGTGGTGGAGGATGCGCTGGCATTAGGAGACTCCCCGAGGAAAAAAACGAACTGTTTCCATAGCTCTGGAGGAGTTAATAAAACAGCTCAAGGCACTGACAGTAGTAGACTTCCCGAGAAAAAAAACAAACTGTTGCCATAGCCATGGAGGAGTTAATAAAACAGCTAGCAGCAACTAGCACACAGCAGCAGAAAGCATTGTGTCTGCAGCAAGAAACAAATCAATTGCTGACTCGTCAGATGGCGTTGCTAATGGAGACTAAAAGAAAAGAGAAGTCATCCACTAGCATGGACATATTAAAAACTGTAAGGGGGTCGTTACAAAAAATGACCCCAGAGGATGATGTAGAAGCTTACCTGGCCATCTTTGAAAGAGTGGCAGTGAGGGAAAAACTGCCACCAGAACAATGGGTGGAAGTTATAGACCCCTATCTCACTGGGGAGCCGCAAAAGGCATATTATGACTTGCCCCAACAGGATGCCGGGGAGTATGATAAGCTAAAAACTGAGATTTTGGCTCGCCTGGAAGTGAGCATGGCAGTCCGAGCACAGTGAGTCCATCACTGGAAGTATAGCCAAGACAAACCTCCCAGGTCACAAATGTTTGATCTCTTGCACCTAGCCCAAAAATGGCTACAGCCGGAAACCTTCTCGCCTGCAGAAATAGTAGAGAAGGTTGTGATGGACCGGTTTATACAGACTCTGCCCAGGCCTATCCAACGATGGGTGGCCCAGGAAAATCCCGAGAGTATTGACAACCTGGTGGGCTTGGTCGAACGGTATGTTGCAGCGGAAGAGACAGCGGCTGCTGTGAGGCCTCCTGGTCATCCTGCAGACGCTCGGAGAGAAAGCGCCAAATCCATTTCAGAAAGGAAGCAAAGAAACCAGAGGGGTTTGGAGCCTGTACAAAGAAACCTGGTCAACCTCGTTACGTGCTGAGAGTGCCAACGTCCAGAGCATATCGCCGCTCATTGTACAGCTCAGGTTGAACACATGGAATGCTCCTATAGCTGGGACTGTTCTTTGGTGGCACATTCTACCTGCGCTACAGGGGTGGATAGAGACACCCAGCCACAGATGTGTCAAGTGACAGTGAATGGTGTGGAAGTGTCGGCCTTGCTGGACTCAGGGAGCATGATTTCGTTGCTGGGCTCAGCCATCGCCACTGGACTGGACCCCCGGGGCAGATTGGGGGTGGTCTGTATACACGGGGACACTAAAGAATACCCGGTTGCCAGGTGACCATAGGCACAGTGTGCGGAACCTATGTACACCAAGTGGGGGTGGTTAACAAATTACTCTACCCACTGATAATTGGGATGGACTTCCCGTTGTTTTGAGAACTGTGGGCGAAGGTGCCACGGCCTTGCGGATCCGGCATGTCGAGCACCACGGGAGGTGTTCGGCATCAGCATAACGAATTTCCCTTTGCAGGACTGACTTATTCTGAGGAACCCATTCCAGAACCCCAGGTACCTGACCTTGAGGTGAACAGGGATAATTTTGGGACTGCACAGCTTAATGATCTGACTTTAAGAATTGCACGAGAAAATATCTCTGTGATTAATGGTGTACCCCAAGAGGCAGGGGTGAGGTGCGATTTCCTCATTTTTAATTGATTAATGAATTGTTATATTGGGTAACGAAAGTAAATAATGAAGTGATAAAACAACTTCTGATACCTGGTGGATATAGGCGTACGGTCCTTGACCTAGCCCACACTCACATACTGGGCGGTCATTTAGGGGCAGAAAAAACACAGGAACGCATTCTACAGAGGTTTTTCTGGCCGGGGGACCATAAAGAAATAGCGGATTTCTGTAGATCCTACCCTCAGTGCCAGATATCTGCTCCTATCTCGCACTTCAGAAGCCCGTTTGTACCATTACCAATAATAGAAATACCATTTGAGCGAATCGCTATGGATTTAGTGGGACCCCTTGTGAAGTCAGCTAGAGGTCACCAGTATATCCTTGTAATCGTGGACTACGCCACGAGGTATTCAGAAGCAATACCTCTGAGGAACACTTCCTCTAAATGTATCGGTAAAGAATTGTTCCAGATGTTCACTCAGGTGGAGCTTCCCAAGGGGATCCTAACAGACCAGGGGATCCCATTCATGTCGAAGGTGATGAGGGAACTGTGCCACTTTCTGAGGATTAAGCAATTGCGCACCTCCGTCTACCACCCCCAGACAGATGGGTTGGTGGAAAGGTTCAATAAAACGTTAAAAAATATGCTAAAGAAGGTGGTAGAAAAGGATGGCCGGGATTGGAACTGTTTGCTTCCGTACTTATTATTTTCCATTCGAGAGGTACCACAGGCCTCAAAGGGGTTATCTCCTTTTGAGCTATTGTACGCACGACAACCCCGTGGATTACTGGAGATAGCAAAAGAGACATGGGAGAGCGAAGCCACCCCACATAAGAGTGTTATTGAACATGTGGCTCAAATGCAGGAGAGACTTGCCAAGATAATGCCATTAGTAAAAGAACAGCTCCTCCAAGCGCAGGAAAGGCAGGCTAATGTCTATAATCGGGCAGCCAGAGTCAGACAGTTTAACCCAGGGGATCGGGTGCTGGTGCTAGTCCCCACCGTAGAAAGTAGGATTCTTGCCAAGTGGCAGGGACCATACGAGGTAGTAGAAAAAGTAGGGACAGTCAATTATAAAGTCCTCCAACCAGGTAGGAGAAAGCCCATCCAAATTTACCATGTAAATTTGTTAAAACTCTGGAAGGAGCGGGATTCACTGGGTTCTCCCTGCTTGGTCACGGAGCCGGAGGGTAATATCCAGGACGTGATTATAGCAGAAACCCTGTCGAAATCCCAGAGACAAGAAAGCAAAGAATTTTTGCAGATGAATAGGGATCTGTATACCAACCGACCCGGTCGCGCTAGGGTCCTGGAACATGAGATCCGGACAGACCCTAACGTAAGGGTCAATATAAAACCCTATAGAATCCCTGAAGCCCGCAGGGAAGTAGTGTCCCAGGAGGTAAAAAGGATGCTTGAACTGGGAGTCATTGAGGAATCCACAAGTGGATGGTCAAGCCCCATAGTCTTGGTGCCAAAACCGTCAGGGAAATGGCGTTTTTGCAATGATTACCGGAAGCTTAATGAAGTTTCCAAATCTGATGCATACCCAATGCCCCGGGTTGACGAGCTGATTGGCAGACTCGGCTCAGCCCGATATATGACCACACTAGACCTCACAAAAGGGTACTGGCAGATTCCCCTGTCGGCCGACGCAAAAGAAAAGACGGCTTTTTCTACCCCAGAAGGGTGTTTTCAGTATGTGACCATGCCTTTTGGACTAAAAGGAGCCCTCGCAACATTCCAGAGGGTGATGGACAAAATTCTAGCTCCCCATAAGAAGTACACAGCAGCTTATTTAGACGACATCATAATGTTTGACCGGGACTGGGAAAGCCACCTCAGCAAGGTTCAGGCAATATTAGACTCCCTCAGGAGGATGGGGTTCACGATAACCCCCAAAAAATGTGCAGTGGGAATGGAAGAGGTCAAATACCTTGGCTACATAGTGGGTAGGGGGCTAGTTAAACCCCAAATTAATAAAGTGGAAGCCATTCAGGACTGGCCATGATCCCTAACAAAAAAACAGGTGCGGGCGTTTTTAGGTATAGTGGGCTATTACCGATGCTTCGTCCCAGATTTTGCCACGATTGTAGCCCCGCTGACAGAGCTTACCAAGGGGAACAGGTCGGTAATGGTGCAGTGGACACCAGAAGCGGAACATGCATTTGAACAGCTAAAACGTGTATTGTGTCGACAGCACATATTGATAGCTGCCGATTTTTCAAAAGAGTTCATAGTCCAGACGGACGCGTCGGAAGTAGGGCTGGGGGCCGTATTGTCCCAAGAGATTAACGGAGAAGAGCATCCCGTGCTGTTCTTAAGCAGAAAAATGTCCCCTTATGAAAAAAATTACGCCATAGTTGAGAAGGAAGGGTTAGCAGTAAAATGGGCATTAGACTCCCTAAGGTACTACCTCCTGGGAAGGAAATTTAAACTAATCTCAGACCATGCTCCCTTGAAGTGGATGTATAAAAATAAAGGGAATAATGCCAGGGTGACAAGATGGTTCTTAACGTTGCAAGAATTTGACTTTGAAGTGGAACATAGGCTAGGAAAAGTACATGGTAATGCAGATGCCCTGTCTAGAATTTATTGTTCAGTGGCAGTTGGTGCCCAGCCGGACGGCTTGGGGCAGAGGGGGGAGGTATGTAACAGGGTGAGAGGAATGGTCTGGAGTGGAAGGTATGTGTCACAGAGGTTATTAGCCTCTGTGAGGTAGTCCGGTACTCTTTCACTCCAGGCCAGATCTTACCACCTGTCCAGCCTGCCATTTAAGGAGACAGGTGGAAGGTAGAGAGAGGTGTGGGCGCCTGGGAGATACAGGCTGCAGTTACTCTGTGACTTGAAAGTGTGAGCAGAGAGTGAGGCGCTGTGGACGAGGCGCTACCTGGTGGCAGCAGGACCCCTAAAGGGGATACGCCTGCCCTTGGACTAGAGCCTGAGAGATTGAAGGCATAAGGACCAGCTGCGCTCTGGACATCCACAGGTCTGTGCACCTCTATGGACTTATATGGTCTCCTCAGCTGAGGATTTATCTGCGTCACCTCCGGACTGAGGAGGGTTAAAGCTGAACAGAGACTTTTGTTGTTGCTATCATTTACTATTTATCTGGAGACCCAGTTATTTATGTTTCTGTTAAAGACTGTGTAAATAAACCAAACAAGAAGAAAAGTGACGGTTTGGAGTGCTCTTTAACCCCCGCTGTGCTACAAGATTTCATATATATATTATACACACAGTTATTAGAGCGCCTTCTTGTTACAGTCCTGGGTATATATAAATAGATGATGGGAGAGAGCTCTGTACTGACCCCTGATATATGTATACATAGTAACATAGTATGTTAGGCTGAATGAAGACAATGTCTATCTAGTTCAGCCCGTTTCCCCCCCTTCCCCTCCTTTATTGATCCAGGGGAAGGCAAAAGAAAAAAACAACGGAGGCAGATGCCAACTTAGCTCCTTTGGAGGAATAAATTCCTTCCTGACTCCATAATGGCAGTCAGAATAATCCCAGGATCAACGTTTGAGTTCTACCTAACTCCAAGACCCGGTTCAACAACCCAGCTGGTCACCTAATGTTATTTGGTCGCCTCTTAATCGTCTTTTTTCCAGGGTAAATAATTCCAATTTTGATAGCCTCTCGGGGTATTCTAGTCCTCCCATTCCATTTATTAATGTAGTTGCTTTTCTTTGGACCCCTTCAAACACTGCAACATCTTTCCTGAGCACCGGTGTCCAGAACTGTGCGCAGTATTCCATGTGGTGCTTGACAAGTGCGTTATATATCGGAAGAATAATTTTTTCATCCCTCGCCCCTATACCTCTTTTAATGCACTTTTAATGCAAATGTCTTTTAAGCAATAATCGTTGTATGCATTTACAGGGCACGATAATTGCTCAAACGGCAGTTTGACAGTTTTGAGCGATCACTTTGGGCTCCGAGTGGGGTATGCAGAAGACAAGCTGGGCCGTTTGTCTTCTGCATCCAGCTGTTCTCTTCTTGGATTGTTCAGGTGTTATACCTCCGAGCGAGGTATGCAGAACACAGCTGGACCGCTGTGTTCCTCCTACCCCGGCTGTTCGCGGAGCGCTCAGCTGGTATACAGCTGTGCGCTCTGTGCGGGGTATGCAGAACACAGCTGGACCGCTATGTTCTTCATAACTCGGCTGTGTTCACAGAGTAGAATACAGCTGAAACAATAGTATCAGCGACTCGTTAACGAAAACTGCATGATGTCAGTGCAGTTAGATCCAACGATTCTCACTTAAAAAAATACGTCTTTGAGCGAGAATCGTTGTGTCTAAACTAGCCTTTACCCAACTTGTATGGCAGCCAACTGGAGGGATTGGCATTCTGGACTTATTATTAACTAACAAACCGGAGAGAATCATGAGGGTACAGGTTGAGGGATACTTGGGAAATAGTGATCACAATATAATTAATTTCC
Organism: Eleutherodactylus coqui; assembly: GCF_035609145.1. Classification (NCBI taxonomy): domain Eukaryota; kingdom Metazoa; phylum Chordata; class Amphibia; order Anura; family Eleutherodactylidae; genus Eleutherodactylus; species Eleutherodactylus coqui. The sequence goes on from NC_089845.1 coordinate 14,586,213, forward strand.
AGCAGTCGCTCAGTTGGAAGACTTATCAGGGAGTGACAAAATAAGCTAAACTTTACTAAAGCAAAAAAAAAAAGGAAAGCTTAAATTATTAAAACCAGAGGGCAGTGAAGAAGCACTAACATCATACCAGGAAAAAAAAAACAAAAATCAAATTATGGAAGAGAAAGATTGCAACAGAAGAGGCAGAGAGACCGATTGCCAAAGAGGGCAAAATTAACCCCAAACTATTTTTTATAAACAGTAACTATTTCATAAACAGTAAAAAGATTTGCACTGAAAGCACTGGCCCTTTAACCTATTAAGGACCAGGCACTGTAAATATATGGCACCTGGTCCTGGGCTCAAAGCCTAGCCGTATGTAAAATTACAGCAGGGCTTTAAGCTTCCTGCTCTGCAATCAATCAGAGGCAGGAACAGGTTAGTAACAGCTGATAACCCAGAGGAGAAGGCAGGAGGGTTTTTTAACCCTTTCTGCCTTCTTCTTCCCCGAGTAAACAGTGAGTACACTCCAAAAGTGAAAGTAGAAGTGTAAGTTTCACTCTGGGAGCCTGGGATGCCCCAGCTACAGTGGGAAAGTGTCAAATAAAAAAATAAATTAAAAATGTGAATGTCCACCAGAAGTCTTACATGACGTCATGGGGGACATAGATAGTGAAAAACATAATTACATACATAAGTAAAAAAAATACAGAATACAACAACAATATATACATAAGAAAGAAAATAACCCAAAACCGACGTCAACCAAAACCGTCACTACAAGCGCCCTGTAATCTAAAACCATACATATTATATATCAAAACGTCTGAAACAAAATGAGGAACCCATTCCCATACTTTATTTTAGCGTAAATATACTAATTAAAAAAAAATAACTAGAAATGTTAAAAAAAATTTAAAAAATTAGCGGTTTACCCTTAATAAAATAAAAAAACTGGAAAAAAGTCAGTGAAAAAGATATAAAAAAACAGCCCAATATGTCGCAGGAAAGGAAACGCAGCAAAAATAATTTTGATAGCTACAGGGAACAAAATAGGGCCGTAAAACCATTACATGGGTAAAATCCCTGGTCTGGTCCTTAAGGGGTTAACAAATAATGCAGGAGAAACCATAGACGATGATGGGGGTGGGTGAGGCAAAATTATTAGATAGCTTTTTATCAAGTATATTCAAAAGATTAAAAGAAATGTCACACGAGATGCAAGGGAATAAAATGAACCCCCCCACTAACTGTCACCTGCCTAACACAGGAGGAAGTGCAAAGCAAGTTAAACAAGATTAAAATCCACAAATCATCGGGCCCAGAAGGTGTACAACCAAGGGTTCTAAGCGAACTAAGTGACGTGATAGACAGACCGCTATATCTTATCTTTAGTGACCCTATTGAGACCGGGGTTCTACCACTGGATTGGCGCATTGCCAATGTGGTTCCGATATACAAAAAGGGGGAAAAGAAGAGTGTGTGGTAACTACAGGCCAGTACATCTCAGTTCAATAATCAGTAAAATATTCAAGGGGTTTCTGAGAGATGCCATCCTTGAATACCTTACGGAGAACAACGATATAACTCCTCACCAGCATGGATTCATGAGGGGTCGATCATATCAGACCAATTTGATCAGATTCTACAATTAAGTAAGTTCAAGGCTGAACCTGGGAGAGTCTATTGACCTTGTATATCTGGATTCCTCTAAAGCACTTGACATTGTGCCACATAATAGGTTGATATATAAAATGAGACAGCTTGGTCTGGGTGAAAATGTGTGTAGCTGGGTCATAGAAAGCAGAAGGTTGTAATAAATGGTTTGTACTCTGGGCCACAGTCACTACTGGGGTGCTACAGGGTTCAGTATTAGGTCCCAATCTCTTTAACATATTTATAAATGACCTGATATGTGGTGATGGCAAAATCGATAGAGGAGTTTAAGAGGGGACAAGATGCATTTCTATAGTGCTATGATATTACAGGATATAGACATTAAATAACAGCGGGTTGTTGATCTAGGTCTTGAAATCAGATAGGAACTATCAAAACATTGATCCAACGGATTATTCTGACTTCCATTATGGAGTTCGGAAGGAATTTTTACCCTCCAAATGGGCTAATTGGCTTCTACCTCATTGGTTTTTTTTTGCCTTCCTCTGGATGAACAAAAGGGGTGGAAACAGGCTGAACTAGATGGACATTGTCTCCCTTCAGCGTAATATACTTTTACTATGTATCTGCAAATATTGGTATTTTACTGCACAATCCTTATTCCAGGTAATTAATAAATATATTAAAAAGAATAGGGCCAAAACCGACCAATGTGGTACCCCACTAGTAACGGTGACCCCTGCAGTACTGCCCCCTGTGGTACCCCACTAGTAACGGTGACCCAGAGTATGTACATTTATAACCACTCTGCTTTCTATCACTCTTATCCACTTACAGACATTCTCGCCCAGACCAAGCATTCTCATTTTATATACCAACCCTTTATGCGCCACAGTATCAAACGCTTTGGAAAAGTCCAGATACACAAGATCCAGTGACTCCCCGGTCCAGTCTAGAACTTACCTCCTCGTAGAAGCTGATCAGGTTGATTTGACAGGAGCGATTTCTCATAAACTCATGCTGATAGAGTTATACAGCAATTTTCCGGCACTCCTGATAGCATCTCTTAGAAACCTGTCATATGAAAAAAGGTTTAGTACCGTGTTAGCCAGTAGAGTAAAGTGTGATTGTTCTCAGTGAGAGAAACCAAGTAATCTTGTAGATATGATACCTTTTAATGGCTAACAAAAATACATGATGTTACAGCAGGCTTTCGGGGATATCTCACCCCCTTTGTCAGGCTGTGTGCCATCCAAACTAGTTTCATTCATTAGCCTGACAAAGGGGACGAGATATCCCTGAAAGCTTGCTGTAACATCATATATTTTTGTTGGCCATTAAAAGGTATCATATCTACAAGATTACTTGGGAACAATTACACTTTAGAAACCCATCAAACATTTAACCCACAATAGAAGTAAGACTTACCGGCCTGTAGTCTCCAGGTTCACTTTTTTTTTTTTTTTTTTTTTTTTTAAATCCAAGTTTTATTGAATTTTAACATAAGGTACAAAAACAGGTATTGATAAATATGTCGGGAACCATAGGTCCCTGGTAAGTCCAGCGGACAGGTTTACACCATACATCATGAACCTAGGCCGACAATTCCACTTATGAAAGAACATGTCCCGACAAACGTGTAGACAGACAAAGACTTACAACACAGGGGGGGGGGGGAGGTCAGGGGAGAGTATGGGGGGGGGGAGATTTACGTGTGATCTGTGCTGGTAATCACGTCCCTTGATGGAGGCCTCTCACATGTGCAAGCAAACCAAGGTCTACCGCCGCCGTCTCCCCACCCAATAGGTGTCAGCACGAGAGCTCTGAGCGTATACTTCGCCATGGGCCCCAGATTTCAATGAATTTCTCATGGGAACCGTTGGACCAACTGGAAAATTCCTCTAAGTTGTAAGTCCGGTCCATTCTGTCCTTCCACTGAGAGAAAGCAGGTGGAGTCTTCTGCAACCACAGGGGGGGGATGAGCGCCTTGGAACCGTCAATTGCGTGCGCCAGTAATCTATGCCTCAGAGGGCTAAAGTCACCAGAGGGCCTCCACAGGAACATCACCTCCGGGGTCAATGTAAAATTGGGTAGTATTATTTTTAGTGCTTCGGCTATCTTATGCCAAAAGGTCCCTAGGAGAGGACAGGACCACCAAATATGGAGGTATGAGCCCAAGTCGTTCTCACATCTCCAGCATTTGCTGTTAGAGGTAAGTTTGTGGTCGGCCAACCACTGTGGGGTCCTATACCAACGGACCAGTAACTTGTAGTGGGCTTCTTGGTTGATGATGCAAGCGGAGACTCCATAAGCGAACCTTAGAATTAATTGTATGTCTGAAGAGGATAAGGTAATATTTAGCTCCTTCTCCCAAGAGGAAATAAACGCGGGTTTACCAGGTGGGGGGGGGGGGGGCGGGAAACAAAGCCTGCGTAAGCAGGCAATCTTTCCGGCAGACGTGCTGTTTGCCTCTACTGCCCTCTCAAAGGCTGTGAGGGGTCTAGTGGAAGTGAAAGATTTCTTGAAGTCCTTAATAACGCCTTCAAATTGAGCTCGTTGAAGGAAAGGTAGGGAATGGTCGGGCAGCAAGGACCCAACTATCTCCCCAGGGTTCAAATGTCTCAGGGACTGAAGCTCTCCCAGAGACTTGTTATTGAATCTTTGCCAGAGTCTGGCCGAACAAGGGTCCGGGGGGAGACCCATCAGGGAGGGGAGAGAACAAAGTGGGGATATTGGAGAGGGAGGGGGTGCTTCGATTCGGGAGGCCCACGCTTCACTAGGGCCCCTCAGGAGCATGTTATAGTTCCTATTTCTATAAATAGCTTTTTTAGGGAACCACAGGTTCTCCAGCAGCGAGGGGCCGTACATGGCCGTAGTCATCCGGAACAGGAACGGGTCTCCTGTTGGCCTGGTCAATCTCAGCCAATAACTAATGTGAGATGCGACGTAGAAGTCAGAGATGTTCGGCAGCTCCATCCCACCCTCCTCCCTTCTCTTTGTCAAGAGGCTATAGGGCAATCTGGAACCTCTTTGTCTCCAAATATATTTGGTAAACATCTTGCGGAGGTTGTTAAAAAAATGTGCAGGTAGATGGACAGGGAGAGACCGGATCTGGTATAAGATAATTGGAAATATGTAGGATTTTATTATATTTCTCCTCCCGAACCAAGAAATGTAAGGGAGATCATAGTTATGCAGAAGAGCTTTAATTTTAGAGATCAGTGGGGGGAAGTTGGCCGCAAAGAGGTCCTCTGTCCTCCTTGTTAACCTTACACCCAGGAAGGCAATTTCAGTATTGGACCAGGAGAACGGGGAGTCGGACATCAAGTTCGCACAACGCGCTCTTGGGATCGAGACGTTGAGGGCCGTTGATTTATTAAAGTTTATTTTAGAGTTTGAGAGGTTCCCAAACTGCTCCAGGCGCATGGTGAGTCTGGGGAGACCCGTTTCCGGGTTAGTAATTAGGAAGATGATATCGTCTGCAAACGCGGCTGCAGACAGAGATTGGTCTCCTACTGTGAGTCCCCGTATCTCCTGGTCCAGTCTGATGCACTGGAGCAAAGGCTCCAATGCGAGGACGAACAGGGAAGGGGAAAGGGGGCAGCCCTGGCGCGTGCCATTTTTTATATCAAATGGCGGTGAGAGAATGTTGTTTATTTTCAGTCTGGCGAAGGGTTCGGCATACAGAGAGAAAATGGCCGCGACAAAGGCTGGTGGGAAGTTGAAGTGAAGGAGAACCGATCTCATGTACCGCCAGTCGACTCTATCGAATGCCTTTTCGGCATCGGTACTTACTAAGACGAGTGGGATTTTATTTATGTGGGCGTAATGCATTGCATGAAGGATGCGGAAGCAATTGTCCCTCCCCTCCCTCTCCTTCACAAATCCGGCCTGCTCCCTATCCACCAAATTAGGTATGAGGGCCTCCATACGCTTCGCTAGGAGTTTGGCCCATAATTTAGCGTCTAAGTTAATGAGAGAAATGGGACGGTAGCTGCCGCACACCTCCAAGTCTTTGCCCTACTTCAGGATCAACGTGATGTGGGCCTCCTGAGCTTGTCTCGGGAGGGATCCACCGACCAAGAGGGCATTGACAGGTTCACTTTTTGACCCCTTTTTGAATATCAGCACTACATTAGCTATGTGCCAATCCAGTGGAACAGACTCAGTCTCTATAGAGTTCTTAAATATAAGAAACAATGGTTTATCACATTGCTCAGTTCCCGTTGAACAAACATGTGGATGATTGGCATTGAGGCCTGACGATTTGTCTATTTAATCTGTAATGTGTTTTTTCATTTTGTTGAAGGCGGCTCTACACTTATTTTGCCTTAGTAATAGATTTTTAGTAGCCTCTGTTACATTTGGTGTCCTCTATGAGGATTTTATTATTGTTTTTACCCATTGTAAGCAAGCGGGGGTCTTATTAGTGAGACGTCTAGCACTAGTCACCATAGTTTAGAGGTTATTAGTTATTTTTTATATTAAAGGGGTTGTCCCGCGGCAGCAAGTGGGTCTATACACTTCTGCATGGCCATATTAATGCACTTTGTAATGTACATTGTGCATTAATTATGAGCCATACAGAAGTTATAAGAAGTTTTTCACTTACCTGCTCCGTTGCTAGCGTCCTCGTCTCCATGGTGCCGACTAATTTTCGCCCTCCGATGGCCAAATTAGCCGCGCTTGCGCAGTCCGGGTCTTCTGCTTTCTTCTATGGAGCCTTTCGTGCAGGATGCCGGCTCCGTGTAGCTCCGCCCCGTCACGTGCCGATTCCAGCCAATCAGGAGGCTGGAATCGGCAATGGACCGCACAGAAGAGCTGCGGTCCACGGAGGAAGAGGGTCCGGCGGCCATCTTCACAGGTAAGTATAGAAGTCACCGGAGCGCGGGGATTAAGGTAAGCGCTCCGGTAAGCTTTCTGTACGTCCCTGCATCGGGGTTGTCTCGCGCCGAACGGGGGGGGGGGGGGGGGGGTTGAAAAAAAAAAACCCCGTTTCGGCGCGGGACAACCCCTTTAAGTGTATACCAACTAACTGTTCTGCCAGTCATAACTGTACTAACCCCTTCCACCCCTCTGCCCCCATTCTCATTATTTAAGGTGCTTTCACACAGGCCAAAAAATCGTTCAGTGTAAGTGCATACCCAGACTGCACAACAAAGGAGAATCTGTTAACTTCCCATTTGTTGTTTAGTTTCTGAACGATGAATCTTCCCCTCTATCTCTGTGTTGTGGCGGTTCTAGAATCTGCTCTTTTCTAGTAATCTGGTTCAGATCTTGTGAGACTTGCTTGGTTTCACCTGTGGGTAATTTGGGAAGACTATTTAACCTGGCCTTGCGCTTACTCAGCACTGTTTAATTCAGTCACCCTCTGACTCTGGTGGAAGTTAGGCTGCCTGTCCATGGGCGTTGCAGTATCCTGCGGCGGATCTCTGCCGCGGGAACCGCCGCCCGGGAGCAGATAGGGTGACCGCGGAGGACCGCAGCAAATCGCAGCATGCTGCGATTTGCCGGCCGAAGGCAGAGAATCGCATCGATTCTCCGCTCGTGGACAGGGGGCAAGCGCTCTCCATAGCAATGCCATGGAGAGCTTTCACTGCGTTCCCTGCGGCTGGATTATCGCCGCGGGGAACTCAATGAAAGCCCGCCCGTGGACAGGCAGCCTTAGAGTTTGGTGCTGGATCTCCTGTTTGCCTGATTCTTCACAAAGCTAAGTGCTGCAGTTACTATTATTTATATCTTGTTCTCTGAGGTTTTCTCCTCTCCCCGTAGGGTCTGTTAGTGGCCTTGCTATGTGGTCAGGTTCGCCCCTTGTTAGGGCAGGTTATCTGCGTGTAGGCAGGTTTCTTTCCTGGGTTAATGGTTTATAGGGACAGTGGTTTCGGTATTGTTTACTACTGTTTTGTGTGCACTTGTAGTCTGTTTCAGGGTTATGGATCCAACATATCATGTATGGACATGACACTCTGTAGTTGTCTTGTCCCCCAGTCCCTAGTTTACACTCCTCCAACCTTCTAGTCATCTTCTGCCCCAACACAGCTGCACCCTATCCATTGAGATGCAGGCTATGCCTGTGGTACAGCCTGTAGCTGACAGCAAAGTCAGCCCAATTCTCCAGAAACCCAAACCCCTTTTTCTGCACCAACTCTGGAGCCACTTGTTTACCTCCCTAAGCTTCCACTGCCTTTCTGGTGTGGTACAGGAATAGGTATTTCTGAGAAAACTACTTTGGAGGTCCTCGCCCTAAGCTTACATCCTAGTTCCCTGAAATCGATTTTAAGGACCTTCGACCTACCTCTAACTTTATCAATGATGCTAATGTGTACCATGACCACTGGATCCTAACCAGCTTCTCCCAGTAATCTGCCAACCTAATCGGCGATGTGTTGAACTCAAGCGGCAGAAAGACAACACACTGTTTGTTGTGGCGGATTGCCCTGTCTGTCCCCCTAATAATTGAGTCTCCCAGTATCAGGACCTGTATAGTCTGCACCGTGCTCCTATTACCCCCTCTCACTGGTGCATAGATCTTCCTGGCAGTCAGTGGGCATGTCGTGCTGCAGCAGTGCTAACTCTGTAATGGCATTCCCTCATCTGCCAACTTTGCAAACTTGTTGTGGTATGCTAGCCTCCCTGGATCTCTTCCCTCTACCCCTTCTGTCACACAGATAGCTGCCTGCTCATCTTGCACTCTTAGAGCTCCAACCCACTTGTGTTTTTTTAACGCAAATGTCAATGGGACTTTCTAATGTTAAAAACACATCGCACAAAAATCGCAAAGCACAAACTTGCAATATGTTTTTGACATTAGAAAGTCCCATTGACATTCACGTTAAAAAAATGCAGCGATATCGCAGCGTTAAAAAAACGCAAGTGGGTTGGAGACCTTATGCTACCATCCATCCCCACATCTACCTTAGTGAGTGCTCAGTGAGCAGCAAAGTCCTTTCTAAGTTGCCAATGGATCTAAGTATTGTAAGTTGCTCATTTAGATGCAGGATCTGGGCTTCCAAATGCACAACATGCTCACATCTCGTACAGCAGTATGGAACACCAAAGGATCCATATGGTGGTGCCCAGTGCAAAAAGTCTTATGCAGTTTATCAATCTGGACAGACAGATGTGCAGCATATAAATGCATGTAGAAACTTCAAGAAGAGTTCTCAGTGTGATAATTATTTATGGTGTGATCGGGCTGGTTTGTACAGAAACCAAATTGACTGCATTGTTTACAGTCAAAAATAGGCCAGTTCTGTACTAGTAGCTAAAATATTTCCAGGGACCTACAGTAGGTCAGGCCACCAACTGCTAGTTGTCAACTTTAGACAGAAAATTTGCAGTATCAGAAGGCTGCCTGTAGTGCCGAAATTTGATGTTGGAAAGATGCCATCTATGTATACAGTTGAAATTAAGAATTAATTTAATGCACTATCATAGGGTATTATTGTATCTTGATGCCACTGGAAGCTAGGGGTTTGACAGGGCTTGGATGCATGAACGCCCATGTCACACCCCTAGCTCCCGATTGGGTCAAGGCTTGGAAGTCATAGCAGTGTGTGCATTGTTTTTTTCCTGTCCTGTAGGCTTAGGGTGAGGGTTTGTTTTCCAGTTAGGCTTAGATTATGAGCTGTAGATTTACCGTTTATAATCTAAGCCTAAGAAGAAAAATAACCCTCACCCCAAGCCTGCAGGATAGGCAAAAAGCAATGCACAAGCTGCAGCCCTGGCTCTCACCGGAACTCCCGGCTGGCGTGTCCATGCCCCGTCCCTTGCAGCACAGCTGTTTGGTCCTGCGCTGCTTCTGTCTGACGCTTTGTGGCTGCCAGGTGGATGACGCCTCCGTCCTGGCTGCTGCCTGTGTGGTGGGTCCAGGCCGCTGACTCTGCTTCATCACACCTGGTCCCCCACTCACAGTTTATGCCCATGTGCCACTTCCACAGAAGCTCCTGGTGCCGCAGTTCTCAGGACGACACTTTGTGGATGAAACACGCCCCAGCCAATCACAAGCTGGGGTGTGTACATTTATTGAGACTTCTGTATTATGTCGCCGCCCCTAACTTACAGTGGCGAAATAATACAACAATATCCTATCATAGACCATGAGCCTAATGAACTCTGGGAGGGTGGGGTTGAAAATAGATCTTTTTATTACTGAAGTAGCAAAATGCCACATACCATATACAGTGAAAACAACCAGGCTTACTAATGAAGAAATCAACATTGCAAATCAATAACGAAAAGCCAAGGCTGCAGGAAAGACGAAGTAAGGAAGCTAAGTGCTGATCTCCAACGAGCAGCTAGACATGACAAAAAACAATACCGGACTGACCACTGCAAGGAATTAGGAGAAGCTCACACCAAACGGCATATCACAGATCTTTTTCTCTATGCAAAAAAGACCAGAAGTACTTTTGCTGCCAAAAGGGCAACAATCAAAGGCAGAGATGGGAACAAATTGTAGCATCAGGAAGCAGTCTGAAATCAATGGTGTGAATATACAGAAGAACTTTATGCTGCAATCACCTACTATGCCAAATGTAGAGAAGAATATAGCGGAGCAAGAGCCTAACATCACAGAAGCAGAAATCGAACGGGCATTAAAACTACTTCCAAACCGCTAAGCACCAGGAACTGACAATTTGCCAGCAGAATTGATCCAAGCAATCCCTAAAAGGCTACAAGTAGCTCTATGTCAGAAGGTCTGGGAAATAAAAGCTTGGCCAAAAGAGAGATCTCTTTTTATCCCAATACCAAAAAAAGTGATGCACGTAATGGCTCCAATTACTGAACAATTGCACGGCTACCCCATGCAGGCAAAGTCCTGTTGAAGATCCATCCGAAACTATTAGCAGCAATCATAGAATGCAAAATGCCTGATGTGCCAGCTGATTTCGAAAAGGCAGAGGAACTTGTGATCATATCTCGAAACTGAGACTGATCATGGAGAGAGTAAGAGAACACCAAAAATACCTCCTAAGGGTTCATTCACATGACTAAGTGCTTAATCCCTTAGTGACCAAGCCTGTTTGCGCCTTAATGACCAGGCCAAATTTTGCAAATCTGACATGTCACTTTAGCATGGAAAAACACCAGAAAGGTGTTACATATCCAAGTGATTCTGACATTGTTTTTTCGCCACATGTTGTACTTCATTTAGTCGGAAAAAAAAGACCGATAGAATGTGTTTATTTATTAAAAGCGCCAAAATTGGGAAAATTTTGAAAAAAAATCATAATTTTTTCACATTTCCAACTGCAATATCTCAAATATGTGCAAACATAATATAGAAATTTTTGCTAAGATATATATTTGCATCAGTTTACTTTATTCTGAATGCACATTGGAAAAACTTTCGTTTTTTTTTTAACCATTTAGGAGACGTACAAATTTAACATTACTTTTCAGCATTTTGAGGAACACTTTGTTTTCCTACACCGTGCCAAGATTGGAAAGGCTCATAGGAGTCAAAATGATAGATACCCCCACAAGTGACCCCATTTTAAAAACTACACCCCTTAACGTATTCACTGAGGGGTGTCATGTGTATTTTAACCCCACAGGTTTTTTTTTAGGAGTCAATGCAATTTAGAAGAGAAAAACTAAAATTTCATATTTTTGCAAATATGTCATTTTAAAGACACAACTTTTTTCTATAGTACACATGAAAATGAGGATTTGCATGCCAGAATGGATACCCCTGTTTGTCCCGTGCTCAGAAACATACCCATTGTGGCCCTAGTATTAGGTCTGTATGCACAATGTGGCCCAAAATGAATGGAGCAACCGGTGGCTTTCGGAACAGAAATTTTGCTTGAAAGAGATTTAGGCCCCATTGCCCACTTGTCGAGCCCTTGAGGGACCAAAACGATGGAGAACGCCCACAAGTGACCCTATTTTGAAAGGTAGACCCCTTAACGAATTTATCTAGGGGTACGATGACTTTTTTGACTTCACAGTTTTTGAATGAATCTAAGCCAAGCAGAAGGAAAAAATTATGATTTTCATTTTTTTGGCAATTGTGTCAATTTAAAAACAGTTTTTTTGTGCAGCACACATAGGAATGAAGACCTTCACCCCAAAATGGATACCCCCGCTTGTCCCGTGTTCAGAAACATACCCATTGTGGCCCTAATCTACTTACAGGACATAATGGAGGGAATGCCCGCTGGATTTCAGGGTACAGCTGAATAAAATCCAGGCCCCATTGCCCACTTATACAGAAAAAAAGTTGACTTCCTAAAAATAATCCCCCCCCCCCCCCGCCATCCCCATTTTTTGGCATTCCCTAAATATTAGATAAAGGTAATAATATAAACTGTGTTTTATGTCTGAAGACAGGGGTAATTATGGAGGCTGGTTGGGTTGGGCACATAGGGCAAGAAAACCGGGTATTCCCCCTTCTCTCATGCTTTTTGGGGGTATTTCGTAACCTCAGCGGCGGGGATGGGGTGTAAAAAGTGGCGTTCCGTGAGTCTTCGTAAGCTTGATGAGGTGCGGCGGTCTCACACAGAAGGCGCTCAACAAGCTGCTCCTGGAACTGCATGAAGGCGAGCGTTCCCGGGGCTTCTTGTAAATTACGGATTACAGGGAGCGGTCTGAATAACGCCGGGCTCACACGGCCATATGTGAAATCCACTTGTGGAGGCCGTGACCGGCTGTGACCCTGCGTACGGCCGCGTAATGTACTGCGCATAACTGCCTATTCACACAGGCGGTCATGCGCAGTACTTTTTTTTTGTTTGCATTTCCTGCGCCATCGCTTAGAGATGACCCGGGTACCCGCAGCCCGTACACAATGTATTTGCACATGGGCTGCGAGTATATCCGCGGTCATAGAGCACAATGGGCTCTAGGTCGCGGATATCCGCGGTAAAATATAGCATGCTGTGTTTTGGCGAGTGGATTCCGTAATTCTGATCCACAAATTGGGGGGAATTGTGTAATCCAATGCATGCGATTGATCCGTCGATTACCGCTGATCAAGCGCATGCAGAACCCGTAATTCCTCTCCGGTCATGTGTGACCGACCTAATGTTAGATCGCTCCTTTATCACGTGACTGGGGACCGCTCAGCGAGGCCGCCGGTCACTGCTCCAAGCACTCCAACTGTTGGCCGCTGGGAGCAAGGTGATTTAAAATTTCCTGGGCTCCCCGACTCCTGCGAATGTGTCCGGCGTTTTGCAGGCAGGCGCATGCGCAGCAGCCGGAAGGGTCCATGGAGGATAATAGCATCTGGATTCAAATGCGAAAGCCTCCGAGAAGATGTTTCATCTCCCTCCACTGATCGCATTGGTGAGGGGAGATGAAACTGCCACTTTTTTAAGAACTTTTACGTGATTGCCATTATGCATTGGATAACGGCAATCACGTGACCAGTAACGTTGGGTACTTAATTTCATCCCCCCTTACGGATACGATCCATGAGGGGAGATGAAACTTTAACTTTTTAAACTTTTTTTAACCTTTAACTTTTTTTTTTTTCTACTTTTTAACTTTATATGATCACCGTTATCCGATGGATAGATCATATGACTGGAAACGGCATACAGCGGTCCCCAGTCATATCTCCCTGCACTCGGCTATCTGTGACAGCCGAGTGCAGGGAGATTTGGAATTTGCCGGGCTTGCCGGCCTTCTGCGCATGCACGCCACATCGGCGCATGCGCAGAAGCCAGCGCTGGGTCCCGAGACCGGCCGGAGGACATGGAGGAAGCGGGGTGAGTATTTTCACCTCCCCTCGTGGATCCGATCCATGAGGGGAGGTGAAACTTTTCTTTTTTTAACACTTCTATTCACTTTTACCGCGATCGCCGTTATCCATTCGATAACGACGATCGCGGTACCGGGGACCGCTCACCGCGGTGCCCGCTGACATCTCCTGCCTCCCGGCTACCTACAGGAGCCGGGAGCCAGGAGATTTTACATTTCCCGCACCGCCAGTCCTTCTGCGCATGCGGCTGACGTAATGCCGCCTGGCGTGCATGTGTAGAAGGCTGGCTTCGGGGCCTGGAGGACTAGGAGAGCAGGGAGCAGTGCGGCGGACCTCGGTGAGTAATTTCAGCTGCCCTGATGGATCCGATCCATCAGGGCAGCTGAATCTTTAACTTTTTTTGCACTTTTGTTTACTGTGGATAGCCCCCTCGGATTGCCGGGGGGGGGGGGGGGTGTCACCGCAGCCCGGGATGACAGCTCCATGCTGTTGGCTACCTGCGGACACCGACAGCATGGAGCTGTCACGTCCAGAGCCCGAGGGGCTTTATTCTCTGCAGGACACGTTTTTACGTCCTCAGATAATAAAGCCCACTTCGGGAGGACGTAAAAAGACTATGGCCCGGTCGTTAAGGGGTTAAATCGATCTGTGAGCTGGCTATTGCTGCATGCGACAGCTAAAGAACTGCGCATGGGGCCGTGTATCTCCCGCATCATGTGAGGTGTGACTTTTGTCTTTTTTATAGTGGGGTTGTGTATTCATCGTCACCCATATGCAATGTACTGCCTATAGACTGCATTGTATGTACTGCTCATAGAAAAGAATAAGACTCGTGCTTTGTGATATGCAGTGAAATAAAGCATGTTGCAATCTTTTAAATGTGTGTATCTACATGCAGTGTTTACATGCCAATGTGAATGGATCAATGAAAGTCAAGTCACCACATCTCCGCAATACGCACTGAAATGGTCTTCTGAATAAGCCCTAACTTTGTTTTATTTACTACATTAGGCTTTTATTTGTGTAGACCATGAGAAACTGTGATTTGCCTCAAACAAATGGGTGTCCCGACACATCTCATGGAGCTCATAAGATCTCTCTAGATCAATCATGAAGAAACAGTCAGAACAACGTTTGAAGACACAGACTGGTTCACAATCGGAGCCATGAGCCAAGGGTACGTTCGGTCACCATTTCTTTTCAGCATGTATGCTGAGACAGTTATAAGGTAAATTGGCTTTGCAGAGTCAGAAATTGGTGTGAAAATAGGAGGATGGAGCATAAACAATCTGCAGTATGCTGATGATAGCATCCTCCTTGCAGAAAGTCAAGATGATCTGGAACAGTTAAAAATGACAGTCAAAATTTCTTCCATAAAAGTAGCCTCTACAGTCTCGTGTAGCTGCACCTACATAAAAATGCTGGCAGTCCAGAAGGGAACATTCGATCCCTTTATATCCAAATGGAACATTTGGCTGACAAATCATCCCTCAACTAACTAGCATACAAATCCCTCCATGCTGGTGTTATCCTGGCATACGGCAGTGAGGAGAGGTGTGATGTCAGCATGGTACACAGCAGTGAGGAGACATGTGATGTCAGCACGATACAGGGCAGTGAGAAAACGTGCTGACGTTCTCACAGCAGCAAGTAGACATGTGAAGTCAGCACATTACACGGCAGTGATGATGTCAGCACGGTACATGGCAGTTAGAAGACGTGCTAATGTTATTACTGCACACAGCAGCGAGGAGATGTGCTGATGCTACCAAGGCAGTGAGGAGACTCGTCACGTCAGCACGGTACACGGCAGTGAAGAGATGTGCTGACGCTAACATGGTACACGGCAGCGAAGAGATGTGTGACATTATTACGGAACACGGCAAAAAGGAGATGTGTGACGTCAGCAAAGTACACGGAAGTGAGGAGATGTGCTGATGTTACTACAGCAGCGAGGAAACACGTGAGGCCAGCAAGGTACACAGCAGTGTGGAGATATGTTGACATTATTATGGCACACAGCAGTGAAGAAACTTGCTATTATTATTATGGCATACAGCAACGAGGAGATGCGTGTCGTCAGCATGATACACGGCAGCGAGGAGACATTCTGACCATATCACGGCATAGGGCAGCAAGGCCATGTGTGAGGTCAGCAAGGTACACAGGAGTGAGCAGACATACTGAGGTTATCACAGCAGTTCGGAGACACGTGAGGTCAGCACCGTACATGGCAGTGAGGAGATGTGCTAAAGTTATCAAGGCATACAACAGCGAGGAGACTTACTGACAATGCCATGGCAGCAAGCGGACTTGTGACATCAGCAAGAAGGCGTGTGACATTAGTACGATACATGGCAGTGAGGAGATGTGCCAACGTTATTACGGCACATGGCAGCAAGGGGACGTATGATATCGGGTTGATACTCGGCAGCGAAGTGACTTGCTGACACTACCACGGCACATGTCAGCTAGGAAAAGTATGATGGCAGTGAGGAGACGTACTGATACTACCAAGGCAGCGAGGCGATCTGTGACAGCACAATACAAGGCAGCGAGACGACGTTTGACATCAACACGATACACGGCAGCGAGGCGACGTGTGACATCAGCACAATACACGGCAGCAAAGAGCCGTATGACATCAACATGATACACAGCAGTAAGGAGATGTGTAATATCAGCACGGTGAACGACAATGAGGAGACATAGTAACACAGTATGTAAGGCCGAATGAAGACAATGTGCATCTACTTCAGCCTGTTCAACTTCCTTGTTGATCCAGAGGAAGGCAAAAAACCCCAAGAGGCAGAAGCCAATTAGCCCTTCAGGGGAAAAATTTCCTTCCTGACTCCCTAATGGCAATCAGACTAATCCCTGGATCAACCCCTAATAGTTCCTACCTGCCTGTATACCCGGATCAACAACCCGCTGGTCGCCTAAAATTTATATCCAGTAATAAGGGCTGCGGAATAAGTTGGCGCTATACAAATAAAGATTATTATATCCTTCCGCTCTAGAAGGACCCTTTTCTGTGTTGGTGATGAAACCTGCTTTCTTCTAGACGTAGCGGATGCCCTCTCGTTACTGTCGCGGTCCTGGGTATAAACAGATCATGGGAGAGATCCTTGTATTGTCCCCTCATGTACTTATACATAGTTATTTGATCACCCCTTAGCCGTCTTTTTTCCAGGGTAAATAATCCCAATTTTGATGCCTCTCTGGGTATTCCAGTACCTTCATTCCATGTATTAGTTTAGTTGTGCTTCTTTGAACCCCCTCAAGCACTGTGACATCTTTCCTGAGCACTGGTGTCCAGAACTGTACACAGTATAACATCTGGGGCCTGCCAAGTGCCTTATATAGTGGGAGGATAATGTTCTCGTCCCTCGCCCCTATACCTCTTTTAATGCACCCCAAGACTCTATTAGCTTTTGCAGCAGCTGACTGGCATTGGTTACCCCAGTTTAATTTACAATCCACTAGTACCCCCAGGTCCTTTTCCATATTACTTTTCCCTAGCTGTACCCCATTTAGTGTATATTGGTGACATCCGTTTCTCCTGCCCATGTGCATAACCTTACATTTATCAAGATTGAACCAAATTTGCCATTTTTCTACCAAAGCCCCTAGTTTATCTAGGTCCGTTTGCAGCCATTCATTGTCCTCCGTTGCACTGATTATCTTGTATAATTTTGTGTCATCTGCAAATATGGATATTTTGCTGTGCAGCCCCTCTATCAAGTCGTTGATAAATATATGGAACAGAATGGGGCCCGATACTAAACCCTGTGGCACCCTGTTAGCGACTGTGGACCAATAAGAATATGAACCATTTATTACCACCCTCTGCTTTCTATCTCTGAGTCAGTCAATCCGAGCTGTCTCATTTTATATATCAGCCCATTATGCGGCACGGTGTCAAATGCTTTAGTGAAGTCCATATATACGAGATCAATAGACTCTCCCAGGTCCAGCCTAGAACTTACTTCATCATAGAAGCTGATCAGATTGGTCTGACCCGATTGACACTTCATGAACCCATGCTGGTGAGGAGTTATTTGATTTTTCTCCTTGAGGTATTCTAGGATGGTGTCTCTCAGAAACCCCTCGAATATTTTTCTAATTACTGAAGTGAGACTTACCGGCCTGTAGTTGCCAGGCTCTTTTTTGGACGTCAGCATAGTATACGACATTGAGGAGATATGCTCATATTATTATGGCACATGGCAGCGAGAAGACGCATGATATCACTATGGTACTTGGCAGTAAGGAGACGTGATGTCAGAACGGTATATGGCATTTAGGAAACGTGCTGACGTTATAACGGCAGTGAGGAGGCGTGACGTCAGCAAGGTACACGGCAGCGAAAAGACTTATGACATCTATGTCATCACGGCACATGAAAGCGAGAACACGGCAGCAAGGAGAAATGTGACTTCAGCACTGTACACGGCAGTGAGGAGACGTTTGACGTCAACATTGTACACGGCAGTGAGGATATGTGCTGATGCTGCAAGGGCACACGGCAGGAGGGGATGTGCGACGTCAGCATAGTACAATGCAGTGAGGAGACCTATGAGGTACACTACAGTGAGAAGTGTGACGTCAGCACGCTACACGGCGGTAAAGAGACGTGCTGACGCTACCACAGCACACTGCAGCAAGGAGAAGTGTGACGTGAGCATGGTACATGTCGGTGAGGAGACGTGCTGGCGTTATCAGGGAAGCAAGGAGATGTGTGAGGTCAGCACGGTACATAGCAGTGAGACAACGTTAAATGTTATTACAGGAAATGGCAGCGAGGAGGTGTGCTCACGGTCTTTCAGCACACAGCAGTAAGGAGACGTGTGACATCAACACAATACACGCCAGCGAGGAGACGTGCTGACATTATCCTGGCATACGGCAGCAAGTAGACGTATGATGTCAGCACAGTACACAGCAGTGAGGAGACAAGCTGACACTACTACAGCACACGGCAGCGAGAAGACGTGTGACATCAGCATGGTACATGGCGGTGAGAAGACGTGCTCATGCTACCATGGCGGCGAGAAGATCTGCGACATCAGCACGGTACACGGCGGAGAGGAGACGTTTGACTTCAGCACAGCTCACAGTAGCGAGATGTCAGGCGTCAGCTCGATACATAGCAATGAGAAAACGTGCAATGTCAGTGTGATACACGGCAGTGAGGTGACGTGTGATGTCAGCATGGTTCATGGCAGTGAGGAGACTTGCTAACACTATTACGGGACACGGCAGTGAGGAAATGTGTGACGTAGCACGACATACGGCAGCGAAAAGACGTTATACCGGCACGGCACACAGGAGTAAAAAGAAGTGTGATGTCAGCAAAGTACAATGTAGTGAGGAGAGTGAGGAGTTGTGTGACGTCAGCACATTACACGGCATTGAAGATACATGCTAACGTTGTTAAAAGGGTTGTCCCGTGCCGAAACGTCTTTTTTTTTTTTTTTTTTGCATAGGCCCCCCGTTCAGCGCAGGACAAACCCAAGGGATGTGTTGAAATTAAAAAAAAATTTTTTACTTACCCGAATCCCCTCTCTGCAACTTCTTCCTTCTTTTCCTCCAAGATGGCCGCCGGGATCTTCACCCACGATGCACTGCGGGTCTTCTCCCATGGTGCACCGTGGGCTCTGTGCGGTCCATGGCGATTCCAGCCTCCTGATTGGCTGGAATCGGCACACGTGACAGGGCGGAGCTACGCGATGACGCGTAGAAGGGGGCGGAGCCAGAACGCCGCTCGTGCCCGGACCGACCAGAAGGGAGAAGACCCTTCTGCGCAAGTGCGTGTAATCGGGCGATTAGACGCTGAAATTAGATGGCACCATGGAGACGGGGACGCCAGCGCAGGGAAGGTGAGTATATAACTTCTGTATGGCACATATTTCATGCACGATCTATATTACAAAGTGCATTACTATAGCCATACAGAAGTGTATAACCCCACTTGCTTTCGCGGGACAACCCCTTTAAGTCACACGGTAGCGAGGAGACGTGAAGTCAGCACAGTGAGGAGATGTCCTGACACTAACATGGCACACGGCAGCGAGGAGACATGCTGATGCTACCAAGGCAGCGAGGAGACGTGTGCCATCAGCACAGTACACAGCAGTGAGGATACGTGCTAACGTTGTTAAGTCACACGGTAGCGAGGAGACGTGAAGTCAGCACAGTGAGGAGATATCACACGGCAGCGAGGAGATGTCCTGACACTAACATGGCACATGGCAGCGAGGAGACGTGCAACATCAGCACGGTACATGACAGTGAGGAGACATGCTGATGCTACCACAGGACATGGCAGGGAAGAGATGTGTGACGTCAGCACAGTACATGGCAGTGGGAAGACATGCTGAAGTTAGAATGGCACGTGGCAGTGAGGAGACGTGTGACGTCAGCATTGTACACGACAATCAGGAGACGTGCTGATATTATTACAGCAGACGGCCGTGAGGAGACTGTGACATCAGCACGGTACACGGCAGCGAGGAGACTGTGACATCAGCACGGTACACGGCAGCGAGGAGACTGTGACATCAGCACGGTACACGGCAGCGAGGAGACTGTGACATCAGCACGGTACACGGCAGCGAGGAGACTGTGACATCAGCACGGTACACGGCAGCGAGGAGACTGACATCAGCACGGTACACGGCAGCGAGGAGACTGTGACATCAGCACGGTACACGGCAGCGAGGAGACTGTGACATCAGCACGGTACACGGCAGCGAGGAGACTGTGACATCAGCACGGTACACGGCAGCGAGGAGACTGTGACATCAGCACGGTACACGGCAGCGAGGAGACTGTGACATCAGCACGGTACACGGCAGCGAGGAGACTGTGACATCAGCACGGTACACGGCAGCGAGGAGACTGTGACATCAGCACGGTATATGCTGACGTAATTGCGGCACACGGCAATAAGTAGACTGTGATATCATAAAGGAACTCGGCAGTCAGATGTACCGACACTACCAAGGCAGCAAGGAGACGTGTGGCGTCAGACAGTTCACTGCAGTGAGAAGACGAGCTGACATCATTACAGCTTACAACAGCCTGGAGACGTGTGACGTTATTACGGCGTGCAGCAGCAAGAAGTGTGACGTTATTACGGCGTGCAGCAGCAAGAAGTGTGACGTCAGCACGCTACGTGCGGCCGCTTGGCAGTCGGGAGACTACGTGTGACGTCAGCACGGCAACGAGGAGACGTGCTGACGTTTTGATGTCTTAGGCGTGCTGAACGTGCTAGGGAGGAGGGTTTACGTCTTGTGTTTTGGAAGGCGAGAACGGCCGGAGAGTTGGCCAGGCCCCGCGCATCCAATAGGAAGCGGTCCCGGAGGGAGGCGGGGCCGCGGAGGAGAAGTGGCGACAGGCAATACACCGGAGCTTGAGGAGGCCGGAAGTGCCGGGGATGGCTTTGTACTGCGGGCTGCCCGGGCTCTGCCTGCTTCTCCTGGGTCTGCAGCTCCCAGACGCCGCGGGTGAGTAGCGCTATGTTCTCCCATGCGGACAAAAGGAGGCTGCCGGGCGCTCATGTCTGCTGAGGAGCCGTAAAGGGATCCTGCTAGCTGAAGTAACAGGCATCACGTTGTAGAGCCGACAGTTGTGTGGGCGGGGGGTCACTGTCTGCTCTGAGTATATATATTCAGCTAAACAGTTCGGTGGGCGGAGCTGTTGGTGAGCCGCCCCCCTGTGTACAGTCTGGTGGGTGGAGCTGTCTGGTGGCTGCCCTTCTGTGTACTGTTGGTGGGCGGAGCTGTTGGTGAGCCGCCCCCCTGTCTGCTGTCCGGTGGGTGGAGCTGTCTGGTGGCTGCCCTTCTGTGTACTGTTGGTGGCGGAGCTGTTGGTGAGCCGCCCCCCTGTGTGCTGTCTGGTGGGTGGAGCTGTCTGGTGGCTGCCCTTCTGTGTACTGTTGGTGGCGGAGCTGTTGGTAAGCCGCCCCCCCCTGTGTGCTGTCTGGTGGCTGCCCTTCTGTGTACTGTTGGTGGCGGAGCTGTTGGTTTGCCGCCCCCCTGTGTGCTGTCTGGTGGCTGCCCTTCTGTGTACTGTTGGTGGGCGGAGCTGTCTGGTGGCTGCCCTTCTGTGTACTGTTGGTGGGCGGAGCTGTCTGGTGGCTGCCCTTCTGTGTACTGTTGGTGGGCGGAGCTGTCTGGTGGCTGCCCTTCTGTGTACTGTTGGGCGGAGCTGTTGGTGAGCCGCCCCCCTGTCTGCTGTCTGGTGGGCGGAGCTGTCTGGTGGCTGCCCTTCTGTGTACTGTTGGGCGGAGCTGTTGGTGAGCCGCCCCCCTGTCTGCTGTCTGGTGGGCGGAGCTGTCTGGTGGCTGCCCTTCTGTGTACTGTTGGGCGGAGCTGTTGGTGAGCCGCCCCCCTGTCTGCTGTCTGGTGGGTGGAGCTGTCTGGTATTCTGCCCTTCTGTGTACTGTTGGTGGGCGGAGCTGTTGGTGAGCCGCCCCCCTGTGTGCTGTCTGGTGGCTGCCCTTCTGTGTACTGTTGGTGGCGGAGCTGTTGGTGAGCCGCCCCCCCCTGTGTGCTGTCTGGTGGCTGCCCTTCTGTGTACTGTTGGTGGCGGAGCTGTTGGTTTGCCGCCCCCCTGTGTGCTGTCTGGTGGCTGCCCTTCTGTGTACTGTTGGTGGGCGGAGCTGTCTGGTGGCTGCCCTTCTGTGTACTGTTGGGCGGAGCTGTTGGTGAGCCGCCCCCCTGTCTGCTGGGCGGAGCTGTCTGGTGGCTGCCCTTCTGTGTACTGTTGGGCGGAGCTGTTGGTGAGCCGCCCCCCTGTCTGCTGTCTGGTGGGTGGAGCTGTCTGGTATTCTGCCCTTCTGTGTACTGTTGGTGGGCGGAGGTGTTGGTGAGCCGCCCCCCTGTGTGCTGTCTGGTGGCTGCCCTTCTGTGTACTGTTGGTGAGCCGCCCCCCTGTGTGCTGTCTGGTGGCTGCCCTTCTGTGTACTGTTGGTGAGCCGCCCCCTGTGTGCTGTCTGGTGGCTGCCCTTCTGTGTACTGTTGGTGGGCGGAGCTGTTGGTGAGCCGCCCCCCTGTTTACTGCCTGGTGGAGGAGCTGTCTGGTGGCTGCCCTTCTGTGTACTGTTGGTGGGCGGAGCTGTTGGTATGCCGCCCCTTTGTGTACAGTCTGGTGGGGGCGGAGCTGTCAGGGAGCCGCCCCCCCCCCCCCGTGTGCAGTCTGATGTGGGCAGAGCTGTGAGGGAGCCCCCCCCTTTCTGTGTAGAGTCTGGTCGGACCGGATCTGTCGGGGAGCCGCCCTCTGTGTAGAGTCTGGTGGGTGCGGAGCTGTGGGGGAGTGATTTTCATTGCAGAAAGGTCACAGATTTCACGTCATCACTTAGCAACAATGCGGGGAAACCCAGGAATAAAAAAAAAAAAAACTGCCACGCATGTCCAACAGCCCACGGTGCGGACCATCCGCAGTACAAAAAAAAAAAAAAAAAAGCAGGAACGCTTTTCCAGTCAATGGAAGCCGTCTGTCACGCTATCTTCGCTGTAGCACAGCGGAAGATAGCGTGAAACCGCTTCACCGCCAGCCGCTTCATATGACGCGGCCGGTGCGTCATGTGACGCTGTGGGTGTGTCATATGCCGGCGCGTCACGCGCTCTATTGCGCATGCGCGCCGAAGCGTCATGCGGGACGGTGGACGCCAGATCCGGAGGTAAGTATTGGGGTCTGTGGGGGACGCAGTGACGGGCTCCGCTGCGGAATTCCGCGGCGGAGCCTGTCACGGCCGTGGGAAGCCGGCCTTAAAAGTAGTACAGGAAAATAAAAACTATGAATGTGGTATTTTAGTAATCGCATTAATCCATAGAATAAACTTATTATGCCATTTTTGCTGCAGTGTGCACGCCGTAGAAACAAGACCCCCTCAAAAATGGTGGAAACTCTTGTTTCTTTTCTTTTCCCATCTCGCTCCACTTTTTTAACAATTTCTCAGCACATTATATGACACATTAAATATTACCATTGGAAAAAAATACAGCCCGTCCGCAAAAAAAAAATGTCAGACAGCGATAGATAAATAAGAGCTATGGTTTCTTAAAAGTGGGGGGAAAAAACCAAAAAAAGAGAAAAGGGGGTGGTCCTTAAGTGGTTAACGCCGGAGCAGCAGGGAATATAGCCGCAAATACCTCACTACCTTAATGCATTCGCTGGAGGAGGGATGTATATGGCCATTCTATGTCTGCTGATGTCTACAAGTCAGATTCATTAGGTTTCATGAGGTGTTTGGACAGAAGGAGCCCTTTATTAAGGGGATCTTGCTAACCTCTGTTAAGTCAGCACCCCATCTTTCAAAAAAGTGAATTTTTTTCATAAGTTCTGGATGCACCCCAAAGAGTTCTAGAGTTCCCAATTAATTTAAAAAATAGTTCTAGCAAATTAAGCAAAAAAATCAACAAATGTATCTCTGCGGTGCTAACTTCCAAAAATGATAATACTAAAACAGCGAGACCTTTGTAAATATTGGTTCTAGAGCTTCGAGCATTAAGAGTTTTCTTCAGAACTCTTGAGGTGCTACCCAGAACTCTTATAAAATCGCGGGATTTCCCCAAAAATTTATTTACACAAAACTGAATTTTTTCGATCCGGCATCTAAAAATCGGCAAGAACTTTGTAAATATTGGTTCTAGAGCTTCAAGCATTAGGAGTTTTCTTCAGAACTCTTGAGGTGCTACCCAGAACTCTTATAAAATTGCCGGATTTCCTAAAAAATTATTTACACATAATAACTAATTTGTAGTGTGCACTAATAACTAAGTGTAATTATGTGTAAATAAATTTTTGGGTATAATGAAAACAAAGATCTGGTACCGTGTTAAGTGTGTATAAATATCCATGCCTCTTCAGATCCAATCCATAAGCCTGAAGAAGTACCCTGCGTTGGTTTGTAAGCTCGCTATTACATCATGTATTTTTGTTAGCCATTAAAAGGTATCAGATCTACAGGATTACGTCGTTTCTCTTGCTGGGAACAATCACATTTAAATTTTTGGGGAAATCCCACGATTTTATAAGAGTTCTGGGTAGCACCTCAAGAGTCCTGAAGAAAACTCTTAATGCTCGAAGCTCTAGAACCCATATTTACAAAGTTCTCGCTGATTTAGTATTTTCATTTTTGGAAGTTAGCGCCACAGAGATACATTTGTTGATTTTTTTTTTTTGCTTAATTCGCTAGAACTATTTTTAAAATTAATTGGGAACGCTAGAACTCTTTGGGGTGCATCCAGAACTTATGAAAAAATTCACTTTTTTGAAAGATGGGGTGCTGACTTCACAGAGGTGATCTCGCTAAGCTTCAGCCAGGATTTGGCTGGATTAAAAAATGTATTGTTTAGTTGCATTTCTTCAAAGTTGGTTTGTTTGTCCTTCTTGCTACCTCTTTTTTTCCCCTCTGGTTTGAATGTGTCCAGCATCTGTTGTGGAAAAAGGGTAATTAGAGAACGTGTAACTCTCATGGAGGAGTGGTAGGGAGCGTGCGGCTGTGGGAGGATTTTAGAGATCTCTGAGGCTTGCCTAGTTGAGGATCTTCTGGAAGTAGGATATTCCATTTTGAAAGAACGTTGGTGCCATCTTCTGGAGAAGTTAGAGCATGCACTGTATTCTCTTTATGGACTATTATTTTAGCAGGGAAGCCCCATTTGTAGGGTATTTTCGCAACTCTCAGGGATTAGGTGATTAATGAAAAAGCCTTTCTTGCTTGAATTGTATTCTGTGACAAGTCGGTAAAAAGACTAATGTTTGCGTAAGGAGGTGGCAGGGGACCCTGCTTTCTTGAGGCTGTCATCAGAGCGTCTTTTATATGGAAGAAATGGAATTTAGCGATTATGTCCCTTGGGACGGAGGCTGGTAGAAAGTTCGGCTTTAGCAGTCTATGCGCTCTATCAATTGTGCAATCCAATTCTGAAGCATCCGGAAGGATGCTTTTGATTAGCTTGGTAAGAAAGTTTTTCAGGTCGTGTTGTGGGACACTCTCTGGAATGGCTCTAAACTTGACATTACATCTGCTTCTATCCTCCAGATCTGTGAGTTTATTCTTTATGGCTTCCACTTCATCCTCTAGGGAGTAGTGTGCATCAATTAGTTTATTATTAGAGATGAGCAAGTATACTCGCTAAAGGCAATTGCTCGAGCGAGCATTGCCTTTAGCGAGTATCTCCCCCGCTCGAGACAGAAGGTTCGGGTGCCGGCGCGGGGGAGCGGTGAGTAGCGGCAGTCTGCGGGGTGGAGAGAGGGAGAGAGAGATCTCCCCTCCGCTCTCCCCCCGCAGCTCCCTGCCCGCTGCCAACACCTGAACCTTTCATCTCGAGCGGGCAGGTACTTGCTAAAGACAATGCTCGCTCGAGCAATTGCCTTTAGCGAGTATACTCGCTCATCTATATTTATTATGGGATGCGGTGACTTCTCTCATTTTGTTTTCGATGTGGTCAGTTCGCTCCCCCAGATCTTGTATGGAGGAGTTGATTGTGCTTGACAGGGATGTAATATCTTTTTGCAGTGATCCTCTTAAAGCTAGGATCATTTGCTTGATAAAATCCTCTGTGGCAGGCATATTGGATGATGGAACGCTGATGATGGGATCAGGTTCCAGTATGGAGTCCCCATGGGATTGATTTTTGTGAGGAGAGAGACGAGGGCGCTGTTTTTCAGGGCTTGCAGTGGGAGTGGAGGGGGAGGATGGAGGCTGAGAGCCCGTCGGTGCCATTTTGCGGCCATATCATCTTCCCTGTGTGAAACACTCACCCTGCGCTGGGATGTGATCAGCGGTGTCCCTTTTCTCTGCTTCTCTTGGTCAGCGTTCTGAATTGAATCACTGGGTAAGAGAGAGGGTGAGTCCTCCACTTCTCCTCCGGAGCTTGTAGATGAGAGGGAGCCATCTTTACTCAGCAGTCCCGGTCTCCTCGGGCCGCGGGTAATAAAGAAGTCTGAGACTTTGTTCAGCCGGGTTTTCGTATTCCTTCTTTTAGGCATCTTCTTGCAGAAGGTCTCTGGTCCGCTTTTATGTAGTTTTTGTGAGGCTGGAATAGCTTTAAGTCGCTTAGCAGGCTGAATATGAGCAGAGCTCCGGGTTATGCGACTGTCTCTGTCTGCATCTAGGCCACGCCCCCGCCAAAGTCAGACTTTTTATACAAGCCTTGTTACAATGACTGGGAATTACAAGCAAAGCCAGACTCCATGTGCATACAGCTGTTTCAGGGTTTTTGTCCTTCATCAGTGTACAGTAGGAGTCTGGCTTTGCTAGTGAGAGGCCTGGGATGGGGAGCAGAAACGCTATCTTTTCTCCTTAGGGAGAGCAACTATACTATAAACTAAGTGAGGAGACTCAAATGACCATGCATTGTAATAAGGCTTGTATAAAAAGTCTGACTTTGGCTTGAAGGAATGCTGCCTTTCAATAGGTGGCACTGTGGAGGATTTATTCCATCTCCCTTATTTGCATATTACCCAGAGGAGCGTGCTGGGCCATTTGAGTCTCCTCACTTAGTTTATAGTATAGTTGCTCTCCCTAAGGAGAAAAGGTAGCGTTTCTGACCCCCAATGGAGGACAATGTGCGGCTACAAACGGACCGAGATAAGCTGGGGGCTTGGGCAGAAAAATGGCAAATGAAGTTCAATATTGATAAATGTAAGGTTATGCACATGGGCAGGAGAAACGGATGTCACCAATATACACTAAATGGGGTACTGCTAGGGAAAAGTGATATGGAAGAAGACCTGGAGGTACTAGTGGACTGTAGCTTTAACTGGAGTAACCAATGCCAGTCAGCTGCTGCAAAAGCTAATAAAGTCTTGGGGTGCATTAAAGGAGGTATAGGGGCGAAGGACGAGAACATTATTCTTCCACTATATAAGGCACTTGATAGGCCCCACATTGAATACTGCACACAGTTTTTGTCACCGGTGCTTAGAAAAGCATTAATAAATGAAAAGAGAGGACTGGAATACCCAGAAAAGCTATCACAATTGGGATTATTTACACTGGAAAAAAAACAGTTGGGGGGGGGGGGGGCGATCAAATAACTATGTATAAATACATTAGGGGACAATACAAGGATCTCTCCCATGATCTGTTTATACCCAGGACTGAGATGGTAACAAGAAGGCATCCGCTACGTCTAGAAGAAAGCAGGTTTCATCACAAACAGTGCAAGCTTTTCTAGATCTTTTTGAATACTCTCCCTCTCTTCCCTAGTGGTAACTATCCCTCCTTGGGTTTGTTTTATCATTAAATTTGATCAGTTTCCCATCAATTCCCTTCACCAGATCATTTATAAAAATGTTGAACAACACTGGGCCTAGGACGGAGCCTTGTGGTACCCCACTTGATACATTCTTCCACTTGGATGTGCAGCCATTTATGACCACTATTTGAGTACGATCACTCAGCCAGTTGTGAATCCACATAACAGTTGCCTTGTCAAACCCAGATTGGGTCATTTTTTCAATAAGTATAGTATGAGACACTTTGTCAAATGCTTTACTAAGGTCAAGATAAACTAGATCCGCTGCATTTCCCTGATCAACCAAGTCGGTGATACTTTCATAGAAGGAAATTAGATTAGTCTGTCATGACTTGTTTGTTACAAACCCCATGCTGGCTCTGGCTAATTACTCCATTTTCATCCAAGTACTTGCATACATGCTGTTTAATAATTTGTTCAAAGATCTTTCCTGGCATAGAAGTCAGGCTCACAGGCCTGTAGTTTCCTGGATCCACCTTCTTCCCTTTTTTGAAGATGGGGACAACATTTGCCCTTTTCCAATCTTCTGGGACTTCTCCTGTTCCCCAAGAATTTTCAAAGATTATGGCGAGTGGCTCAGCAATTACCTCCGCTGCTTACTTTAGCACCTTAGGATGTAATTCATCTGGACCTTGAGACTTGAATTCATTTGAGTTAGCCAAGTGTTCCCTCACCATCTCTCTGCTTATATACAGTCTGCATTCCTTTATTCCCCCAATAGCACAGGGAAGATCAGTTGATGTTCCATCTACTTTCTGAGAGAAAACTGAGGCAAAATGGAATTTTGGCCTTCGCAACATCATTCCTAACCAATTCACCATTTTCATCTTGTAAGCATCCAATAGCATCTTTGACAGGCTGAACTAGATGGACAGTGTCTTCATTCAGCCTATAAGGGAGATGGAATAAATCCTCCACAGTGCCACCTATTGAAAGGCAGCATTCCTTCGAGTCAAAGTGGGACTTTTTATACAAGTCTTCTTACAATGACTGGGAATCAAAAGCAAAGCCAGACTCCATGTACATACAGCTGTTTCCGGGTTATTGCCCATCATCAGTGTACAGTAGGAGTCTGGCTTTTGCTAGTGAGAGGCCTGGGACAGGAGGCTCTGTGGAGGATTTATTCCATCTCCCTTATTTGCATATTACCCAGAGGAGCGTGCGTGGCCATTTGAGTCTCCTCACTTAGTTTATAGTCTATAGTTGCTCTCCCTAAGGAGAAAAGAGCGTTTCTGACCCCTGTCCCAGGCCTCTCACTAGCAAAAGCCAGACTCCTACTGTACACTGATGATGGGCAATAACCCGGAAACAGCTGTATGTACATGGAGTCTGGCTTTGCTTTTGATTCCCAGTCATTGTAAGAAGACTTGTATAAAAAGTCCCACTTTGACTCGAAGGAATGCTGCCTTTCAATAGGTGGCACTGTGGAGGATTTATTCCATCTCCCTTATTTGCATATTACCCAGAGGAGCATGCGTGGCCATTTGAGTCTCCTCACTTAGTTTATAGTATATAGTTGCTCTCCCTAAGGAGAAAAGAGCGTTTCTGACCCCTTCATTCAGCCTAACATACCCTGTCTTATGATGGGGCCGAACAGCACTATACAGACCCCATTGACTATAATGGAATCCATTCAGTTTCAGCTCAGTTGACTGGCATTCTACCGGAAGATAAAGCTTAGATATGGACCCGGCCTTATAGAATGCAGATTCTTCTGGAATACTTCTTCTGCACATCCCTGAAATACCCAAAGCACTATTTTGGAAACTAGACTCGTCAAACAATCCTCAAGGGTTGCAGTGAGCCTTCCAACCCTGCAGTGTGGCAGTACTACAGTCACTATTGTACTGCTTCTATCTTACATACAGCCGGTGTCACATAGGCGGAAGCTCATTTGTGCAATGGACGTTGCATAGTTTCATCAGAGCTCTATAAGGGTTTTTTTTTCTTGTTTGCGGGACGAATTCTAGTCTTCATTCATCCAACTTTTGGGAACACGTAACATTTTGATTGCTTTTCTTCCGTTTTTTTTCTAGAGGCGAGATTATCAATGTGTTATTTGTACTGCACAGTGCCCGATGTTAAAAATAATATATTGAATTCTGCAGGCGAGAACGATTACTCAGGTTCCAAATTGATTGTTTTTTGCAACTTTTTTCACATTTTAAGGCTGGTTTCACACAAGCGTATATCGGCCACGTTTTCACGCCCGGCCGATATACACTGCCCCTCTGATGCATTGGTTTACAATGCAGCAGGTCACATGGGTGTATTTCCACGGCGTAAAAGCGCTGGGCCGGCCAAGAAAGTGCATGTTGGCAGGGCGCTTTTACACCGCCAGCAGCTGCATAGAGTCCTATGGGAGCCTATGATAGCTGCCTAAGAAGAGAGGTGGGAGGGAGTTTAGCATTGTGACTGCTAAGCTCCCACCCCTTCCCTCCTCCTCCTCTCCGGCCCTTGTCGGCTGTTTTCAATGGAAGGGGACGGGCAGAGCTAGTTTCTAAGGCCCTCTCCGCCCCTTGTCACAGCTTATCACACCAGCTGAGAAACAGCGAAGAGTAAGAGAGCTTAGCAGAACTAAACTGTCTTCCCCCGCCCAACGGAATGGCGGGCTCTGCGTAGATGGGCCGGACAAGCGCCGTCAAAATGGGTTCACAAACGTTCGATTTGTGCGGCTGTTCACGCGGTTTTACGACGCAATTCGGTGAAGGCAAAAATGCTGACGGCCATGGGAATAAGCCCTTAATTGTGTTTTGTTTTTGTTTGTTTTTTAGTGAAGGGTGAAAAGTGGACATTTTTGAATTTTTCTTTGTTTTCTTACAAATTTTTTTATACACTTAAGTCTGATTTAGACACAGCGATTCTCGATCAAAAATCGCTCAAAGCCGTCTTTTTAGCGATAACCGTTGTGTGTAACTGCACAGACATCGTGCAGTTTTTGTTAAGGAATTGCTTATCCTTCTCTTTCAGCAAGCTCAAAGACAACGATCAGCCTTATCAGGAATTCACAGCAGGATACAGCTGATACTATTGTTTCAGCTGTATCCTGCTCCCTGAACACAGGGTAAGAAGAACATAGCGCTCCAGCTTTGTTATGCTTAGGCCTCATGTCCACGGGGAAAATAAGATCCGCTGCAGATTCTCCATGTAGAATCTGCAGCGGGTCCCTCCTGCCCCGCGGACATGAGCGCCGAAAATAAGAATTTAAAAGCATTTACCTATCCGGCGCGGGCGGGGAAGGTCAGCTGTTCCTCACGGCCGGATCTTCATTTTCGGCCGGCGGATGAATTCCTGACGCCGGCGGCACGTCGCCGGCACGTCGTCGACGTGCCGCGCGCATGCGCCGGGCACATCCGCCGAGCCGAAGCAAGGGAGATGCGGCCGTGAGGAAGAGAAGAGCTTCGCGGTCCGCTCCGGGTGAGTAAATGCTTTAAATTCCTATTTTAGGTCTCCCGCGGATCCGGACGGCTTCCATAGGCTTCAATAGAAGCCCGCGGGAGCCGTCCCCGCGGGAGACCCGCATGAAAATGGAGCATGGTCCAGATTTTTTCATGCTCCATTTTTTAAAAAATCACTTTTATTGACGATCCGCGGGTATTTATGTACCCGCGGGTGGTCAATGCATCCCTATGGGGTGCGGATCCGCATGCAGGAAATCCGCTGCGGATCCTAAATCCTATTTTCCCCGTGGACATGAGCCCTTACCCCGCTTGGAGCGCTCAGCTGTATAACAGCCGGGTGCTCTGAGCAGAGAACAGCTGAATGCAGAAGACAAGCGGCCTCGTTTGTCTTCTGCATACCCTGCTCAGAGCGTTCAGCTGTATACAAGTCGGGCTCTCCGAGCAGAAGACAAGCGTCCTTGCTTGTCTTCTGCATACCTCGCTCGGAGTGTTCAGCTGTATACCAGCTGGGAGCCTTGAGCAGAGAACAGCTGGATGCAGAAAACAAGTGGCCTGCTTGTCTTTTGTATACCGTGCTTGGAACGCAAAGTGATCGCTCAACGTTGAGAGATCACCTTGCGCTATAAAGGCGCACAACGATCATCGCTCAAAAGACATCTTTTCAGCGATATTCGTTGTGCCTACACCAGGCTTTAGTGTTTTATTTTTGCTCGTCTAGGACAGGGGTCCCCAACCACCGGTCCGCGGACCGGGGCCGGGCCGTTAGATGCTTAGCGCCGGTCCGCGAAACTTTTCTTCTAAAAACAAGGCCCACGGACCGAACCCGGCCCGCTGCCTCGTGTTATGTGGCCCGCGGCGTGCCGACGCCGCTCACCACTGAAGCGATTACCAGCGGGGGTGCCGCAGCTCCCCGCTGGTAATTGCTCTGATCCCGGCGCACACTGACGTCAGGGCAAGCAGAGAGAGAGCAACGCTGACAGCAGGGAGGAGGTAAGTATACGGGTTGGGGGGGTGCTTATTACCAGGGGGGCAGTTTATTTCTGGGGGGGGGGGGCTGCTAATTACTGGGGGGGACTGCCTATTACTGAGGGGTGGGGGCTGCCTACAACTGGGGGGGGGGCTGCTTATTACGGGGGGGGCTGCTTATTACTGGGGGGTGGGCTGCTTATTACTGGGGGGTGGGCTGCTTATTACTGGGGGGTGGGCTGCTTATTACTGGGGGTGGGCTGCTTATTACTGGGGGGGGGCTGCTTATTACTACAGGGGGGCTGCTTATTCCTGGGGGGGGGCTGCTTATTACTGGGGGGGCTGCTTATTACTGGGGGAGGGGGCTGCTTATTACTGGGGGAGGGGGCTGCTTATTACTGGGGGAGGGGGCTGCTTATTACTGGGGGAGGGGGCTGCTTATTACTGGGGGAGGGGGCTGCTTACTACTGGGGGAGGGGGCTGCTTACTACTGGGGGAGGGGGCTGCTTACTACTGGGGGAGGGGGCTGCTTACTACTGGGGGGGGCTGCTTACTATTGGGGGGGCGCGCTGCTTACAACTGGGGGCGCGCTGCTTACAACTGGGGGCGCGCTGCTTACAACTGGGGGCGCGCTGCTTACAACTGGGGGCGCGCTGCTTACTACTAGGGGGGCGCGCTGCTTACTACTAGGGGGGCGCGCTGCTTACTACTAGGGGGGCGCGCTGCTTACTACTAGGGGGGCGCGCTGCTTACTACTAGGGGGGCGCGCTGCTTATTACTAGGGGGGCGAGCTGCTTATTACTAGGGGGGCGCGCTGCTTATTACTAGGGGGGCGCGCTGCTTATTACTACGGGGGGGCTGCTTATTCCTGGGGGTGGGCTGGTTATTACTGGGGGGGCTGCCTATTACTGATGGGGGGCCTACTTACTACTGGGGGGGGACTGGTTATTACTGGGGGGGCTTCCTATTACTGATGGGGGGCATGCTTATTACTGGGGGTGGGGGCTACTTATTACAGGGGGAGGGGCTGCTAATTACGGGGGGGGGCTGGTTTTTACTGGGGGGAGGCTGCTTATTTCAGGGGAGGGGGCGATAAATTATATGATGCCCTATGTGTATGCTGGGTGGGGGGGGAGAAATTATATGCTGCCCTATGTGTGTGCTGGGGGGGGGAGAAATTATATGCTGCCCTATGTGTGTGCTGGGGGGGGAGAAATATGCTGCCCTATGTGTGTACTGGGGGGGAGAAATTATATGCTGCCGCATGTGTGTGTGCTGGGGGGGAGAAATTATATGCTGCCCTATGTGTGTGCTGGGGGGGGGGGGAGAAATTATATGCTGCCCTATGTGTGTGCTGGGGGGGGGGGGAAATTATATGCTGCCCTATGTGTGTGCTGGGGGGGGGGAAAGATAAATCATATGCTGCCCTATGTGTGTGCTGGGGGGGGGGGGGGAAGATAAATTATATGCTGCCCTATGTGTGTGCTGGGGGGGGGGAAAGATAAATCATATGCTGCCCTATGTGTGTGCTGGGGGGGGGAAGATAAATT
This sequence comes from Eleutherodactylus coqui, assembly GCF_035609145.1. NCBI lineage: Eukaryota > Metazoa > Chordata > Amphibia > Anura > Eleutherodactylidae > Eleutherodactylus > Eleutherodactylus coqui. Next base: position 14,619,706 of record NC_089845.1, read on the forward strand.
ATATGCTGCCCTATGTGTGTGCTGGGGGGGGGGAAGATAAATTATATGCTGCCCTATGTGTGTGCTGGGGGGGGGGGAGGAGGTAAATTATATGCTGCCCTCCCTATATGTGTGCTGGGGGGGAGATAAATTATATGCTGCCCTATGTGTGTGCTGGGGGGGGGGGGGGAGATAAATTATATGCTGCCCTATGTGTGTGCTGGGGGGGAATAGATTATATACTGCCCTATGTGTGTACTGCCAGGCGGGGGGATATATTATACTGCCCTACAGTGTGTACTGCCAGGACATTCTAAATGTCATAATTAAATACGTATGCACTAAACTCCAACCCCCGCCCCATATAACCAAAGCCCCGCCCAACCCTGCCGGGCCTTGTAAAAATGTTCTTGCTTGAAGCCGGTCCCTGGTGCCAAAAAGGTTGGGGACCACTGGTCTAGGGGACTTGAATAGCACGATACTTTATCATTCTTCTAATACACTGCTATACTCAAGCATAGCCGTGTATTACAAAGCCTATGAAGCTTAGCCCGAGGTTGAGCTTCATAGGCTACTGTAGCTGGCAGAGACGGAGGTCATAGTCCCCACTCCAGGAGTCATAGCAGCCCATCGGGCCCCTGTGATCACATCCTGGGGGTCCGATTGATGAGAGTAGAAGCCCCCTCCCTCTGTCAGTCTTTGACATGCCACAGTCGCACAGTGCATGGCATATAAAGGGTTAAACAACGGGGATCGAAGGTTTCTCTGGTCCTCGCTGTTTGAACAGGTGCCAGACTCCTGCTCTTACTGCCATGGGAGACCCATGCCAGGCTTCTGATGCAGCTACCGTCAAGACGGTGCATCAGAATAAAGCTCCTTAATGGCTACCATATGGGCAGTCGTTAAGGGGTTAATGTCCTGGTAGAAGTGTTCGCCTTGCTCTACGCTCAGAGCGTCAAAATTTGGGGAGAAGTAGTTTAGATGACTGTGGAGGACATGCATCCTATCACTCATATTTGCTCTCACTTTATGAAAGGAAGTCATCCCAGTTTGAACTGAGAGTACATACCTTTTGGCCCTGGTATTGCCATGATGTCCGAACAAGCAGGCCAGGCGTCCCTTTCTATGCTTAACATCATGTTCACAAATTCTGTTTTTTGAGAAAAATTAAAAGTTACTTAAAGCATTTGATGCTACTATTGCTGTCTGCTACCGTGTCACATAGTAGCGTGTACGACACACCGGGATATAGGACAAGATGATATGTTGGTGTCATATGCGGCAAAGAGCTTACAGCTATAAAACCTAGTATCTCGTCTAATCACATGTCACATCGTGACACCTCGACTTCTTCTAGGTACCGTTCTTATAGACCCTCCATGACGGCTGGGACTTAAATCTTCCGGCTTCTGCTTTGTAGGACTATTTATATTGTCTAATTTGTCTTTTTGCCTTGCACCTTCTTCCATAAGAACAATTACCTATTAAATTAATTGGAGGTTTAACACTATCTGTTCTCGCTTTGTTTATTCAGTCTTGTTGGAAAGGATCAATCATGGCTATATCTTTGATTTAGCAAGAGAATAGGACTAAAAACTGGCTGTGGAGAAGGCGCAACACTCCATGTTAAAGCATGTAGGAAGTGACCAAAGGTGTGGAAAAGTTTGGTATCAGTGTGTCTTGATGCCACCAGGAAGTCCTGGTGGAGACCAGACTGACAGCTGTGTCACGCCCCCTGAACCTGATAGGCTGCATAGCTGTTTTCCCATCAGGTCCTGGCAGCCCACGAAAATTGTGCTGTCACCTCCTGGCAGTGATACAAGATCATGGCTCCTTCCTGCAGGGGCAGCTCCCAGGCCATGTATGACCGTTTACTGGCTTGCCACTGCAGCTCTTTTTTTCTACGGCGGCTGTAAGTTCCCACCTGCGGTCCCGATGCTGCTGCTTCTTGGTTGGCAGTTTTGCGGAGGTGTTCATTATCCCTGCTGGCAGGGCAGTATCCTTCTGCAGTCGCGGCTCCCATCCTGTGCAAGTCTCCCTGCTGCAGCTGTATACTCCCCGGCGGCTGTACCGTCGCACGTGCGCTCCTTGTACCTCCCCTGCTGTTGCCGGTCACAAAGCAGCACTGACCGCCGCCGCTCGGCACATCTCACCCGTCCTAGCGTCCGTGCAGCTGCTCATGCAGTGCAGGAGAGAGGAACAGGGACAGTTGCCCGGCCCCACATGTGAGCGCTGCTCAGCGGGAATGCAGTGTAGGGGGAGGACAGTTTTAGGACCGCCGGCGGTATGGGTATTATTTCGTGCGAACACAGTGCTCAGACACAAAGGATACTGCATGACAGTATGCGGAGCGGTGTATGGCTATTATTGCATGTTGTCGTCCACCTTCCAGGACCTTGCGGGCTTGACCCATTGGGGAGCTTGGGGTGTGACAGGGCATTCCTGCATGGAAGACCTGTCAAACCCCTAGCTTCCGGTGACGTCAAGATACACGAATACCGAAAAGTTTTCCACACCTTTGGTCACTTCCTACATGCTTTAACATGGAGTGTTGCGCCTTCTCCACTGCCAGTTTTAGTCCTAGTCTCTTGCTCTGTCACGCCCACCCAGGTGGTGCGTCATCTGATCAGGCAGCACCTCTACTGTTGAAGATGCCATTCTACTCTCTTCCAACGCATAAGTAGTTTCATCCTTCACAACAAACGCCACCCCTTTCTTTCCTCCTTGTCCATATCTTTGATTGTCTTCAGACTCTAGCTCATTATTTCATATGTCAATCATGTACATATGTCCTATGTGTTCAACAGACACGTCATGAACAATATCATTTAATTCATGGGTGAACTGGAACTGGCTGGAATAAACATATAGAAACCTTCAATCTTGTCCTTTGGTCAGCAAATGTGATGTAGACCAGTGTAAAGGCAGAGCTGGATCGCACCCTCCTAGTTTGTAGCAGAATCGGAGGAGAACCACACAACTATTACAGGATCTGGGTTGGATAATAAATTGGTAAAAATCATATCTGATCCCCAGTCACAGGGAAATCCTCCTTGGCACACTCTTGTTCAGAGGGACAATGAGGCAGAAGAAAAGCAGAATTTAGTTGCCTATCGCAGCCAGGCTCAGCCTTCTAGTTACCAGAGCGGTGACTTATCGCTTGGGGCAGCTAAGACTTCTCTTCTAGACAGTTTATTAAATCTCCTCCAGTGCTTCTTTCTTCCACTAAACAAAATAGAGACTTCAAATTTAGAGATGAGCGAGCACCAAAATGCTCAGGTGCTCGTTACTCGAGTCGAACTTTCAGTGATGCTCGAGAGTTCCTTTCGAGTAACAAACCCCATTGAAGTCAATGGACGACTCGAGCATTTTTGTATATCGCCGATGCTCGCTAAGGTTTTCATTTGTGAAAATCTGGGAAATTCAAGAAAGTGATGGGAACGACACAGAAACAGATAGGGCAGGCGAGGGGCTACATGTTGGGCTGCATCTCAAGTTCCCAGGTCCCACTATTAAGCCACAATAGGGGCAAGAGTGCCCCCCCCCCCCCCCCCCCCCGCACTGTCAGCATAAAGATCGTTCTCCTCTGCCACAGCTGTAACAGCTGTGGCAGAGAAGAACGATGTTAGCCCATTGAATTCAATGGAGCCGGCAATACAGCCGGCTCCATTGAAAGCAATGGGCTGCCGGCGATCGCGGGATGAATTGTCGGGAAGGGCTTAAATATATAAGCCCTTCCCTGCAATTCATCCAGAAATGTGTAAAAATTAAAAAAAATATATACTCACCCGGTCCCGGCAGACAGAGTTCAGCGCGGCCGGCGGCAGTCCTCCTGAACTGTTCTGAACAGCTGTGAGTAGTATTCAGCAGCCGGGGATTTAAAATCCCCGCTTGCTGAATGAGCTGCCTCTGATTGGTCACAGCCTGACCAATCAGAGGCAGATCTCACTCACACATCCATTCATGAATTTATGAATGGGTGAGTGACTGCTGCCTCTCATTGGCTCAGCGGGACCAATCAGATATCATGTCATTTTTGTTGCAGTTTGTGCGCCGTAGAAGCACTTAGAATTTTGTAAAATTTTTACAGTACATTAAATGGTACATTAAATAGCACCATTGAAAAATACAACTTATCCCACAAAAAACAAGCCCTCATGCAGCTACGTCGATGAATAAATAAAGGAGTTATGATTTTTTAAACAGGCGAAGGAAAAAATAGAAGAGGGTGGGGGGGAAGGGTCCGTGTCATTAAGAGGTTAAATAATGTACTGTCTTCCTTAGAATGCAGGGATACCACATGTGTAATTTTGTTTTTCATTTTTTATAAAGTAAAGGGAGAAAAGTGTTTTTATTTTATCTTTTAAAAAAAATTTTTTGTCCCTTTAAGCGACTTCCACAGAGACCCATCTGGACCCCCTGATCACATTCTGGGGGTCCGATGGTGACAGCCCTTTACATGCTGCAGTCGCATAGACTGCGGCATGTAAAGGATTAACACAGCAGAGATCGGAGGCTTTCTCCATTCTCTGCTGAGTAAGAGCTGGTGCCCGGCTATCCTCTGACAGAGGTCGCCCCCTCCCTCTGTCAGCCCTTTACATGCTGTGGTCGCACAGACCGTGGCATGTAAAGGGTTAACACCTCAGAGATCGGATGTTTTCTCCCATCTATGCTGTAAGAGCTGGTGCCTGGCTATCCTCTGACATAGAGACCATGGGCTGGCTTCTGACAAGCCATGGTCTCCATGGCAACCTGTAAACAAAGCACTGCAGGAGTTTGAAAATAGAAGCAGGAGATTGCTGGCAGATCAGTTCTATCTTCCTGCTTCTTTTTTCAAAATCCTGAACTGTTCTATGAGGGACTGTGCAGGCAGAGCACAATGCCACAGCTTATGGCATTGTACTCTGCAGGTTCCATAGTGAAACATAGCCTGGAAATCTTCCGGGCTATATCGCTATGGGCAGTGCAGTTCGTCCTGGAAAATTTCCGGGCGTGCCACTCAAGGGGTTAATGTGGGTGCAGACCTAATTTGCAAATACTAAGTTTGGCAATTTACTTTACCCCTTAGTGACGGAGCTTTTTTGTTTTTTTTCCATTTTCGTTTTTTCCTCCTCCCTTTTAAAAAAAATCGTAACTCCTTTTTTTTATCCATTGACGTTGCTGTATGAGGGCTTATTTTTTACGGGGCGAGTTGTAGTTTTCAATAGTATTATTTATTATACCATATAATGTACTAAAAAACCTAAAAAAATTTCTAAGTGGAGAGAAATTAAAACAAAACGACATTCCACCATCTTTCTGTGCGTCCTGTTTCTACGGTGCACAAACTGCAACAAAAATGACCTGATGGCTTTATTCCATGGGTCAGTTCGATTACTACGATACCAAAACTTGTATAGTTTTTTTGTTGCTGGACTACTTGTGTTTTTTTTTGTTTTTTTTTAAAGATATTTAATTTTTTAAAATTATTTTTTGTGTCTATTTTCTGCGCACAATAACCTTTTTATTTTTCTGCTGACATAGCTGATTGGGGGCTCATTTTGAGCGGTATGTGCTATCGTTTCCGGTGGTACCATTGTTGCGTACAATTGACTTTTTGATCACTTTTTATTACATTTTTTCTCAGAGATAGGGTGATCAAAAAAGTGCATTTCTGGTGTTCTTCCTTTTTTTTCGGACCACGTTCATCTTGCAGGTAAAATAATGCATTAGTTTGATAGATCGGACTTTTACGGACGCAGCGATACCAAATACATATTTTTGGTTTAATATTTATTTTTTATTTTTTTTATTGCAAATATGGCAAAAGGGTTTTTTAGTAAAACTAGTTAGTAAAAGTTTAGTAAAACTTTCTTGTTATTTTTATACTTTCTTTTAGTCCCTCTAGAGGTCTACAACCAGCGATGCTTTGATCGGTCCTGTGGTATGGCGTAATGCTAAGGCATTACGTCATACTGCTTTTTGACAGACAGTCTATCAAGCCACCCCACGGGGATGGCTTGATAGGCAGTCTGCTGAAGCAGTCCTGCGGCCTTTTAGAAGGCCCCTGGCTGCAATGACACCTGCACGGCTCCCCCGATCTCACTGCGGGGGGGGGGGGGGGCGTATGGGACGTTCGGGGGATTTAAATGCCGCTGTCAGAATTGACAGCGGCATTTAAAGGGTTAATGGCTGAGATCGGCCAATTGCAGCTATTGCCCGCGGGTGTCAGCTGTAATAAACAGCTGACACCCGCGCTGTATGGAGGGAGATAGCGGCGCTATCTCCCTCCATACACGTCCTTCGATAGCAGGACGTAAAAGCACTATTAGGCTCTCGCTAAGGGGTTAAACTAGATACAGTATGTATGTCATAGAGTGTAAGCTGCCTTGGGGCAGGGGATTAAGTTACTAATAAGACAGTTTCTATACTCTCTAGCTTTTGTGAGATCTTTTTAGTTATTTTCTTTGATATTTTCTTTTTTTTCAGCACTAAAATGTCATTGTGAGCATTGTATGAAGGACAACCAGACCTGTGAGACAGATGGGCTGTGCATAGCAACTCTCATCATACAAGATGGCAAGGAGACCCATAACAGCCTGTGTGCTGCCAGTACAGACCTCGTCCCTGTAGACCGGCCCTTCATGTGTGCTTCCAATATTAATAATGAGGTCTATAATGCTGCATCCTGCTGCCACAGGGACTTCTGCAACACAAGACTTCCATCTCCTAGTGGTAAGTACAAGTTACACTGTCTAAAAACTCAGGTTCTGCTTTTGCGGAGGTTGGGGACTTCATATATGGCATGCTCAAACTGTACAGAACATTTCACTATAGTGATGTCTGAACTAGAAGGAATTGTGCCCTCGTTTAGGGTGCGTTCACACGTTGCGGAAACACTGCAGATCTGTGGAATTTCCTTAGTGAATCTGCCCTAAAACCCCAGGTTTGCATATCCACACCAATATCTTGTGATAGAGTAGACTAATTCGCAGAGCAGGTGAAGCACAAAAAACAGGGCCATGCTTACATTTATTTCACTCTGTAAATGAAAAGGGTATTAAAAGTCCCATCAGAGGAGGCAAATACAGCTGCAGATGTTTAATGAGCAGGACTTACCAGGGTTGTAGGAGGTGTGAACGAGCAAATTTCACCAACCTGTTCGCTGCGTCGCAGCTCTCTTTCAGTGAAGCAGTCAGAATGATCAGAGAGTTCCATGCATTCCGGACGATCACCATGCTCAATATTTGCTATTGTCTCTGATGTTGCTCGAGCAGCCTCATAGTGCAAAGTATTTGCAGATACCTGCGCCTCAGTGCCATCCTGAAACACACGTGCATTGCAGGCTTCCTTCCTCCTGGTCATCTCGCCACAAAACAGCTGCAGCCATCCCTGCTCCTCTGCTATGCTGCTCCTCCACAACCAATTCCTCACCTCAGGAAGAAAACCAAGCTAGTGCAACAAGAGGGTCCCGTGGGGTCTCCACTGCTTACACCCATCATTTGGAAACAGTATTACGTGTATTTCTTAGTCGTGTCGTTGGGAGGCCTCTTCAGTGTCTGCAGGCTTTCGACCCAGCGGCTCCCCGGACCTCTTCAGACCTCGGCAAGGACCCAGGGTAAGCTCTGCCTGGCGGCTAGCTCCCCCCTCTTGCTGCTCATCCCTCCTGCTGGCGGTTGGCATAGCAGAGGATAGTGTGCAGCATTTTTTGCCCGGTCGAAATCCCAGCACCATGTCCGACCCCAGAGTTCTGGAGGCTGAACCAGGGACAGCAAGAGTAACGCACTTTGCTTGCTCACGCTGTAACCTAGAGTTCACATGCGCACTGGCTGAGCCTTTTCGTAGTAATGTTCCTCGGTGAAACAAGGGACAGTGCAAAGCACCCCACTGCCCCCCCCCCCCCCCGTTCAGCCCCCATTTATGGCCGAGCCGGAGTGGGCTCGCTCCTTGTCTCTTGCGGGTCTGACCTCACTCGGGCGTCTGGTGCGATTTTTGAAGACGTTGGCACAGGACGCTTCAGGTTCACGTGAGAGAAATAGAGATGGTTCGCAGCGCGGCCGTCGGCGGAAACGGGACAGGCCCTCGGACTCATGGCGGTCCTCCCGGTCACCATCCTCCTTGTCGCTTTTGCGCTCCTCGGGTACGAGGTTGCGTCGATCGTCGGCAGAGGAGGACTGTTCAGACGAGGAGTGGTCTGAATCTTCCTCAGACTCTGTAATGGAGGAGGTTCACGGCCTTAAATTTTCGGCGATGGTGGAGAGCTTAGTGGTAGCAGTGCATGATACATTTCAGCTCACTGAGCAAGAGCCACAGGCGTCTGGGATATCGTTTTCTTTTAGGCAGCCCAGACGCTCCCCGAAGACCTTTCCTGCCCATGAGGCCTTTGACAAGGTCCTATCTAAGGAGTGGAAGGCACCGGGATAAGCGTTTTTTCCAAGTTAGGTTACTTGGACGGGAAATACCCCTTCTCGCAAGAGTTAGGAGAAGTGGTCGATGCCACCGCTAGTTGATCCGCCTATCTCTCGTCTGGCTAAGCCTATTATGCTGCCTACGGCGGAGTCCTCCTCTCTCAGGGATTCTAAGGATCAAAATTTCGAGGCGGCAGGGTCGGCTCTTAAGCCTGTGTTTGCCTCTTCCTGGGTCAGCAAGGCTGTTACTGACTGGGCAAACGGTTACGAGGGGGAGTCCTTGAAGGGGCTTCACCCGGGAATTTGCGGGGCACAGCAGATGCAGCCAAACGGGTGGCTCGGGCCTCCGCGGCATCAGTGGCGACTCGCTGGAGCCTATGCTTAAAATCATGGGATGCAGATGCTTCTTCAAAGGGGTCGTTAATCAGTATACCCTTTGTAGGATCTCGCCTTTTTGGCGCCGAGCTAGACAAGCTCATGCTGAACGTTCCTTCTCTCATCAGATTGCAGCCACCAGCTAGCTTGAGGCCTGGCAGGTACCAGTATGGGTGTCCGTCTGGGAAGCCCAGGTCCCGTTGACTTCTATGGGTGAAAAGAGCTCGCTTTTGCACAGAATCGTCCAAAGGGGTCATCCCCGCAGCAGAGACGTTCGCTCCTATCGCCGGACGAGTCCTCGCAGGATGGAGAAGAAAGGTCCGCAGGAGTGGGAATAAAGGAAGAGGTCTCCCTTTAAACCAAGGTCCTCTTGGTGCGGGCCTCAGCCTACAAAGAGTTCAGAAAGCCCTCCCCATGAGGGACTGCCCCCACCTGTTTCAGATAGGGTGGGGGGTCGGCTTTGCCAGTTCAGCCAGGTCTGGTCGACTCATGTCTCAGATACTTGGGTGCAGGAGGTCGTGTCCAGGGGCTATGCGATAGTGCCTGATGCAACCACACGTCTGCCTTTTTTTCGGTCCAGAACCCTGGGGGACCCAGGGAAAGCAGCGGGTTTCCTCAAGGCGGTCCACACTCTCTATTTGCAGGGGGTGGTGGTGCAAGCTCTCCCCGAAGCAACATTTCACGGGGTTCTACTCTAATCCTTTGGTGGTCCAAAAGGATGGTTCTGTCCGTCCGGTTGTGGATCTAAAGAAGTTGAACAAGTTGGTGGCGGTTCGCCATTTCCACATAGTCTGTACGAGCGGTCATCGCATCCTTGGAGGTAGGGGAGTTCCTTTCCTCGATAGGTATCCAGGATACATATTTACATATCCCCATTCGTCAGGCGCACCAGCGCTTCTCCGATTCGGGTACAGAGGGAGCATTTCCAGTTCGCGGCGTTGCCTTTCGGGCTGGCAATAGCTCCCAGGGTGTTTACAAGAATCTTAGCGGCAGTAATGGCTTTCTTGCATTCCAGGGGGGCCGTTGCCATGCCGTATCTGTACGACATCCTGGTGAAGCCCTGACCCAGCAGGACAACCTGGAGAGCCTGCAGATTGCCTTGGACACTCTTTGCAGGTTCGGCTGGCTGATCAATTATAAGAGGTCATCTCTTGTGCCAGCACAATGCATGGTATACCTGGGGATGTGCATTGGCTTGAAAAAGACTGTTAATTGCACAGTTGAAACATTGCTGCATTTTATGCGAGATGAATTAAAGATGAAGTTTTAATTTCAACAAATCTATTCATCTATTTAAACACCCCTGATGCTGCTGCTGTTCTCTTCTGTGATGATTCTACTTGGACGAAGGGTCTGCGTCTACTTTCAGCTCTGCATCTAAAGCCTATTTACAAGCTCTAGTGAGTATTTTTGCTCTCCTATCTTTAGACGTGCTGCAACTATTCCTTATCTTTGGACTGTGTGGGGATGTGCTTCGACACGGTTCTGGGTCGAGTGGCTTGCCCGGATGCAAAACGCCAGCTGCTGCAGCAGCAGGTACGATCCCTTCTATCACGGCGACCGGTGGCGATCCGCCATGCAATGAAGGTCTTGGGCCTAATGGTCTCGTTTCTCGAGGCGGTTTCATTTGCCCAGTTTCACTCCCGCCCCTTGCAGTGAACGATACTGTCAAGGTGGACGGGTTGGCATGATCCCTCGACCGGAAGATAAGAATTCCGCCAGGGGTTCAGCAGTCACTCCAGTAGTGGTTGGACTCGCCACGCATTCAGCAGGGCAGGTCGTTCCTGCCCCTGCAGTGGCAGGTGCTGACTACAGACGCCAGCATGACAGGCTGGGGGTGCACGCTGGGGGATCTGGTGGCACAAGGAACCTGGTCCAGGCAGGAATCCAGTCTCCATATAAATGTATTGGAGCTGCAAGCAGTATTCCAGGCCTTGCAGTTCTTTGCGCATCGGCTAGAGGGAATGCCAGTGCGAATCCAGCCAGACAATGCGACCGTGGTGGCTTACATAAATCATCAGGGCGGGAACCACAGCAGAGGAGTCATGAAGGAAGTAGAGGGAATTCTGGCATGGGCCGAGAAACATCCCGAGTTTTTCCAGGAGACGTGCCTAAGATAGGGTCAATCAGACGTAGATCGGATGGCATCTCGCTTCAAACAGAAGCTCCCAGCCTATCTGGCCAGGTCAAGGGACCCCAGAGCACTAGCAGCAGATGCGCTAATGGCTCCACGGACGGGTTGTCATTACCCCTAGGTCTTCCCACCAACTCCTCTCATTTCCCGGCTGCTCAGGAGAATCAGGAAGCAGGGGCTACCTGTGATTCTCATAGTCCTAGATTGGCTGCGAAGAACGTGGTACGTGGAACTCATGGACCTGGTAGCAGTCGCGCCCTGGCGGTTACCCCTGCGAAAAGATCTTCTCTCTCAGGGTCCCCTCTACCACCAGAAATTGGCTACGCTGCGTTGGATGGCGTGGCGGTTGAGGCCACGGTACATTCTCAGACCCAGTTATTCAAACAATGATTAGGGCTAGAAAGCCGTCGTCATTGCGAGTATATCACCGGGTGTGGAAAACATTCCTTCACTGATGCGAGCAGAAGGGGGCGCACCTGATGCATTTCTCATTGGCCCGCCTCTTGTCTTTTCTCCAAGATGGGTTGGACTTGGGCCTGAGCCTCAGCTCCCTTAAGGGACAGGTTTTGGCTTTGTCAAATTTTTGTTTCAGCAACCGTTGGCTTCAAGGTCAGCGGTGCGCACCTTTTTACAAGGAGTTGCTCATACGGCACCCCCTTTTCGGTCTCCGGTGCCACCCTGGGACCTAAAACTGGTTCTGGATGCCATACAGGTCTATCCGTTTGAACCATTAGCGGAGATACCGTGGCGGCTGATGTCCTGGGAGGTCGCCTTCCTGGTGGCGGTTACCTCCCTTCGCAGGGTGACGGAGATTGCGGCGCTGTCGGCAAAACCACGCTTTGCGGTTTTTCACCAGGATAAGGTGGTGCTGCGACCGGTGCGGTCTTTTCTCCCAAAGGTGGTGTCGACCTTCCACATTAATGAAGACCTTGTACTACCATCATGGTGTCCAAAGACTGTTCACCCTCGGGGACGGGCTCTGCATATTTTAGACCTAGTCCACGCCCTGAGGATGTATTTGGACCAGACTGCGTCCTTCCGGCGCTTGGGTTCCCTGTTTGTGATACCGGATGGTCCGAGACGTGGTCTTGCAGCATCAAAGGTGACAATTGCTCGCTGGATTCGTTCGGCAGTAGTGGAGGCCTACCAGGTTAGGGATGAGACACCGCTGTTCCCGGTGACGGCACACTCCGCCAGGGCAGTGGGGGCTTCATGGGCAGTAAATCACTGTGCCTCAGTGTCACAAGTGTGTAGGGCGGCTTCCTGGGTATACCTGCACGCCTTTTCTAAGTTTTATCAGATGCATACCTTTGCTTCAGCCGACGGTTTCGCTGGGTCGAAACGTTTTACAGACGGCTGTAAACTGACCGCATGCATTTATGATTTATTTGTACCCACCCTCGGGGACAGCTGTGGGACGTCCCACGGTCTTTGCTGTGTCCCCCAATAACGAGACAGAGATTTTACGGTGAGTAAAAAATCCTCTTTTTCTACGCATGTAATAGAGTATGTAGAACCTTTATATTTATAAACCATGTTTATTCATCTGTGTTTTTAATGGATTTTTCAGTCACGTGAAAATAAAAAGTAGCTTGTCCTATATTGGTTCATCTTATGAAAAGAAATATGCCATAAATCAATGGAAATAGACAAATCCGCATGATATGTGTTGACGGAGTACTTCCGCATATATTCAGCTTGCATGTGTGTGGGTTTTTTTTTTTTTGTTTGTGCAAATAAATACGTAGCTCTTACACAAAATACATCCTGCGCGACATTCATACGGAATCCGCAGTTTCTGAGTCCTTGTGACCGAGTCCTAATGGTCTGAAGAATATGGTGGCCAGATGCAGGACGTCTGCTCAGAAGGTGATGGGCACACAACAGGTTGGTTGCAGATTCTCTACTCTTGAACATCCACAGATTTTACAGTCTGCTGCGGAAGATAACAGGTTTTACAACCACTCTGTGTGAGGAGCGTCCAGGTAATCTGTCTGCACCCTACTGTGCCAACGCAGGTTCTCCGAAAGCAAGTATTAATGGGGAGTTACCCACTAGCTGGAAGAAGTACATGTCATTGTAGCGCACACTTATAGCAATAAGGCGTAATGTGTGCCATCAGCGAGAGACGTGCGCAGCAAGTACATAATGACTTTGTGTTCTCGCTGCATGTTACCAATCGCCACGCACTCTTTTGGCGTGTATGTACGCACCAAGATGGAACATGCTGCGATTTGTCTTGTCTGTGCATTTCGTGGAATATTTGTGAGCAACAAGATGGCAGCCTATGGCAGATTGGTCAGAATATTGTGTACGCAGAACAATACGCTATGACCATACGCCCGTGTGAGTCCAACCTAAAGCAGAGGGGAGGAAAGCTACAAAAAGTTCAACTCACCCCTCAGGGGTCCCATAGACACTGCTTTGGCATAGTATGGTTAGTAGTGTAAGTTGTAATGTCTGACACACCTTTGGCATTTGTATTCATAGTTACGTCACCGAAGTCTTCAAGCACCTTCACCCCTGTGGAGCTGGCGGCTATCATCGCTGGTCCTGTATGCTTCATCTGTATCTTACTGATGTTCATCTTGTACATATGCCACAACCGTACCGTCATCCATCACCGTGTTCCTAATGAAGAGGACCCTTCGTTGGACCGGCCATTTATATCTGAGGGGACCACTCTTAAAGACTTAATTTATGACATGACCACGTCGGGGTCCGGCTCAGGTATGCTCCTTCAGTAATGGATACATATATACCTAATGGATGCATCTGGCAATTTAGAAAAAAAATATATATATTGCATTAACAGCAGCATTTAAAGGGTTAATAGCCGCGATCGGCCAATTGCAGCTATTGCCCCCGTGTGTCAGCTGTAATAAACAGCTGACGCCTGCGCTGTATGGAGGGAGATAGCGGCGCTATCTCCCTCTATACACGGTCCTACAATAGCAGGATGTTAAAACACTATGGGGCCGTCACTAAGGGGTTAAGTGGTCAAGCAAAAGCGCTGGTGTTCAGCTGCCGCTCCATGCAAACTCCTTTTCTTGGCTGTCCTGCCTATGAGAAGGGGGGCTCTGGGAGCCTGAAGGATCCGCCAGTCTATATGAGCATGGGGGCTCTAGGACCCTGAAGGATACGGTGTGCTCACTGTGTTTTTAGTGATGGGGAACTCCCTTACTTGAATTGACTGTCACATGATCAGCTCAACTTGTTGCAGCCCGGTGCTGCAGATAGCGCTGGCCCCCGGTTCAGGGATAAGGCAGGCATCCTTGTATAAAATGCAGTTATTTCCATGTGCCACCATGTATTCTGCGCCCGGTTTGTAATGTCTCTCTGCTGTTGTCATCCAAGGTCTCCCATTACTTGTGCAGAGAACTATTGCCAGAACTATAGTTTTGCAAGAGAGCATCGGCAAAGGTCGCTTTGGGGAAGTGTGGCGTGGAAAATGGCGAGGCGAAGAGGTGGCTGTGAAAATCTTCTCCTCAAGGGAAGAACGTTCTTGGTTTCGCGAGGCTGAAATCTACCAGACTGTGATGCTGCGCCATGAAAACATCCTGGGCTTTATAGCGGCAGACAACAAAGGTTTGTGAACTCTGCGGCTACTGGGATTGTCAGATCTGTTAGTCTATGGCCTCATGTCCACTTGCAAATTCTAATTTAAAATCCGCAGTGTTTTTCCTGCAGCGTGATCCGTGCCCCATAGGGATGCATTAGACACCAGCAGGTAGTTAAATACCTGCAGATGTCACTATTCCCTGCAGACGCGGGCCCGCGTGCAGGAAAAAATCCGGACCATGCTCCATTTAGGTGCGGGTCTCCCGCAGGCTTCTATTGAAGTCTATGGAAGCCGTCCGGATCCGCGGGAGACCTAAAATCAGAATGCACGGCCCGCAGTAGTTGAGTTTATTCTAATTTCAGCCCTCATGTCCGCGAGGCAGGAGGGACCCGCTGCGGATTCTACATGGAGAATCCATAGCGGGCCTGATTTTTCCCGTGGACATGAGGCCTAAGGGTCAATCACGGGAAGGAAACGGCAGGTAGAAGCACCACAACCGCCAGCATGCAACCAGCCCCTCTCATGCGTAGCTACAGGTAGAAGCACCACAACCCTCAGCATGCAACCAGCCCCCTCATGCGTAGCTACAGGTAGAAGCACCACAACCCACAACATGACGGATTACCGACCTTCCATGCCTACAAGGCAGCTTTTAAGCCCATTTATTAGCATCTTTGTAGGCCTTTCTCTTTTTCTGAAGAGCGGCAGGAAACCTCAGGTGATGTTGTTCCCTTTATTCACTTTTCCTTATTAACCGAGTCTTGGAATAAAAATGGTATGCAAATAATTGGTTTAAGGAGGCATATTGGGGCTCTAGGATGGAATCCTAGGGACCCCCCCAATTACAATCCAAAGTTTAGAAGAATCCAAGCTTTTTGTGATTTAACCCTTTCAGGTCCACTGCTGGACGTCTGCGGACATAATCATCGAGTCCTGTACAGCTCCGATGTTGGAAGATTTCTGACAGGGTATACTTAGTATACTGCCGGCTGCTCGCGGCTCTGTGTCCAAAATTGTAGTTACTGACGTTAGCCAGCAGATGGCGCTGTTGTATAGAGGCAGAAACTGCAAGACACCTAGGAAAGGCTGAGCCCTAAAATGAATTGGAAAGAGTTAATGCTAAATGATTTTTCTGCTAATGGACCTTTCAGTGTTAATGTAAGAAGTTGTAGAATGTAATAAACGAAGCCTCTTGTCTCCACAGATAACGGCACGTGGACGCAGCTGTGGCTGGTGTCGGATTATCACGAGCACGGCTCGCTCTTTGATTACCTGAACAGGTATACGGTGATGGTGGAAGGAATGCTGAAGCTGTCCTTATCCACAGCAAGCGGCCTGGCTCACCTTCACATGGAGATAGTTGGCACACAAGGTATGACTATCCACATTAAGCCCCCGCTGCTTGGGAGTATGTGTCCTTAGTATACTACTCATCCACCTGATGCAACTGACCCTTCTGCATCTGTTTTTCTTTAAATACTTAAAGGCTTTAAATTTACAGGGAACCCGACTCAACGCTGTCACCTGCCTGATGCAACGCTGTCACCCTCTCGATCATGCTGCACGATCCATGCTGAGTTTCAGGGGTGACATCACTGGATCAGGGATAAGGGGGCTTCACACGAATGTATGAACTGCTGCGCATGCCTCAGAGCAATGCATTTGTGCCGTGAACAAGGAGGTTTTGCGCATGTATAATCACATTTTACTATATATATATATATATATATATATATATATTTATTTTTATATTTATTTTTATATTTATTTTTATATTTATTTTTATTTTTATTTTTATTTTTTTCGCATGTTGACATGGATACGGTATATCCTTGCACCAAGATTTAAAAGGCTAATAAGCCTAATGAGGTCCAGTACAGAAAACGAGAAGGAACCCATAGAATAGAATCATAGAATGATAGAGTTGGAAGGGACCTCTAGGGTGATAGAGTCCAACCCTCTGCTCAGTCCAGGATTTACTAAATCATCCCAGACAGATATTTGTCCAGCCTTTGTTTGAACACTTCCATTGAAGGAGAACTCACCACCTCCCGTGGTAACCTGTTCCACTCATTGATCACCCTCACTGTCAGAAGGTTTTTTCTAATACAGTAGAACCTCAACTAACGTCATTAATGTGTCCGGAAGCAATGGACTTTATTAGAAATCAATGTTAGTTGAGAACATTATTTCCATAGGAATTAACGTAAATCCGATTAATTGGTTCTAGACGTTCCAAAAAACACACCAAACCCCATTTAATAGAGAATAACTCTGGTCTGTAATACCAAAAACAATAACAATACTGAATGAATATAAAACACAACTGTAAAGAATAAATTAACATTACAGGGACATCATTATAGCAGTACGTATCACTGTGTTATCTGTGCTTTGACATAGGACTGTAGGGACATCATTAGCAGTAATTATCACTGTTATCTGTGGTTTGGCATAGGACTGCAGTATTTATTTGCAAACCTTTCTTTACTGTACTTATCTGTACAGTACTTACATTTTGCAGTACAGTGGGGATTCAGGAGGCAGGCAGCGTTCAGCCAGCACTTTGGGGATTCAGCTGCTATACTGTGTCAGGAGGCAGGCAGACACAGCAACATTCAGCCGGCACTGTACACTGTGAAGAGGGGAGGGGGAGGAGTAGGCGCGCGCTGATGCAGAAGAAACAGGAAATGACTGGCATCATCTGCACGCCGACTCATTGAGCGGCGCCCGGGGTCATGGAGCAGTCGGCGCCCTTATCTGAGGAATAGAACTTTATTTGAGGGACCGCCGCTGCCGTGACACATCGACTCTAGAAAACAGCTTTACTTAAGAGCAATGCTACTCAAGGGTTTACTTTATCTAATGTGTCTCCTCCCTTTCAGTTTCATCCCATTGCTTCTAGTCTTTCCTTCTGCAAATGAGAATAGGGCTGATCCCTCTGCACTGTGACAGACCTTCAGATATTTGTAGACAGCTATTAAGTCTCCTCTCAGCCTTCTCTTCTGTAAGCTAAATATTCCCAGATCCTTTAACCGTTCCTCATAGGACATGATTTGCAGGCCGCTCACCATGTTGGTAACTCTTTTCTGAACTTCCTCCAGTTTGTCCATGTCTTTTTTAAGTGGGGTGCCCAGAACTGTACACAGTATACCAGATGAGGTCTGACTAAGGAAGAGTAGAGGGGGATAATGAACTCACGTGATCTAGACTCTATGCTTCTCTTAATACATCCCAGAATTGTTTGCCTTTTTGGCTGCTGCATCACATTGTTGACTCATGTTCAGTCTAAAATCTATTAGTATACCCTGATCTTTTTCACATGTGCTGCTGCTTAGCTCAATTCCTCCCATTCTGTATGTGCTTTCTTCATTTTTCTTGCCCAGATGTAGGACTTTGC
This sequence comes from Eleutherodactylus coqui, assembly GCF_035609145.1. NCBI lineage: Eukaryota > Metazoa > Chordata > Amphibia > Anura > Eleutherodactylidae > Eleutherodactylus > Eleutherodactylus coqui. The sequence goes on from NC_089845.1 coordinate 14,637,543, forward strand.
ATTTCTCCTTTGTTAAATACCATTCTGTTAGTCGCTGTCCACTGTTCAAGCTTTTCTAGATCTTTTTGAATATTCTCTCCCTCTCCCCTAGTGTTAGCTATCCCTCCTAGCTTTGTGTCGTCAACAAATTTGATCAGTTTCCGATCAATTCCCTCCTCCAGATCATGTATAAAAATGTTGAACAGCACTGGGCCTCGGACAGAGCCTTGTGTTACCCACTTGATACATTCTTCCACTTGGATGTGCAGCCATTTATGACCACTCTTTGAGTACGATCACTCAGCCAGTTGTGAATCCACCTAACCGTTGCCTTGTCAATCCCAGATTTGGTCATATACTATACTGCATTTCCCTGATCTAAGAGGCAGTCTAAAAAACCCGCCACAGGCATGACTTGATAGGCAATCTGGAATGGTAGCCCATTGATATCAATGAGTTCTATTTTCTGCACATTGTGTGCACAAATACATCTGTGTGAAGCAGTCCTAATTATAAGAAATGCCTCCCAGGAAACCTGCTGTATGAGCGACATAACTTCCTTTATTGTGCGCATTCCTGGTGACAGGTTCTCTTTAACACCCCAGGTCGTACGGTTATGTCATGGAGGCTCAGGTATTGTATGGAGGGGGTGGTCACGGGCGATTCCCACTTCACACAATGTATGTGCGGAGTTTTTCTTACAGCCAACGCCCGACTCACAACCTCTCCGATCAGCAGCACTGCTAATCGGATGCGTTAACCCTTTAAATGTTGTCAATTCTGACAGCATTTAAATACCCGATCAAATTTTGGGGGTCCCAAAGAACCCCCATGATGAGATCACGGGTTGCTGTCCGAAAGGCCCAAGAGATGCCATTGCAGATTGCCTATCAAGTCATGCCTGTGCCGATTTTATTAGATTGCCTGTCAGATCGCAGTGTAATGTAATTCTATGGTAATACATCGTTCTGCAGGAGCGATTAAACCATTGCACGTTCTTGTCCCCTATTGGGGGCTAAAAAGGAAACTGTGAAAATCTGTTTAAAAGTTTTAATTATTAAAAAAATAAGGTAGTAAAAGAAACAAGACCTGGCGGTTCTGTGCTCTCTGCTGCATCTGACAGTGCCCCGATCTTACATAGAAAGTTGGGGTTCTGTGCTCTCTGCTGCATCTGACAGTCCCCCCGATCTTGCATAGAAAGCTGGGGTTCTGTACTCTCTGCTGCATCTGACAGTCCCCCGATCTTACATAGAAAGCTGGGGTTCTGTGCTCTCTGCTGCATCTGACAGTCCCCCGATCTTGCATTGAAAGCTGGGGGTTCTGTACTCTCTGCTGCATCTGACAGTGCCCCGATCTTACATAGAAAGCTGGGGTTCTGTGCTCTCTGCTGCATCTGACAGTGCCCCGATCTTACATAGAAAGCTGGGGGTTCTGTGGTCTCTGCTGCATCTGACAGTCCCCCGATCTTACAAAGAAAGCTTGTGTGGGTTCTGTGCTCTCTGCTGCATCTGACAGTCCCCCCGATCTTGCATAGAAAGCTTGTGTGGGTTCTGTGCTCTCTGCTGCATCTGACAGTCCCCCGATCTTACATAGAAAGCTGGCGGTTCTGTGCTCTCTGCTGCATCTGACAGTGCCCCGATCTTACATAGAAAGTTGGGGTTCTGTGCTCTCTGCTGCATCTGACAGTCCCCCCGATCTTGCATAGAAAGCTGGGGTTCTGTACTCTCTGCTGCATCTGACAGTCCCCCGATCTTACATAGAAAGCTGGGGTTCTGTGCTCTCTGCTGCATCTGACAGTCCCCCGATCTTGCATAGAAAGCTGGGGGTTCTGTACTCTCTGCTGCATCTGACAGTGCCCCGATCTTACATAGAAAGCTGGGGTTCTGTGCTCTCTGCTGCATCTGACAGTGCCCCGATCTTACATAGAAAGCTGTGGGTTCTGTGCTCTCTGCTGCATCTGACAGTCCCCCGATCTTACATAGAAAGCTGGGGGTTCTGTGGTCTCTGCTGCATCTGACAGTCCCCCGATCTTACAAAGAAAGCTTGTGTGGGTTCTGTGCTCTCTGCTGCATCTGACAGTCCCCCCGATCTTGCATAGAAAGCTTGTGTGGGTTCTGTGCTCTCTGCTGCATCTGACAGTCCCCCGATCTTACATAGAAAGCTGGCGGTTCTGTGCTCTCTGCTGCATCTGACAGTGCCCCGATCTTACATAGAAAGCTGGGGTTCTGTGCTCTCTGCTGCATCTGACTGTTCCCCGATCTTGCATAGAAAGCTGGGGGTTCTGTGCTCTCTGTTGCATCTGACAGTCCCCCGATCTTGCATAGAAAGCTTGTGTGGGTTCTGTGCTCTCTGCTGCATCTGACAGTGCCCCGATCTTACATAGAAAGCTGGGGTTTTGTGCTCTCTGCTGCATCTGACAGTGCCCCGATCTTACATAGAAAGCTGGGGTTTTGTGCTCTCTGCTGCATCTGACAGTGCCCCAATCTTACATAGAAAGCTGGGGTTCTGTGCTCTCTGCTGCATCTGACAGTCCCCCGATCTTGCATTGAAAGCTGGGGGTTCTGTACTCTCTGCTGCATCTGACAGTGCCCCGATCTTACATAGAAAGCTGGGGTTCTGTGCTCTCTGCTGCATCTGACAGTGCCCCGATCTTACATAGAAAGCTGGGGGTTCTGTGGTCTCTGCTGCATCTGACAGTCCCCCGATCTTACAAAGAAAGCTTGTGTGGGTTCTGTGCTCTCTGCTGCATCTGACAGTCCCCCCGATCTTGCATAGAAAGCTGGGGTTCTGTGCTCTCTGCTGCATCTGACCGTTCCCCGATCTTACATAGAAAGCTGGGGTTCTGTACTCTCTGCTGCATCTGACAGTGCCCCGATCTTACATAGAAAGCTGGGGTTCTGTGCTCTCTGCTGCATCTGACAGTCCCCCGAACTTACATAGAAAGCTTGTGTGGGTTCTGTGCTCTCTGCTGCATCTGACAGTCCCCCGATCTTGCATAGAAAGCTGGGGGTTCTGTACTCTCTTCTGCATCTGACAGTGCCCCGATCTTGCATATAAAGCTGGGGGTTCTGTACTCTCTGCTGCATCTGACAGTCCCCCCGATCTTGCATAGAAAGCTTGTGTTGGTTCTGTGCTCTCTGCTGCATCTGACAGTCCCCCGATCTTACATAGAAAGCTGGCGGTTCTGTGCTCTCTGCATCTGACAGTCCCCCGATCTTACATAGAAAGCTGGGGGTTCTGTACTCTCTGCTGCATCTGACAGTGCCCTGATCTTACATAGAAAGCTTGTGTTGGTTCTGTGCTCTCTGCTGCATCTGACAGTCCCCCGATCTTACATAGAAAGCTGGCGGTTCTGTGCTCTCTGCATCTGACAGTCCCCCGATCTTACATAGAAAGCTGGGGGTTCTGTACTCTCTGCTGCATCTGACAGTGCCCCGATCTTACATAGAAAGCTGGGGTTTTGTGCTCTCTGCTGCATCTGACAGTGCCCCAATCTTACATAGAAAGCTGGGGTTCTGTACTCTCTGCTGCATCTGACAGTCCCCCGATCTTACATAGAAAGCTGGGGTTCTGTGCTCTCTGCTGCATCTGACCGTTCCCCGATCTTACATAAAAAGCTGGGGTTCTGTACTCTCTGCTGCATCTGACAGTCCCCCGATCTTACATAGAAAGCTGGGGTTCTGTGCTCTCTGCTGCATCTGACAGTGCCCCGATCTTACATAGAAAGCTGGGGTTCTGTACTCTCTGCTGCATCTGACAGTCCCCCGATCTTACATAGAAAGCTGGGGTTCTGTGCTCTCTGCTGCATCTGACCGTTCCCCGATCTTACATAAAAAGCTGGGGTTCTGTGCTCCCTGCTGCATCTGACAGTCCCCCGATCTTACATAGAAAGCTTGTGTGGGTTCTGTGCTCTCTGCTGCATCTGACAGTCCCCCCGATCTTACATAGAAAGCTGGGGTTCTGTGCTCTCTGCTGCATCTGACCGTTCCCCAATCTTACATAGAAAGCTGGGGTTCTGTACTCTCTGCTGCATCTGACAGTGCCCCGATCTTACATAGAAAGCTGGGGTTCTGTGCTCTCTGCTGCATCTGACAGTCCCCCGAACTTACATAGAAAGCTTGTGTGGGTTCTGTGCTCTCTGCTGCATCTGACAGTCCCCCGATCTTGCATATAAAGCTGGGGGTTCTGTACTCTCTGCTGCATCTGACAGTCCCCCCGATCTTGCATAGAAAGCTTGTGTTGGTTCTGTGCTCTCTGCTGCATCTGACAGTCCCCCGATCTTACATAGAAAGCTGGCGGTTCTGTGCTCTCTGCATCTGACAGTCCCCCGATCTTACATAGAAAGCTGGGGGTTCTGTACTCTCTGCTGCATCTGACAGTGCCCTGATCTTACATAGAAAGCTGGGGTTCTGTGCTCTCTGCTGCATCTGACAGTCCCCCGATCTTACATAGAAAGCTTGTGTGGGTTCTGTGCTCTCTGCTGCATCTGACAGTCCCCCGATCTTACATAGAAAGCTGGCAGTTCTGTGCTCTCTGCATCTGACAGTGCCCCGATCTTACATAGAAAGCTGGGGTTTTGTGCTCTCTGCTGCATCTGACAGTGCCCCGATCTTACATAGAAAGCTGGGGTTTTGTGCTCTCTGCTGCATCTGACAGTGCCCCGATCTTACATAGAAAGCTGGGGTTCTGTACTCTCTGCTGCATCTGACAGTCCCCCGATCTTACATAGAAAGCTGGGGTTCTGTGCTCTCTGCTGCATCTGACCGTTCCCCGATCTTACATAAAAAGCTGGGGTTCTGTACTCTCTGCTGCATCTGACAGTGCCCCGATCTTACATAGAAAGCTGGGGTTCTGTACTCTCTGCTGCATCTGACAGTCCCCCGATCTTACATAGAAAGCTGAGGTTCTGTGCTCTCTGCTGCATCTGACCGTTCCCCGATCTTACATAAAAAGCTGGGGTTCTGTGCTCCCTGCTGCATCTGACAGTCCCCCGATCTTACATAGAAAGCTTGTGTGGGTTCTGTGCTCTCTGCTGCATCTGACAGTCCCCCCGATCTTACATAGAAAGCTGGGGTTCTGTGCTCTCTGCTGCATCTGACCGTTCCCCGATCTTACATAGAAAGCTGGGGTTCTGTACTCTCTGCTGCATCTGACAGTGCCCCGATCTTACATAGAAAGCTGGGGTTCTGTGCTCTCTGCTGTATCTGACAGTCCCCCGAACTTACATAGAAAGCTTGTGTGGGTTCTGTGCTCTCTGCTGCATCTGACAGTCCCCCGATCTTGCATAGAAAGCTGGGGGTTCTGTACTCTCTGCTGCATCTGACAGTCCCCCCGATCTTGCATAGAAAGCTTGTGTTGGTTCTGTGCTCTCTGCTGCATCTGACAGTCCCCCGATCTTACATAGAAAGCTGGCGGTTCTGTGCTCTCTGCATCTGACAGTCCCCCGATCTTACATAGAAAGCTGGGGGTTCTGTACTCTCTGCTGCATCTGACAGTGCCCTGATCTTACATAGAAAGCTGGGGTTCTGTGCTCTCTGCTGCATCTGACAGTCCCCCGATCTTACATAGAAAGCTTGTGTGGGTTCTGTGCTCTCTGCTGCATCTGACAGTCCCCCGATCTTGCATAGAAAGCTGGCGGTTCTGTGCTCTCTGCTGCATCTGACAGTGCCCCGATCTTACATAGGAAGCTGGCAGTTCTGTGCTCTCTGCATCTGACAGTGCCCCGATCTTACATAGAAAGCTGGGGTTCTGTGCTGTCTGCTGCATCTGACAGTGCCCCGATCTTACATAGAAAGCTGGGGTTCTGTACTCTCTGCTGCATCTGACAGTCCCCCGATCTTACATAGAAAGCTGGGGTTCTGTGCTCTCTGCTGCATCTGACCGTTCCCCGATCTTACATAGAAAGCTGGGGTTCTGTACTCTCTGCTGCGTCTGACAGTGCCCCGATCTTACATAGAAAGCTGGGGTTCTGTGCTCTCTGCTGCATCTGACAGTCCCCCGATCTTACATAGAAAGCTGGGGTTCTGTGGTCTCTGCTGCATCTGACAGTCCCCCGATCTTACAAAGAAAGTTTGTGTGGGTTCTGTGCTCTCTGCTGCATCTGACAGTCCCCCCGATCTTGCATAGAAAGCTTGTGTGGGTTCTGTGCTCTCTGCTGCATCTGACAGTCCCCCGATCTTACATAGAAAGCTGGCGGTTCTGTGCTCTCTGCTGCATCTGACAGTGCCCCGATCTTACATAGAAAGCTGGGGTTCTGTGCTCTCTGCTGCATCTGACTGTTCCCCGATCTTGCATAGAAAGCTGGGGGTTCTGTGCTCTCTGTTGCATCTGACAGTCCCCCGATCTTGCATAGAAAGCTTGTGTGGGTTCTGTGCTCTCTGCTGCATCTGACAGTGCCCCGATCTTACATAGAAAGCTGGGGTTTTGTGCTCTCTGCTGCATCTGACAGTGCCCCGATCTTACATAGAAAGCTGGGGTTTTGTGCTCTCTGCTGCATCTGACAGTGCCCCAATCTTACATAGAAAGCTGGGGTTCTGTGCTCTCTGCTGCATCTGACAGTCCCCCGATCTTGCATTGAAAGCTGGGGGTTCTGTACTCTCTGCTGCATCTGACAGTGCCCCGATCTTACATAGAAAGCTGGGGTTCTGTGCTCTCTGCTGCATCTGACAGTGCCCCGATCTTACATAGAAAGCTGGGGGTTCTGTGGTCTCTGCTGCATCTGACAGTCCCCCGATCTTACAAAGAAAGCTTGTGTGGGTTCTGTGCTCTCTGCTGCATCTGACAGTCCCCCCGATCTTGCATAGAAAGCTTGTGTGGGTTCTGTGCTCTCTGCTGCATCTGACAGTCCCCCGATCTTACATAGAAAGCTGGCGGTTCTGTGCTCTCTGCTGCATCTGACAGTGCCCCGATCTTACATAGAAAGTTGGGGTTCTGTGCTCTCTGCTGCATCTGACAGTCCCCCCGATCTTGCATAGAAAGCTGGGGTTCTGTACTCTCTGCTGCATCTGACAGTCCCCCGATCTTACATAGAAAGCTGGGGTTCTGTGCTCTCTGCTGCATCTGACAGTCCCCCGATCTTGCATAGAAAGCTGGGGTTCTGTACTCTCTGCTGCATCTGACAGTGCCCCGATCTTACATAGAAAGCTGGGGTTCTGTGCTCTCTGCTGTATCTGACAGTCCCCCGAACTTACATAGAAAGCTTGTGTGGGTTCTGTGCTCTCTGCTGCATCTGACAGTCCCCCGATCTTGCATAGAAAGCTGGGGGTTCTGTACTCTCTGCTGCATCTGACAGTCCCCCCGATCTTGCATAGAAAGCTTGTGTTGGTTCTGTGCTCTCTGCTGCATCTGACAGTCCCCCGATCTTACATAGAAAGCTGGCGGTTCTGTGCTCTCTGCATCTGACAGTCCCCCGATCTTACATAGAAAGCTGGGGGTTCTGTACTCTCTGCTGCATCTGACAGTGCCCTGATCTTACATAGAAAGCTGGGGTTCTGTGCTCTCTGCTGCATCTGACAGTCCCCCGATCTTACATAGAAAGCTTGTGTGGGTTCTGTGCTCTCTGCTGCATCTGACAGTCCCCCGATCTTGCATAGAAAGCTGGCGGTTCTGTGCTCTCTGCTGCATCTGACAGTGCCCCGATCTTACATAGGAAGCTGGCAGTTCTGTGCTCTCTGCATCTGACAGTGCCCCGATCTTACATAGAAAGCTGGGGTTCTGTGCTGTCTGCTGCATCTGACAGTGCCCCGATCTTACATAGAAAGCTGGGGTTCTGTACTCTCTGCTGCATCTGACAGTCCCCCGATCTTACATAGAAAGCTGGGGTTCTGTGCTCTCTGCTGCATCTGACCGTTCCCCGATCTTACATAGAAAGCTGGGGTTCTGTACTCTCTGCTGCGTCTGACAGTGCCCCGATCTTACATAGAAAGCTGGGGTTCTGTGCTCTCTGCTGCATCTGACAGTCCCCCGATCTTACATAGAAAGCTGGGGTTCTGTGGTCTCTGCTGCATCTGACAGTCCCCCGATCTTACAAAGAAAGTTTGTGTGGGTTCTGTGCTCTCTGCTGCATCTGACAGTCCCCCCGATCTTGCATAGAAAGCTTGTGTGGGTTCTGTGCTCTCTGCTGCATCTGACAGTCCCCCGATCTTACATAGAAAGCTGGCGGTTCTGTGCTCTCTGCTGCATCTGACAGTGCCCCGATCTTACATAGAAAGCTGGGGTTCTGTGCTCTCTGCTGCATCTGACTGTTCCCCGATCTTGCATAGAAAGCTGGGGGTTCTGTGCTCTCTGTTGCATCTGACAGTCCCCCGATCTTGCATAGAAAGCTTGTGTGGGTTCTGTGCTCTCTGCTGCATCTGACAGTGCCCCGATCTTACATAGAAAGCTGGGGTTTTGTGCTCTCTGCTGCATCTGACAGTGCCCCGATCTTACATAGAAAGCTGGGGTTTTGTGCTCTCTGCTGCATCTGACAGTGCCCCAATCTTACATAGAAAGCTGGGGTTCTGTGCTCTCTGCTGCATCTGACAGTCCCCCGATCTTGCATTGAAAGCTGGGGGTTCTGTACTCTCTGCTGCATCTGACAGTGCCCCGATCTTACATAGAAAGCTGGGGTTCTGTGCTCTCTGCTGCATCTGACAGTGCCCCGATCTTACATAGAAAGCTGGGGGTTCTGTGGTCTCTGCTGCATCTGACAGTCCCCCGATCTTACAAAGAAAGCTTGTGTGGGTTCTGTGCTCTCTGCTGCATCTGACAGTCCCCCCGATCTTGCATAGAAAGCTTGTGTGGGTTCTGTGCTCTCTGCTGCATCTGACAGTCCCCCGATCTTACATAGAAAGCTGGCGGTTCTGTGCTCTCTGCTGCATCTGACAGTGCCCCGATCTTACATAGAAAGTTGGGGTTCTGTGCTCTCTGCTGCATCTGACAGTCCCCCCGATCTTGCATAGAAAGCTGGGGTTCTGTACTCTCTGCTGCATCTGACAGTCCCCCGATCTTACATAGAAAGCTGGGGTTCTGTGCTCTCTGCTGCATCTGACAGTCCCCCGATCTTGCATAGAAAGCTGGGGGTTCTGTACTCTCTGCTGCATCTGACAGTGCCCCGATCTTACATAGAAAGCTGGGGTTCTGTGCTCTCTGCTGCATCTGACAGTGCCCCGATCTTACATAGAAAGCTGGGGGTTCTGTGCTCTCTGCTGCATCTGACAGTCCCCCGATCTTACATAGAAAGCTGGGGTTCTGTGGTCTCTGCTGCATCTGACAGTCCCCCGATCTTACAAAGAAAGTTTGTGTGGGTTCTGTGCTCTCTGCTGCATCTGACAGTCCCCCCGATCTTGCATAGAAAGCTTGTGTGGGTTCTGTGCTCTCTGCTGCATCTGACAGTCCCCCGATCTTACATAGAAAGCTGGCGGTTCTGTGCTCTCTGCTGCATCTGACAGTGCCCCGATCTTACATAGAAAGCTGGGGTTCTGTGCTCTCTGCTGCATCTGACTGTTCCCCGATCTTGCATAGAAAGCTGGGGGTTCTGTGCTCTCTGTTGTATCTGACAGTCCCCCGATCTTGCATAGAAAGCTTGTGTGGGTTCTGTGCTCTCTGCTGCATCTGACAGTGCCCCGATCTTACATAGAAAGCTGGGGTTTTGTGCTCTGCTGCATCTGACAGTGCCCCGATCTTACATAGAAAGCTGGGGTTTTGTGCTCTCTGCTGCATCTGACAGTGCCCCAATCTTACATAGAAAGCTGGGGTTCTGTACTCTCTGCTGCATCTGACAGTCCCCCGATCTTACATAGAAAGCTGGGGTTTTGTGCTCTCTGCTGCATCTGACCGTTCCCCGATCTTACATAAAAAGCTGGGGTTCTGTACTCTCTGCTGCATCTGACAGTCCCCCTATCTTACATAGAAAGCTGGGGTTCTGTGCTCTCTGCTGCATCTGACAGTGCCCCGATCTTACATAGAAAGCTGGGGTTCTGTACTCTCTGCTGCATCTGACAGTCCCCCGATCTTACATAGAAAGCTGGGGTTCTGTGCTCTCTGCTGCATCTGACCGTTCCCCGATCTTACATAAAAAGCTGGGGTTCTGTGCTCCCTGCTGCATCTGACAGTCCCCCGATCTTACATAGAAAGCTTGTGTGGGTTCTGTGCTCTCTGCTGCATCTGACAGTCCCCCCGATCTTACATAGAAAGCTGGGGTTCTGTGCTCTCTGCTGCATCTGACCGTTCCCCGATCTTACATAGAAAGCTGGGGTTCTGTACTCTCTGCTGCATCTGACAGTGCCCCGATCTTACATAGAAAGCTGGGGTTCTGTGCTCTCTGCTGCATCTGACAGTCCCCCGAACTTACATAGAAAGCTTGTGTGGGTTCTGTGCTCTCTGCTGCATCTGACAGTCCCCCGATCTTGCATAGAAAGCTGGGGGTTCTGTACTCTCTTCTGCATCTGACAGTGCCCCGATCTTGCATATAAAGCTGGGGGTTCTGTACTCTCTGCTGCATCTGACAGTCCCCCCGATCTTGCATAGAAAGCTTGTGTTGGTTCTGTGCTCTCTGCTGCATCTGACAGTCCCCCGATCTTACATAGAAAGCTGGCGGTTCTGTGCTCTCTGCATCTGACAGTCCCCCGATCTTACATAGAAAGCTGGGGGTTCTGTACTCTCTGCTGCATCTGACAGTGCCCTGATCTTACATAGAAAGCTGGGGTTCTGTGCTCTCTGCTGCATCTGACAGTCCCCCGATCTTACATAGAAAGCTTGTGTTGGTTCTGTGCTCTCTGCTGCATCTGACAGTCCCCCGATCTTACATAGAAAGCTGGCGGTTCTGTGCTCTCTGCATCTGACAGTCCACCGATCTTACATAGAAAGCTGGGGGTTCTGTACTCTCTGCTGCATCTGACAGTGCCCCGATCTTACATAGAAAGCTGGGGTTTTGTGCTCTCTGCTGCATCTGACAGTGCCCCAATCTTACATAGAAAGCTGGGGTTCTGTACTCTCTGCTGCATCTGACAGTCCCCCGATCTTACATAGAAAGCTGGGGTTCTGTGCTCTCTGCTGCATCTGACCGTTCCCCGATCTTACATAAAAAGCTGGGGTTCTGTACTCTCTGCTGCATCTGACAGTCCCCCGATCTTACATAGAAAGCTGGGGTTCTGTGCTCTCTGCTGCATCTGACAGTGCCCCGATCTTACATAGAAAGCTGGGGTTCTGTACTCTCTGCTGCATCTGACAGTCCCCCGATCTTACATAGAAAGCTGGGGTTCTGTGCTCTCTGCTGCATCTGACCGTTCCCCGATCTTAGATAAAAAGCTGGGGTTCTGTGCTCCCTGCTGCATCTGACAGTCCCCCGATCTTACATAGAAAGCTTGTGTGGGTTCTGTGCTCTCTGCTGCATCTGACAGTCCCCCCGATCTTACATAGAAAGCTGGGGTTCTGTGCTCTCTGCTGCATCTGACCGTTCCCCGATCTTACATAGAAAGCTGGGGTTCTGTACTCTCTGCTGCATCTGACAGTGCCCCGATCTTACATAGAAAGCTGGGGTTCTGTGCTCTCTGCTGCATCTGACAGTCCCCCGAACTTACATAGAAAGCTTGTGTGGGTTCTGTGCTCTCTGCTGCATCTGACAGTCCCCCGATCTTGCATAGAAAGCTGGGGGTTCTGTACTCTCTTCTGCATCTGACAGTGCCCCGATCTTGCATATAAAGCTGGGGGTTCTGTACTCTCTGCTGCATCTGACAGTCCCCCCGATCTTGCATAGAAAGCTTGTGTTGGTTCTGTGCTCTCTGCTGCATCTGACAGTCCCCCGATCTTACATAGAAAGCTGGCGGTTCTGTGCTCTCTGCATCTGACAGTCCCCCGATCTTACATAGAAAGCTGGGGGTTCTGTACTCTCTGCTGCATCTGACAGTGCCCTGATCTTACATAGAAAGCTGGGGTTCTGTGCTCTCTGCTGCATCTGACAGTCCCCCGATCTTACATAGAAAGCTTGTGTGGGTTCTGTGCTCTCTGCTGCATCTGACAGTCCCCCGATCTTACATAGAAAGCTGGCAGTTCTGTGCTCTCTGCATCTGACAGTGCCCCGATCTTACATAGAAAGCTGGGGTTTTGTGCTCTCTGCTGCATCTGACAGTGCCCCGATCTTACATAGAAAGCTGGGGTTTTGTGCTCTCTGCTGCATCTGACAGTGCCCCGATCTTACATAGAAAGCTGGGGTTCTGTACTCTCTGCTGCATCTGACAGTCCCCCGATCTTACATAGAAAGCTGGGGTTCTGTGCTCTCTGCTGCATCTGACCGTTCCCCGATCTTACATAAAAAGCTGGGGTTCTGTACTCTCTGCTGCATCTGACAGTGCCCCGATCTTACATAGAAAGCTGGGGTTCTGTACTCTCTGCTGCATCTGACAGTCCCCCGATCTTACATAGAAAGCTGAGGTTCTGTGCTCTCTGCTGCATCTGACCGTTCCCCGATCTTACATAAAAAGCTGGGGTTCTGTGCTCCCTGCTGCATCTGACAGTCCCCCGATCTTACATAGAAAGCTTGTGTGGGTTCTGTGCTCTCTGCTGCATCTGACAGTCCCCCCGATCTTACATAGAAAGCTGGGGTTCTGTGCTCTCTGCTGCATCTGACCGTTCCCCGATCTTACATAGAAAGCTGGGGTTCTGTACTCTCTGCTGCATCTGACAGTGCCCCGATCTTACATAGAAAGCTGGGGTTCTGTGCTCTCTGCTGTATCTGACAGTCCCCCGAACTTACATAGAAAGCTTGTGTGGGTTCTGTGCTCTCTGCTGCATCTGACAGTCCCCCGATCTTGCATAGAAAGCTGGGGGTTCTGTACTCTCTGCTGCATCTGACAGTCCCCCCGATCTTGCATAGAAAGCTTGTGTTGGTTCTGTGCTCTCTGCTGCATCTGACAGTCCCCCGATCTTACATAGAAAGCTGGCGGTTCTGTGCTCTCTGCATCTGACAGTCCCCCGATCTTACATAGAAAGCTGGGGGTTCTGTACTCTCTGCTGCATCTGACAGTGCCCTGATCTTACATAGAAAGCTGGGGTTCTGTGCTCTCTGCTGCATCTGACAGTCCCCCGATCTTACATAGAAAGCTTGTGTGGGTTCTGTGCTCTCTGCTGCATCTGACAGTCCCCCGATCTTGCATAGAAAGCTGGCGGTTCTGTGCTCTCTGCTGCATCTGACAGTGCCCCGATCTTACATAGGAAGCTGGCAGTTCTGTGCTCTCTGCATCTGACAGTGCCCCGATCTTACATAGAAAGCTGGGGTTCTGTGCTGTCTGCTGCATCTGACAGTGCCCCGATCTTACATAGAAAGCTGGGGTTCTGTACTCTCTGCTGCATCTGACAGTCCCCCGATCTTACATAGAAAGCTGGGGTTCTGTGCTCTCTGCTGCATCTGACCGTTCCCCGATCTTACATAGAAAGCTGGGGTTCTGTACTCTCTGCTGCGTCTGACAGTGCCCCGATCTTACATAGAAAGCTGGGGTTCTGTGCTCTCTGCTGCATCTGACAGTCCCCCGATCTTGCATAGAAAGCTTGTGTGGGTTCTGTGCTCTCTGCTGCATCTGACAGTCCCCCCGATCTTACATAGAAAGCTGGGGTTCTGTGCTCTCTGCTGCATCTGACCGTTCCCCGATCTTACATAGAAAGCTGGGGTTCTGTACTCTCTGCTGCGTCTGACAGTGCCCCGATCTTACATAGAAAGCTGGGGTTCTGTGCTCTCTGCTGCATCTGACAGTCCCCCGATCTTACATAGAAAGCTTGTGTGGGTTCTGTGCTCTCTGCTGCATCTGACAGTCCCCCGATCTTACATAGAAAGCTTGTGTGGGTTCTGTGCTCTCTGCTGCATCTGACAGTCCCCCGATCTTGCATAGAAAGCTGGCAAGTCTGTGCTCTCTGCATCTGACAGTGCCCCGACCTTACATAGAAAGCTGGCAATTCTGTGCTCTCTGCATCTGACAGTCCCCCGATCTTACATAGAAAGCTGGGGTTCTGTGGTCTCTGCTGCATCTGACCGTTCCCCGATCTTACATAAAAAGCTGGGGTTCTGTGCTCTCTGCTGCATCTGACAGTCTCCCGATCTTACATAGAAAGCTGGGGTTCTGTGCTCTCTGCTATGCAGAGGGAATAAGAGTGATAAGCATTCAGCCTCACGTAACTTGTGGAGTAATAAATTTACTGGCCTGTAATGCTGATAATAAGGGTTCAGACCACACCACATACCCAAGGACAGATTTAATTGAGTCTCACACTCTTTATACACCCCAGCCCCTCAAATGCTGGCAACGTACTCATTGGGTTTGGAAGAGCTTTATGATGAACTCTCTCAACCACAACTTCTGAGGAAATGGTTGAGGAAGTAAGAGTGGCTGGGACCTTAGGAAGTAGTAATTATGCTATCTTTGAATTTTGGATAAAAAGAGGAAGACCTGAGAAAACTCAGACCTCAAGTTGGGATTTCAGAAAGACAGATTTTAATGAACTCAGAAAGAGGGTAGGAAGAATCCAATGGCCAGATGTTCTTAAGGACAGAAATGTCCAAGAAGGTTGGGAAATATTGCGAAATGAGATTCTCAAAGAACAATCGTAACAATCTCTAAAAGAAGGAAGAATGGGAAGCATTTAAAGAGACTTAAAGAGACCAGGATGGATGAACGCAGAACTTGGCCAGATGTTAAAAACAAAGAAAAGTATGTTTATCAAATGGAGGGGGGGGGGGGGGGGGGAGAAATATGACAAGAAGAATATAATGTGGTCTGCAGAAACGGTAGGGCAAGTGTCAGAAAAGCTAAAGCTGATAATGAATTGATGCTTGCAACAGAGGCCAAAAGCAATAAAAAAGGATTTTTAAGGGTTTGTCAAAAGCAAAAGAAAAGTCAAAGATGCTATAAGATGAAAATGGTGAATTTGTTAAAAAGGATGTTGAGAAGGCCGAACTTTTAAATTCCTATTTTGTATCTGTTTTCTCTTAGAAAATAGATGGAACATCAACTGATCTTCCCTGTGCTATTGGGGAAATAAAAGAATGCAGGCTATCTATAAGCAGAGCGATAGTGAGGGAACACATAGCTAACTTAAATGAATTCAAGTCTCAAGGTCTGGATAAATTACATCCTAGGATATTAACCCCTTAATGACACGGCCTATTTTGGCGTTGAGGACCAAGCGATTTTTTGGTATTTTTCCATCTCCATTTTTCAAAAGCCATAACTTTTTTATTTTTCCGTGGACGCGGCCGTGTAAGGGCTTGTTTTTTGCGTGGCGATCTGTAGTTTTTATCGGTGCCACTTTTGGGTATATAGACAATATCGTACATTTATTTATTTATTTTTTTTTTTAATGATAACAGGGAGAGAAAACGCATCAATTCTGCCATAGATTTTTATTTTTTTTTTACAGCGTTAATCATGCAGCATAAATGACACACTAAATTTTTTCTGCGGGTCGGTACGGTAACAACGATACCAAAATTGTTATATTTTTTTTAGGTTTTTACACTTTTTTGCAATAAAACCCCCTTTTTTTGGAAATCTTTTTTTTTTCTCTATAGCTGCATTCAAAGTCCTGTAACTTTTTTATTTTTCTATGTACGGAGCTCTTTAAGGGCTTATTTTTTGCGAGACGAGCTGTAGTTTTTATTGGTACCATTTTGGGAAATGTACGGCTTTTTTGATCACTTTTATTGCATTTTTTGTGAGGCAAAATGCTAAAAATTAGCATTTTGCCTCTGTTTTTTAGCGTTTTTTTTTACGCTTTTTGTCGTACAAAATAAAAAGCGTGTTCAACTTTTTGTACACATCGTTACGGACGCGTCAATACCCAATATGTGGGGTTTTAGTTTTTTTTCCCTTTTTTTATGCTTAATATTAGAAAAAGCATAAAAAAGGGGTTTTTTACATTTTTTTTTTTTTACATTTTTCTTTTTTTTACACCTTTTCTTTTTTTTTTATACTATTTGAGTCCCTCTGAGGGACTTACATCACTGTGCCTATGATCTCTGTCATAAGGCATGGCAGAGCTACTGCTCTGCCATGCCTTATCGCTTGTACAGCGATTATAGGCACAGGCAATACAGGACGCCAGTGTCTGGCGTCCTGTTGCCATGGTGACAGACCGGGCTCTCGCGATAACATCGCGAGTTCCGGCCGGAGACACACAGGGATCGCGATCCCTCTGTGAACTCTTTCCCTGCCGCGATCTACTTAGATCGCGGCAGGGAAGGGGTTAACAGCGGCGGGCGCATCTCCGATGTCCCCCCGCTGTTGGAGCGGGACGCCGGCTGTGACTGACAGCCGGCTCCCGCTGCGGGATAGCGCGGGATCACATGTGATCCCGTGCTATCTCCAGGACGTACCAGGTACGTCATGTTGCGGGAAGTACCAGGCTGCCATGACGTACCAGGTACGTCCAGGAGCGGGAAGGAGTTAAAGGTAATTGCTAAGTCATCCGTCATAATCTTTGAAAATTCCTGAAGAACAGAAGTCCCAAAAGATTGGAAAAGGGCAAATGTTGTCCCTATGTTCAAAAAAGGGATGAAGATGAATACAGGAAACTACAGGCCTGTGAGCCTGACTTCTATGCCGGGAAAGATCTTTGAGCAAATTATTAAACAGCATGTATGCAAGTACTTGGATAAAAATGGAGTTATTAACCAGAGCCAGCATGGGTTTGTAATAAACAAGTCATGCCAGACTAATCTAATTTCCTTCTATAACAGAATCACTGACTGGGTTGCTCAGGGAAATGCGGTGGATATAGTTTATCTTGACCTTAGTAAAGCATTTGATAAAGTGTCTCACACCATACTTATTGAGAAAATGACCAAACATGGGATTGACAAGGCAACTGTTAGGTGGATTCACAACTGGCTGAGTGATCGTATTGAAAGAGTGGTCATAAAGTGGGGTACCACAAGGCTCTGTTGTGGTCCACAAATGATTTCGAGGAGGGAATTGATGGGTAACTGTCAAATTTGTTGACTACACAAAAAGCTAGGAGGGATAGCTAACAATAGGGAAGAAGAATATTCAAAAAGATCTAGAAAAGCTTGAACAATGGGTGGCGACTGACAGAATGGTATTTAACAAGGAGAAATGCAAAAGTCCTACATCTAAGCAAGAAAAATGAAAAACACACATACAGATCCTTTTATAATAATGTCTCTCTTATAGAATAATGCCTACCTGATAACCTTCATATAAAATTATGCCGCCTTTCAGTGCTTCCTTATATAGTAAGTGTTCCCGCCATGTAGAATGCCCCCTTATATAACGGTGTCCTCCCATATAGGGGAAAAAAAATACACATAAATATATAATATATATATATATATATACTTTCTGTTAGATTATTACAACTCGCTGCTGATCGGCCTCCCCTGCACCAGATTCTTCCCCCTCCAATCCATCCTGAATGCGGCAGCCACGCTCATCTTCCTGTCCAGCCGCTACTCGGAAGCCTCTGCCCTGTGCCAGTCACAGCACTGGCTGCCCGTCAAATATACCAGTGTTCCCAAACTCCAGTCCTCAGGGAACCCCAACAGATCAGGTCTTCAGGATTTCCAGGTGATGTAATTATTGTCAGTCCTCAGATATTACCACAGGTGTTCTTAGCATAGGATATCCTGAAAACATGACTTGGTGGTCCCTGAGGACTGGAGTTGGGGACCCCTGAAATATACAATTCAATTTAAAACGGCGCCCCTCATTGTGCAATTACCTGAGCTGCTGTGATCTTAATTGTACCTTTTATTCTTATTAATAGGAAAACCAGCGATTGCTCACAGAGACCTTAAATCCAAAAATATACTGGTTAAGAAAAATGGGACTTGCTGCATTGCAGACCTTGGATTGGCCGTGCGTCATGATTCAGCCACAGATACAATTGATATTGCACCAAATCACAGAGTCGGGACTAAAAGGTAATCTTTTTTTAGGCAATGTTTGGTAACAGAAGTTGGTGTCTTCATTGACAACAGGGTTAACCACTTGATGGTTCTACTGTTTACAGTCACTGTCATAGGAAATGTGTGTACAGTGATTCCTCAGGATGCAAGTGCCTTAGCTTGCAAGTTTTTTGACTTGCGAGCAGGCTGTCTCCCGAATTTCTGCTCTGATTTATGAGCAAAAACTCTGGGTACGAGCCTGCTTGCAAGTCAAAAAACTCGCAAGCTGAGGCTCGGGGGGGGGGGGGGGCCGGGGGGAGAGACTATACTCACCTGTCACCAGCATTTCGTCCTCGCGATGGTCTGTGGTGCTGCTGCAGGCTGTTGCTCCCTCCTCCACGTTGACGCAGAGCATTGCTTTCTGGGTGCTGACCTTGAATGCCCTCCCTCCAGCAAGCTAAGCTCTGATTGGTTAACTCAGCGCTGCGTCAGCCATTGAAAGACGGCGCTGGGTTAACCAATCACAGCTATTCAATGATGTAATTGAATGGCTGTGATTGGTTAACCCAGCGCCAAGTTTCATTGGCTGACGCGGCACTGAATTAACCAATCAGAGTTTGGCTTGCTGGAGGTGGAGAATTCAAGCCCCCGCATCCAGAAAGCAATGCTCTGTTGGCGTGGAGGAGGGAGCGTCAGCCTGAGGCAGCGACGCAGATCGGGGAACGCCAGCGGTAGGTGAGTATTGCGTTTTTGTTTTTGTTTTTTTTAACCTTTAGTTTCCCCATTGAAATGCATTGGAATACATTAATGGCATTTCAGTGGGGAAAAGTGCTTTGACATAAATGTTTTTTGGCTTACGAGCTCAGTCTTGGAATGTAAACTCTTATGTCAAGGCACCACTGTATTTGTAAGAAATCCTATTGTAAGCAGTGTGATGACTCCTTGTCCTGAGCGCACGGTATATACTGTTACATTGGCCTACACAGAGCTGTGAGGGGCTCAGAACACGTTGCTGCAGGCATCTGCTGCCCCTTCCTTCCCACTGCAGGCACCTGCTGCCCCTTCCTTCCCGCTGCAGGCACCTGCTGCCCCTTCCTTCCCGCTGCAGGCACCTGCTGCCCCTTCCTTCTATCCTAGGATTTTATTCAGGATTATTGAATTACTCGGCTAGCAAGATGAATAAGCATTTCTATAAACAAGTGGGACAAGATCATGCACTTGCTGCTTCCTGTGCAGTTGACAACTGACTGCAGTAAATGCAATTGATGATAACCGGTTAACCTCTTAGATGCTGCAGTCAATGATAACCACAGCATATAATTCGGTGAGACAGAGGGAAAAGGTTCCCTCTGTCACTTCATTGGCCACATTTTGATTATGGGTAGCCAAGTTGTTGTTATGGCAGCCAGATTCCCAGTGAAAGCCTCTAGGCTTGACATTATCGCACTTCTATTACAGTGTAAGCCTGAAGGCCTTTATGCCTCCAACAGGGAATGATAGACTGACAGCACAGGCAGAGTACACTGCAATATAAAAGTATACATTGTTGTTTTGGTATGCATTCACAGGTCGGTGTCTGTTGGTTTTCCTTGTAAATTTACAATTCAAATATCTTTTTAAAACAGACATTTGTATATAAATGCAAAGTAATTTCTGATTTTGGGGGTAACCTCTTTAAGGCTAATGCCCACGGCCGGATTTCTGCCGCGTTGTCCGCAGCTATTAGGTTCTATTGAACCTAATAGCTCAAGGTTCACGCTGCGAAATTCCGCAGCGTGAAATAAACCGCAGCATGTTCTAAATGCAGCTGGAATACGCGCGGCTGGCTTCCGTTGTAGTCAATGGAAGCCGTCCGTCGTGCTATACTTCTGCTGTAGAACAGCGGAAGTATCACGTGAATACGCGTCCCCGCCGGCCGTGTCATCTGATACGGACGGCGTGTTATGCATTGTACTGAGCATGTGGGCCGCATACGGCAAATCCGGAATGGTAAGTATGGAAGTTTTGGGGGTCACTGTTACTGACTCTGCTGCGATATTCGCTGGCGGAGTCTGTCACAGCCGTGGGCATGAGGCCTTAAACGAGGTCATCGAGGATTAGACCTCTTTTTTTTTTTTTTTTTTTTTTTTTAGTTCGCTGAAACTTCACTGATAAGTCAGCCCTGTGCCCCCTCACCTTCCTGGTCAGGAGGTGTTGCAGTGGCGGTCAGCGCCGTTTCGACAAGACTGAAATAGTGAATGATGACTTCACCTGAGTGACACTAATTATGACTGCTATATTCACCTATATTTTCTGTTGTTCCGAGTGTTCACGTGAATTAACTCATTCAGTGAATAGCTTCTTTTTCCATGTGAGTTCTATCCAAATCTGGACAAAACGCCTGCTGAAAGATTCTATGAACACAGTCTAAGGAACTGGAAAGTGAATGGAGGGATGGCCGCACACCACTGCTCCATTCACATGGCGGTGGGGGGTCCCAGCAGCCAGCCCTTTAGTGATCAGTCCAATAGTTAAGGCATAAATACCTTTTAAGTCCTGACATGGGCTACTAGCATTGTACTTTTTCCTGGGTTAGGCTTGTGACGCTGGAGAATTTACATTTATACCCTGACATTTCACAATATGGTTCCGAAAAAAAAATTGTTTAATCGCTCTTATCAGGATCAGTGGATTCTGCCACATCCAGAAGTGACACACGAGGAACCCCAATCTTCACCCTTTCACTTCACCAGTCAGGATCTGTAGAGGGAGCAGTGTTGCTATGGGCGGCGGCTCTAGAGGGAGCAGTGTTGCTATGGGCGGCGGCTCTAGAGGGAGCAGTGTTGCTATGGGCGGCGGCTCTAGAGGGAGCAGTGTTGCTATGGGCGGCGGCTCTAGAGGGAGCAGTGTTGCTATGGGCGGCGGCTCTAGAGGGAGCAGTGTTGCTATGGGCGGCGGCTCTAGAGGGAGCAGTGTTGCTATGGGCGGCGGCTCTAGAGGGAGCAGTGTTGCTATGGGCGGCGGCTCTAGAGGGAGCAGTGTTGCTATGGGCGGCGGCTCTAGAGGGAGCAGTGTTGCTATGGGCGGCGGCTCTAGAGGGAGCAGTGTTGCTATGGGCGGCGGCTCTAGAGGGAGCAGTGTTGCTATGGGCGGCGGCTCTAGAGGGAGCAGTGTTGCTATGGGCGGCGGCTCTAGAGGGAGCAGTGTTGCTATGGGCGGCGGCTCTAGAGGGAGCAGTGTTGCTATGGGCGGCGGCGCTAGAGGGAGCAGTGTTGCTATGGGCGGCGGCGCTAGAAGGAGCAGTGTTGCTATGGGCGGCGGCGCTAGAGGGAGCAGTGTTGCTATGGGCGGCCGCTCTGGAGGGAGCAGTGTTGCTATGGGCGGCGGCTCTAGAGGGAGCAGTGTTGCTATGGGCGGCGGCGCTAGAGGGAGCAGTGTTGCTATGGGCGGCGGCGCTAGAGGGAGCAGTGTTGCTATGGGCGGCGGCGCTAGAGGGAGCAGTGTTGCTATGGGCGGCCGCTCTGGAGGGAGCAGTGTTGCTATGGGCGGCCGCTCTGGAGGGAGCAGTGTTGCTATGGGAGGCCGCTCTGGAGGGAGCAGTGTTGCTATGGGCGGCCGCCGCTCTGGAGGGAGCAGTGTTGCTATGGGCGGCCGCCGCTCTGGAGGGAGCAGTGTTGCTATGGGCGGCCGCCGCTCTGGAGGGAGCAGTGTTGCTATGGGCGGCCGCCGCTCTAGAGGGAGCAGTGTTGCTATGGGCGGTCGCCGCTCTAGAGGGAGCAGTGTTGCTATGGGCGGCCGCTCTAGAGGGAGCAGTGGAATTAAATTGGTAGTAGCCCCAGATAGAATCTGACTCGTATAGCTCCCAGCAGCTAGCGCTTCTAGTTAGAGGCACATGGTAGTGCTGGCGTCTACACTTGTAAGGTACAGTCAGCAAAAAAAAAGAATCAACTATATATTATGAAACCTGCAGCCCCAGACACCCACCTCCCCCTCCAGTCATATTACATTTGGAAAAACCCATCCAGTCATATCAAATTTTCATTGTAGATTTTGAACTGGCCTCGTATAAATTCAGCAGAGAACTGCATTTTTAGCCCCTTCTATATATTTTTATCAGGGTTTGCTTGTTTTTTGAGCATCGTGCAATGACCAATTGACATGAAGTCTTGCTCACAGTATAATCTCGACTTGGAGAAGGTTATAAGCTAAATAATTTGCTTAATAAGCTAAAGAATTCAGAAATTTTGTTGTCTTGGCAACCTTATTTACATTTTTTGTCTGTGCTTGAAAATTAATGCAGCAACCCCCAAATTTGCTTTCACCAATGGATTCTACGCACTCGATTTAGTATTCCTGGTTATTTCCAACAAGTGATTCTCACTAGAAGAGTCAAATTTTACTCAAATCGGACCAGAACTGGGAATTTGTATACGAAACAAACCGATTTTGTGTCTTAGATAAGATGCCAAGCAAGTGAAGGACCTGTTGGGCAGAAGGACAACAGCCGCGCTTAAGTAGCAGCCGCTCGAGTAGCTGCAGCGCCTGAGCAAACTAACGCCCAACTCGAAAATTACTGCAAGCGACAAGCCGCCGCTCGACTAGCTGAAACGCTGGAGCAAACTACAGTGGTGCCTTGGGTTAAGAGTTTAATTTGTTCCGTAACAGAGATCTTAACCCAAAACGCTTGTAAGTCAAATCAATTTTTCCCATTGAAATGAATGGAAAAGCCATTAATCCATTCCGGATCGTGAAGCTCTCCCACTGATTTCAATGGGAATGGCGGCCCCATTGAGAACAAGGCTCTTAACCCACGTTTTTGCTCCCAAATCAGAGCAATAATTCGGGAGAGAGCCTGCTCAAGTTAAAAGGCTTGTAAACTGAGGCACTCTTAACCCAAAGTATCAGTGTATTAATAATAAAATGAACTATACGTGCCCCTCCACAGCTGCAGCTCCGCTATGGTCCCGGTGATTGTTGTGACAGATGTCACAGAAGCTCAGGTGACCGATGCAGCCAATGAGAGGCTGCAGTATCATACTCCTGAACTCCGGGCATCGTGACACTCAGGATGTGAGCAGCGATGCTGCATTATTTTAATACAGGGGATCCTATTGAAGTGGGGTTGTCCAGTAACTAAACAAACCCTTTCATTAAAATTAATGCAGGTCGCTACAGGTGAGGCGTCAAATGTCTATGCATAACAGCCCAGCCCAGACTGAAAGTTTAATATGTCTTCTTCATATCAGTAGCAAGCAAAGTTTTTAACCATTCACACAAACAACAAACAGTTACATGACACCGGTAATGGGTAATTCTGCCACTAATATTAGCCTGAAGACCCAGTCCTTTGCCCTTCTATATTCCAGCGGTCATAACGTTCTTATTTTTTGGTAATGCAACACTAATGACACTTTGTACTTAGCGGGACGAGTTCTAGTTTTTACAGGAACCAGTTTCTTTTAATAATTAAATACAGGGCAATGGGGGGAAAAATCTTTCACCACTGTTTTTGGGACTTCTTTTTTCAGTGTTCGCAGTGAGGTATAGATATTATGTTGCCTCTCTTCAGTGGGTAGTACGAACTTAACACAAAATTTATAAAGGGTTTTTTTTACTATTCTTGCACAATATAAACCTTCTATATAAAACTATGTGACGCCACAATCCAGGACAAGAGCATTACTAGCTTTGTCCACAGAGCTGTATATGGGCTTGATTTTTGCAGTGCAACTTTAGTTTTTATCGGTACCCCTGTTGTGCAGAAGTGAGATGAACAGAAAATGCCTATTTTAGCTTTTTATTTTATTTTATTTTTTTTCTCTGTGGAATTTATTATGCTAGATAAATATTATTTTATAGTATGGGTTCTTATGGATGTGCCGGGCTGCATCTCAGTGTGGGAGGGTGCAGCTGTGCTGGGGGAGTAGATGGCTTGAAGGTCGGAGTAGTGTTTACACTAGGTACTGGGGGAGGGCAATCACAAGGATAGGGGGAAACCATGTAGACAGAGATCTTGGAACTGAGGAATGGAGGTGGAGCGAGGGTGTGGTTAGTACAGTTAGAACTGGCAGAAAATCTAAGTAGGATAACGAATACAAATAATGATTTTTTGTTATTGCCCCCTTTATGTTTTTATTTACATTTTATTCACAATGGTTTTCTGTTTCTGACTTATTTTTTTTCCAAAAGGCATGCATATCTGACGATTGATGTTTAAGATTATTTTAGAAAATCCCATTTAATATCTGTCTCTTTATTTTGAGGTTTATAGTTGGATTTAAATCCATAACTATGTGCCTTTTTAAAGGGATTTCCCCACAACTTAAAATTGCGTCATCACCTCTCCATACTTCCTAGTGGTTGCTGACCAGGACATGCGACTGCTGCAGCCAATAACTGGCTATAAAAGGTCACTGCTGTGTTCAGTGATTGGCTGCAGCAGTCACATGTCCTGGTCAGCAGCCACCAGGAAGGATGAAGAGGCTATGAAGCAATTTTAAGTTGTTGGGAAAGCCCTTTAGGAATGCAGTAACTAACCTGAACTTATCAGTTGTTAAATGCTCCAGGTAGTAGATCCCAACCAGTTGTAACTGCTCTTCGTATTACAGGTACATGGCACCAGAGGTTCTGGATGATTCTATAAATATGAAACATTTCGAGTCCTTCAAGCGAGCTGATATCTATGCAATGGGATTAGTCTTCTGGGAAATCGCCCGGCGTTGTTCAGTAGGCGGTAAGTCCAGATTTCTTGAACTGGATTATGTTCCTCCATCAACGCATCTGCTCCCTCACATGCAATCCCAGGATAGCATGGAAGCTGGAGGCTTAACGGGGGCCCTCCAGGCTTGTTGTGTATGTTGTCCTATTAAACTTGACTAAAGGCAGGGTCTAAAATGCCAATCTGTCATTGAGAAATTTGACAGACCTAATGCATTGCACTACATAAGTAGTGCAGTGTATAACTGAAGCAATCAAATGACATGTTCAAATCCCCTTGTTGGACAAATAAATGTAGTAAGAAAGAAAAGCGATTAAAAAAATCACTCTTAATTTGGCCATACAAAAAATGTGTTTAAAAAAAAAAAACCTGTAAAATGTATGAGTTGCTGTTTTGTATGCCTTTGCTCCCAAAACATGTGATAAACCATTAAAAAGTGATCTATAACCCCCAAAATTGTACCCGTGAAAACATAAGCTTATCTTGCAAAAAACGAGCTCCAAGCTCTGTAGACAAAAAATAGAAAAGTTATGGCTTTCTGAAAAGTCACATTTGGTGTTGCCGTAATACTGACCAAGTCCTTTATGCCGCAAAATGAATGTCATACAGATGAAACCTCTACAACTATGACTGAGCTGATGTTCTCAAAAGTACTACTACTTCCACGAGTAGATTAATATACAGAGGGGGCAAGTTTCCAAATAGGAGTCCCGTTGGGAAGTTCTCCGCAGGTCTGACTGAAAGTCTCAGCTCTATGAAGATGTAGGAGAAAGTGGGTAGCAAATCAATTGGCACACTTTCTCCTATTGCCAGTAATGAAAATAAAACGCATTGAGCTAAATCAACATGTTGGAAAAATTGGTAAATTTTGTTAACAATGGACAGTGAAAATGAAGAATTACAAGCTCCTGTGGGGTCAAAACGTTCACTGCACCCTTTGATGAATTCCTTGAGGGGGTATAATTCCTAAAATGAAGTCCCTTTTGAAGGGATTTTCCCTGTAATGGCATGTCAGGGGGATCTGAGTCCTGCCATATGTCCTGCACTTATGGGGCATTTCCATACTCGTTATTATACAAAAAAAAACTCCCAGTTGATTTCCAGCATGGGGTCTATCTGAGGGGAGGTTATGTTTTGGCACCTCATGGTGTCTACAAACTTGGAATGCGGACTCGAGCTAGTACTGCTTAGATGCTGCTCTACTTCTGAGGTCCAAGTCTGGGTGTACACAAGGACCACACGTCGGAGAGTTCCAAAACCTCGAGGATTTGTATAATAGTGAGGTTTACCATAGTAACCTATTATGTTAGGCTGAATGAAGAGAATGTCCATCCAGCTCAGCCTGTTTCAACCCCTTGTTGATCCAGAGGAAGGCAAAAAAAAAAATCAAGCGGCAGAAGCCAATTAGCCCATTCGGGAGGGGGGGGGGGATTCCTTCCCGACTCCGTAATGGCAGAATAATTCCTGGATCAACCTTTTATTGTTCCTACATAAATGTAAGACCCGGAACAACAACCCCGCTGGTTACCTGATGTCCTTTAGTATCTTTTCGCTCGAGAAAGACGTCTAGTCCCCTCTTAAACTCCTCCATTGATTTTGCCATCACCACATCCTCGGGCAGAGAGTTCGACAGTCTCACTGCTCTTACAGTAAAGAACCCCCTTCCTTGTTGGGGATAAAACCTGCTTTCTTCTAGAAGTAGCGGAAGCCCTCTTGTTACCATCACAGTCCTCGGTATAAACCGATCATGGAAGAGATCCTTGTATTGTTCCCTCATGTATTTATACATAGCTATTTGATCACAATTTTGATAGCCTCTCTGGGTATTCCAGTCCTCTCATTCCATTTATTAATTTAGGTGCCCTTCTTTGAACCCCCTCAAGCACTGCAACATCCTTCCTGAGCACCGGTGTCCAGAACTGTACACAGTATATCATGTGGGGCCTGACAAGTGCCTTATATAGCGGTAGAATAATGTTCTCATCCTTTGCCCCTATACCTCTTTTAATGCACCCCAAGACTTTATTTGCCTTTGCAGCAGCTGACTGGCATTGGTTACTCCAGTTTAGTCTACATTCCACTTGTAATCCCAGGTCTTTTTCCATCTCACTTTTCCCTAGCAGCACCCCATTTAGTGTGTATTGGTGACATCTGTTTCTCCTGCCCATGTGCATAACCTTGCATTTATCCGCATTGGACTTCATTTGCCATTTTTCTACCCAAGCCCCCAGCTTATCTAGGTCCTTTTGCAGCCGTACATTGTCCTCCGTTGTATTAATTGTCTCATATAATTTTGTATCATCTGCAAATATTGATACTTTACTGTGCAGTCCCTATATCAGGTCATTGATAAATATATTGAACAGAATGGGGCCTAGTACTAAACCCTGTGGCACCCCACTAGCGACTGTGGTCCAATCTGATTACGAACCATTTATTACCACCTTCTGCTTCCTTTCTCTTTGCCAGTTCTTTACTCGAATACACACGTTTTCACCCAGTCCAAGCTGCCTCATTTTATATATCAGCTTCTTATGCGGCACGGTGTCAGATGGTTTAGAGAAATCAAATTATACGAGATCAATAGACTCTCCCAGGTCCAGCTTAGAGCTTACTTTATCGTAGAAGCTGATCAAATTGGTCTAACATGATCGCCCCCTCATGAACCCATGCTGGTGAGGAGTTATTCCGTTGTTCTCCTTGAGGTATTCTAGGATGGCGTCTCAACCCCTTTTTGTAAATTTGAACCACACTGGCAATGCGCCGATCCAATGCTACAACCCCAGTCTAGATAGTGTCCATAAATCTAAGAAATAGCGGTCTAGCTATCACATCACTTAGTTCCTTTAGAACCCTTAGCTGTATTCCATCTGGGCCCGGCGATTTATCGATTTTAATCCTCTTTAATCGGCTCTGCACTTCCGCCTGTGTTAGGTATGTTAGGTTCCTTTTATTCCCCTGCATCTCATGTGAAATTTCCTTTTCATTCATGAATACACTTGAAAAGAAACCATTTAATAGATTTGCCTCTCCCATCCCCATCGTCTTCTATGATTTCTCCTGCATTTTTCGTTAAAGGGCCAGCGCTCTCAGTGCAAATCCGTTAAAGAATAGTTTAGGGTTGTTTTTGCTCTCTTTGGCGATCAGTCTTTCTGCCTCCTCCTTAGCAATCTTGATCTTACCTTTACATATTTTGTTTTTTTCCCTGTAAGATTTTAGCACTTCTTCGCTGCCTTCTTGTTTTAGTAGTTTAAACGCTTTTTTTTCCGTTTATTGCCCCCCTTACAGTCTTGTCGAGCCACATTGATTTCCTTCTACTTGAGGTTCTTTTTTTTTTTTTTCTTTTTTTTTTATAAAGGGTATGAACTGCTTTCATGAAGTAATTAGTATGTTTTTAAACTTATCCCATTTGTTGTCTGTACTGATATTTTTGAGGATGTTGTCCCAATTAATGTTACCGATAGTTGTTCTGAGCTGATCAAATTTTGCTTTACTAATGTTTTGTCGCTCCCTGATAAGGTTTCTTATTAAATGACAGCTGGAAATTAATTATATTGCGGTCACTATTTCCCAAGTGCTTCTTAACCTGCATCCCCATTATTCGGTCCGGTTTGTTAGTACTAAGTCCAGAGTTGCCCTGCCTCTAGTTGGTTCCTGCACAAGTTGGGTAAGGTAACTAATTGTTCTCAAGAACTTATCACCCTTGTGAGATTTACAGTTTTCGTTTTCCCATATTATAGCTGGATAATTAAAGTCCCCCATAAAAATTACTTCATTGTGGTCTAACACCTTTTCTATCTTCCTTAATAATATTTCAGTTTCTTCTGTTGCTTATGGTGGCCTATAGAAAACCCCTATCGTTATTTTGTTGTTTTTTTTTTTCTCCCTGTATTTCTACCCACAGAGATTCCACATGTTCATCTCCTGCCCCTAGATCGTCCCGTAGCCTCGGAATTAAGTACGATTTAACGTACAAACACAACCCTCCCCCTTTCTGTTCCCCACGGTCTCTTCTGAAGAGATTGTGACCCTGTTAATTCACTGCCCAATCGCACTTATCATCAAGCCATGTTTCCGTTATTCCAACTATATCGTAGTTTTTATCAGTTATTTTCGTTTCAAGCTCACCCACTTTACCGATCAGACTTCTTGCATTCGTAGCCATACAATTTATACGGTTGTTTTTGTTCTTTAAATTCATTTTGCTACTAATGGTACTATTGGCTGTTCTGTCGGTTCTACCTGTACTAACCCCACCCCCTGCTCGACCCCCATACTCATTACTTGGACCCAGGTCGCTATTGCCACTGTCTAACTCCCTGTTTATCTTTTTTGTGCTTCCTCCCCCCCCCCCCCCCCAGTCCCTAGTTTAAACACTCCTCCAGCCTTCTAGCTATCTTCTTCCCCAGCACAGCTGCACCCTCCCCATTAAGATGCAGCCCGTCCCTACGGTAGAGCCTGTAGCCGACAGGAAAGTCAGCCCAGTTCTCCAGGAACCCGAACCCTTCCTTCTTACACCAACTCCGGAGCCACTTGTTTACCTCCCTAGGGTCCTGCTGCCTTTCTAGTGTGGCTTTTGGTGCAGGTAGTATTTCCGAGAAAACTACCTGGGAGGTTCTCGCCCTAATCTTGCATCCCAGGTCTCTGATATTGTTTTTGAGGGCCCTACATTGAACGCCTTTAAAAATATGGGGATAAAAATGTCTTGTTGTCGCAGGCTGAGGCGTCACATCTAGAGGCCCAGTTTCCAACCGCTGGAGAAACTCTGCAATAAAATACTTGGGCATACAACTACCTGCGGATATCTCCCAGGTGTTTAAATTAAACTTTATACCTTTCGCCACTAATTTAGAGAGGGCTCAATATATGGAAATCCCTACTCCACTTCTGGAGTGGGAGGATCAATGCCTTTAAGATGGATTCTTTACCCAGATTCCTCTATCTTTGTCAGACGATTCCAATAAAACTCCTGAGCTACCTAAAGAAACTGCGCTCCTTGGTCATGGTGTTCATATGGAGAGGAAAGAAACCTTTAATGCGTTTTGCCCTTCTCACGAGGCTTAAAGGGGAGGGGGAATCTGCAGTTCAAGGCCTCCATGCGAGGACCCCTGTCTTGGGTCTACCGAGCACTCCAATCCTTCGCCTCTAGGACGTTATGACTCCTTTGGGCCTGAGGCCGTTAGCGGAGATCACAGGAGAGGGGTGGACCTTGCACTGGTTCATGGTTGAAATATTTTCAACTGGAGGGTTTTGTGGGCTCCCTGACCCCTCAGGTGAATTTTTCTGGCCCCCTCACTGCTTTTGAGCAATTATGTATGGGCTTCATATTAAGTAACAGATGGAAATTAACTATGTTGTGGTCACTATATCGCAAGCGTCCCCCAACCTGCACCCCCGTGATTTTGTCCAGTCTGTTGGTTAATACGAAGTGGCCCTCCCTCGAGTTGGCTCCCGCGCAAGTTGGGTAAAGGCCCATTTAAGCACTATGATTATCGCTCACAATTCGCTCAAAACATAGTCGTTCTGTCTAAATGCGCGGCCATCGTGCACCGTTCGTGCACTATTCATTCATCGGTGATTTCTAGCAAGCTAGAAATCACCGATGACTCTTATCAGCGCCGCACGCTGATTTTCTCCGCACTGATGAAATCTTTCAGATGGTATCCCGCTGGCAGTTCTCAGTGGGACACCAGCTGAAAGCTCTGAGAACAATGTAGCTGTTTGCATATACAAAACAGCTACTTTGTTCTCAGAGCTATCATGGCGGTATGCCTCTCTGCCTGCATTAACTCTTAAGTTGCTAATTCGCTACATAGTTATGCAAAGATGATCGCTCAAAACTGTCACTCAAACTATCATTTTGAGCAATATCTTTCAGTGTAAATGGGCTTTAAGGCCTTTAATTGTTCTCAAGGACTTATCACTAGAGTTGAGCGAACATACTCTGCGGAACCTGATGCTCGTTCGAGTATTAGCTTACTCAAGAGAGAGGGGGAGGCAGAGGGACAGAGAGACAGAGACAGACCCCCCCCCCCCCCCCGCCCCCCCCCAAAAAAAAGCTCAGGACCCGGCGGCCCACATACAAAAATGCTCGAGTCTCCCATTGTAGTCAATGCGGTTCGTTACTGGAGTAGAGCTCTCGAACTTTACGAAAAGCTCGACTTTAATAACGAGGACCCGAGCATTTGGGTGCTCACTCATCTCTACTTATCACCCTTTTGAGATTCACAGGTCTTAGCTTCCCATATTGTATCTGGATAATTAAAGTCCCCCATAATTAACTAATTGCAGTTTGACACCTCTATTTGTCTTATTAAGTTTCCAGTTTCTTCTGTTATTTTTGGTGGCCTATAGGATTTTGTTATTTTTCCCTTCCTGTATTTCTACCTATTTGAGATTCCACACATTCATCTCCTGCACCTATATCTTCCCGTAGCCTCGGCATTAGGACTTAACATACAGACATACTCCTCTCCATTTCTGGTTCCCAGGCTCTCTTCTGGAGAGATTGTAACCCTGTAAGGTAAGTATGTTTGTTTTTATTGTTTTAACCCTTTTTGTTTTTTATTTTAAAAAGTTAATTGTAACCAGACAACCCCATTAACATTAACGTTTAGGTGAATTTTTTCCAACATTATGTTGTCATGGCATTCAAACAGAGTATATTGTATTGATAATTCTAGGAATCCATGAGGATTATCAGCTGCCTTACTACGACCTTGTTCCATCGGATCCATCAGTTGAGGAGATGAGAAAAGTGGTTTGTGAACAGAAACTGAGACCAAACATTCCAAACAGATGGCAGAGCTGTGAAGTATGTATGCACAAAATACACCAGAGCATCCCCTCTTAAGCCGCATGCAGACGGGCAGGTTAGATCCGGCTGCGAGGATTCTCGCCACGGGACCCTACCCGAGCGCCTGCGGAGAGCAGCGCGTACTCGCCCCCGGCTCCGGCTGTTTGATGTGCTGGCTTGCATGGCAGCCGGCGCATGCGCAGACCGGAGCCTGTGGCCGGGCAGTGACGTTTCTGAGAAATAAAACATGCCACAGTTTGTTTGCTGCGCGAGATTTCGCGCGGACAAACTGCGGCCGTCTGCCTAGGATTGTGTTTGCTAACGCAATCCTATGGCAGCTTCCAAGGGCGGAAATTCCGCGGGAAATCCTGCCGCGGAATTTCCGCCCCTCTGCAGGCGGCCTTATATGAGCTAAGTAGTGGATATGCTAGACTGTACCTGTGGGGGGCAGTAGAAGTCAAGATTGGGCCACTAGCTTGTTCCCTTTGAACCCAGGAATGGTAAAACTTCCTCCTTCCTTGTTTGTCATCACCAATTCATGTTGAATATACATTAATGGACCATATGGGGGAGGTTTGTGTTTTGTGACCCACGGTCCCCTTTTTAAACTGAATTTTTATTATTCAAATTATTGTTGAATTGTGCGAAAATGAACGATAATCATTCAGTGTAAAACTGCAAGAGATTGGACAGTTGATGCACTTATCAATTGTCGCCCATTTTAAGGTCCTCTTACATGGAGCAATTGGAACAAGCAAACAAATAATTTGGTTTCAAAAAGCGTCCCTTTACATGCAGATAATTTACATTTTTCATCATTTTTCCCCTTCAGGAGAGTCTGGAAAGGTCTAGGAGGGGTGTGTGAACAATGACTGGCAAACAAATCATGATGGTTATGCTAATAAATGGCAAGGATAAGCAAATTAATAGTCCCCTTCCAATCCTTGTCCACGTTTACACTGCGTGATTATAGTTTATCTTCGCATGATTTGGCGATTATTTGAATGATCATTCCATATGAAAGGGCCGTCTGCATAAAAGTTATTTTTTCTACTATATTTCAGACCTTTATCTGCTTTTCTGTTGAGTTTTTTTTTTTAAGGTTATAAAAAGGCATCTTGAATTGTAGAAGTCTTCGATCTAATACGTTTATACGTTCTTTAGTGTTTTCCATTGCAGTTTAGGTGACCTGCTTAAAGGATTTCTTTCTTCTTTACCAGGCATTACGTGTGATGGCCAAAATAATGCGAGAGTGCTGGTACGCCAATGGGGCGGCGAGGCTTACTGCTTTACGGATTAAGAAAACCTTGTCACAGCTTAGCCAGCAAGAGGGCATAAAATTGTAATGCATTATCCGAAGAACCAGTGTTCTACCTCACCGAGGGAACAGTCTAACAATGCTGCCTTTCTGAAATGTCATAGGAGAACCCTGCGACCCGTCGCATACATACAAGCGCTCTGCATTCCCATTGTATGCTGTGATCGCCCTCTTCCCAGGACATTTTGTAAATGTGTATTTAGGAATATTTCTAATGATACAATTGTCCCCTTCTCCTATTTAATTCCTCCAACGTCCCCCACAGCCTTCACTCCAGCTTATGAACATTTTGGAGATGCCAGGAATCTTGTTTTTGCTCTTCTGGGTTCCCTTTGGCTTTCCTTCTAGCTTGCTGTCAGGCATTTTGAATGCCTTTTAAAATCATGTTGCTTACAAATACCTCACAATGATTTGGGGACATTATGCAAATTGCTCTTTATCTAGTACTTTACTACATGCCTTCAACAAGTAATGGTATTACCGGTAAGTGCCACGCACAGTTCGAGATACTATTGTGTGTGTTTTGTGTGTTTGCTTTTTTATCCGAACCACTGAACATCTTATGCAACAGTGCGCTTTGCATCGTATGCGAAGAAACTAAACGAGTGCTGGTTTGAAAAAAAAACACTATTTTATAAGCCAAATTATTTCAAGCATTTTTTTGTGTGCTATGCCATTCCCATGTTATGGTTTTCTGTAAATATACTTTATTATGTACATGGCTCCGTGGCTATTGGTAGAAATGTTGGAACACTTGAATGACTGTGTATTAGCATTGGCCGCAAATATTCAGGACCTTAATGTTGACACTAGATTACCTCCATTCACTGCCTGCAATGAAATATATTGAAAATAATGAGGAATTGGAGACCCAAATTATATTACTGACTCACTTAACATTTAGTACACGCTAAGTAAGCCTTGCTTTTGTCAAACATATTGAAATTGTGCGCTTTAGATTTTTGGGTCAGCATTAAGTGTAGCAAATCTGCTTGGGTTTGGCTATTGGGATGTTTGGATAAGATGATCACTTGCTTAAAGGCCCTTTTACACAGGACGAGCTGTGGGGCACACGATGTCCGACACTCATCCTCGTGTATCCTCACTGGGGTGCTGTTACAAAGGATCGCTCAGAGCGCGGCCGCCATAAAGGCAGAGTGGGCCGGAGACCGTTCTCTTCCCCCGAAAGCCTCCATTCACTGTAAGCAGCAGTAGTTCAATACTGACCGGCAGGTCGTTCGGTTTTCAAGCTTGCTGAAACCTGAACAACTCAGTAGCTCTCGCTAAGTAAATCAGTCTCTGTATGCATTTACACAGGACAACTATCGTTCAAAACCTCAGAAGAGCATGGATAGTTAAACAACTACTAACAATAATCGTCCCATGTAAAAGGGCCTTATGTGTATTGCTAGTAAGTGCAGAAACCAACACTGATGCTTTTCATAAAGTTAAGCCAGCTTTCCAGTTTCCTTGAATAGGGGCTCACTCAGACAAGAATGCTTAACCTGCATATTGTGATTGTTCTCAGTAAGGGAAACCAAGTATATTTGTAATGTTACATAATGTTATTGCAAGCTTTCGGATCATATATACATTATACACACACATATACACAAATGCAGAGGCAACACCCCTCTTGACCTAAAAACATATGTTCACACACAGAAATTTGAGACTGATTTGCACTTAATGCAAATGTGATGGTCTTTTTGATCTGTTACGGGTGGGAACTGTGCCATCTGAGGTCTGTGGGTCGATCAATCAGTTTTCGGTATAGGGATGTCTGTATTGAGTTGTTTGAAATTTTTATGGTGGTGCCCAAAAAGTTGATTTCTGTGTACAAGTAGTTTAACCTGACAGTTCACATCCTAAGCACATCAACAAGTCCAACATCTACGGCCAGGCCATCAGATATAACTGAATTTGTTCCAACCCAACAGACAGAGTGGAACATTTACACAATCCCACATCACCAGAGCCACCAGGATACCCAGAAATCAACTACTCCAATACACTAAGCAGGAAGAAAACAATTAATCATGTACTAGTAGTGACCTAGAATTCACAGCTAGAGGTACTGAGGAAAACCGCAAGAAAAACTCCACCATGTTCCTGGACCCTCTGCTTCTGTGTTACAGGAAACCTCCAAACCTGAGGAACTTTATAATCAGGAGTGCATTACCCTCTGACACACAAAAAGGAGCTTATCCCTGTAATGTTAGAAGCTCCAAGACCTGCTCACATATACTGACTGCGGACAGGATACGGATCCCCAACACATAGCAGGACTATAAGATCCCAGGGACATTCACATGTTCCACCTTCAATGCTGTGTACCTGATCCAGTGCAGGGAATGACCTGTTGGGGGGCTTTATATCGGGAAATAAAAGGACAAAAACTGAGCCAGGATGAAATCTCATCACCACACGATTGGAGAGGGAAAGACGGAATTATCTGTGGCAGAACGTTTTTGTGGTCATGGGCACAGCATAGAGCAGATGAGAGTTGTTATACTGAAGGGCAACTTCAAGTCGCAGCGTCACAGAAGCATTTGTGAGTATAAATTTATGGCCATTTTTATACTTTCAAAAATGGAATAAAACTTGGAGCGGGATTCTTGCATCAGTGGAGAATATGAAAGGTCTGAAGGAGGTCAAGAGGAATGTCTTCTTGGTGTTCTCTCTTCCCAATCATTGTTTAAAAAAAAAATTTAAAAAAAAACTTCATAAAAATTCATACATTGATTTAAAGGAATGCTGCAATCCAATTGGTGGCGCTGCAGAGGTATTGTTACATCTCCCTTATGTGCAGGTCTAAAGGAGAGATGTGATTGTTCTCCGCAAGAGAAACCACGTAATCTTGTAGATATGATACCGTTTAATGGCTAACAAAAATACATGATGTAATAATAGCGAGCTTGCGAACCAACGCAGGGTTCTTCTTCAGGCTTAATGGATTGGATCTGAAGAGGCATGGATATTTATGCACACTTATGACAAGGCACAGATATGGATGTGATTGGTTGGCACTTAAAAGGAATTCTGCAACAGCAAACAAACTTTTGTCTAGGCACTGATAGTGGAGTGAAAGTTTTATGGTCCCTAAATTACTGTGGGGGGGGGGGGAGGTCAGGCAGGCTAGAAATGCTACAAGAGGTACACTGACATTTTTAGCTAAACACTGATAAGGGAGTGAAAGTTTATGGTCCCTGAATTACTGTTGCTGGGGGTCTTATCTGTGCAATAAATATCTCACACTTCCCATTCACGCATAAATCATGGGGAATAATTTAACCCAGTATTCAGCGTGTCAAAGGTTGTTATCAATTTTATATTCCCAAATTCTTCTGTGGTTTTGTGACTTGAAATCATCCTTCACAAAACCACAGAATAATTTGGGAATATAAATTGATGACAACCTTTGACACGCTGAATACTGGGTTAAATTATTCCCCAGTATTTATGCGTGAATGGGAAGTGTGAGATATTTATTGCACAGATAAGACCCCCATCAACAGTAATTCAGGGACCATAAACTTTCACTCCCTTATCAGTGTTTAGCTAAAAATGTTAGTGTACCTCTTGTAGCATTTCTAGCCTGCCGACCCCCCCCCCCCCCCCCAACAGTAATTTAGGGACCATAAAACTTTCACTCCACTATCAGTGCCTAGACAAAAAAAGTTTGTTTGCTGTTGCAGAATTCCTTTTAAGTGCCAACCAATCACATCCATATCTGTGCCTTGTCAGAAGTATGTATGTTATAAGTGTGTATAAATATCCATGCCTCTTCAGATCCAATCCATAAGCCTGAAGAAGAACCCTGCGTTGGTTCGCAAGCTCGCTATTACATCATGTATTTTTGTTAGCCATTAAAAGGTATCATATCTACAAGATTACTTGGTTTCTCTTGCTGGGAACAATCACATTTACTCTACTGGCTAACACGGTACCAGATCTTTGTTTTCATTAAAGGAGAGATAACACACATCATAAAACTGTCACATTCCTTAGCAGTGGACTGATTAACCATTTATCTCTCTGCTCATCTTGTCTGGTATTGTTTTAAGCGCAAATCAGTCTCACATTTCTGTGTGTGAACATTTTGTATTTTCCCATCCAAATTAGTTTCATTAAGCCTGAGAAAGGGTCCATAGAAGATCCAAAAGCTCGCATTTACATTGTGTATTTTTGTTAGCCATTAAAAGGTATCCTATCTACCAGATTACCTGGTTTCTCTTGCTGAGAGCAATCACACTTAGTTCTGGCTGACACTGGACCAAACCTTTTTTTTTTGTTTAAACTGCATATTACAGGAATACTTTTTACGTGCATAGTATGCAGCAAACTCGCATGGATAATGCATATTTCCCGTGTATCTTATGCACTAGACTATGATAATAGTGCGTAGTATGCACCAAAAGAGGACAGGCTGCATTTTTTTTCACACACGGGAAAAAAACCTTTGAATGACCCAATGTAAAGCAGTGGGCTTTTAGCACCGTGTATTACGTGTGCAACAAGTCTGTGCATGATACAGTCTATCACAGTCTGAGCGAGCCTTAAGCCTGCAGGAAGCTATATTTTCTCACATACTTAGTTACAGCTTCACATTGTTAAGAAACTCAGTTGAATGGTAAACTTCATTGTTTATTTCCAGCTATAAAACCTGCCCTTTATGTTCCAGTATTGTTATCACATCGTCCAGTCATGTAAGCACGGTGGGAGGATGACCTCTGACCTCTATAGGGATGGGAAGGCCCCTACCTCCAGTGTTCTTTAGTTCCTGTATTGGGCACAGACATGAGAGGACTGCACTTTGTGAAGTAGATTGCGGGAGCTCTTGTACCTGGATTGGCAGGCTGGGGGTCCCTTAGCCCGCACTATTATCTCCATCCCCTCCCCTTTGCTACGGTGCTCAGGACTGACCACTGTGGCTCTGCACAGATATACATGTCAGTGGTGAAGTCAGCGCAGTGGGGCACCTCCCAAGGCTTAGAGTGTATGGGCTCTGAAGAGGTGAGACGTTCCCCACTCCCTATTTTCGCCATTTGGAGGTGGGTAAAGCCCAGCATTTGTGCCATTTTCAAACCCCTTAAGGAGGACAGCCCAACTTTTTGGCTCTCTGTGGATCCGGCTCATTGGTGGTGATTATTGGGCCTATGTCTGCTATGGACAGCAGAGGTGCAAAAATGAACTCTCAGCAAACCGTAGATGAATGATCTGGACAGGAGACATCATTATCTTTATGTTTGTACTATGCACATTTTCTTTGTTCTCTTTTAGAGTGACAAAGGATTGCAAAAACCTTAAGGCCCATTTACATGGAGCGATAATCGCTCAAAACTGTCACTCAAACTGTCATCTTTGCATAACTGAGTAGCTAATTAGCTACTTAAAAGTTATGCAGGCGGAGAGGGATACCACTGGGATAGCTTGAAGAACAATGCAGCTGTTTTGAATATTCAAACAGCTGCATTGTTCTCAGTACTTTCAGCTGGTGTCATGCTGAGAACTGTCAGCCGGATACCAGCTAAAAGAATATCAGCACCATCCACTGAGATATCAGCGTGCGGCGCTGATAAGGCTCATCACCAATTTCTAGCTGGCTAGAAATGAGCAATGAACGAACAGTGCACGATGGCCGCGTGTTTAGATGCAACAATTATTGCTGAAAAGACAGCATTCGAGCCTTATGCTTTAAATAATTAGAGGAGGGATACAAACAGCAGCTTTGTGCTAAGTGTGTAACCAGAGTGGTACCTTACTGAATGATGATAGGGTAATGGTTAGAGTGCAACTAACCTTACTCCTGCTTCTCAATCTGGCCCCCCTAAACCTGCAAAAGACCCAGTTATGGTAGTCTTCTATCTCAGAGTCAGACATCTTCTAGTGACATTGATGAGCTTATTAAAGCGTTTAGGAAAACCATGAAGGTTGAGGACATACAGCAGCCCAGGTCCATCCAGGATGAGATGTTTGGCGGTTTGAGGGCCCGCCCTAAGGTGGTTTTCCCATTAAGGCAATTGGTTATAGACTGGTCTGAAGCTGAGAAAGATTTTTCTATTTCTAGGGATTTGAAGGATAGTCTTGGAAGTTGATTCCTAAAATTGACATACAGGTAGCTATAGTGGTTAGAAAGACCTCTTTCCTGTTTTGAAGACTCCTCACAATTCGAATGGAGAGGGCACCCTAGAAAATCATGGGAGACTACATCTAACATCTTCAAAACAAATTTTGCTACCCCTTCTGCAGCCCAGTCATAGTACATTTGGCTGAATCAACTAGTAAGTCCTCCAAAACAGAAGACTCCTATGGAGGGTATTATTGATCAGCTAAAGGATCTGGGAATGTCTAGCTTGCAGAAGAGGAGAGTTAATAACTGTCTACAAATATCTGAGGGCTGTCACAGTGCAGAGGGATCAGCCCTATTCTCATCTGTACAAGGAAAAACTAGAAACAGTGGGATGAAACTGAAAGGAAGGAGACACAGATATTAGACAGTGATGGGGGGGGGGCAATGAGCTGAACAGGTTGTCACAGGAGGTGGTGAGTTCTCCTTTAACGGAAGCTTTCAGAGGCTGAACAGACATCTGTCTGGGATGATTTGGTAGGTCTGCATTGAGCAGGGGGTTGGACCTTGGAGGTTCCTTCCAACTCTACCTTTCTAGGATTAGAAAGAAGGGCTTTCTAGAGGATAAACAACCTAGAAAAATCCCTGTCTTTCGTAAAGCTAGATTTCAGTCTAGGGATCCCCCCCCAAAAAATAAAGGAAAAACTGGTGGTAGATGGTCCTATCTGAAGGAAGGGGTAGGAAATTTCTCCTTAACACCTTAGGGACAAAAGCCTGTTTCGCCTTAATGACCAACTAATTTTTTTTTTCATGGTAACATTCCTGGAGCCATAGCGTTTTACATATTGTCATTGACCTAGCCATATGAGGGCTTGTTTTTTACGGTACAAGTTGTATTTTTGAATGACATAATTTCTGGGTACATATAATGTATCCTTTTTTTTTTGTTAGGGGCGCTGGGGAAAACTTGTTTGTTTTCTTGTGTTTTACTTTTACAGCATTCCGTTTTTGGGCACATAACATTTTGATTTGCTTTTTATTCCATTTTCTCTAGAGGCAAGATTATCAATTCTGATATGTTTTTTTTTACTTTTAAAGTCCTTCACTGTGCAGTATAAGGCCTCCTTCCCACGAACGGATTTACGCCGCGTAAATCCGCGGCAAAAATCCGCTGCGTTGCCCCATGCTATTAGGTTCTATTGAACCTAATAGCACAATGCTCACGATGCGTAATTCCACCGCGGAATTACGCACCGTGAAAACTCCCGTCCTCACCCGCAGCATGTTCTATTTGCCGCGGGTGTACGCGCTGACGGCTTCCATTGCAGTCAATGGAAGCCGTCCGTTCACGCTATCCCCCGCTGCAACCAGCGGAAGATAGCGTGAAAAAACGCTTCCCCGCCTACCGCCGCGCGTCACGTGACGCAGCCGGCCGCGTCATGTGACGCGGTGGGCGTGTCACATGACGCGACGGCGGTGGGCGGGGAAGCGTCTTCACGCTATCTTCCGCTGGTAAGTATAGGGTCTCTGGGGGGGCGCCGTGACGGGCTTCACTGCGGAATATTACGCGGCGGAGCCCGTCACGCTCGTGGGAAGGAGGCCTAAATTATATGCTAATTCTGCAGCCCAGTGCGATTACACTGCTACCAAATCGATAGGGTTGTGTTTTTTATGTTTCTTTTTTCACACTTTTTGGAAAAATATATTTTTTTCTATTGATCCGTTTCTGTAAGGCGAGATGGGCAAAATTAGCTTTTTTTTTATTTTTTCTGGATCATTACGAATGCAACGATACCACTTTTTTTTTTTTATTTATTTTTTTTACACACAAGGGGGAAAAGGTGGGGTTTTAGACTTTTTGTTTTTAGCTCACTAGAGGACTTCAATATCGCTATATTTTATCATTCTTATACACTACTATACTTCAGTGCAGTAGTGTATTAAAAAGTCTATTAAGCTGAGCCTCATAGGCCACTGTACTGGGCAGACCTTAAAGCCATATTAAAGCCTTTGGGTGCCATAGTAGCCCATCTGGACCCCGCGATCGCATCAGGGAGGTTTGATGGGTGAGAGAGGGAGCTCCTTCCCTCTGTCAGTATTTTTTTTGCGTGGTCTCAGAGTTAAGCAGTGGGGATTGAAGCTTTCTCCTCTCCCCACTGCTTGAGCAGGTGCCATTCTATTGTCCAGCAGCTGAGCACCCACTCCCCCTGGCAAAAGGCATGTGGACAGTTGTTCAAGGATTGGCTAACTTGCATTAACCCCTTAACATAGATATAGGACCAGTGGGTGGGAAGATTATCCCTATTCCAGTAATCTTAGAGGCCAGTAACAATAACCCTTGGGTTACATGTTGTTTTCTCAGTTTAGAAGATAGGATTATCTGCTCTCCAATAGATTCTGTATTATTCCACCACAATCCTGCTTCCTTCAGCAGAAACTGGAGGAGAGTATAGACCATTTATTGGTACAATTGATCCAGTTCCCTACGAGGAGCAAGGACTAGTCTGTCTTATTTCCAGTAGGCAAACCAAATGGTTCATATACAACTATTATTTAATAATTCATTATTAAATAGATATAGTTTTCATTTTAAATCTAAAATAAGAAATATGTAAGATCTATGGTTCCTTTTTGATACCAATTCTGTTATGTACACCATTGATCTTAAAGATGCCTATTATCATATTCCTATTGTTTATAAATATAAGAAATATTAGACTTTAGAAAAGATTCAGAAGTTCTACTCCTTTTCTGTTTGTTTACCCATTGGCATCTTCAGCACTCAGAGTGTTTACAAAAGAGGTAGTAGAGATGGTTGTGCACCTTCGGAAGAAGGGAGT
Organism: Eleutherodactylus coqui; assembly: GCF_035609145.1. Taxonomy (NCBI): domain Eukaryota; kingdom Metazoa; phylum Chordata; class Amphibia; order Anura; family Eleutherodactylidae; genus Eleutherodactylus; species Eleutherodactylus coqui. The sequence goes on from NC_089845.1 coordinate 14,679,112, forward strand.
TACTGTGGTCCCCTCTTTGAATGATTTCCTCTTCGCAACAAATTCATCTAAAATTCCTTCCCTGGTATAAAAAAAATAATCATTAAATCCCTGTTAACCTTTCAAAGAAAAAACAGGACCTCCCTGAAGGAGGCAGTGAGTATGCTGGGTTTCTTGACTTCCTGCATACAAATGGTCTGTTGGCCTCAATTCTACGCTAGACCCTATTATAAGCTCATTCTTTCTTCCTGAGATACAAATTATTCCTCTTTAGATAAGTTTAATTTAACCATTTTCCATTAAAAAAAATTCCCTTACCTGGTGGTTAAAACCAATGAATCTTAGGAAACGAATTTGGTGGTGTGTCTACCTTTTGTATCCGTAACCTCACATACAAGTCAGATAGATTGAGGCGTTCAGGTAGCAGACTACTATTTTCAGGGATCCTAGACAGAACAGGTCAGATCTCGGCCTTCTATAGGAAATTGAGAGCAATTTGGGAGGCTTTAAACAGCCAGAACTATTAAGAGGAAAACTTGTTATAGTTTTTCCTGACAACGTAACGTCCGTATCTTTTATTTGTCATCAGGGAGGCGCCACATATCCTCATCTCTACATTAGTACATCAAAAATCTTTTCCTTTGCGGAGATTACAATAAACCTCTCAGCAGTGCATTCAAAAGAGATCCCGAAATATTGTGGCAGATTATTTGAGTTGGAAGGAAAAAAGACCCAGGACTATGGTCACTCAATTGGAAGACCTTCTATATGATCTTAGAACAATAGAGACAGCCTCAAACAGATCTATTTGCAACCAGAAAAAAACCTCAAGAAACAACCTGACTGGTTTGGATACGCTCTCCCAACCATGGGATGTGGATCTGGCTTAAGACTTTCCAACACTACCTCTTAATTCTCTTGGTTCTCTGAGAAATGCAGGAAAGCAGAACTACAGTGATTCTCATAGCTGCGTTATCGACCAAAAGATTCCTGGTTCTCGCTATTAACCCCTTTCAGTCCGTGACCCCATTCCTCTACCACTCAGACAGGACCTTCTTTTTCATGGTCCAGATTGCCAGGAGATCAAGATGTAAGGACTAGCGTCATGGATCCTGAAAAGCAAAGACCTTTTTTAAACCTGAGTCTTTCTTGTGAAGTAATAAAGACACTATTGTAGAGTTGTAAACCTGCTTCCTCTTCTCTATACTGAAGGACGTTTTGTTTATAGTGTCGTTTGGATCATCCAGATTTACAAGACCAGATATACCTAGAATTCTTGACTCCTCCAAGTTGGGTTTAATAAGGGCCTGACTTAAACTGTTTATTAGAAGACCAGTCCCTGACTGGGATCTTAATTTGATTTTAAGGCTTTTTGTAGCCCTCCCACCCTCTTTTGAGCCCTTAGATAATGTATCATTTAAGCTACTGACTTTATATGTAATCTTGCATTGGCTACAAGAAAGGGTGAAATTTAGTCTCTCTTCTCTAAAGAGCCATACCTCAGAATTTTTAGATAATAAACTAATTCTCAAGTTGGATCCTTCTATTCTCCCCAAGATGGTCTCTACATTTCACAGAAAACAGGAAATTCTACCCTCTTTTTGCTAAAACCCAAAGAGATTTTCATAATTTACATGTGAGACGTGCAGTAATATCATACTTGAAAGCTTCTAAGCCTTTGAGAAAGGACATTAACTTATTTAATTCCAAGGTCCACATAAAGGAAGAACGGCCCTTAAAATGTACTTTTGCCAGGTGAATTAGGCTGGCAATCCGGGAGATTTCCAGGGTTCAGAACAAGATCCTTCTTAAAGCGCACTCTATTTGTGCCCTTTCTTCCTCCTGGGCTGAATTAGCAGAGGCTTCAGTGGATCATATATGCAGAGCAGCACCCACCAGGTCCAATATACGGACTTTTGCAAAACACTATAGACTGGATGTTTTGGCCATCAAAAAACTCTTTTGGAGGTAAAGAATTTTTGATGATGGGAGGTGTCTTTAAATTCTCTATCTGCCTTTTTTTCACTACAGTTTTCAGAGGTCATCCTTCAGTCATACTGTCATGATGGACTCATGGAAACTGAATTTAATGTGTCCATCATGTGCTCAAGACATAATTTTATTTTCTGGACGTAAACAATGGTGACTCATACTCAATGTCTACAAGCAGAGATCTGGGGAACTTTAGTTGAACTGATACAGAAAGTACGTTAGAGGATATAAGAACTTTTCATTGCATAAAGTTGCATTTGCTAAAACTGGACTTTACCATTAAGATTGCATAGAAGTCTTAAGACTATAGTTTATATTCTGAAGGAGAAAATAGGCTGCTTTTCTCCCTAATTCCTTCCTGTTTTTTTGTAGGACCAAAAATATTTAGTGAAATACTTTGCATGTGTGATTGCCAGAACTCTGAGCTAACTATTGTTGCCCTCTGGGTATAAATACTAAATGATAGCAATTCTGCCTTGGGAACTTGGCTACAGAACTTGGGTAATGCATCCACATTGGCTGCACTGTTAGCTATTTACCAGAGTTTCTAGTAGAGCCATGAGCATTACCTCTGCCATAGATATATCTATTGGTAGAAATTCATCAAACGGATCACAGGAAGAGAGCACCCCAGTAGCCAATCAGATTCCACCTCTCATTTTTTTTAGACCAACTTTTCAAGATTAAATAAGAACTAGTTTGAACAGTTTTTTTTGTTTTTTTTTAATAAGATATATCGCTCATTTTTCAATGAAACATAAAGAAATTAGTCCTGCCTACTCCTTCACACGAAGAATACCCAGTGTTCCTTCCCCTGCCTCCATTGGCAAGTAATTTTCCTGCATCCCTATGATCTGTCAGTTTACATGTAGCTCTCATTACACAGAAGTGCATGTGAGGAAGTTGCTGCCCTAGTAAGAGCCAATCCTTTTACTTAGATCACAATATGAAATCATTTAATGGATGGATTATATTGTTCATCAACATGTTTTTTTGTCAGCAGAATTAAATGGGTTGTCAAATAACTTTTTTTTTTTGTGAAAATGGGTCCCCTTTAATAACATACTCCCTCGTTTGAAGATGGTGGATACTGGTTACTCCACGGGGTCGGGCTGTGAACAGTTTGATGCTCCTTTTTATATTTAGAAAGACGTGTTTATGAACTCTGTAACTGTAAACTTTACACATTTCCTCTTCACAATAGTTTTGAAGTGTCGGCTCAGGTGTGCTGATCAACATCTATGCACTGTTGGCAAATCATTGGCAAATCATCACTTCTCTGCTGGCGACAAAACTATTTATTGAAAGGCCTTGTTCACACTTGCATTAACGTGTTAGTGGTCTCTGTATTAATATTTCTAAATACCTTCTGTTCTCTCTAGAGGATTATGAGGATTAAACACGCCTCCAGTATTTTACATCGTATATTGCAATGTAAAAAGAAATGTAACCAGTGTTGGTAATTTTTTTTTTTTGGTTAAACTTCCTTTTTTTAAAAAAAAAAATTCTCCTTTCAAAGGACTGTCACCTCCAACCACGCCCACAATAATAAGTACTATAGAAAGCGCTGAGTACGGAAACGGACTCTTTATACTCAGCACTTTTCCCCAGCTTGCTGAAGCACGTGAGGACTGTTCCTGGCCATTCTGTGCGCACATTTCATAGTTCTCTGGGTAGGAAATGTCAGATTTTTTGGTGCGCAGTGGGGGAAAGTTAGTGAGTATAAAGACAGCGCGTATGCTGGACCTCTGTGTTCTCTATAATACCCACGCATTACTTTTGTCTGTTTGAGTAATCGGAGGTAACAATCTTTTATCATCATTATCAGCTATCTATCGATGCCAAATAACCTGTTCAGTATCCGGTTTAACCCCCTAGTGAGGAGTCTATTTGCTTTAAGCACCAAGTGATTGTCAGAATCGAATTTCAAGAGCCATAAATCGTTGGGGTAGCTGTATGTAGCCTGTTGTTTTTTTGAACAAGCTGTTTTTTTTTTTGTTCTAATGGCACCACGCTGTAGTACATATATTGTTGTGTATAACTTTTTTTTTCTGGGGGGGGGGGGGGGGGTAATGCCCTTAGATATTCGCTATTGTTCTGGGTTTTGTTTCTATGGAGTTCACTGTTTGGTACAAATAACATAAGATTCTTATCTGGATCAGCACTGTTACCAGATACCAAGTTTACATAAATATTACTTTTTACTACTTCTGTAAAATCAAAACACATTTTTAAAGAAAACTGAATCTGCATTGATCTTGATCTCCTGGCAAACAATAGCGCATCCACTGAAAATCGCTCCCATGCTATTACAGCAGCGCTAGTATCGCTGGATCACTCTGAGTGGCCAAGGAGCGTTCTCTCTACTGCCTTAAAGAGATGTACGTGCAAATTTAAAGCCAATTGATGAGGTCAGTAAAAAGGCATATTAGCCGTTACTAAGAGGTTAATGTAAATTGACTCAGTGGTATTGACACACGTTGAAAAAAAAAGTGTCCACAACATGTAATGGAAATAGATTTCACTCTTCTATGTCTTATTCATCAAGATTATAAAATAGTAATTGGAAGCTTTCCACTCCCTTCTTATGAAGTGAGCCCTCCTGATCCCAAAAACAAAGCAGCTGCAGGGCTGAATTAGCACTGTCTACTCTGTTTTCCCTACACACTGAGGCTCCACTCTTTGCAAAGAATTACAGCCAGCCTAATTCACTTGAATGGAGTCATGCTGTAGTAGCCTTCACAGTGAGTGGCCAGGTTGCTGTAGAAGACAAAAAAGTGAAGTAGATGCAGCAAGTGTTGTGACTTCTTCAAATTCAGGAGTAGTGGGGGCCTGGGGCTTAAGCCCACTGATCATAGAATGGCTTCTCTTTTAAAGCAGCTCTGTCAGAACTTTTTTGCTAATCTATAACATTCAGTATTTTCATTTCTGTCTTTACCCGTGTAGTCGGGGCGACTCTTGGACACTTTATTGATCAGTCCTCTCTACACTGTTCTGTTTTGTACGTCTTCTGAATTAGATCGCATTATGTGCCTGAAGTCGGAGAGTCTCCTTCATAATTTTGTCCTTCAATGAAAATTATGGTTTGATGCGGATTATGGACAGTTTTGTTTTTTTTTTAGTTTTTTTTAGAAGGAATTTGGATGCCTTCAAACATGGGTGTTGAAGGAAACTCCTACAATCTTCCTCTGGTCCATTTACTTCAGTGTCCAACTTTCATATAAGTTATACAAATACCGCTTAGAACTCGGCTCTGCTTATTCTGCCCCAAAATAGATTGAGTTAGAGTAGTTTGCACATACAGGAACTAAGGGGGAGCAGAGAAGACCTGACAAATGCTTAAATGGCTACACATTATGGGGACATTTATTTTAATGGGTTTGAAAATCAGAATTGATATTTTTGAAATGTAATGTAATCTAGATTGTAGCAAAGAACATACATGCTAGTGCGAGGGGTGTGTGATCTGGTGACTACAGGGGAAAATTCCTTATTTTCCAAACTGATCTGGTTATTAAAACACCACTTGGGCAGCCCGTTTCTCTTCACACTTGGGTGAGTGGGGGGTAAAATTCTGTAGTAATAGTGCACTAAATATTCTGTTAGGCAGATTTCAAACCAAAGTGTCCAGTTAGGCCGGGCTCACACAGGCGGATTTGAATTGTGAATTCCTCAATTGGTGTCCGCGCGGACGATACGCGGGCATTGATGAAAGACATGCACTTTCGCCAGTTCTCTCAGTCGTGTGGGTAGGATTTGCAGATTCTGCAAATGAAAGAAAAATTGCAGCATGCTCTATTTTAGCGCGGATGATCCATTGTGCATGGCGTACATCTGTGTTGAGAAACTATTAAATAAACATACAAATGCATTCAATATAAAAAGTGCTGTGTGCCTTACAGGCTAAGGATATACATATCCATAGTCACAGCTAAGACCAGTGATCCCCTCCGCATCATAGAAAAGTGTGACTGTAAACACATGCAATGATGCAGACACAATACTGAATCGGCATGGAGAAGTCACTGTTAGGCCTGTCTTAAGGGTACCAAGGTCCCTGGCCCCTCAACCTTACGTGTTGTGCTAGTATACACCTAACATCAGATGGAGCCTCTGTGTTTTGAAAAACACTTGCAACCACGACCTTCCGCAATTACTTCTCACGATGTTTCGCAGGAAATCCGCTTGAGGAATCCGAACCATTTGTGTGAGCCTGGCCTTACATTTTTAAGTGTGGATTTTTGTTGCTTTTCATGCCGACCTATCGTGGCAGAACAATGCTCATGTTTATAATGGGGCCTGTATCTCTGCTGCAATAGAACGCAAATTCGTTTTCGGATTGCTATTTATTTTTCTCTTCCCAGGAAAGAGCACATTTGTCGTCCCATAATTTGTACTTCTGAAGAACCAACATTGTGGTCGAGACTCTCTTGTTCACAGACCAATGCCAAATTCTGACTTGGCATAGTAATATTTGTCTCATATCCACTAAAATATATTTGTTGCAACAGCATTTAAACAGTTTGAAAACATGTATTTTTTACCTTTTTGTATATAAAGTTGTGCCCTATTGAAATATAAATGCATTCTAGAATCAAAAATGAATTTTGAAGCCTACTTTTTATAATTGTTGTCTTTTACATATACAGTATTCAAAAACTAATATATTCAGATACAAAAAACAGATTGTTCACACATCGCTGCCAAGCTCTACAACTGTAGAGGTGCCATGGAACTCCGTGCCATCCTACTTTTACAAGATTGCATTGTGCTTTAAATTTGTGTGAAATCAAAGGCATCAACTCTGGAAACGCTTGCTGAGCATTTTCGTGTACTTTGGTTAAAAAGCCCGAGGGGTTTTTACCTCATGTAAATAAAAAGTGCAGTTATTGTCTACTTGTTGTTTTTCATAATCTGTGGAAGTGGTCCTAACCCTGTATATAGATTAGTTTCTGGACACGCATCTTTTTGTTTCTTTGCATCGGGATCATGGTGGGAGGATGTCTTCATGAGAGGCTCTTTGTAGATGTGCTGTCCATGGGATATCACCTTTGTAACTGCTGACCATTAACATGGTTAAGTAGACGACAAAATAAAAGTAATGTAAGTATTTTTCACAGAATGTTAGACATCTTGTTTGATGGAGGGTTCGTTGAAATGGAAAACTATCGAGCTAACATCTGGCTGTGGCGTTTTGATAAAGCTGGTAAGTCAAATATCAGTGGAATGTTTGTGGCTTTCTCCCCAAATGACTCCATGATGCTAAACCTGAGAATTGCTGTCTTACCAGGAGTAGCAAAAAATTACTTTAAAGCTTACTTTTAAGTAATTGTAAATTACTTACAATACACATGTACCTCAAAATGGTACCAAAAGAACGATAGCTCACCACACAACGAACAACCCTCATACCTCTATTTCAATGGAAAAACAAAAAAAAACATAACTTTTTAGAAATTTAGATGAAAATACCAAAAAAAGCATTGCATCCTTGGGCTGGTCTACTTAAATTTTTTTATTTTTTTTTTAAATTGATGTCCTCAGGACAGATGGTCAATAAATAACCAGCGATGTCTACCGCTCAGGATCCACACCGATCAACCGATTCACAGAGCCACTCTCACACAGCACAGGAAATAGATCACACCAACTATATTACAGCTACCCTGGTTCATATTGCAGGCTCAGCTCCCATTGACTGCAATGAAGACCATTTATTTATTTTTATGTGTTTCATGTCTTTATCCTCGCCTTTTGCTTTATTTTTTCAGCAGTGTAGCTACACGAGGGCTTATTTTTGCAGGATGAGTTGTATTTTTCAATCAAACCATTTAATGTTCCATTCAATATTGAAAAACTTGTAAACCTTAAGTGGAACAAAACAGTAAAAAAAGCAATTGCTCCATTTTTGAGCAGTTTTGTTCTAGTGTTCACATCGCAGTAAAAATGCCATGCTATGTTTATTCTTTAGGTCAGTACGACCACAGTGATAACAAATCTATAGTTTTTTTGTTTTGTTTGTTTTAATGTAGCACTGCTTAAGAAAATAAAATACCTTTTTTTTTTATAACTGCTTCCTGTCACTATCTTTTGACCCTTAACTTTGTTTGGTTGGTGCAAGTTGAAAGATAACCTGTAATTTAAGGGTACCATTGTGGGGTATGTCTTGTGTGACTTTTCATTCTTTTCTTGGGGTAACCAAAAAAGTGCAATTCTGGCATTGCATTTTTTTTTAATTGTGTTCACTGTGCTAGATTAATAAAATGACTTAATAAATTCGGTGCTTATGGATGCAGTGATACCAATTTTTAATTTTTATTCAATTCACACTGAGAAAAAGGTGTTTTCTTAAACTTTTAATGACTTTATTATTTGCAATAAAATTACTTTACCTTTTTTGGGTACCCACTGTGGACTCAGACCTGCAATTGTTTGATCACTTAGAAAGTATAATGCAATACTACAGTACTGCATTATAATGTATGTTAACACTTATTCAAAGAGTTGGTAGAATTCCAATGGTAGAGTTGGAAGGAACCTCCGGGGTCATCTGGTCCAAAAATATTCAAAAAGATCTAGAAAAGCTTGAAAAGTGGGCAGTGACTAACAGAATGGTATTTAACAAGGAGAAATGCAAAGTCCTACATGTGGGCAAGAGAAATGAAAGACCGCACATACAGAATGGGAGGAATTGGGCTAAGCAGCAGCACATGTGAAAAAGACTTGAGTATACAAATATATCACAGACTGAACATGAGTCAACAATGTGATGCAGCAGCCAAAAAGGCAAACACAATTCTGGGATGTATTAAGAGAAGCCTAGAGTGTAGATCACGTGAGGTAATTATCCCCCTCTACTTTTCCTTAGTCAGACCTCATCTGGAATACTGTGTCCAATTCTGGGCACCCCACTTTAAAAAAGACATCGACAAATTGGAGCAAGCTCAGAGAAGAGTTACCAAGATGGTGAGCGATCTGCAAATCGTGCCCTATGGAGAACGGTTAAAGGATCTGGGAATGCTTGGCTTGCAAAAAAGCGTCCTGAGAGGAGACTTATTAGCTGTCTACAAATATCTGAAGGGCTGCCACAGTGCAGAGGGATCAGCCCTATTCTCATTTGCAGAAGGAAAGACTAGAAGCAATGGGATGAAACTGAAAGGGAGGAGACACAAATTAGATATTAGAAAAAACTTTCTGACAGTGAGGGTGATCAATGAGTGGAACAGGTTACCATGGGAGGTGGTGAGTTCTCCAATGCAAGTGTTCAAACAAAGACTGGACAGACATCTCGAGTACCTCACTAGTAATAGTGATCCCTCTTATGCCCTCCCACTTATAACAGTTGCCCAATCAGAGTATGCATCATTTATAACCCCCTTCTGCTTTCTATCACTGACCAGTTACTTACCCACTTACACACATTCTTGCCCAGACCAAGCATTCTTATTTTATATACCAACCTTTTATGTGGCATAGTATCAAACGCTTTGGAAAAGTCCAGCTGTACAAGATTCACTGACTCCCCGGACCAGTCGAGAACTTACCTCCTCATAGAAGCTGATCAGGGTGGTTTGACAGGTCTCAGATAAATCCATGCTGATACAGAGTTATACAGCTACCGTGTTTCCCTGAAAAAAAAGACATCCCCTGAAAATAAGACCTAGTAGAGGTCTTGCTGAAGTGCTAAATATAAGCCCCCCCCCCCCCCCAAGGTAAGACCTAGCTCTGTCCCTGCTGTGTGAGTCTGCTGTGATGTGCTCCCCCTGGTGGGCGGAAGCTGCAGTGCTCTACAGGTAAACCAAGAACTGCTGTGGGTGATCGTTACAGTCTCCAGACAGTGTGTACATGGAAATACTGGTACTAACCAGAAATTCTTGATAGTTTTCACAGTTTGTCTGGTGATGCTGGTTTGTGATGACAACTACTGTACAGTATATAAGAAATATTCATTTTTCTTTCATTTTTTTGTTCAACAATAAGTGTGAATTCTTCATGGAAAAATAAGACCTGGTGCATCTTTGGGAGCAAAAATTAATATAAGACACTGTCTTATTTTCAGGGAAACAGGGTATTTTCCTTGAGGTCCTCTAGGATAGCATCTTTTAGAAACATTTCTTGTGCCTTTTGCTTCAAGCTTGCCCAAACCAAATTTGCCTTACAAATGTAACACTCCTATCTAAGGGCACTTAAACCACCCACAGTTTTGCCACTGGAAACAATTTTAAAGATTACGGGTAAATGCACAAGGGCAGAAATTCAGCTGCGGGATTTCCCGCAGAATTTCCACCCGTGCACGATGCCAAAGGATTGCATTATATTATCTAATGCAATCCTAGGCAGACAGCTGCGATTTGACCGCGTGAAAACTCGCGGGGTTAAACAAATCGCAGCATGTCCTATTTCTGTGCAAGCCTCGCAGATGCCCGCACAGAAACATTACTGCTGACGCGCCGGCTCTGTTCTGCGCATGTGCCAGCTGGGCAGGAGACTACGAGAGGAGGTGAGCCACGGGGATCACTGCAGCAGCACAGCTCGCATCCCGCTGCAAAAATTCTCACAGCGGGATCCGACCTGGCTGTCTGCAGGAGGCCTTCTGCATCATTGCATTCCAAGAGCCATAGTATTTTTATTTTTCCATCTGCTTGCTTTTTGTATGATCTGTAATTTTCATTGATTCTGCTCTTTGGGAATATGTGACCTTTTGATCACTTTGCGAAAAACAAATCTGCAATTCTGGCTTTTTTGTTTCCTGTTAAGATGTTCAATCTGCGATTTTATAATTTTTTTTGTTTAAACAAATTTTTGCCGTATTCTTCTCTTTTGTTGCATCTGGAATACGCACTTTGTGTATTCTGTTAACGATTAAAGTAAACTTTAATGATGCATCTATACTAGAACTCTTAGCACCGAAGCAACCTATCAGAACCCTGAGCTTATTTTGTGAGGGGCCGATGGGTGACATGCTGTTACAGAATCTATACTCTGTGGTGCTGAGTGAATAGAGCTTAGTTCTGGTGCCATATATAATTAGCTTTAATTTGTTACAGCATCCATGTGCTAGGCTTGGTTCTGTTACTTTATCTATTAGCTTTAATTTGTTACAGCATCCATGTGCTAGGCTTGGTTCTGTTACTTTATCTATTAGCTTTAGTTTGTTTTTGCATCCATGTGCTAGGCTTGGATCTGTTACTTTATCTATTAGCTTTAGTTTGTTTTTGCATCCATGTGCTAGGCTTGGTTCTGTTACTTTATCTATTTGCAATGCTTGCTACTGGCATTCTATCTGGACATCATATGCACAGTAACTGCATGTAGCACACAGGGGATTTGATGATCCTAGATAATTTTACAGTGAGGTGCTGTGTACAACTCCCATAAGGTTTGTAGCGCTCAGTGTGTGTTCTGTATGTATTTAGGTAATGAATCTGTACTTGTGATGCACATAGAGATCAGGGGTCATATCACACATGGCATGCAGTGTACAGTTTTAGGTACCACTGCACAAGAAAGATATAGTAGAGCTCGAGCAGGTACAAGGGCACGTAAATGATGATACATGGAATGTGTGGACAACACTATTGAGAAATATTATCAAAGTGAAGGCTCATTTACAAAACCGTGATTTCGGCTCATATTACGGCGTCGTGACACACAGTGAATGGAGTCACTGAAAGTAAATGGACTTTCATTGTTCTGTTCACATTAGCGTATAAAAAATACGAGTAGGTACGCACGAGAAAGCAATTTCTCCATTTATCACTCAGCACGAGCCCTATACTGTTGGATTGGCAGTGTATGCAACACTGTCCATACGCAAGACATATGCAACTCCACTATGAAACCGAGCAGGGAGTTAAAAGGGAAAAAAAGACAGTCACGTTGTGTGTGGCTGCATCCGTAAGATATGCAGTTATGCATGGTGTACTTGCTGCCATACATAGTCTCTGCGGCTCTCACAGACCTGTAAGCCGCTGTAAGACTCCAGCTGTGTTTAATGGATACAATCATGTGAATGAACTCTTATTTTGTTTAGAAACAGTGCTGCAGGGGTAACCTATAAACTATGTGTAAATATGTGAAGGGTTAGGGAGGATCCGCTTCCAGCACTGAAACAACGGCTACTGTAACCGGGTCAAGGAAAAAGTATATGAATATGTACACGTCTCCCAGATCCCTGCTTGTGTGCTTATAAAGGGCAGACAAGGAAACTTTTTGTATCTCCTTCATGGTTTCTGGTGAAACCTGAGTCGAAGGCCTGGTTACTGCAATGTGGAAACTTTGGGTGTGTGTGTTATCCACTATTAGAGGTGACTTACAGGAGCAGCGGCTTACAAGATGACGGCTCTGTTTGTGCCTGGAATTTGAGGGAATCTGTGAGTAAAAGCTACTAGTTGTGCATTTTGTTTGGATGCTGCACATTAGCCTCAGCTTCTACTTGATTTATGGATAGTAAGTGGCTGGACAAGCATAAGCTTTTTTTGTTTCTTTTACCTACTTGAAAATGGAAAAAAAAACAACTAGTCGAGGCCATTTGCACCACCAATGTCCCTTTGTTCTGGAAGCTCCAAAAGTGCCCGTCTAACCCAGGAGATGACGTATGCTGTAAGCTACCCCATTAGAATATCTTTCTGTCAAAGGCATATGATTAAGGTATTATAAACAAGTAAGACAAGTTTTTGAGCATTGCACATCCCAATAAACTTATTATCTACCAAAGATCCCCAAGGCTATAAACAAAGCCCCAGGATGTCCTATCATCTTAGGATAAGCTCAGCCACATGCGACCTATTCAACTATGTAGATACTTATGTGAATGATCTGCCTAGTTGTGAGGGCACGTGTATATATTGCTATATGTTTTCTTTTTATATCTTTATACCTGCGTGCAAATTTTATGCAATGTTTTGTGAAAAAAACTTAAATATTCAAATACGTAATATGCATCCTTAAAAAATCATATCAGATATGACAAAGAGCTTTTGCAAGGCGAAGAAGACTGTGTCTTGGGAATTACAAAAAGGGACAAGATGCAACGGCGATTAGCTTGGCAGTTTAAGGAAGTTGCAACATCTTGTCTGAAGAAAAAGGAGAAGTGTCTACTGCGACTAAGGACCATGTGATTGATGCAGCTGCCTGTCTAATTAATTTTTGCTGTGGACAGTATTATGGACATATATGATAATGCTATATATATCTGGACCAATGAGATGCTATATGCTTTGTGTTGCAACAGGAGGGGATAAAACCCTGTGTAAGCAAGTAAAGTCACTCGCCATTACTCCTGTACAGGGAAGCATACCAGACCTGTGTGTGGTGTTTTTCCTTACCGTCGACCACGGGATTTTAGGGTGGGCTTTGATTGATGCTGTACTGATTTATTACCCTGACAATTGGCGCCCAACGTGTTATTCCGGCTATTTTGGCCCTTGGGGGGCCCCCAAAAGCCCGGACCGTTCGGATCCGCTACACGGAGAATCCACCCTGCTGCAACCGAGACTGATCACCTCTAAACTCAAGGTAAGACCAACATATTTTCTGTGTTGAGTTTTACGCTTTGAGACTTGCAGCGGGAGGGGCTATCTGTGCTCTGTGACCGGACGGGCTGGGTTAGAGCTTCACACGGTGGCTCGCAAGCCCCAGGGGTCGCCGGAAAGGACCACTGACCGTGATAAGCGCATCAATCACCCACCCAGGGACTAGTCTATAGTCACTTTGTACTGTGAAACTTGTAGTGTTTCAGCAGTAACGGGAATGGTTTGATATGTCTGCAGAGGTTTTTGTCTCACACAGAAAGAGGAGCCCTCGGTTGTCTTACCATATACTAGTCTCACAGAAGCAGAAGTCCTCAGTTACCCTGTTGTAAAAAAGCAGATAATTTAGATTTGAAGAAGTACTCTGTGAGTTGTGCAAGGGCAGACAATTTAGATTAGAGGGATTGATTCTGTGGGGACGGGTTCCATAGGAGGAGAGGTCCTCGGTTATTTTGCTATATATACAGAGCTGATAATTTGGAGAAGAGGAGTACATTCTGTGGAATCTCTTTGTTGTTGTGTCTTGTTTTGTTATGCTTAAGACCTTGTTAAGTAAAACGGAGCCCCTTAAGGGCCACCGTCGAGCGGATGAATTGGTGTTGGAGAGACAAGGGTCTCATTTTGTGAAAAGTAAAAAGACTCTTATGAAAATGTGTGACATGGATGCACATGGTAGATTGCAATACAGCAACTGGGAAGAAGTTCTTAGGAATTAAAGGGGCGCCCTGAAAGATACAGGCTTATTAGGAAGCGCTGAAATGTGAAAAAAAAGAAGAAAAAAAAACGGCGGCCGCCATTGCCAAGGAGGGTTGGATAGAAGAAGAGTTGAGGGACAGTTAGGGAAAGTTAAATATGTATATGTATTATTTGCCTGATAAAGTAACTGTAAATGAGCGGACAACGCCCCATAATGGCGATTGTTCTGAATCCTGGACATGTCACCATTGTGGTCAACAGAATCCGCCCTCTGTACAATACTGTGTTAATTTTCACGTCCCTAGAACAGATGTGATACATTGTGCCCGTTGGCCGCAAACAGAGAGAATCGATATGTGACAAGTGATATATATAGTGTAAGAGTGTAAATGTGCCACCTATAGATATATAGTAAAAGTATGTGTATGTGTATGATACTAGTTAGATAGCTATGGATGTATGTGAATGTATACAAGGGTTAATCGAGTTTTTTTTAGTGAGAGAGAAAGGCTTCTTGCTCGAAGCTGCGGTCTTAGACCCCCCCCCCCCCCCCCTTACTTCCTCATTTCTTGATTTAGGAAGTAGCTCTGTTGCTTTTAATAATTAAAAAAAAAAAAAAAGGTTATAATGAATGTAATGAATTATACGGTCTTAGAAGTTTTAAGGTACGTTTTTTTGGTGTCTAAAGTCACAGATGGACGTTCAAGTGATCAACTAAATTGTTAGAACAGGTGGAGGAGGAAGCAAGTTCATGGAGAGTCTGTGACAAATAATAACTACTGTTTGTCTTGATGTTTGTATGTCTTGATGTTATGCAGTGTAATCTTTGTTGTACGTCCTTCATACAAGTGTAAAAAAGTTACATGCCACTCACATCCTGTGGGCTTTTTAAGAATATAAGGGTTGAGGAATGCAGAAAAATGTTGCGTTGCCAGAAGCACCTGGCATATGTTTATTAACTGCAAGGAATAGTTAAACTATAGTAATTCAATTGTAATCACAACTGTGACCGTAAATTTACAACATAGTATATATTAGACGTTAGAATCTTCCTGAATGTCAGTCAGAAGAAGAGAAAGGGGGGCTGAAATGGCATCGGTACCCACGCGTTCCAAAGACACCAACGTTTAATCTAACAGTTTATTAAATAAGGAGATAATATCTCAGTCACTCAGCAAACTTTTTCACACAATTTGTCAAAAATAGCACTCTTCCATATTAATTGGCACCTCAATATTATCTGAATAGAATCATGTATTTTATAATATTACAACACCCACCTTAATGTCTTTTAATTGATGCATGTCTGTTTATAACACAGTTACAGACATATATGTATATCCACAGGAGGGACGGGGCAGACTGGACCCGTGTTCACACTGTGATGGGTGTAGGATGTGTGATGCAGATATTGACTGCAATTTTCCCCCTCCCCTCTGCATAAGACTTTACTTGTTTGTGATGTGTATCCGAGGACTACAAACCTTGAATGAACATATTAGGAAGTAGGTATACAGCCACACTCAGAGGGGTGGAGCTAGATGATCCAAAAGTACGTAATGGGTCATCCCTCATCCCCTCCCTCTCTGTCCACAAAGGAGGGGATGAGAATCATAGACAGCCAGGAAAAGTTTTCTTTTTTGTTTTCCGGTCATTGTAGATAGGATTAGATTAATAATGAATTTGCTTAAAGAATATCACGTTTCAAATATGGATAGATGTTTGTGGATTATTCTGCCCTGATGTAACTCATGTCTCTGTTATTGGAGCTGACATTTTACAAGCCTTATCTGCATCTATCAAATTCTCACCAAATGGATCGGTACAGGTTAAGACCTCAGGTGCCAGTTCAGAAAAATTTTGTATACTAACTGTTCTCTTGGTGGACCCGGTTCATGGATTTGCCCTGACAAATTGTTGGCCACCCCCAAGACAGACAGGGAAATTGAATGTACCCCCTATGATGATGTGTTTTAAACCAGGGTACACACCCCTGGGTTGAACAGTATCCCTTTAGTTTTCTACAAGATATGTTGGGGACAAGTGGGAGACTTGGTTGCAATGGGGGTTTTGCTGTGAAATACATCCTCCAGCAAACGCCCCTCTTTTTCAGTCAAGAAAAGATACAAAGACATGTCTGTGTGGACACCTACCGCATGGTGATGACATCCAGAGCATATGCACACAAGTGCAACCCAAGCACTTAAAGGAGATGTCTCGAGGAAGCAGTTAATTTTTTTTTTTGCCCAGTCCCCCCCATTAAACATACATTACAAAGCCCCCCTGTAAATGACATTTCTAGCTGGTTCGTACTTACCGTTCCAGCGTTTCAGCAACTTATAAAAGTTTCCTCAAGATGGCCGCCGGCTCTTTCCCCGTCGCTCGCTGCAGCCCGACGTGCGCGCTCCCGAGACGCCGCCAGCTGTGTCTCCATGGCAACCGGACGCATCGCAGCCGCCGACCAGACGCCCCGCAGCCGCCGACCAGACAGCAGGTTACCGGCGCTAGCCCCCGGCTCCCCAGCGCTAGACCCTCAGCCCAGGTGAAGGCCCCGGAGCCCAGCGCTAGGTTCCGGAGCCCAGCGCTAGTTCCCCCGGCCTAGCGGCAGCCCCCCCCGGCCTAGCGACAGCCCCCCCGGCGCAGCCCGGCGCAGCGGCAGCCCCCCCCCGGCCTAGCGACAGCCCCCCCATCACAGCGGCAGCCCCCCCCGGCCTAGCGACAGCCCCCCCCGGCGCAGCCCGGCGCAGCGGCAGCCCCCCCCGGCCTAGCGACAGCCCCCCCGGCGCAGCGACAGCCCCCCCGGCGCAGCCCGGCGCAGCGGCAGCCCCCCCCCCGACCCATCACTTACCTGGGAGGCTTCTCGGGGCTGCTGGGCTGGGCTGGGCTTCTCCGCTGGGCAGCTCCAGTTTCTGCACCTTCCTCTAACAGAGGATGGTGCAGAATGGCCGCTTCAGCGCACTCCCGAGCAGTGACAGCTCGTCTGCGCATGCGCAGAAGAGCTGTAGCGGGGAGCACACTGAAGCGGCTCGTGCTGAATGGAGAAGACTAGAGATGAGCGAACACCAAAATGTTCGGGTGTTCGTTATTCGTAACGAACTTCCCGTGATGCTCGAGGGTTCGTTTCGAACAACGAACCCCATTGAAGTCAATGGGCGACCAGAACATTTTTGTATTTCGCCGATGCTCGCTAAGGTTTTCATGTGTGAAAATCTGGGCAATTCAGGAAAGTGATGGGAATGACACAGTGACGGATAGGGCAGGCGAGGGGCTACATGGTGGGCTGCATCTCAAGTTCACAGGTCCCACTATTAAGCCACAATACCGGCAAGAGTGGGCCCCCCCCCCTCCCAACAACTTTTACTTCTGAAAAGCCCTCATTAGCATGGCATACCTTTGCTAAGCACCACACTACCTCCAACAAAGCACAATCACTGCCTGCATGACACTCCACTGACACTTCTCCTGGGTTACATGCTGCCCAACCGCCCCCCCTCCCCCCCACAGCGCACACCAAAGTGTCCCTGCGCAGCCTTCAGCTGCCCTCATGCCACACCACGCTCATGTCTATTTAGAATTGCGTCTGCCATGACGAGGGACCGCAGGCACACACTGCAGAGGTTGGCACGGCTAGGCAGCGACCCTCTTTAAAAGTGGCGGAGCGATAGCCCACAATGCTGTACAGAAGCAATGAGAAATAGAATCCTGTGCCACCGCCATCAGGAGCTGCACACGTGGGCATAGCAATGGGGAACCTATGTGCCACACACTATTCATTCTGTCAAGGTGTCTGCATGCCCCAGTCAGACCGGGCTTTTTAATTCATAGACACAGGCAGGTACAACTCCCTATTGTGAAGTCCCTGTCGACCCACAGCATGGGTGGCTCCCTGGAACCCACCGGCGGTACACAGAAATATCCCATTGCATTGCCCAACACAGCTGAGGTAGTAATGTCGTGCTTAATGCAGGTGGGCTTCGGCCCACACTGCATGCCCCAGTCTGACTGGGGTTCTTTATAAGTGTACAGATGTAGTAAAAACTCCGTGTGCACCTACAGCATGGGTGGGTGCCAGGAAGCCACCGGCGGTACATAGAAATATCCCATTGCATTGCCCAACACAGCTGAGGTAGTAATGTTGTGCTTAACCCTTTCCAATCCAATTTGTATATGGTTTTCCTAGGGGGCTTACTCTTTTTCTGCTGTTATACAACGGCGCTATATGCTGGCTAAAGCCAGTACTGCATGAGCTGACACGTAGGATAGGCTCCGACAGCAGAGAGGCTGGCAATATACAGTAAGAGAACCCCGACGGACGTCTACCAACAACGGAGCTGTACAGCCTTAAACCCTAATGTCTTCACAGGTCACACAGTGGACTGGAAAGGGTTAATGCAGGTGGGTTTCGGCCCACACTGCATGCCCCAGTCAGACTGGGGTTCTTTACAAGTGGACACATGTAGGTTTAACTCCCTGTGGACCCACTGCCTGGGTGGGTGCCAGGAAGCCACCGGCGGTACATAGAAATATCCCATTGCATTGCCCAACACAGCTGAGGTAGTAATGTCGTGCGTAATACAGGTGGGCTTCGGCCCACACTGCATGCCCCAGTCAGACGGGTTCTTTAGAAGTGTACAGAAGTATTAAAAACTCAGTGTGCACCTACAGCATGGGTGGCTCCCTGGAACCCACCGGCGGTACACAAAAATATCCCATTGCATTGCCCAACACAGCTGAGGTAGTAATGTCGTGCGTAATGCAGGTGGGCTTCGGCCCACACTGCATGCCCCAGTCAGACTGGGGTTCTTTACAAGTGGACACATGTAGGTTTAACTCCCTGTGGACCCACTGCCTGGGTGGGTGCCAGGAAGCCACGGCCGGTACATAGAAATATCCCATTGCATTGCCCAACACAGCTGAGGTAGTAATGTCGTGCGTAATACAGGTGGGCTTCGGCCCACACTGCATGCCCCAGTCAGACGGGTTCTTTAGAAGTGTACAGAAGTATTAAAAACTCAGTGTGCACCTACAGCATGGGTGGCTCCCTGGAACCCACCGGCGGTACACAAAAATATCCCATTGCATTGCCCAACACAGCTGAGGTAACGTCAGCTGTAATGCAGGTGGGCTAAAAATTAATTTGATTACACTGTAGGCGAGGGCCCACAAAAATTGCTGTATCAACAGTACTAATGTACATCCCAAAAATTGGCCATGGCCAGCCAAGAGGGCAGGTGAAACCCATTAATCGCTTTGGTTAATGTGGCTTAAGTGGTAACTAGGCCTGGAGGCAGCCCAGTGTAACGAAAAATTGGTTCAAGTTAAAGTTCCAATGCTTTTAAGCGCATTGAAACTTATAAAAATTGTTCTGAAAAATTATTTGAGTGAGCCTTGTGGCCCTAAGAAAAATTGCCCGTTCAGCGTGATTACGTGATGTTTCAGGAGGAGGAGCAGGAGGAGGAGGAGGAGGAATATTAGACACAGATTGATGAAGCAGAAATGTCCCCGTTTTGGATGGTGAGAGAGAACGTAGCTTCCATCCGTGGGTGCAGCCTACGTATTGCTTACGTATCGCTGCTGTCCGCTGGTGGAGAACAGAAGTCTGGGGAAATCCAGCCTTTGTTCATCTTGATGAGTGTTAGCCTGTCGGCACTGTCGGTTGACAAGCGGCTACGCTTATCTGTGATGATTCCCCCAGCCGCACTAAACACCCTCTCCGACAACACGCTAGCCGCAGGACAAGCAAGCACCTCAAGGGCATACAGGGCTAGTTCAGGCCACGTGTCCAGCTTCGACACCCAGTAGTTGTAGGGGGCAGAGGCGTCACCAAGGATGGTCGTGCGATCCGCTACGTACTCCCTCACCATCCTTTTGCAGTGCTCCCGCCGACTCAGCCGTGACTGGGGAGCGGTGACACAGTCTTGGTGGGGAGCCATAAAGCTGGCCAGGCCCTTAAAGACTGTTGCACTGCCTGGGATGTACATGCTGCTCGATCTACGCACATCCCCTGCAACATGGCCCTCGGAACTGCGCCTTCTGCCACTAGCGCTGTCGGCTGGGAATTTTACCATCAGCTTGTCCGCAAGGGTCCTGTGGTATAGCAACACTCTCGAACCCCTTTCCTCTTCGGGAATCAGAGTGGGCAGGTTCTCCTTATACCGTGGATCGAGCAGTGTGTACACCCAGTAATCCGTAGTGGCCAGAATGCGTGCAACGCGAGGGTCACGAGAAAGGCATCCTAACATGAAGTCAGCCATGTGTGCCAGGGTACCTGTACGCAACACATGGCTGTCTTCACTAGGAAGATCACTTTCAGGATCCTCCTCCTCCTCCTCCTCCTCAGGCCATACACGCTGAAAGGATGACAGGCAATCAGCCGGTGTACCGTCAGCAGCGGCCCAAGCTGTCTCTTCCCCCTCCTCCTCATGCTCCTCCTCCTCCTCCTCCTGTACGCGCTGATAAATAGACAGGAGGGTGCCCTGACTATCCAGCGGCATACTGTCTTCCCCCGCCCCCGTTTCCGAGCGCAAAGCAGCTGCCTTTATGGTTTGCAGGGAATTTCTCAAGATGCATAGCAGAGGAATGGTGACGCTAATGATTGTAGCATCGCCGCTCACCACCTGGGTAGACTCCTCAAAATTACCAAGGACATGGCAGATGTCTGCCAACCAGGCCCACTCTTCTGAAAGGAATTGAGGAGGCTGACTCCCACTGCGCCGCCCATGTTGGAGTTGGTATTCGACTATAGCTCTACGCTGTTCATAGAGCCTGGCCAACATGTGGAGCGTAGAGTTCCACCGTGTGGGCACGTCGCACAGCAGTCGGTGCACTGGCAGCTTAAAGTGATGTTGCAGGGTGCGCAGGGTGGCAGCGTCCGTGTGGGACTTGCGGAAATGTGCGCAGAGCCGGCGCGCCTTTACGAGCAGGTCTGACAAGCGTGGGTAGCTTTTCAGAAAGCGCTGAACCACCAAATTAAAGACGTGGGCCAGGCATGGCACGTGCGTGAGGCTGCCGAGCTGCAGAGCCGCCACCAGGTTACGGCCGTTGTCACACACGACCATGCCCGGTTGGAGGCTCAGCGGCGCAAGCCAGCGGTCGGTCTGCTGTGTCAGACCCTGCAGCAGTTCGTGGGCCGTGTGCCTCTTATCGCCTAAGCTGAGTAGTTTCAGCACGGCCTGCTGACGCTTGCCCACCGCTGTGCTGCCACACCGCGCGACACCGACTGCTGGCGACATGCTGCTGCTAACACATCTTGATTGTGAGACAGAGGAGGAGGAGGAGGAGGAGGGTGCTTTAGTGGAGGAAGCATACACCTCCGCAGATACCAGCACCGAGCTGGGGCCCGCAATTCTGGGGGTGGGTAGGACGTGAGCGGTCCCAGGCTCTGACTCTGTCCCAGCCTCCACTAAATTCACCCAATGTGCCGTCAGGGAGATGTAGTGGCCCTGCCCGCCTGTGCTTGTCCACGTGTCCGTAGTTAAGTGGACCGTGGCAGTAACCGCGTTGGTGAGGGCGCGCACAATGTTGCGGGAGACGTGGTCGTGCAGGGCTGGGACGGCACATCGGGAAAAGTAGTGGCGACTGGGAACTGAGTAGCGCGGGGCCGCCGCCTCCATGATACTTTTGAAGGACTCCGTTTCCACAACCCTATACGGCAGCATCTCAAGGCTGATGAATTTTGCGATGCGGACGGTTAACGTTTGAGCGTGCGGGTGCGTGGCGGCGTACTTGCGCTTGCGCTCGAACACTTGCGCAAGCGACGGCTGAACGGTGCGCTGAACTACACTGCTGGATGGGGCCGAGGACAGCGGAGATGAGGGTGTGGGTGCAGGCCATGAGGCGGTAGTGCCTGTGTCCTGAGAGGGGGGTTGCATCTCAGTGGCAGGTTGGGGCACAGGGGGAGAGGCAGGGGTGCAAACCGGAGGCGGTGAACGGCCTTCGTCCCACCTTGCGGGGTGCTTGGCCATCATATGTCTGCGCATGGTGGTGGTGGTGAGGCTGTTGGTGTTGGCTCCCCGGCTGAGCTTTGCGCGACAAAGGTTGCACACCACTGTTCGTCGGTCGTCAGGCGTCTCTGTGAAAAACTGCCAGACCTTAGAGCACCTCGGCCTCCGCAGGGTGGCATGGCGCGAGGGGGCGCTTTGGGAAACACTTGGTGGATTATTCGGTCTGGCCCTGCCTCTACCCCTGGCCACTGCACTGCCTCTTGCAACCTGCCCTGCTGATGCCCTTGACTCCCCCTCTGAAGACCTGTCCTCCTGAGTAAGCGTTGCACACCAGGTGGGGTCAGTCACCTCATCGTCCTGCTGCTCTTCCTCCGAATCCTCTGTGCGCTGCTCCCTGGGACTTACTGCCCTTACTACTACCTCACTGCAAGACAACTGTGTCTGATCGTCATCGTCCTCCTCACCCACAGAAAGTTGTTGAGACAGTTGGCGGAAGTCCCCAGCCTCTTCCCCCGGACCCCGGGAACTTTCGAATGGTTGGGCATCAGTGACGATAAACTCCTCTGGTGGGAGAGGAACCGCTGCTGCCCAATCTAAGCAGGGGCCCGAGAACAGTTCCTGGGAGTGTTCCCGCTCCTGAGCAGGTGTCATTGTAGTGGAGTGAGGAGGCTGGGAGGAAGGAGGAGCAGCAGACAGAGGATTCGGATTGGCAGCAGTGGACGGCGCAGAACTGCGGGTAGACGATAGGTTGCTCGAAGCACTTTCTGCCATCCAGGACAGGACCTGCTCACACTGCTCATTTTCTAATAACCGTCTCCCGCGTGGACCCATTAATTGGGCGATGAATGTGGGGACGCCAGAAACGTGCCTCTCTCCTAATCGCGCAGCAGACAGCTGCGACACACCTGGATCAGGAGCTTGGCCTGTGCCCACACCCTCACTTGGCCCTCCGCGTCCTCGGCCACGTCCACGTCCACGTCCTCTAGGCTTACCCCTACCCCTCAGCATGCTGTATTACCAGTGATTAGATTTCCCAGGCAGGAAATAAATTGGCGCAAGACTGCAGGCCAAATATAATTTTTGCCCTTTTTGGAAAACGAAAGGCCCCACTGCCTCTAGTGAATGAATTATCTAAGTTTAATAACTGTGCTGTGTCCCTGCTTATGTGTCACAGAACGTGAGGGTAGCAGAGTTATTATAACTCTTGGAGAGCAGGTATTTTTTTTCCCAATTAAGGAAAGCAAATGGCGAACCCAGCAGTAAAGCGTAGCTGGCTGCGTATGATTTAGCAATGTTTTTCACGCAGCTCACACGTCTACACAGGCGTAAGGACGGACACAGGCTGGACAAATAGATTTGTTTTCAGTTTTTTCCCACCAACAGGCAGCACTGCGTATATTCAATGAACCTGCGAAGTTTAATAACTGCGCTGTGTCCCTGCTTATGTGTCACAGAACGTGAGGGTAGCAGAGTTATTATAACTCTTGGAGAGCAGGTATTTTTTTTCCCAATTAAGGAAAGCAAATGGCGAACCCAGCAGTAAAGCGTAGCTGGCTGCGTATGATTTAGCAATGTTTTTCACGCAGCTCACACGTCTCCACAGGCGTAAGGACGGACACAGGCTGGACAAATAGATTTGTTTTCAGTTTTTTCCCACCAACAGGCAGCACTGCGTATATTCAATGAACCTGCGAAGTTTAATAACTGCGCTGTGTCCCTGCTTATGTGTCACAGAACGTGAGGGTAGCAGAGTTATTATAACTCTTGGAGAGCAGGTATTTTTTTTCCCAATTAAGGAAAGCAAATGGCGAACCCAGCAGTAAAGCGTAGCTGGCTGCGTATGATTTAGCAATGTTTTTCACGCAGCTCACACGTCTACACAGGCGTAAGGACGGACACAGGCTGGACAAATAGATTTGTTTTCAGTTTTTTCCCACCAACAGGCAGCACTGCGTATATTCAATGAACCTGCGAAGTTTAATAACTGCGCTGTGTCCCTGCTTATGTGTCACAGAACGTGAGGGTAGCAGAGTTATTATAACTCTTGGAGAGCAGGTATTTTTTTCCCCAATTAAGGAAAGCAAATGGCGAACCCAGCAGTAAAGCGTAGCTGGCTGCGTATGATTTAGCAATGTTTTTCACGCAGCTCACACGTCTCCACAGGCGTAAGGACGGACACAGGCTGGACAAATAGATTTCTTTTCAGTTTTTTCCCACCAACAGGCAGCACTGCGTATATTCTATGAATAATAACTGTGTTGTGGCCCTGCCTATACAATTCTTTCCCTGCAGTATCAATGGAGGGTGCAATGCTCTGCAGAGGCGATTTTGAGAAGCCCAAAAAAAATGCAGCACAGCCAACAGCAGCCTGGACAGTACTGCACACGGATAAATATGGCCCTAGAAAGGACCGTTGAGGTTCTTGAAGGCTACACTCACTCCTAACACTCTCCCTGCCTATGCAGCACTTCTGTCCCTAATGCCAGGTGCAACGGTCTGCAGAGGCGATTTTGAGAAAGAAAAAAAAATCCCACTGCTAACAGCAGCCAACACACAGCTATCAGTGGCCCTAATAAGGACCTTTGGGGGGTCTTGAAGCCTACACTAACTACCAATTCTTTCCCTACAGCAGCTCCGGTATAAACAGCACTGTCCCTCATCTAACTCACACCGCATCTGAGGCGAGCCGCGGGAGGGGCCGACTTTTATATTAGGCGAACACCTGATCTCGCCAGCCACTCACAGCAGGGGGGTGGTATAGGGCTTAAACGTTGCAGGGGGAAGTTGTAATGCCTTCCCTGTCTTTCAATTGGCCAGAAAAGCGCGCTAACGTCTCAGGGAAGGAAGTGAAAGTAACCAGAACACCGCATGGTGTTCGTCACGAATAACGAACATCCCGAACACCCTAATATTCGCACGAATATCAAGCTCGGACGAACGCGTTCGCTCATCTCTAGAGAAGACCGGACTGCGCAAGCGCGTCTAAAAAAGCAAGCTGCCAGCGAATTTAGACGGAACCATGGAGACGAGGACGCTAGCAATGGAGCAGGTAAGTGGAATAACTTCTGTATGGCTCATATTTAATGCACGATGTATATTACAAAGTGCATTAATATGGCCATACGGAAGTGTATAACCCCACTTGGTTTCGCGAGACCACCCCTTTAATCTCTGGCTTGTTGAACCCGGCTACTCTTCTTCCAATTGAGTGTCCTGGTTCAAAGGGGGGAGGGGGAGGCATAGGTGACCTAGGTATTGCAGATCAGCTATTTTTAAATTTTTTGCAACAAGATTCTGATCTATTTGAAATAGAATATCAGCATGATTGTCTAGCATTGATGCAACAAGAAAATTCATTAAAAAAAAAACAAAAAAACAACTGTTATTGGAACCCACTGTTAACAATGCATATTTTGAGTTTTCTTTTGTAGATGGTATCAGGGTGAGGATTGATGACTCCAAACCGGATATGCAGAGGTCACACAACAAGATGTCCTAAACGCAGAAGCTCTGCCTCCGCATGCCCCAGTGCAAGAAGCGGAACCGAAGGCCCTCACTGGGGCGTGTAGAGTGGTAGAAGGTAAGACGGCAACTCTTTACACTGACTCTTGGAATGCATTTGGCATAGCTCATGATTACGGCCCAATAAGGAAGGCCAGACAGCTTGTTATCTCAGTAGGACAGCCAATTAAGAATGGTGCAGCGGTGCAGAGTCTCATGGAAACCCTACTACTACTACCTGGCAATGGAGAGCTCATACCGATTTCTACAATGGAGAAGCGAGAGACGACACCCTCGCCAACAGCACAGCAAAGGCAGCGGCCCTCAAGCCGTGGAAGAAAGAAGAAGAGATACTGACAGCATGAGTCAGTGATAAAAACTTTGGACTTTGATAAAAACTTTGGACTTTGATAAAAACTTTGGACTTTGATAAAAACTTTGGAAAGCAAAATTGGCTAAAAGATGGGAGCAACAGAACAGGACGGCGTATGGCGAATAATCAACAGAACTTGCCTACAGAGGTCCCTGTCCCCCATGATGGCCCAACAGAATCAAAAGCAGCAATGACGTCGACACTGAACTAGAATGGGTGACACCTAGGTTCTCTGTAGCTGCTGCATCATTTGTCCAGTTAACATGATCTTTATCATATGCGAGTCGGGATAGAAGTAAGGTGGCCATATAACACTTGCCTTGACCACTCTACCCATTTCAGAGATTGCCAATTTGACCACATTCAGCTCACACCTGTTGGGGAGTATGAATATGTGCTTGTTGTTCCTCTTTTTCAGGTTGGAGGCCCACCCTGATACTAAGGTAAATGAGCAGATAACCACACAGAAGCTCATAAATGAGGTAATCTGCAGATACGGGGCACCGGAAGTGATTAAGTCAACAGAGGTACACACTTCACAGGTGAAATAATGCAATACATCATGTCTACTTTGGGTATATGCAAGGCCTTTCACACACTCTACCATCCACAGAGTAGGGGGAAAGTAGATCCAAAAGACAATGGAGGAAATGGGCAAATTTTGAATTGAGTGTCTTCCATTAGTTTTTCTTTTTCTCCAGAGGGTACATGCCACAGTGGCCGAGTTTGGGAAATGATTCTCTTGTTAATTTTGTCATAGGTCTCTCCAAGGAATTGTCAATAACGCATTCTGTAGTCTCTGCTTCTCTCTCAGGTCCTACAGACGAGTGTCACAATCTGAAACAAGGTGACAGAGTCTATGTGAAAAAGCTTGAGAGAAAAGCCCGGTTTAAAGGTCCCTACCAGATGTTGCTCACAACCCCAACTGCAGTCAAGCTCGAAGGAAAGCCCACTTGGATCCACACCTCGCACTGCAAAAAGGCCCTGGGTCCCGGAGCACAGAACTCATGATCCTGCATATCCTTTACATGCTATGGGCAGAGTTTGGGACCTGGGCGGAAGTGGATGTCACAGTGACATTGTGGTACAATTCTTCAAACACACACGTAGCCACATATACCTTTGATTATTGTACATTAGCCCCTTGTTTTAAAGATATAACCAAGATTAGACAATCACTCAGAAGAATGAGCATGTATGGCTCAAAAGAGGTATATATATGTGTTACAGATGATTATTGGGGGACAGATTGTAAAAGTTGGGGAGCAGTGGGTTGGAATACAGGCCAGGATTGGGGATACAAGCCCCAAAGTGCTCAGGACAGGAGAGACAAAAGTGGGAGGTCACTGATTCAACGCATGACATTATCCAGGAAGGGAAAGGGTTATTACAATGAACAGACGTTGGAGTATAACATACCATTGATATTGACCATTGAGAATCCAGGGCCAGGGGATACAGGTGCCTACCTAATTGGGACATGGGGGTCATCTAGTGGAAGCAATTATCCCCTTGGTACATTCAAACTTGCAGACATGAAAGGTGACATCAGATGGACACAACTAACAAACCCGACTGAGTCAACTGATTCACCTGTTTCTGCACCTTTTGAGTTTGATACAATAGTTTCCGTCGGACACAGTACAGTGACTCATAAATTAAAACGGCTAGATGGAGTCATGGCCATAGCTAACCCTACTTTTGAGGACACTATATCCATGGAAACAGGGTTCTCCGACCACAACCTGTGGTTGGAATGGATGAAATATAGTGCAGAGACCCATAATCAAACTGATTGCTATGTCTGCGGTAGTAGTAGGCCCCATTTGGGTACGGTCCCCCTTGAACTGCCAGAGAATTATGAGAACTGTTTTATTAGCCTGTTTACCAATGTCACCATTAATGAGTCAGACTGTGAGAAGTGGAAGAAAGAATACCCCATCCTTACACAGGTGCCTCGATCGGGAGAGAAAATTACAATATACCCCGGTAATTACACTTGTTTAGTTAATTATGGCACTGATAGATTTCTGGGAAACTTCACTAACAAATATTGTGCAAAAAGGAAGAACGGTACCTGTGCCCAGAGACAAGTCCAGTCTCTAGGAGATATTTACTGGATATGTGGAGATGGCAAGATACGTAGTAGGCTAGAAGGAGACTGGACAGGAGAATGTGCCTTAGCCAAAGCCTTAATGCCCTTACACATATTATCAGTTGACCGCACAAAGGATGAGAATTCTACACCACACCGTATCAAGAGAGAAGTTAAGGTCCCAGGTGCTAGTTTTGATCCCCATGTGTACATAGATACAATAGGAGTGCCTAGGGGGGTGCCAGACGAATTCAAGGCTAGGGATCAAGTGAAGGCAGGATTTGAATCTTTGTTCACTATTGTCACTGCTAACAAAAATGTAGCCTGGATAAATTACATCTATTACAATCAGCAAAGGTTTGTCAATTACACTAGAGATGCTCTGCAGGGATTAGCTGACCAATTAGGGCCTACTGCATCCATGACGTTCCAGAATAGAATGGCCCTGGATATGATTCTAGCAGAAAAAGGTGGAGTATGTAAAATGATTGGTGAGACTTGTTGCACCTATATCCCTGATAATACTGGGCCTACAGGTAAAGTGACTGTTGCCATTAAGAAACTAACCGATTTGTCAGAGGAACTCAAGAGAAATTCCGGGGTCACAGATCCCTGGGACCAGTACTTTTCGTGGTTGAAAGGATGGCAGAAAATGCTGGTACAAGTAGGTGTGGTCCTAGGTATTGTTCTGTTAGTCCTATTGATTTCCTGTACGTGTATTATCCCCCTGATCAAGAAAAGTATGAGTAAGGGACTAGACAATGTGACACCGACATTCCCCCTGGTTGAGATAGAAGAAGCAGAAAAAGAACCGGTCCCATTGATGCCAACTACAGTACGTTATCAAAAAGATGGAGATGTGGTGGAGATGCCTGACATCTAAGACTGCGTCTGTTCCGGTCCCCTGTTTTAAAAATGTCAGTGGATTTCCCATACGCCTAGGGATAGTGTAGAAGGCCATAGGATCGAGCGAGGGCACACCCTGCGGGGTGTTAACTCGTACAGATAGAGGACATGGATACCTGAAAAACATAGTCCGGGGGGTCCATGTCCTCCTTCTGAGGTGAGGTAGGAATCACACCACCCTAGGAGTAGGGCTTTGTGGGCGGTGGGGGAACCCTGACACAGGAGGGATGACCAGGAACAGATGTGGGACGTGATGCGGGATTTTCATATTAAGTTTTTTAGGGGGGTTTGTGAGGGCATGTGTATATATTGCTGTATGTTTTCTTTTTATATCTTTATACCTGCGTGCAAATTTTATGCATTGTTTTGTGAAAAAAACTTAAATATTCAAATACGTAATATGCATCCTTAAAAAATCATATCAGATATGACAAAGAGCTTTTGCAAGGCGAAGAAGACTGTGTCTTGGGAATTACAAAAAGGGACAAGATGCAACGGCGATTAGCTTGGCAGTTTAAGGAAGTTGCAACATCTTGTCTGAAGAAAAAGGAGAAGTGTCTACTGCGACTAAGGACCATGTGATTGATGCAGCTGCCTGTCTAATTAATTTTTGCTGTGGACAGTATTATGGACATATATGATAATGCTATATATATCTGGACCAATGAGATGCTATATGCTTTGTGTTGCAACAGGAGGGGATAAAACCCTGTGTAAGCAAGTAAAGTCACTCACCATTACTCCCGTACAGGGAAGCATACCAGACCTGTGTGTGGTGTTTTTCCTTACCGTCGACCACGGGATTTTAGGGTGGGCTTTGATTGATGCTGTACTGATTTATTACCCTGACATAGTTACCTAGTAGAGCTCATCTGAGAACTGGCTACTATAGTATCACAAGATAACATCTAAAGTTCTATCTCTCTATACAAACATTCAGCATCATTTGGGATTGACCTGTAAAGAACAATGTATGGATAAAGTACAGCATTTTTTGGACTCTAAGCGAACTTTTATAGAGGGCTGATAATCACTCAAACAAGCGA
This sequence comes from Eleutherodactylus coqui, assembly GCF_035609145.1. Classification (NCBI taxonomy): domain Eukaryota; kingdom Metazoa; phylum Chordata; class Amphibia; order Anura; family Eleutherodactylidae; genus Eleutherodactylus; species Eleutherodactylus coqui. The sequence continues at coordinate 14,709,174 of NC_089845.1, forward strand.
TTTACGGGAGACTGACGGCTTGTGTAAACACTGTAGTGGAATAAAGTACCGAGCAAGAAGTCACGCAGACGTTTCTATTTGTTTGGCTCATTGAAACAGAATGACCGAGTTCTAGCTCAGTAGAAATGGGTAGTTGACTGTCTGCAGTGAATCAGGAAAGGAGAGGGGTGGAGCAAACCCTATGGTATTAGAGGTTTTGTTCCCACATAATGTCTGGAAATCAAAAAGTCTTAGGATTGGCTGTGAAAATTGAATGAGCTCTGGAGGTCCTACCAACCAGGAGAACCCACCACCAGTAAAATAGTGGGATGGTAGGTTATATTATCCAACTTCCCTTATTGAGTGGGGTGAACCCCTTCATCAGTCACACTGGGTAGGGCTAATACATATAGAATCATAGAATGATAGAGTTGGAATGGACCTCTAGGGTCATCGGGTCCAACCCCCAGCTTAGTGCAGGATTTACTAAATCATCCCAGACAGATATTTGTCCAGCCTTTGTTTGAACACTACTATTGAAGGAGAACTCACCACCTAGCATGGTAACCTGTTCCACTCATTGATCACCCTCACTGTCAGAAAGTTTTTTTTATAATATCTAATTTGTGTCTCCTCCCTTTCAGTTTCATCCCATTGCTGTTTGGAATGATTTGTTTGTTACGAACCCATGCTGGCTCTGGTTAATTACTCCATTTTCATCCATGTACTGGCATACATGTTGTTTTAATAATTTGTTCAAATATCTTTCCCGGTATAGAAGTCAGGCTCACAGGCCTGTAGTTGCCTGGATCCACCTTCTTCCCTTTTTTGAAGATGGGGACAACATTTGCCCTTTTCCAATCTTCTGGGACTTCTCCTGTTCTCCAGGAATTTTCAAAAATTATGGCGATTGGTTCAGCAATTACTTCCGCTGCTTCCTTTTAGTATCCTACGATGTAATTCATCTGGACCTTGAGATTTGAATTCATTTAAGTTAGCTAAGAGTTCCCTCACCATCTCTCTGCTTAAATCCTTTTTTATTGCTTTTGGCCTCAATTCATTATTAGCTTTAGCTTTTCTAACACTTGCACTACCGTTTCTGCAGACCACATTATATCTTTAGATATTTCCCCCTCTTTCCATTTGATAAACATATTTTTCTTTGTCTTTAACATGTGCAAAGTTCTGTGTTCATCCATCCTGGTTTCTTAAAATGCTTCCCATTCTTCCTTGTTTTAGGAATTGTTAACAATTGTGCTTTGAGAATCTCATTTCGCAATATTTCCCAACCTTCTTGGACATTTCTGTCCTTAAGAACATCCAGCCATTGAATTCTTCCTATCCTCTTTCCAAGTTCATTGAAATCTGCCTTTCTGAAATCCAACCTTGAGGTCTGAGTTTTCTCAGGTCTTCCTCCCCTTTTTATACAAAATTCAAGGATAGCATGATCACTGCCTCCTAAGGTCCCAGCCACCCTTATTTGCTCAACCATTTCCTCCCTGTTGGTAAGAATTAGGTTCAAGATAGCAGATAAGAATTTGTTGGAACCCTTACTTTTACCTGAGAGAGATTCCAAACAAATGTCTGGATCGGTAAAATCTCCCATGATCACTATGTCATGCTTTTTGGAGAGCTTGGCCATCTGATGTAGAAAGAGTTCATCAATATCTTCTGCTTGTCCAGGTGGCCTATAGTAAATGCCTACAATGGTGTCCTTTCTGTTGTTCTATCCTTGTATTCTTATCCTTGTATTCTTACCCAAACAGTTTCTACACAACTCCCATGCTCTGAAGCTCGAATCTCTGTGGAGATGAATGTTTTCCTAACATACATTGCAATACCTCCTCCACTTTTTTCGGTCTGTTTCTTATAAATAGGTTGTATTCTTTAAGCCTTGTGTTCCAATCATGTGTATCATTCCACCAAGTTTCTGTGATGCCTATGACATCATATTTCTCTTCCTGTGTTAGGAGCTCCAATTCTCCTTGTTTGTTTCCCATGCTCTGTGCATTTGTCTAAAAACATTTTAGCTTGTGATCAGTGTCTCTTGCTCCTCTACTTGCCTTCTAAAGTTTTTGTCTTTGCTCGTTCTTTCCACTTCTAATAGCTAGGGTCTCAAATGTATTAATTAGCTGTATATTTTTACCAGGCTTTTTACCTCCCTTCTCATATAGTTCTAGTTTAAAGCTCTCCTAATGAGTGAAGCAAAGCGCCCACCGAAAATGTACTTACCTGTTTTTGTAAGGTGCAACCCGTCTCTAGCAAGCAGTCCATCATATAGGTAATTTACTCCATGCTCTAGGAATCCAAATCTTTGCTGACGGCACCATCGATGTAGCCAGTTGTTCACCTCTATAATCCTGTTCCATCTTCTTATTCCATGGCCATCCACTGGGAAGACTGATGAGAAGACCACCTGTACTCCTACTTCCTTCACCTTCTTCTAAAGGTCTTCAAAGTCTCTGCAGATAGTTGCAAGGTCTTTTTTTTTGCAGTGTCATGTGTCCCTACATGTATTAGGAATGGGTGGTGTTCTGTAGGACTGAAAGGCCTTGACAGCCTATCAGACACATCTTTGATTTGTGCACGTGGAAGATAACCTCATGAGAGGTGTGTTATGTCAGGTCTACAGACAGCGGCCTCTGTTCCTCTCAAAAGGGAATCCCCTACAACCACCACTCTTCTCTTCTTCACAACAGCACTTCTTTTTCTCCATTCAAGAGGACTCTGTGTACTTCCTACACTGTTCTTTGTGGGTAGTCACTTCTTGCTGTACATCTTTCACCTATGCTTTGTTTTCTGTGGGTAGAGTCATTTCTTGCTGTACCTCTTTCTCCTCTGCTCTTTGTGGGTGGAGTCATTTCTTGTTGTACCTCTTTGTCCTTCTGCTCAGGAACCAGTACCAGCTCCCCCTGTGTGAGAACCTTGTACCGGTTCCCATGCAGTATGGGTGCTGGCTGACTCATGTTCTTTCTCCTTCTTTGGGTCACATGCTTCCATTCCTGTGCTTCTGCAGGTACACTGGACATTTCATTTCCTTCAACATTTTGAAGACTTTATTCTACTCTGTAAAAGTCAAGAATTGTAGTTAAGATATAGAGCCGGTAGCATACCACTACCGTACAAGTGGAGATGTCCTCTGAACAGCTAGACCCGGCTAATTCCAGCAATCTTACCGCTTGCAGCAATTCTTTGGTCTTCCCAGAATGCACAGGGAGTATGCAAATGATCGCCCTGCAGCTCCAATCTGATCGTGCTCTGACCAGCTAGACCCGGCTAATCCCAGCAATCTTCCCACTTGCAGCAATTCTTTGCTCTTCCCAGAATGCATAGGGAGTATGCAAATAATCATCCCCCAAGCAGGTAGACTCAGCTAATCCCATAACGCACAGTGAGTTTGCAAATGATCGTCCTGCAGCTCCAACCTCTGGTTTGGCAATGTCCTCTGAGCAGCTAGACCCAGGTAATCCCAGCAATCTTCCCGCTTGCAGCGATTCTTTGCTCTTCCCAGAATGCACAGGGAGTATGCAAATGATCATCCTGAAACTCTCATCTCTGGTTTGGCAATGTTCTCCAAGCAACTAGACCCGGCTAATCCCAGCAATCTTCCAAGAACGTACAGTAAGTATGCAAATGATCGCCCTGCAGCTCCAACCTCTGATTTTGGCAATGTCCTCCAAACAGCTGGACCCGGCTAATCCCAGCAATCTTCCCACTTGCAGCGATTCTTTGCTTTTCCCAGAACGCACAGGGAGTATGCAAATGGTTGCCCTGCAGCTCCAACCTCTGGTTAGGCAATGTCCTCAGAGCAGCTAGACCCAGCTAATTTCAGCAATCTTCCCAGAACGTACAGGGAGTAGGCAAATGATCACCCAGCAGCTCCAACCTCTGGTTTGGCAATGTCCTCCAAGCAGCTAGACCCGGCTAATCCCAGCAAACGTCCTGCTTGCAGCAATACTTTGCTCTTCCCAGAATTCACAGGGAGTATGCAAATGATCGTTCTGCAGCTCCAAGCTCTGGTTTGAGGATAGCCTCTGAGCAGTTAGCTCAAGCTAATGCCAGCAATGCTCCAGCTCACAGCTCTTCCCAGAATGCAGAGGGTGTATGCAAATGATCATCCAGCAGTTCCAATTTTTGGTTTGGCGATGTCCTCCGAGCAGCTAGACCCGGCTAATCACAGCAATCTTCCCGCTTGCATCAATCCTTTGCTTTTCCCAGAATGCACAGGGAATATGCAAATGATCTTCTTGTAGCTCCAATCTCTGGTTATGCGAGGTCATAGAAGTGGTAACAACATATAATAGAGATGTTGCAGATGCAAGAACAGAAAAATAATAAAAAGAAAAATTATCAGTGAGTTACAATAAAAAATAAATACGGTACATCCAAACAGATAAGAAAAACATTGGCAATTGAGCATTGATAAGTAATAAATAAAATGGTATATCATATCAAATATGAAGTAAATAGACAGCTCAATAGAAAATTCTAAAATGAACAGTGTCATATTTGGTTATACAAAAGAGGATAGTACAGTAAAAGTATTGTTGTGTCCAGCTGGTAGAGTAATAAAATTTGAATGGAATTTGTTTAAAATAGACTTTAAAATTGTATTGTGGCATAGTGATTGGCTTAAAATATGTAAAAGGAAAAATGAGCATAAATGTTTTGATTTCAAAAATATGCAGGACTATGTTGTGCTCATTGATGGAAATGTATGGGGTGGTGGACGGCAAATGGTTGTGCGCGAAATATGAAATGGGTATAATAGGAAAATAGCTAAAAATTATGAAGATTTTTGCATATCTACAGAACTACAGAACACATAGTGTGGCACTACATTTAACCCCTTGAGTGGCGGGTTTCTTCCCCCCCTGTCGTACCCACCAGGACAGGTTTTTAAATGGTCTAATCATTTAATTTCAACTAATTTTTCAGTTGCGTTCCAAGAGCCATAACTTTTTCATTTTTCCATTGACACGGCCATATGAGGGCTTGTTTTTTGCAGGACAAGTTGTACTTTTTGATGGCATCATGTTTGGGTATATATAATGTATTGCATAATTTTTGTAAAATACTTTGGGGTGAGATTGGGGGGAAAAAAAGAAATCCTGCCATTAGTTTTTTCGATTTCATTCTTACGGCGTTCAGCGTGCAGAATAAATAATGTGATAACATTATTCTCTGAGTCAGCACGATTCCGGCGTTACCAAGTTTATACAGTTTTTTTATGTTTTGCTATTTTTGTACATTTAAAACATTTTTATTTCTTAAAGGTTTGCTTTTGTGTCGCCACATTCCAAGAGCCGTATTAATTTTATTTTTCCATTGCCAGAGCTCTATAAGGCCTTGTTTTTTGCGGGATGAACTCCAGTCTTCATTTATCGAATTTTTCGGAACATATAAAATTTTGATCGCTTTTTATTCCATTTTTTCTAGTGGCAAGATTAACAAAATCTGTAATTCTGGCATGTTTTTATTTTTATTTTCCACTGCATTCTCTGAGCAGTATAAATAATGTATTGAAGTCATTCTACAGGCTGGTACGATTATGCCAATACCACCACATTGTAATATTTTTTTTCTTTTTCACGACCTTTTCACACTTAAAAAAAAGTTATAAAAGTTTAAATCGCCCCTCTTTTGCCATATCTATAATAAAAAATCTAAATCATAAAAGAAAAATACATATTTGGTATTGCTGCGTCCGTAAAAGTCAAATCTATCAAAGTAGTGAATTATTTACCCCGCACGGTGAACGTAGTCCAAAAAAAATAAAGAACGCCACAAATGCACTTTTTCAGTCACCCAGAAAAAATGCAATAAAAAGCGATCAAAAAGTCTTATGTATTCTAAATTAGTTCTAACGTAAACTACAGGACATCCTGGAAAAATGAGCCCTTGATCAAGTACGTCGACAGAAAAATAAAAAAGTTATTGCGCGCAGAATATGCAGCAGAAAATAATTTAAAAAAATTAAATGTCTTTGAGCGAAATTACCAGTTAACATCAACCACCTTCCTATACACGGAAATGTACCGCCGATGTTTCTTTTTTTTTTTCTGTATATGTTCCTATACTTATATATGTTTTCGTTTGTTTATGTACATGTTCTAATTTCAACACCGCTACGACTATCTCCCACCTATTAAGGTGCCTTTTCAAAACTGTAAAATGTTGTTTATTTTGAAAAAATTCTAATAAAAATGTAATCATTAAAAAAAAAAAAAATTAAATGTCTTTGAAAAAAATACAAGTAGTACAGCAAAAAAAAAACTATACAAGTTTGGTATCGTAGTAATCGTACTGACCCGTAGAATAAAGTTATCATGTCATGTTTGTTGCAGTTTGTGTGCCGTAGAAACAAAACGCACTGAAAGATGGTGGAATGTCATTTTTTTTCCCTTTTACTCCACTTAGAATTTTGTAAAACTTTTTCAGTACATTATATGGTACTTTAAATAGCACCATTGAAAAATACAACTCGTCACGCAAAAAACAAGCCATCATACAGCGACGTCAATGGATAAATAAAGCAGTTATGATTTTTTAAACAGGGGGAGGAAAAAAAGAAATGGGGAAAAAAGAAAAAAAGGGGCCATGTTATTAAGGGGTTCAATAATATACTGACTTCCTCCTCTGGGTCATTACGACGCAGGGATACCACGTGTGTAATTTTATTTGTAATTTTTTACAAAGTAAAGGGAGACAAGTGTTTTTGTTTTTTTATTTTTTTAAGAATTTTTAAACTTTTTTTTTTTTACTTTTTTTAAAACTTTTTTACTTTTGTCCCTTTAGGGGACTTCCACAGAGACCCATCAGGTCACATTCTGGGGGTCCAATGGTGACAGACCTTTACATGCTGCAGTCACATAGACTGCAGCATTTAAAGGGTTAACACCGCAGAGATTAGAGGTTTTCTCTGATCTCTGCTGTAAGAGATGGTGCCTGGCTGTCCTCTGAAAGCCAAGCACCAGCTCTCCCTGCCACAGAGACCATCGGCTTGCTTCTGACAAGCCGATGGTCTCTATGGCAACCTGTACACAAACCAGTGCAGGGGTTTGAAATGAAAAGCGGGAGATTGCCGGCAGATCGGCAATATCTCCCTGCTTCTTATTTCAAAATGCTGAACTGCTCTGTGTTTGTCTGTGCAGGCAGCCTCTGGCATTGTGCTCTGCCGCTCCCATAGCGATACATAGCCCAGAAATCCTCTGTGCTATATCGCTATGGGCAGTGGAGCTCGTCCCGGAAAATTTCCTGGTGTACCACTCAAGGGGTTAAAAGTGAGTGTGGGGGGGGGGGGGGGAATATGCTATAATACAAATGGAGGAGTGAATCCATACACAAGAGTCAATTGACGTGTGCATATCCCCGCATGGGTGTAGTTATAGCATCACTTCTAAGACTTCAGGAATACGGGTCCCAAAATGTGCTTGTCTAACCAGTGGTGGAGCTGGAGAGATAGCAGGAGAAGTAGAGGATAGATAGAGGCAGGGTAAAAAAGGTCCTAGATAGCTTGAGTTGATGGGTTGGGGCAGGCGCAGATGGAGGTAAGGATGCCAGAGGGTAAAAAAGTGGCGCAAGATCAAGAAATTCAGAGGAAATTGGGTGGGGTGGTGTCTAGCACTGTAGTGATAAGAGAACGGGCAAATGCCGTATAATGAAACACATAATGGGGTGTGAATAGATAATGTATGTTGATAAAAAGGGGGGACATAAAGTTGAAGTCTGCGATCATGTGTAAAATTTTACTGGCACTGGATAGGAACTGCAGGTGGAGATGCCATGCGGGACTGGAGAGTAGTCAGAAGGAAGCTGGAGGTCATCAGCAGGTAGTCATATTTGCAGTAGAAATGGATGACGCAGGAAGAGTAGTCAAATGGAAACCAGGAGTTGTTATCAAGTAGTCACGTTTGCAGGAGAGGAGCAGGATTAGAAGGTGATGCTTGATCTTGATCATGTGCAAAGATCACAATAATCCTGCAATGCAGGAGTGTCAGGCCCAGGCTTTTATAGGAAGTCAATATCAGGAAGAGCTGGAGTTAGAACAAGGGCTGCATAGTGGGATCTGGAAAACAAGGTCAAAGTTTGCAGAGGAATTTGTCCAAAGGCTTGGATAGCTCAAAGGGCTACTGCTTGGAAGGGAGGAGGCTCCTGGTTTGAGTCCTCACAGTAGCTCCCCTCTTTCAGGACTGCCTCTGGGCATCCCAAGGGCTAGCTTATCAGGGTGCCTTTTGTGGAACTCCCCACATAAGCCCTGGAGTATGTACATTTTCTACTGGCTCCCAAGAGTTTTCTTCTGGCTCGCATCCCTGCCAGTGCACCAAGTACTGCAGTTTTCATCTGTGTTTTCGGGAATCTAGGATATTTTCAATGATTTACGCATTGTACCCCTGATCCTTCACAGGAGAGAGAGATGGTTGGTGTCTCCTCTGGAAGGTATTCTCCCGGAATGGCTTTGGTAGGGATGCATAAAAAACTGCGTGGATCTTTAAGCTGTCCGAGAGTTCGACCTTCGCTGAGATTGGAAAAAGTTCCATAAACCTTTGCTTGAGTTTGGGAGAGGGTATGTGGGTCTTAAGATTCTTCATGGATAACCACACCTTATCTCCAACCTGGAAGGTAGAAGCAGCTTGGTGTGTCAGTCTGCTGCTTTCTTATAGGCATCCTGGGCTCCTTGCAAGGTCTCGTTTAATTGCTTTTGAATATCTGCCAATGCTGCCAGTCTGGTTGACCTTCGAGACGCAAGTGTTTGCAGGAAGGCCAGGAATGAAAACTGGGTGCGTTATGTACTTGGCATAAAACAGGATCTGGGTGGTAGAACTATGTTGGGCATTGTTTTACGTGAACTCCACTGTTGCTAGATAATCCATCTAGTCATCCTGAAGATGGGATGACAGCGGAGATACTGCTCCAGAGTCTGGTTGCTTCTTTCGGTTTGGCCATTGACCTGAGGATTAAAGGAAGAGAATGGACTCACGGTAGTTCCCTGGGCAGTGCAGAAATGTCTCAAGAACTTTGAGTGCACCCCTCTGTCTGAGACAATATCATCAGGAATTCCATGTAGTTGGAAAACTTCTTGGATTATCAATTCTGTTGTGTGCTCTGTGATGGGAATCTTATTTATGGGGATGAAGTGAGCCATTTAGTGAGTCTGTCTACGACCACAGAATGGTAGTCATTCCTTCCAAGGGGGGCAGTTCCACTGTAAAGTCCATCGATATAGATCCCCCTGGCCTAGATGGGACTGGAAGAGGTTGTAGAAAAGTCATAGGGGAGCTTGCGGTGTCTTGCTCTGGGTGCATATTTCGCAAGAGGTGACATATCTCTTCACATCCTTCCTGCAGTCAGTTCACCATAGCCAATGCAGATTAATGTAATCCGCAAACCTCTCTCCACTACTGAAAAAGAAAGTCGTCATACTGAAAATCTGTGCCTTTACTGTGAAAGCTCAGGCCATTATGCCTGAAACTGTCCAAATAAGCCCCAAGGGAGTCTTGCTCTAGCCAAGACCATGACCAATCTAGCCATCTTGAGACAAGAGGATGCCACCAAACACACCTTTGCACCAGTAATTCAAGACTGTGTGAAAACCATTCCTCCACTCCATCACTTTGTCCTTCCAATAGAGATCTTAACAAGTAATCGCAAGATGCAGTGCTCAGAGATGTTGGAATCAGGAGCGGGAGGAAACTTCATGGACTTTAAATTCGCTCTTGACAAAAAATAAATTGCCACTAGGCTTAAGCCCATATCGAGTAATATAGAAACTGTGGAAGGGTCACCCTTGTCCTCCGGGCCTGTCAAAGGGGAGACAATCGAACTAGAGCTCCGTATGAAACCTGACCATTAAGAAACGATCAGCTTCCAGCTCATCTCATCCTCTAAATTACCAGTGATTCTCGGGATTCCCTGGTTCTCTACCCACAATCACTCTGTCAACTGGGAAACAAGAACCATTGCCTTCTCTTCTAAATGGTGTAGAGAGAACCGCCATATGGTACTATCTGCCCCTAAACCAGCGCAAAACCTTGAGGATGGTCAACAGGAATTTGAGAAATTACCAATTCACTATCAGAAGTTCAGGGATGTCTGCAGCAAGAAGAAAGCTGACTAGCTGCCACCTCATCAGCCATATGACTGTCCTATTGAGCTGCTCCCTGGATCTTCTATTTAATTTGGGTGTAACTACAACCCTGCAAAACCAGAGTTAGGGTCCTTTCAGGAACATTTGGATGAAAATCTCGGAAAGGGCTTCATCCAGCCTTCTTCCTCCCCGGCAGGAACACCCGTTTTCTTCACTAAAAAGAAAGACTCTACTCTTCGACCAAGCATTGGCTATTGGGAACTAAACGAGATTACTGTTAAGAATTGCTATCCTCTCCCGTTAATCCCAGAACTGCTGCAGAAGCTTTGGGCAGCCAAGGTCTTTAATAAACTGGACCTCAGCGGAGCATATAATCTGGTATGGATCCACCTTGGAGATGAATAGAAAACCAGGTCAAAGTATGCAGAGGGATGTGTCCAGAGATCTGGGTAGCTCAATAAGAAGGACTACTGCTTGGAGTGCAGGAGGTTCCCAGCTGGAGTCTTGATATCATGTGGGGATGTATTAAGGAATATGGGCAGATTGTAGTAGGAAGAGACAGGGTGCATGTACTAGTTGTAGTTGTAGAGATATGTGAAATTACATGTTGGATTGGGTTGGGGAGGAAGGGGGCTGGGAATACAGGGCACAAAGTAAATGTAAAGAGATTTATGGAGAGATGCAGGGAAAGAGGAAAAAGAGAAGAGAGAAGGGATTTTAAAATAGACAAGCTTTGGTAGTCTGTTAATGGTAGTCAGAGGAAGACGGTGTAGGGTCTTATTGAGGCTTAACCTTCATGTATTGTCCTAATTGGTCTCGAACCATCGCCTTTACCAATGCCAAGATGGGAAACATTTTGGAGACAATTCTTTTACTCTTTTGTACGCAAGAGAAGGGAGAGGTGCCTGTCTCGACATTTCATTTTGTCTTCCTCATACAGATCAGTGCTGGGGGTCGCAAGTTACAATGTACTGCCATGTTGGATTACAGAGCAGGAGGAAATTTAATGGAGTTGACAAAAACATCCCAAGTAAAACCAAATTTATCCCAGTCAATATGGAAACAGTTCACTGTTGTCTTTGGGGTCTGTGACCCACAAGATCATTGAACTTGAAATTGTTATGGAACCTGGTCAACCCTACCTGGTTAGGTAGGTCACCTGTTCACTGTGAAATGATTAACCTCTCCTAAATTTCCTGTCATTTTAGGAATTCCTTGGCTTTTGACTCACAATCCATCTACCAACTGGGACTTAAGGACTGGCTCCCACACTGCAAGGAAAGTTGTCAGTTATCTCCACCTGCGCTGGAAATTATCCTAGATTCAGAGAGATGTCAATCGAGTTCTGAAAAGGTGCGTCCACAATACTAGCAGTTTCATGAGGTATGAAACAAGAAAATATCTGATCCAGTACCTCCACAACGGCCATATGAGTATCCAATTGAATTGCTCCCTGGAACAACCGTTCCTTTTGGACAAATTTACAACCTATCCGAACCTGAACAAATGGTCCTCAGAGAATACCTGGACGAGAATTTAAAGAAAGGCTACATTTCACCTTTGTCTTCTCCTGCTGGTGCACCTTTGTTCCTTGAGGCCATGCATTGATTATAGGGAACTGAATAAGATTATGGTCAAGAATCATTACCCTCTCACCTTGATTCTGGAACTAGATCTGAGAGGTGCCTATAACCTCATACAGATTCATCCTGAGGATATGGACATTTTGAATATCATAGCACCTTCAAGCATTTCATCAACATCATCTTCCAAGATGGCTTGAATCAATTTATTGTGGTCTACCTTGATGCCATTCTTATCATTTCCTATAATTTGGAAGATGAACACAAACAAGTCCAGAAGGTTCTAGAATGTCCTCAACAGAATTATCTTTACATACAGCTCTGCTGCATCCACAGGACATATACAGACAGATCTGCAGTGCAAACAATATTTACACACACCTCAACAGCACACAATTATATGTATATGTGTATGTATGTATATATACACACAAGCTGACATACTCGTCTTCACCTGAGTTAATTTGTTACAGGTGTTCACCTGTTGTTCATGTAGAAAATGTTATGAAGTTGTGAAGAACTGAGGAATAAAATATGTTCACTATTTTGCATGTTTGGTGACCATGAATTTTTCTTGCTTAGAACTAACTAATCAAGTTGCAACCCCTTTACTTTTTTAATTTAGGACCTAAAGAATGGTTGTGGTAAATTTCAAGTTTGTACATATAGAGGGTAGGTAAATTCTCCTCAGTATATACACATAGAGGTGAGGTAGATTCTCCTAAGTATATACACATAGAGGTCAGTTATACTCTCCTCAGTATATATACACAGAAGTGAGAGATTCTACTCAGTATATACACACAGAGGTGAGGTAGATCCTCCTCAGTATATACAAATAGAGGTGAGGTAGATTCTCCTCAGTATATACACATAGAGGTGAGGTAGATTCTCCTCAGTATATACACATAGAGGTGAGGTAGATTCTCCTCAGTATATACACATAGAGGTGAGGTAGATTCTCCTCATTATATACACATAGAGGTGAGGTAGATTCTCCTCAGTATATATACACAGAAGTGAGAGATTCTACTCAGTATATACACACAGAGGTGAGGTAGATCCTCCTCAGTATATACACAGAGAGGTAAGGTAGAGTCTCCTCAGTATATAGACGTAGAGATCCGTTATATTCTCCTCGGTATATACACATAGAGATCAGGTAGATTCTCCCCAGTTTATATTCATTGTCAAGCGTCTACAACACAGAGAAGCTAAAGATTTAGATTAGGTACATAACATAGGGGGGTCATTTACTTTCAAGCTTAGAATTGAATAATCAAGTTGCGAATACTTTTCTTTTCCTATGTAGAACCTAAAGAGTGTTCTTGGTAAATTTCAAGTTTGTACAACACTGGGAAGTTAGAGAATTACTGGTTCAATTGCAATACCAAAAAGTTCTGGGGACAGAGGGCGCATTCCCCTAGCAAGGAAATACTGTTCAGATACATGGGTGTTTGTCCATATCCAGGCTACCTAGGAATAATATAATGCTTGTACCCATTTAATAAAATTTGTCCCTAAGCAAGACAACCACCCATAAGTATTTTTACTCCACCGACTCAAAAGCCTTAGCCTGATCAATAAACAACAAAGTACCTTTACCCTGACTGGATTGTGACAATGCTAAGTTAGTAAAAAGTTAGTTCATGGCTGCACTTTTACCTGGCATAAATCCCGACTGATCGGCATCTATGATGTGACTAAAGGCCCTGTTTACACGTATTGCCAATACTTTGGCTAGGATTTTAATATGGTTGTTAAGGAGAAAAATAGAGCGGTATGAGCCACAGTCCTCTGGGTCTTTGCCGGGCTTGGGAATTAAGACTGTCAGGGACTCTCGTATAGTCCCCAGCAGGATCCCCTCCCGAAGGAGTTTCGGGGCTATGAATTCCATATTTTTCTTGTAGCATTCCATTGGGAGCCTATCGGGTTTCAGGGATTTCCTCTATCTCCTCCTGCTCTGAATCCCCATCTAGCATACTCACACTACTTTGGGCAATTTCGGGAAGATAATATTGTCCAGATAGACAGTTAAGGCTTCTTTGGGACAATTGAGTTTAGAAGTATACAGGCTTGTATAAAAATGGCAAATACAGTATTAATGAGCTTGGGTTCCATATCCTTAGCTCCAGATACATCTTTGACTGTCACAATTGGGGGTATAACAGTGTCCTCATTAGCAAGATAAGCCAGTAATTGACTTTTTTTTAATCTCCTTAGTCAAAAACTCGATGTGGGTAGTGCAGGAGCTTCTTCCTAGTATAATTGAGTGGTAATAGTTTATACTCCCTTCATATGCCATTAAGAGCAGCATGTTTATCTTTGGGGGGATTTGTGGTTTAGCAGATTTCCGTCACAGAGACGGCACTCTAGATCAAGTCTATCTTGCCAGAGAGATTTTCTTTAATAGAAATGGCTGCAGCCTCTAGTGAAGCTTTGAAAGCCTCCCAGACCATTGACTTGGACAACGAAGCAGCTTTGACCCCCCCACCCCAGTAGACCTCTCTTAACCTGCATGAGTGCAGACCTGCTGATCAAGTGATAAGAGATTAAGCTTCCACGCAGATCATGTACTCCCTCCTCTCAAAGTAAGAGTTAGCTGGAGTGGTAAATGATCAGAGATACCCCGAAAAGAGATGTCACAAGCCAAGGGGAGACACTCTGGGCACCCAAAACATGAATCTATTCTAGAGAAGGAGCCATGAGACACTGAGCGGCAAGAGTATGCTATGTCACGAGGATGCTTTAAGCACCATATCCCTTCCAGCAAATAGAAGGAGGCCCATGTAGGCAATTGGGAACTCGTCGGATTCGTCTGGCAAAAACTGTCCTGTACTGGGTCCCATAAGATGATTAAAGTCTCCCATTAATATCAGCGAGTTTGCATCTAGGAGCATCACTTTGGCCATAATGTGTTTGCTCCCAGCAAGAGAAACCACGTAATCTTGTAGATATAATACCTTTTTTTGGCTAACAAAAATACATGATGTTCTGAACCAACGCAAGGGTCTTCTTCAGGCTTAAATGAAATAGATCCGAAGACGCATGCATATTTATGCACAAAGTGTGACTGTTCTCAGTGAGAGAAACCAAGCAATCCTGCAGACACAACACCACCAAATGGCCAACAAAAATACATGACGCCACAGCAAGCCCCTGGATCCTCCATCGATCCCCCACCAGACCAAAATGAAACTGGCCTGGATGGGGCACACATACAATACACAAATGCAAAGAGGACACCCTTCCCAACCAAAACACAAATGCTCACATGTGTTTGAGAAACATGTTAAGGCAACCTACGATAACATGATTAAAGGTGGTTTCACACCTGCATTGGGGATTCTGCTTTCCTGTTCAAGGTTCTTTCACACGTACGTATATTGGCCGCTGTTTTCATGGCCAGCCAATATACGCTACTATCTGAGGAGTAAAAACTTGTGAACAGGTGCACAAATCTAACATTTGTGCACCCATTCAGATGGCATGGGCCCCAACACCTGTACATCGAGACCGTCATGGCATTGCCCCTTCCCTCCCCCTTGCCGTCTCACCTCCTCTCTCCTCCCCTCTGGCTGTTTGCAATGGGAGGGGGGTGGCGTGATGGGGGTGGAGCTAAGCTCCCGCCCCTTGTCCACAGCCAGCAATGGGAGGAGGCGGGATTGTGTGGCAGTTAGCTCTGCCCCTGTCCTGCCCTCTCCCATTGCAGTCAGCCAGAGGAGAGAAGGGGGAGGGAGTTTAGCAGTCACACTACTAAACTCCCTCACACCAGAGCCCATGCAGCGACTGACATATTCCGGCCCGAAAAATAGTTCCAGGGCTATCTTTGGGGCCCTACGTAAAAGCACCCAGCGCTATATTGACCTGGCTTGGCGCTGTTACCCTGCGGGAATACAGCCATGTGATCTGATGCATTGGAATCCAATGCATCAGATCGTAGTGTGTAACATCCGACCGTGAAAACGACGGGCCAATCAATATATGCTTGTGTGAAAGAGCTCCCAGAAAGCAAGAAAAGGGGATCCCCACGGCTGAGCAGTGCCATCTCTGGATGGAACCAAACAGTGCTGGGTGGAACCATTGACTCTAATAGGTCTGTTTGTTTTGTGCTAAGCTGTCTGGCTTTTAGATGCAAGAAACAGTGCAGTTTGGGATTTTTAATAATTTTACTTGTGTTTGTTCACTTCTATATGACCTTTTAGACTTCTATTGTATTTTTTAATACTGTAATTGGTAAATCAATGTATTATTTTTTTTATACACCATCATATATTTAGATTTTTTTATATTCTTACTCTTTTCTTTAAAGGAGATGTCCCGCGCCGAAACGGTTTTTTTTTTTTTTAAACCCCCCCCCCGTTCGGCGCGAGACAACCCCGATGCAGGGGTTAAAAAAACCACCCGCACAGCGCTTACCTGAATCCCGGCGGTCCGGTGACTTCAATACTTACCGCTGAAGATGGCCGCCGGGATCTTCTACCTTCGTGGACCGCAGCTCTTCTGTGCGGTCCACTGCCGATTCCAGCCTCCTGATTGGCTGGAATCGGCACGTGACGGGGCGGAGCTACACGGAGCCGCTCTCTGCCACGAGCGGCTCCATAGAAGAAAGCAGAAGACCCGGACTGCGCAAGCGCGGCTAATTTGGCCATCGGAGGGCGAAAATTAGTCGGCACCATGGAGACGGGGACGCCAGCAACGGAGCAGGTAAGTAAAAAACTTTTTATAACTTCTGTATGGCTCATAATTAATGCACAATGTACATTACAAAGTGCATTATTATGGCCATACAGAAGTGTATAGACCCACTTGCTGCCTCGGGACATCTCCTTTAAGCTTATTTTAGGCTGGTTTCACATCCGCGACAAAACCTCTGGTCGTAGGTTCCATCACAGATCTGGGTCAAAACACTAGAAGAAAAAGCGCTGCATACGTTATAGTAAATGGTCTGTCTGGCGTTATTCCGTTTCATCCAGAGATAGAGCTGTTCGGCTGCAAGGATTCCCCTTTCCTGCTCTGAGGACAGAGCAGAAAAGCAAAATCGCCAACACAGGTGTGAAATCACCCTTAGGCTGCCTGCAGACGGCCGGGTCGGATCCGGCTGCGAGAATTCTCGCAGCGGGACCCGACCCGAGTGCCTGCAGAGAGCAGTGCGGAACTCACCCGCTCCCGCAGCTCCGGCTCTTTCATGTGCCGGCTGCCGGGGAGTGACGTTTCTGTGCGGGGCTCGGCTGCCCCGCACAGAAATAGAGCATGCAGCGGTTTGTTTTCTGCGCGTGATTTCACGCAGACAAACCGCGTCCGACTGCATAGGATTGCGTATTGTAATGCAACCCTATGCAGGCGTGTACGGGCAGAAATTTGGCGGGGGAATCCCACCGTAGAATTACCGCCCGTGTGCACGGGGCCTTACTCATCTAGAAAGACCCGATAGTGTAGCTGATAATGTTCCACAGGGCTGAAGCGCAGTACCTGATGGTGTACACTGTAGCAAAGTGGTCAAACAGGTGATGGTCAGCACAGATGCGGTAATGAAGTCTGGGCAGAAGATCAGGGCAGGCAGCAAGTTATAGAGAAATAATCAGAGCCAGAGTCAGAAACGGAACAATGGTTGATGCAGATTAAAGGGGTTGTCTCGCGGCGAAAGCGAATTTTTTTTTTTTTAAATGGACCCCTGCATTCTGCCCTGTGAAAAAGAAAGCATTTGTTAGTTTTTAAAAAGCACATTGCGCTTACCTGCATCAGCGTTCTGCAGCTTTTTCATTTCTTCTTTTAAAGATGGTCTTCTCCCATGGTGCACCGTGGAGTTTCTTCTTCTGTCTTCTGCGTTCCATTGCCAATTCCAGCCTCCTGATTGGCTGGAATCGGCACACGTGACGGGGTGGAGCTACGATGACGACGCGGTGACCTGCTCTCCGGCACGAGCGGCCCCATTCACCAGGCAGAAGACCGGACTGCGCAAGCGCGTCTAAAAACGTCAGAAGACAGCGAAATTAGACGGAGCCATGGAGACGGGGACGCCAGCAACGGAGCAGGTAAGTGAATAACTTCTGTATGGCTCATAATTAATGCACGATGTATATTACAAAGTGCATTAATATGGCCATACAGAAGTGTATAACCCCACTTGCTGCCGCGAGACAACCCCTTTAATTGCCTAATTACTTCTTGAGGAAATTTTATTAAATCAGCAGCATTAAAGGGGTTGTCTCGTGGCAGCAAGTGGGGTTATACACTTCTGTACGGCCATATTAATGCACTTTGTAATGTACATCGTGCATTAATTATGAGCCATACAGAAGTTATTCACTTACCTGCTCCGTTGCTAGCGTCCCCGTCGCCATGGATCCGTCTAAATTCGCTGTCTTCTGGCGTTTTTAGACGCGCTTGCGCAGTCCGGTCTTCTGCCTGGTGAATGGGGCCGCTCGTGCCGGAGAGCTGGTCCCGCGTCGTCGTCGTAGCTCCGCCCCGTCACGTTTGCCGATTCCAGCCAATCAGGAGGCTGGAATCGGCAATGGACCGCACAGAGCCCACGGTGCACCATGGGAGAAGACCCGCGGTGCATTGTGGGTGAAGATCCCGGCGGCCATCTTGGAGAAGGAAGAAAGAAGTCGTCGCAGAGCGGGGATTCGGGTAAGTAATATATATATATATTTTTTTTTTAACCCATCCCTTGGGTTTGTCTCGCGCCGAACGGGGGGCCTATTGAATTAAAAAAAAAAACGTTTCAGCGCGAGACAACCCCTTTAATGTTCCTCTGGGGCTCCCTTGATTTTTTTTTTGTGATGCTTTTTAAATTTTTAAATGTCTGTATACAATGTTAAATTTATATGATGGCACATATGGCTTCTTTTGGAACGCACGTCGGAATGCATAATGAAGTTGGACCTCATAGACGCTGTGACATATTCCAATATGCGTCACCACGCCGTACGACGGTACCATGTTATTATGGACCGCAAGGTGGAACACAGCACTGTTCCCCTGCTATCCAATACTTCTGAGACCTCGTAAATGGTGTGACATACTCTAGTATAGGTCATCATGTCCTGCGACGGTACTAAACTAATGTTACTATGGACCGCAAGGTGAAACGCAGCGTCTTCCCCCTGCTATCCAATACGTGTGACTAGTGTATCTATATGCGACTGACGTCAAACCTAGGCACTGCGGCTCTGCATAAGAACGCTGCTGCCTTCATCATCTCTTTATATAAAAGTAAGTGACATGAATATTAAGACTAGGCTTGAAAAAGGGGTATGGTACAACCCCAAAATGTGTTGCCAGCCATTTATAGAAGTGTATGTAAATGTATTTATATCTACTGGATACTCATGAATAAAGAAACCCTGTGACCCACAGCCTTTAATTTACTACAAGCTAACCTGGAATGGGGGCGAATGTTTAATTCCAGATCCACCCCAGTAAAGTAAGTTTATCTTACCTTATTTTATTATATACCTACAGGCTTTAAGTAGCACAGAGGATTAAAGTTTCTTCTCCTTTCCTAAACTTGATAAAACCTGGGAAACCTAGGAATTGAGGTTTCAGCTAGTTGAGAACCACAGATAACTTCTCCGAATCCATGTTAACAGCCTGGGCAGAGATGATACTGCAGCATCCCGTAGGGTAACCCCGGACACATGACATACGCCGAGGAGCTAGAAGGGCAAGATGCTGGCTTGTCACAGCGGCACTTACCACGTTCCCTCCTGGAGGGACACATATAGCCATGGCCAAGGCAGCGCATGGGGATGCCCAATAAACAGGGTAACAGGTGCAGAGGGATTGTCATGGGTGACACCACCATTCTGATACACCCCAGCATGAACATCGGCAGATAAAATAAATGAGCGATAGACAGTTTAAGTACCGCAGGTTCCTGGGAATGGTCAGGGCCTGGAAATAACTTTACTGGAAAACGTAAGCAATATGAGGCATACTTTGAAGAAGAGACAGTGCAGGCAATTCAATAAACTTGAAAGCAGTACCTCCACACGGTGACTCAGACTTCAGATCAACCCAAGGGTGATTAATTAAAGACGCGTACCTCCACTTAGCGGAATTCAGACTTCTGGATGCTTGAGTGTGAACAATGACTATAGAGTACCTCCACCAGGAGGTTCCAGACTTCAGGATGCGCGGGTGTGTAAAACAGATAATTGAGTACCTCTGCACTGGGCCTTGATGCACACTTGCTCAGAACTGCTATTGCTCACTCTCTCTCTCTTTTTCTGGGGCTCACATACAATTCCAACTGGAGACACGCATTCCAGGAAACCTCTCCTATTCTTCCATCTTCAACACATGAGGGCTGAAGGTGCCCCTATGTGTCTCTGTGTTAGGCGAAAGCCTAGATGGAACACAGATTGAAAATCTTTTCCCACTCTCAAGCACACACATTTATACCCTCTCTCATACCATGTGACAGGATAGAATTTATACATTTATAGGCAGACAGCTTATACTTTGGAGACATTAACCCATCACACACTGCAGCTGTGCAATACACACAACAGAATGAGAAAACATTTTGCACAGTGCATCAACACAAGACATTACATGTATGACATTATGGAGTGGGCCAGGAAAGTATGTACTGGGCCCCTACAATACAACCAGGAAAGGCAGACTGGCGAGTTCAAACAGGCACTTTTTAAGCTTGGTGCACAACTAATTTTGATGCAGATCCCGCAGAGTCTTTACATCTCTGGGATGTGAAGGGTGGACACATGAATGTGAAGGGCGGGTGGCATAGATGTCATAGCTAACTTCAGGCAGAAAGTAAAGGTAGGCAGTGAACAATAGTGAAGTCTAATTTGGAACCAAGGTCAGGGAGCAAAGACAGTAGTGCTTGTTCCAATTCTGACTCCATGACTTATGGCAATTCTAATGGGGGTTTTGCCACTATAGTTAATGCAAATTAATTGCTTGGGAATTCTGGAGAATACTTAATATAGCAAGTGGGGAGTTGGGATTGATAGGGAACCAGAATAGGGAGCACATACTGGCCAGTTAGAAAGGGATGGCAGTGCGTGCACACCCTACGGGCAACAAATGATGTGTTAAGGACAGGAAGGATGATGGTTCTAATCCAGTAACAGGTGAGCCACAGTAGTAGCATGCTGTGAGAGATAAAAGTTGAATCTTTGTCTCTAGCATGATATTTACTTCTTCTTTTGCTTTGCAGAGGATATTCTCTTTGATGGTAAAGTAATGAATGCAACATAGAACATAACTATGAATTTCTAAGGCAGCATCAGCAGAAAGGCCCAAAGATAAATTTGAGTTTCTACAAAGTTGAAATTAAAAGAACCGTCAAGTCCTGCACAAAGCAAGATGGTTCCACCAGTTCTCGTACTACCTGATACACACTGTGTATTGGTAGTGCATTATAAGACACTACACGCTTATGTGAGTGTAACGCCCTAAATGAACATACCGTAGGTACGGCCGGAGGCCTAAACTTTGTCACAGTGACGTCACACTCTAGTTGGACTCTCTGGATGATGATGACGCAGAAATAATGGAGACCAGTCCAGTTTAGTTTAGCAATCTGAGAGTGAGCAGATTTCCTAACTTTGGAATTTTGCAACAACAGGTCAACTTTACAATGATGACACTCTATTTTCAACACTCTCTCTTATTTTGCTGAAGATTTTATTTATCAGACAATTTTCACCACTAATGAATTCAGTTGAACAATTGAGTTTAGATTTAACTGTAGGATTAGCTGAGGCAGAGAGACAAGTGGCAGTATACTAATCCGGGCTTCAGCTTCACCGGGTAGCTAAAACTCACTGTTTAGATGAAGATGCACCTCTGAGAGGATCTTCTGGGTTCTTTGTTGTACGATGCCAAGGGAGCGAGTTAATCACCACACTCTACCTTGGGAAACGTTAACTGCTGGAATAACCCTCCTCGCCGACGGAAACTGCAACCTCTCCTCACTCGTTCCTGGCTGAGTCTGCCTAACTGCTCTGCGTCACTTCCTTTTATAACCTCTCCCTCTCCTGCACTGTTGCATAGGGACCTGTATATTTGCTTCCCGCCCTTGGTCTTGCACCAGTAAGATTAAACCTGACTGTCAGCCAATGGGAGGCCTGCTAACATCAGAATTGTGCTCAATGACTAGAGCAGAAGGGAAAACGGCACCTTCTGGATCCAGGGACGGCATCCAGACAGGTGAAACAGGACAAGTGTACCGTGAGTGTTCTTCAGAGCCTGCTGGGCCACTACATGAGCAGCACTGACCAATTTGAGCAGCCTGTAGTGTCTTGGATTAGTGATGGACATAGTTTCTCATCATTAATTTTAATATATTTATAAATGACCTAGTAGAAGGATTATACAGTAAAATATCAATGTTTGCAGATATAAAACTATGTAAAATAACACAAGAGAAGAGAGAATGCAGTTGTGAATGGATCTGGATAAGTTGGGTGCAGAAAAGCTGGAAATGAGGTTTAACACTGATAAATGTAAGGCTCTGTACATGAGCAGAGGAAATACATGTCACCATTACACACTAAATGGGAAACCACTGGGGAACACTGACAAGGAAAAGGCAGCTACTGCCAAGGTAATTAGGCACATGATAAACATTCTTCTTCGTCTTTACAAGTCATTGGTCAGACCACACATGGTATGTTGTGTAAAGTTTTGAGCACCGGTACTCAAGAAGGACATATCAGAGTTTAAGTAGGTTCAAAGGCAGGCAACTAAAGCAATAAATGGAATAGATGAACTACAATACCCCAAAAGAACAAAAAATTGCATCAAAGTGTGACCCTTGGACTTTTTTTTTTTTTAAACATTGTGTTTTTATTGAAAGAAAGAGAAATTGCCAATAAATTGAAGGAAAACTGGCCTCGCAGGGCCCAAATGTTCATAAGTACAAGGCATACAAATTGTTGCCTAAATAGTACAAAGACAATATATGTGCTACAGTCAGAAATACCACGAAATACTGGCAAAAATTAGGGGGAGGAGAGTATAGGGAAAGAGAGGGGGGAAGGCTAGTGAACCTAAACACAGAGGGGGGGGGGTGATGGGGGGAGGGGAGAAAAGGTTAAGTGGGGATAACAGATGGCAAGCATAGCGTCCTTTTGTCAGGTAGGAGGAGTAAGGCCAACCATTCTACTTGGTATATGTTGTTCTGCTTTATTAGATATTTAAGTTGTTTCTGCTTCCCTATAACTGAATCAAAGGCGTCCAGAGGGCTGTTAATTCGTCCCTTTTACCGGACTCCCAGGCAAGTACCTCTTCAAAGCGAAAAATTTGTGAAATTCTTTCAGGCCATTGGGATATCTGCGGAGTCTCTGTTTCTCTCCAGTGGAGGGGAACAATGAGTTTGGCCGCTGTCAATAAAATTGTTGGCAAGCTTTTGTTTGAGGGAATAAACCAGTTTGTAGGCAGCTAAATCAGAATCTCCTTCGGTCTGAAGGAAAAGGAAGTGTGGCAAATTCTGTTAATTAATGTGACTTGAAACTGACTGCCAAAATGGTCTAATTTTTGGACAATGCCACCATATGTGCAATGCAGTTCCCCTCTCTGTCTCACATCTCCAGCACACATCAGAGGTCCCAGGGCTCGTTTTAGATAATATTGACAGGGTTCTATACCACCTGGTTTAAGTTTTATATGAATTCTCCTGGATTCGTACACATCTGGAGAAACCATGAGAATTTCTCAAGACTTTGAGAGTTTCTTCTCTAGTAATATTAAGTCGCAGTTCCCTCTCCCATTCCCTTAGGAACCAGGGTTTCTCAGGTAAGGTCTGTAGGAGGAGGCCTTTATATACTTGGGTGACCAATCTCTTTGGTCGCGAGGGAAGGGAGACATAAGCCTCGAACCACAGGGGATCTCTAAGTTTGCTAAATCTAGACGTCTGGAACCGCTTCAGAGAATGGTAGAGACACGATCTGCTCAGGAAGTCAGAAGGGAGGTGTGCAAACCTAGTGTCTAACTGAGCCTGATTTGTGAGTTTGGGGCCTTTAAGGATATCGTGTAGCGTAAGCTCTTTAAGTTTGTCCCAGATCCCCTCCACCCCAATGGTCTATTCGCCAAGATCGCTGGTATTAAGGAGGCAGGAGTCACTAGGGGAAGTTAATATTTCTCAGCTGTCTACAATTGTACCGACCTGAGTACTTTAATTGTGCCTTTCATAATGGGACTAAGCGATTGGCAGTGGAGGTCCGTCTGCCCACAGTAGGACCTGGTTGTCCCTGCCCAGCATATTCCTTTCTACACAGAGAGTAGGAGAGGTTGTCTCAACGTCTATCAGGGAGATCCATCTGGCAATGTGAATCGCCTTATAATATAATTGTAGGTTCGGTAGGCCAGTGCCTCCCTGAGAGCGTTTTTGAACTAGGTAACAAAAGGCCAACCTTGGTTTGTGTTTATCCCAAATGAATTCCCTGAACAGCCTATGGATTTGGGAAAAGAAGAAGCTAGGGACTTCTACTGAGACTGTATAGATGATTGATGGCAAAATATATGTAGAAATAGGGTTTTTCCTGCCCAGCCATGAAATTAGTGGCAAGTTGAATTGCTTTAGCTGATTTTTCATTTTTTTATGGTTCAAAATGTGTTTATTCGTTTTATAGGATTAAAGTCAGCAATTTATACCATCAAATCTTATCAGGTGATAACATGTCAACATCTCGTAAATATTCTATCTATCAGTTCAACAAACTTGTCTTAATATGCTTGTGTGTGCTTAAATCTTAAACGTTGCTAACAATAATTCTTGCAATAACAACGAACTATAGAGAGACAAGATATAGAATTTAAAGAAAAAGAGGGGGAAAAAATATTAAAAGAGAGGGGGTTGTGTAGGGGAGGGGGGGGTGGGAGTGGGGTAGTCTGACCTTTTGCCGATTAGATGTCGTTTACTTGATTTTGTGGTTTACTCACGGTACGGATGGTGGGGTTCGTTGAGGCGGAGTGATGCCATTCGCCACCCACGCTAATGTTTCGGGCGCGCTGCGATGTATGGTCCATATGGACCAGGTTGCTGGGTAGTTGCTATGTCTCATCTCGTCCTCTGCGCATAGCTCTTCTAAGTGTTGAATGCTGTCGAGCGCTTCCAGCCACATCAGTCTGGTGGGTGGCGAGGTGGATTTCCACTTCCTGGGGATTATCTGTCGGACTGCTATAATAAAAAACCGTAATAGTGACTTCTTGGCCTGTGAGAGAGAACCTGGAAACATTGATAGTAACGCAAGTTCTGGTGTCAGTTTTAGGTTGTTTTTATTCACCCATGAGTAGAGTGTACCAACCTCCTGCCAAAGGGAGCAGATCCCAGAGCACGACCACCAAATGTGAAGAAAAGTGCCTTTTTCTTTTAGACATCTCCAACAGGCGTCCGGATATTGGGGGAAAATTCTGGCGATCTCCGCTGGTGTTTTATACCACCTTGTCAGGATCTTGTAATTTAGTTCTTATATTTTGCTTGAGGTGTTGATTTTGTGTGTAAGGATATTTTTCACTTTTTTAATCAGCAGAATATAGTTTGTATCATACAAATGGGTGGGGTTAGACGTTAGCAATATACCTAAGTATTTAATTATTGAAGGTGGCCATTTGAAGGGGAACTGTTTTTTTAAGTGAGTAATGATGTGGACTGGTGTGGTGAGGGCTTCCGATTTGTCGTAATTGATTTTAAAATTGGACAGCCCGCCGAAGAGGTCGAAGATCTCCATAAGCGCTGGGAAAGTTATTTTGGGTTTGTAGCGAGGATTAGAAGATTGTCAGCAAAAACCACAGTAGTGTGTATAGTGTCCCCTATCTTAATGCCTTCAATATCAGTAGTCTGTCTAATGCCTTGAAGTAATGTCTCTATCACTAGTATAAACAGTGTAGGGGAGAGTGGGCAGCCCTGTCTGGTGCCGTTTCTTATAGGGAAGGATTTTGATAATGTGCCATTGACCTGTATTCTAGCGGAGGGATCTGAGTAGAGTGAAAGGATGGCTCTAATGAAGGGGGATGGAAAGCCAAATTTTGCCAAGGTATGTTCCATGAAGTTCCAATTAACCCTATTGAAAGCTTTCTCAGCGTCAGTGGATATTAATACCAGTGGTAGTTTGCTTATTTTCGCGTAGTGTATAGCATGCATCGCTCGCGTTGTGTTAAATTTCCCCTCCCTGGGACAAATCCCACTTGATCTGGATTTATTAGTTTGGGGAGATAGAGGGCTATTCTCTGGGCAAGTAATTATGCCCATAATTTGATGTCCGAATTTAACAGTGAGATGGGACGATAGTTACTACATAGGTCTGGATCTTTACCTTCCTTAGGAATTAGTGTAATAAAGGCCTCTAGGGATTGTTTGGGTAAGGCTGAGCCCGAAAGAAGAGCGTTACAAAATTTGGTGAGGTACAGGACAAGTATTTTCACGAATGTTTTGTAATAAAGAATTGAGAGCCCATCAGGGCCTGAGCTTTTCCCGTTAGGGATAGAAGTCAGGACCCTGGTCACCTCGTGTTCTGTAACTGGCTGTAAAATTGAGGAGGCGTCGTCTTCAGACAGGCTCAGGAGCTTTAGAGTATTTAAGAAAGCGAGAGAAACGTCCGGAGTCTCCTCCGTCTTCTTTTTAAGATTATATAGTGCTGTGTAGTATTTTTCGAATTCCCTAGACACGTCCTCAGTAGACGTCACCACAGATCCCATGGGGGTTTTAATCTGCTAAATAAAGGTTTTCTCTTTTTGTTTTTTGATGAGCCTCGTCATTGCTTTTGAGCCTCTGTCGCCATGTATATAAATTTTGCATTTGAACATGAACAGGGTCTTTGCTGATTTTATATTTAAGACATTTTTAACTTTTTCTCTCAGACATTTTAGTTTCTCTAGGGTGTCATTGTTAGGGTTATTTTTGTGTAGGGTTTCAGTGTTAGCGATTTGGGCGTGGAGTGAGTTAATCTCCTTATTTCTTTGCTGTTTAACTCTAGTGCCTAAAGATATTAGTTCTCCTCTATAAAAGGCTTTATGGGCCTCCCATATAATTGGGGTTGACACCTCATCGGAATCATTTATCTTGAAGAATTCTTCTAATTACTCTGTCAGGGATGAACAATTGTCCCTTTCGTTTATTAGTGTGCAATTAAGGCGTCGGTTCCACTCCCTCCTCGGCAGGCTGTCAAGTATCAATGTGACAGAGATAGGGGCATGGTCCGAGATTGTGATTGGACCAATATCGGTTGAGGTGACGGAGTGTATATGTTTGCCTGATACCAGTAACTAGTCAATTCTGTGATATGTGGAGTGGGTGGAGGAAAAATATGTATACTCCCTCACCCCTGGGTTCAGGATCCTCCAAACATCTTGCAAGTTTAGCTCTGATAAAAGGCTCCATAATCTATGTGTTTGTTTACGGGCAGACGACCCAGAACCCGAGGTAGTGTCCAGTGAGTGGTCTAATGCTAAGTTGAAATCACCTCCAACTACGCACATGCCCTCCACGAAATCTCCAAATTTCGTCAATACCCAAACTAACCAAGGGATTTGGCTTTTATTTGGGGCATAGAGGTTGACAAAGGAGATCTTACTATGTGCCACTGTGCCCTTCAGAAAAATGTATCTGCCACTCGGGTCTAGCTCTGTCCGCCCGTGAACAAAAGGAACCCTTTAGCTAATTGCAATTGAAACCCCTCTGGAGGCTGAGGAATGTGTGCTATGGTACCATTGATTGTAATTAAATGTCGGGAGATTAGGGACACGGTTATGGCGAAAATGAGTTTCTTGAAGAAACACCACTTCTGTTTTATACTTTTTTAGGAAAGAGAAAGACTGGGACCTCTTCTGCGGATTATTCCACCCTCTGACATTAAATGAAGTAATCTTAACGTCTGTCATGAATCAGTCTCAGGGACATTTTTACAGAACGCTGATCTGCCCTCTTCCTCCTTGTCCTATTGTAAACATACTTGCCGTACAAACATTTAATAACAACGAACACCACAAAACATGATTGAATGAGGATGTTAATCAAGCACGGAGCAAGGGGAGGGCCATGCCAAATAGGGCCCTGCAACTGATACTCAACCAGGCCCAGGGTTGGGGCGCAGTCCCCATTGCTCCACCCGATCTCTGCGTGTTCGGAGGGTGGATGGATGCTCACCTTTTAATGTAGGGATGACCCCCGAGACCTAAAAAAAGCTAATGTTGCTATATATTGGTTATTTGGTCCATAATACAGTAATACAGCCCTATTTCAGCAATTAAGTGAATTAGAAACAGAAACAGACCGAATGAGACCATAACCCGCCATAATAAAAGGGGTTTGGAGCAACATCAATAACAGTTCAATAAACAATTATAGCCCTGTACCCACGCAACGGGCACTTGAGGAGTAGTAGTGAGGGGGGGACCCCGCGGTGGAAGCCTCCCAACAGGGCCCCCAGTCCCATAATTAATACTCTATAGCCCCCGAGTCCCCACCACTGCGCCCGTTACCTAACCAGGGCTTCCTGCCAGAAGAGCAGCAGCCAAAGATCTTCATCTACCGGCCCCACCCAGGCCCTCCTTATGTAACCAGAAATAGCCGTGTGAATCTGGAGAAAAAAGGAAGAGGAAAAGGGGTGAGGTGGGGTGGGGGGGGGGTAGAGATGAGACAGAGAGAGGGAGGCCCCCAGAGCGCCTATTGGCGTATTAGGGAGGGACCCGGCTTTAGGTCTCAGCCTGTAGTCTCTTTTTGTGTCTTGGCGTTGTAGGAGCTCTATTGAGTGACCAGTTCTCAGGTTTCTTCAGTTGAGGCAGCTGGTCTTTAGTCTGGACAGGCAGCCATGATGGAATGTTCAGCGGAGCTATTTCCAGCCTCTCCCAAGCTTTCACGAGATCGTCCGGTGTCCTGATGGTTTTCTGCTGGCCGTCTTTGAAAGTGGAGAGGCCGAACGGAAAAAATTTCTCACAGGTAGTTTTTTTGAGCACAGAGCCTCTGTTAGGGGTTTCAATATGCGTCTTTTGGCCAATTTACTGGGGGCGATGTCTTGGAATAGGAGGATTTTATTGTCCTCATAAATGATCTCGCATGTGTCTCTGGCTTTTTGTAAGATAGCAAAAGTGTCCACGTAGCTTAACAGACCACAGATTAAATCTCTAGGTGGTTCTATCTGCAGGGCTCTGTGGATATGTTCTATTACTATTTTGTCGGCCTTGTCCTTCCCCAGCAGGGTCTGGAAAATATGTGAAGCGGACGAATTTAGCGTCTCAGATGCTATGGACTCTGGGAGGCCTCTGAAACGGATATTCTTTCTTCGGCTCCTATTCTCCTGGTCCTCTATTAAAAGCATGGTTTTGTTTAACTGATCTTGCTGTGCCATTAGACTGGACTGAAGGGTCAAATTGTGTTGTAATGGAGAGTGCACACCAAGACCTAAGGCCTTGACCCTGTGTCCAATCTGTTTAACCTCTGACTTATTGTCTGCTAGCTCTTTCATGACCAGGGAGATGGAATGAGCTAGAATTTTTTTAAGGAAAGAGCGTGATATCGGGTCTCTGTCTGTGTCCTCGTTGTGTTCTGAGGCGATGGAAGCGCATTCCATGTCCGAATCCTCCATGTTTTGTTCAGCAAGGCTTTCTTGGGAGCTGCTCTGTCTTTGCGCCGCTGGGGAGCTGTGTTTTTTTTTAAGGTATTTGTCCATCTCCGCCTGACTTTTGTTGGTTCTTGGGGTGTCTGCGTGCTCTTTATTCTTATCTTTTCCAATTTTCACCATTTTGTGAGTATCCGTTCCGCCACTCCACTGTTATCTCAAAATTAAGCGTCTGCACAGTCAGTCCATCCGGTCGGTTTAGAAACCATAGGTCTCGGTGTCTCCCATTTACGTTTTGGTTATTTAATCTCCCATCTCGGGCCCCTCTCTATGAGCTCTCTCAACCACACTGCTTCCTTGAGTTTTTATTTAAAGTTGTTCAGGGTTGTGCTTCCTCAGAGCTCTGTTACAGAGGCCTTTTGGCGTTATCTGGGTGCAGCTCTCGATACTAATGGCCGCCGTGTCAGACTCCCGCTTCCTTATGTTTGCCGCCTGCGGGGGCCTCCAGGCTGCTTATCGCCCCTGCGCCTGCTCACGCGCAGTGTCCCGCTCACCGGCGCCCCTCACTGCTAGTGCCATGGCAGCAGCCTCCGACTCCTGCCTCCGGAACCACCGGCTGCCTCTTACCCGCCGGGGGTCTGATGTCCCTTCAGGTGCCGCTCACCTCTCAAGTCCGCTCCGTCACTTCAGCTCCCGTCCACGTCCCACAGCACAGGCCACCTGCTCCTCCTCACAGCCGCCGTGCATGGATATCGGTAAGCCTCCTCTTTTCTGTGAAGGAAGAATAAATTGGAAGGAGGTGCAGAAGGAAGAACCAAAATGGTGGATCACTCGTTAGCACTGTTTCCGACCAGTACTGCAGTCCTAGGTCTAAATCTCGCCAATGAAAACATCTGCAAGGACTTTGTATGTTCTTATGTCTCTCTGTCTTCTCCCCTTCCTGCAGAGAGGGAAAGCTAAGCATGGTGGCTCAGTTGCTTGCATTTCAGTGGCTCCTTGTTAATCACTCAGCCAGTTGTGAATCCACCAAACAGTTGCCTTGTCAATCCCATATTTGGTCATTTTTTCAATAAGTATGGTATGAGATACTTGGTTGACTTTAGTAAAGCATACTAGGGGATTCTGTCATAGAAGGAAATTAGATTAGTCTGGCATGACTTGTTTGTTACAAACCCATGCTGGCTCTGGTTAATTACTCCATTTTTATCTAAGTACTTGCATACATGCTGTTTAATAATTTGTTGAAAGATCCTTCTCAGTATGGAAGTCAGGCTCACAGGCCTGTAGTTTTTTTGGATCCACCTTCTTCCCTTTTTTGAAGATAGGGACAACATTTGCCCTTTTCCAATCTTCTGGGTCTCCAGGAATTTTTGAAAGATTATGGCGAGTAGTTCAGCAATTACCTCCGCTGTTTCCTTTAGTATAAAGGATATAATTCATCTGGACCTGGAGACTTGAATTCATTTAAGTTAGCTAAGTGTTCCCTTACCATCTCATGGGTTATAGATAGCCTGCATGCTTTTATTGCCCCCCAAACCACGGGGAAGATCAGTTGATGTACCATCTACTTTCTGAGAGAAAACAGACGCAAAATAGGAATTTAAAAGTTCGGCCTTCTCAACATTATTCTTAACTAGAGATGAGCGAGCATACTCGTCCGAGCTTGAGGGCGCCCACCCACTGGCGTTTGCGATTTTCGTGCGTGAAAAACGCCGCGTTTTTCGCGGCGTTTTCCCGCGTTTTTCGCGGCGTTTTTTGCCGCGTTTTCGCGGCGTTTTCGCGGCTTTTCCATTAATTTCCATTGACTCATGGGTGCATTAGGAGAAAAATAAGAACACATATGCAACTGACAGTTCCTATGTTAAAAAACGCAACGCAACACAACGCAAAACGCCAGTGGACAGGAGTACATTTAATTCTAATTGCTCTGCAGGAAAAACGCAAAACGCAAAGAAAAAAAAATCGCCAGTGGGTGGGCGCCCTGATACTCGTTCGAGTATTAGGGTGTTCGAGATGCTCGTTACTCGTGACGAGTACCACGCGATGTTCGGGTTACTTTCATTTTCTTCCCTGAGAAATTTGCGCGCTTTTCTGGCCAATAGAAAGACAGGGAAGGCATTACAACTTCCCCCTGCGACGTTCAAGCCCTATACCACCCCCCTGCAGTGAGTGGCTGGCGAGATTAGGTGTCACCCGAGTATTAAAATCTGCCCCTCCCGCGGCTCGCCACAGATGCATTCTGACATAGTTTAGGGAAAGTGTTGTTGATGCCGGAGCTGCTATAGGGAGAGTGTTAGGAGTGATTTTAGGTTTCAAGAACCCCAACGGTCCTTCTTAGGCCATAGAAATCGCAGATCGCACCTATGTGCGATCTGCGATTTCTGTTCTCTTCTCTATATGCGCTCAATGGGGCCGGCGGCAGCAGCGCCGACCCCATTGAGACCATATAGAAGACAAATCATTCTTCTCTTCCACAGCTGTAACAGCTGTGGCAGAGAAGAACGATGTTTGCCCATTGAATTCAATGGAGCCAGCAATACAGCAGGTTACACTGAAAGCAATGGGCTGCCGGCGATCGTGGGATGAATTGTCAGGAAGGGCTTAAATATATAAGCCCTTCCCTGCAATTCATCCAGAAATGTGTTACAATAAAAATATATACCGGCGTATAAGGCGACGGGGTGTATAAGACGACCCCCCCCCCCCCCCCGGCAGAGCATTGCTTTCTCTATGAAGGGCTTTAAATCCCCGCCTCCAGAAACACACGTGCCTTCAGCCAATCACAGCCAATGACAATGATGTCATTGAATGGCTGTGATTGGCTGAAGGCACGTGTGTTTCTGGAGGCGGGGATTTCAAACACTGCGTCCAGAAAGCAATGCTCTGCCTGGGACCAGGAGGGAGCGACAGCCTGCAGGAGCACCGCAGAACGCCCGGTGAAGTGAGTAATGAATTTTATTCTTTGCTCCGCTGTATTACCGGCGTATAAGGTGACAGTTGGGGGGTCGTCTTACACGCCCCGTCGCCTTATACGCCGGTATATATTTTTATTGTAGCACATTTCTGGATAAATTGCAGGGAAGGGCTTATATATTTAAGCCCTTCCGACAATTCATCCCGCGATCGCTGGCAGCCCATTGCTTTCAGTGGAACCTGCTGTATTGCTGGCTCCATTGAATTCAATGGGCTAACATCGTTCTTCTCTGCCACAGCTGTTACAGCTGTGGCAGAGGAGAACGATCTTTATACTGACAGTGCGGGGGGGGGGGGGGCCCACTCTTGCCGCTATTGTGGCTTAATAGTGGGACCTGGGAACTTGAGATGCAGCCCAACATGTAGCCCCTCGCCTGCCCTATCCGTTGCTGTGTCGTTCCCATCACTTTCTTGAATTGCCCCGATTTTCACAAACGAAAACCTTAGCGAGCGTCGGCGATATACAAAAATGCTCGGGTCGCCCAATGACTTCAATGGGGTTCGTTACTCGAAACGAACCCTCGAGCATCGCGAAAAGTTCGTCCCGAGTAACGAGCACCCGAGCATTTTGGTGCTCGCTCATCTCTATTCTTAACCAATTCACCATTTTCATCTTGTTAGCATCTAATAGCCTCTTTGACTTTTCTTTTGACATACTCCCAAATTCCTTTTTATTGCTTTTGGCCTCTGTTACAAGCATCAATTTATTAACAGCTTTAGCTTTTCCGACACTTGCCACTTTAGTTTCTGCAGACCTAATTATGTTCTTCTTTTAACAAGTAATTAAACAGAATGTATGCAAGTACTTAGATAAAAATGGAGTAATTAACTAGAGCCAGCATGGGTTTGTAACAAACAAGTCATGCCAGACAAATCTAATTTCCTTCTATGACAGAATCACTGACTGGGTTGATCAGGAAAATGCGGTGGGTATAGCATATCTTGACTTAAGTAAAGCATTTGACAAAGTATCTCATACCATACTTATTGAAAAAATGACCGAATATGGGATTAACAAGGCAACTGTTAGGTGGATTCACAACTGGCTGAGTGATCGTACTCAAAGAGTGGTCATAAATGGCTGCACATCCAAATGGCAGAATGTATCAGGTGGGGTACCACAAGGCTTTGTTCTAGGCCCAGTGTTATTCAACATTTTTATACATGATCTGGAGGAGGGAATTGATGGGAAACTGATCAGATTTGCCAACGACACAAAGCTTAGAGGGATAGCCAACACTAGGGAACATAGAGAGTATTCAAAAAGATCTAGAAAAGCTTGAACAGTGGGTGGCGACTAACAGAATAATATTTAACAAGGAGAAATTCAAAGTCCTACATCTGGGCAAGAAAAATGAAAAAAGTACATACAGAATGGGAGGAATTGGGCGAAGCTGCAGCACATCTGAAAAAGACTAGGCTATACAAATAGATCATAGACTGAACATAAGTCAACAATGTGATGCAGCAGCCAAAAAGGCAAAGATAAAGTCTAGATCATGTAAGGTAATTATTCCCCTCTACTCTTCCTTAGTCATACCTCATCTGAAATATTGTGTCCAGTTGTGGGTACCCAACTTTAAAAAAGACAGACAAACTGGAGCAAGTTCAGAGATGAGTTACCAAGATGGTGAGCGATCTGCAAATCATGTCCTATGAGGAACGATTAAAGGATTTGGGAATGTTTAGCTTGCAAAAAAAAGGCTGAGAGGAGACTAAATAGCTGTCTACAAATATCTGAAGGGCTGTCACAGTGCAGAGGGATCAGCCCTATTCTGATTTGCACAAGGAAAGACCAGAAGCAATGGGATGAAACGGAAAGGGAGGAGACAAATTAGTTATTCGAAAAAGATTTCTGACAGTGAGCGTGATCAATTAGTGGAACAGGTTACCACGGGAGGTGGCGAGTTCTCCTTCAATAGAAGTGTTCAAACAAAGGCTGGACAAATATCTGTTTGGGATGATTTAGTGAATCCTGTACTGAGCAGGGGGTTGGACCAGATGACCCTGGAGGTCCCTTCCAACTCTACCATTCTATGATATACACACACACACATACATACAGACAGATATATATTTACACGCGCACACAATATATATTACACACATAGATATATACACCCACATATACATACACACACATATGTAAACACACACACACAAATATATACACCCACATATACATACACACACACATATACATAGTATATGATTATCCTCATGCTAATACCACCAAACAAATAAAGGTGGGAGAGAAAGAATGGGGGATTATTTACATCACAGCACAGCTCCTGTCCAGGCCAGGTGAGATAATGCCTTTCTACATACAAATATCAACAGGCTGGGGAAAAAGCTGTTAAACCTGTTGGCTTCTATAGCGACATTTCAACTATTCAGGGATTATACAGGAGATAAAAAAAATTGCTGGACATAGGCTGAATATAAGTCAAGATACACAGAGCAACATTGCTAACGGCCTAACTGTCTCTATATCTATATTGTATATTATCACAGTAGATTTAAGAGGGGGGGAGGATGCTCCATTTTTCTAGTGTCCTGAATGGCAGCTGATTGATACTGGACAGCTGGGTGGAAACTTTCTTAATCTTTTTATGACAGTGCTAACTGTGGGAGCTATGTAACATGAGTAAACAATCGCAAAAGGGGGGATTTGTGAAGGAAGCTATAAAATTTCCTATTCTTCATTTTTGTCTTGTAACCTGCTTTTATTTTAGTACTTCACTGTCTTTCTGTTAGGGACAACTAACCGGTTTGACTTTGGGATAATCATATGGGTGTTATCCTGGTGGTTCCCCGGTATTCACCCTTTAACCCCTCACTAATAAATCAGATGACTTCTTATCACATTCAAAGTGTAGTGAGATTTGTAAGCTTTTTTAAGGTTGAACATTAGCTCCTAATTTGACCACCTAAAAGCATACCAACTAGCAAATATTTTGCTAACACCTTCCAAGATTCAATGTTAGAGAATAACTAAGCGTATTGGTAATTTCTGAAATATATAGTGACCCCTCCAAAATAGCGATTATCTGATAGATGCACTACTGCCATCATATACTCACCTGGTCTGCGGCATCTGGGTCTTTGCATTGGTTTCCAACGCTACAGCAGGTTGCCGTTTCAGCCTGACCGAGGATCCTCTTCTTTCTGGTAACGGGGCTTTGAATTACCCTGCCTCCGGCAAGCGAGAACTGTGATTGGATCAAGCGCCAGCCAATCAGAGTCGGTGCTTGATCCAACCAATCACAACAATTCAGTGATGTCATTCACTGAATGGCTATGACTGATCTTTTTTTTTTCTATGTAGTGTAGCTAGGGCTTATTTTTAGGGGAGGGCTTATATTTCAAGCCTCCCCCGAAAATCAGGGTAGGGCTTAATATCAATGTAGGTCATATTTTCATTAAAAAACTGTAAACAATCATTTTCATAAAATTCTTTAAGCGCAGATTGCGTTGACTCAGTTAAGTTAGATTTACCAAATAACAAAGAATCCACATTGAACTGGAAATCATCTAATACTGCAGCGCTTGATTGGATGGCATAGAAAGTCTCATTAGTCAGATAAATGGGTGTTATTTTCCTTTCCAACGCCCTAGGTCTTGTTCACACTGCAATAGATTCAAGTTAATAAGAAAAAATTGATCTTGAAAGTCAAATTCTTGAAAAATATTTTATTCATTAACTTGAGGCTCATTAATCACTTCCTCATTGTCTAGAAAAAAAGTAAGTAGATGGATGAGCTTATTCACATCCAAAACAAGTCATTCTTCTTTTTAGGAACATAATTTAACCCTTTCCAATCCAGTTTGTATCCTGGTTTTCCTAGGGGGCTTACTCTTTTTCTGCCATTATACAATGGCGCTATAGGCAGGCTAAAGCCAGTACTGCATGAAGTGACACGTTGGATAGGCTCCAACAGCAGAGAGGCTGGCAATATGCAGTAAGAGAACCCCAAACAGATGTCTTCCAACATCGGAGCTGTACAGCCTTAAATTATAATGTCTTCAGAGGTCAGACAGTGGATTGGAAAGGGTTAATCCTTTAGATAGCACTGAGATTTGCTGCTGTGTAAAAATACAAGCTGACAAATTGATTACTAAGAGATCCATATATTGAGATTGCACTTCATCTACTTAATCCGTTTCCCTGTGCGGTTAAGACATCTTTGACTTGTAATTCCTCCAGTTATAATGTTTTTTGTATAAATGTATAATTTGAGAAATAGTTTAGCAACACCTAGACTCTCAGTATCTGAGCTAACTGATGTAATATCAGTCTTTCTTGTTCAGATAAGGAGAAAAAGACAGAACATGTGGCTTTGTGTTTGTATTGTTTTCCACATTTTCCACATCAATGGAACGTGATGTAGAATTTCTATTTTGTATTTTTATGCCATTCATAGAACATATCATTATTATAAGCATATCCAATGAGAAATGTTTGCTCTTTATTTTAGTTACAGTGTCCTCTAATTTAACAATGTTTCTTTGGAGTTTTGTTTGCTATGAGGAATGGTTTTTCAACTCTACCTTTAGCTTACATATTTTCTCTCCAAAATCAGAGCTTTTTGACTCTATATCCACAATTAATTGCATGAGTCTAATAGAACATTCAGATAAAATATTGTTCCATTCTAGAGATGAGCGAGCACCAAAATGCTCGGGTGCTCGTTACTCGAGTCGAACTTCCCGCGATGCTCGAGGGTTCGTTTCGAGTAACGAACCCCATTGAAGTCAATGGGCGACTCGAGCATTTTTGTATATCGCCGATACTCGCTAAGGTTTTCATTTGTGAAAATCTGGAAAATTCAAGAAAGTGATGGGAACGACACAGAAACGGATAGGGCAGGCGAGGGGCTACATGTTGGGCTGAATCTCAAGTTCCCAGGTCCCACTATTAAGCCACAATAGCGGCAAAAGTGGACCCCCCCTCAACAATTTTTACTTCTGAAAAACCCTCATTAGCAAGGCATACCTTAGCTAAGCACCACACTACCTCCAACAAAGCACAATCACTGCCTGCATGACACTCCGCTGCCACTTCTCCTGGGTTGCATGCTGCCCAACCCCCCCGCACGACCCAGTGTCCACAGCGCACACCAAAGTGTCCCTGCGCAGCCTTCAGCTGCCCTCATGCCACACACTGGCCTCATAGCCACACCACCCTCATGTCTATTTATAAGTGCATCTGCCATGAGGAGGAACCGGAGGCACACACTGCAGAGGGTTGGCAGGGCCAGGCAGCGACCCTCTTTAAAAGGAGCGGGGTGATAGCCCACAATGCTGTACAGAAGCAATGAGAACTCCAATCCTGTGCCACCGCCATCAGGAGCTGCAAACGTGGGCATAGCAATGGGGAATCCATGTGCCACACAGTATTCATTCTGTCAAGGTGTCGCATAGCTCAATCCACACTGCAAGGGGAAAGCCGTCAGCTCTCTGCCCCCCAACCCAAGTCAGTCAGTGCCTTTGTGCCAGACAGGTCAAACACCGCAATGGGAACTAAGTTTGCACCAACAGCATAGGTGGGTCCTAGGAAACCCAAGACATGAACAAAAAATTGATCTGAGCGGCCAAACATGGCAGACTTGCACTGCGCCCATGGCATAGGCCTCGGCCCACAGATTCAGCAATCCTAGGCTGGAAGCGGACTTTCACTGCACCCAGGACATAGGCCTCTGCACAAACCCTCAGCAATCGCGTGCCTACAGCAAACTGCAATGCTAGCGTAGCTGTGCACGTCTCATTAGCGCTGTATTGATCCTGTAGTTTGTCCCAATGCAGTGCCCCGGATAGTAGAGCTAATGTCAGATTAAATACAGCTGGGGTTCTTTATAAGTAGACACAGGCAGGTACAACTCCGTGTGTACCGACAGCATGGGTGGGTCCCAGGAAGCCACCGGCGTCACATAAATAAATCCCATTGCATTGCCCAGCACAGCTGAGGTAACGTCAGATTAAATGCAGGTGGGCTTCGGCCCACACTGCATGCCCCAGTCTGACCGGGGTTTTTAATACATAGACACAGGCAGGTACAAATCCCTAATGTGAAGTCCGTGTGGACTCAAAGAATGGGTGGCTCCCTGGAACCCACCGGCGGTACATAAACAAATCCCATTGCAGTGCCCTGGACAGCGGAGCTAACGTCAGATACCATACAGGTGGGCTTCGGCCAACACTGCATGCCCCAGTCAGACTGGGGTTCTTTTTAAGTAGACACAGGCAGGTACAACTCCGTGTGGACTGACAGCATGGGTGGCTCCCTGGAACCCACCGGCGGTACATAAATGTATCCCATTGCAGTGTCCTGCTCAGCAGAGCTAACGTCAGATACAATACAGGTGGGCTTCGGCCCACAGTGCATGCCCCAGTCAGACTGGTAATATGTACCTTAACAGTAACCGTGTTGGTGGGAATGTGGTGGCGACTGCGGACCTAGTAGCGCGGTTTTATTAAGTTGGTTTTCGGAATGTGGCCAGGATTAAGTGGGCCGTGGCGGGGGGATGGTGGGGGGGCTCTCTTGTTGTGTCGTTAAAGATGAAATTCTTGGACTGCCACCAGACGGACCAATGCAAAGGTATTTGCCAAGAATCTTTTCATTGTTGGAGGAGGAGGGGGATGTTTTTGAGGCACTACGTGTCCTCTCCACGTGTCCGTGGTTATATGCACCTTAACAGTAACCGCGTTGGTGGGAAATGGCCTCGCCGCCATCATATCTTTGGGAAGCCTCCGTTTCCACACCCCAGTGACATAGCATTAGCAGCGGTATAGGCAGAGCCCAGAATTAGTAACATTTCAGCGGTAGCATTTCGGACAGGCCCCAGTAACGTATCACTAGCAGCATTATAGGGGGAGCACAGTATTAGTTCCATTTCAGTAGTAGTAGCAGTCCAGACAAGCCCCAGTAACAATTCCGAAGCAGCAGTATAGGGGGAGCACAGTCTTAGTTCCATTGCAATAATAGTAGCAGTGTAGACAGGCCCCAATAACAATTCCGAAGCAGCAGTATAGGGGGAGCAGTCTTAGTTCTATTTCAGTAATACTAGCAGTCTAGACAGGCCCCAGTAACAATTCCGAAGCAGCAGTATAGGGGGAGCACAGTCTTAGTTCCATTTCAGTAATAGTAGCAGTCTAGACAGGCCCCAGTAACAATTCCGAAGCAGCAGTATAGGGGGAGCACAGTCTTAGTTCCATTTCAGTAATAGTAGCAGTCTAGACAGACCCCAGTAACAATTCCGAAGCAGCAGTATAGGGGGAGCACAGTCTTAGTTCCATTTCAGTAATAGTAGCAGTCTAGACAGGCCCCCGTAACAATTCCAATTTCGTAGCATTCCTTTGCGGAATCACGGCTTACTCAATTTGGAATGTTTACACCCTTCCATATTAATTCTGAATTGATAATGCGCATAAGAAGTTTTTCACACTGACACGAGGTTCAGCATGCATAGCTTCCTCAATTCTAACTTTAATGATCGGCGTGTAGCCTATTTTAAGAGTTTAACAAATCCGCCCATCTGGGCAGGTCAAAGATTACATAGATACAACGTATTGTTTAATTATTGGATAAGCATCTTGCAATTCTTCCATCCTCCGGTCATCTGTGATTGGCCATCAGGTGGTGGATGAAATGAGTGGGTTGTCTTGGACCCACGTGTGGTTCCTTCGATATGATTGGTTGTTACATCATGAACTATAAATTGCACAAACCTCCCATGTTATTTGCATACGTTTCCAGTAAAGTCGCTGGGGAAATTTTCGCGGTAACTTGAAAGCGGAAGCTTGTCTCAGATTCGGTTCATTGTCTACTCCCTAGTTCCTTTAATCACCCATGCAACCGGACAAACAGATATATTTATATCTTGGTTGCGTGCTAAATTTCATCCAGCAGAGTTTATAAAACAGATATTTCATATAAGCATTGTATTTCATATAAGCATTGCCTAATACATATTTTGCATAAGTAAGTAAGTACCTTTCTATAGCTGAATCAATACAGGATTAAAGCATTTGAATTAACAAGTTTCCCCAAGGCCCACCAAATCCCAATACACAAAGATTTATATATTGGGATTGCCACCACAGACCCCCCTTGAAACTATCTGTTTCACCAAACTCGCCCTGCTCCATCCCACCCCCACCGCTGACCCTAGACTCGCATTGTGTTGTATACTGGAGCTATTGCTGTCATGGGGGTATAGGATGGTTCGACATCATCACATTCTGGATCCATGATGATGACGGTTGCGCTGACAGTGGGCTTTTTGTTGGACATCGTAGTGAGACGGGTGGACCAGGTAGTCATCAGGGTCGGAATACACTGTATGCAACAACAAACAGAAATTAGGATGACTATAAAGGTGACAAATATAATCAGGTTAGGAGAGGTGCGACTTTCACTATTTCAGGTAAACACTGCATAACTTGTATAGAACCCCGCCTTCTTGACGTTACCTCGATTCATCAACAAGAGTGCAGAATCAGGACTATCTAATAACTGATCAACATGACTGAACCCCTGTCTTATTAGTAAGTGCATTATCATATATATTAGTCTGGAAGGAAAGAGCTACAAGGTGATTATTCCCACTTCCCTTTTCCAGAGGCGGCAAGGTAACAGGACCAGGGGCGTTGTAACACCGGCATGTTGCGTGGACATAAGCAGAGTGCACTGCAGATAAAATAAAGCAAAATCTTAGCGAAAACCTATCACAGTGTTCTAAATACACAATGTTGTAAAACTTATTTTCCTATATTTTTCCCTTCTCCTGTTAGGTACCTAACTGAGGAAAACAGACTAAGGTTAGCTCTTTTTAGTTAGTGCTTCTCAATGGCAACTGCGTCTTTACCTGCGGGTCACGTTTTGTCTGGGATGTAGGTACAAGTCTCCCCTATCATCTTACAGACACTCCCTTTTTTGGCTAAAATCGTACCAAGTGCCATTCTATTTTGAAAAGTCGTAGTCGAGGTAGGTTCTATTGGTCGACTAGTCCCTATAAGGCGTCTCTAGTATAATTTATAAACCGCTGTTAATTATAATAAACATAATTAATCCAGTCAACATTTATTTACCCTAATGATCGGGAAAATGGACTTGAATCTAGTTTTAACTTGGTCTCTAATTTTTAAAACTTGTCAGGTACCCCCCTTGGCTATCCTATGATGTCAATGTATACGTGTAGATCAAAACTATCACCAGGAGCCTCTCTTCTCACTCTAATGTGCTGTACTAGAAGTACATACTAGTAGTGTGCACAGGTACGCACGGCGTGGGACTCCCTAATCTTCACCCACACCATTGTCCCTCCTGGAGATAGTCCTAATGGTGAACACGTCCAGGTCGCCTCACCCTTGCGTCAGGGTTTTCCCACTGCCCGTAAGTCCCTACTCCTAAAAGGGGAGGGATCCCTACCTCACCTCAGAAGGAGGCCATGGATTCCCTGGGCTCATTTCCGGGCATCCATACCCTCTATCTGTACAAGTTAACACCCCACAGGGTGTGCCCTCGCCGGAACCTAAGGTCTTCTGCACTATCCCTTGGCAAATGGGAATTCCACTGACAATCCATCTTAGGAGATCGGGGCAGGCACAGTACTAGTACAGCCTAATTGCCTGGCAGGTGTAGTTTCCAGGGTAGTCAGTAATACTCTCTCCGGTGCAAAACACTTAAGTAGTTATAGAGTATTCCTTCTTCCATTTCTCACGAACAGTGTAATTAGCGGAAATGTTCGTGAAGAGACTAATAAACCACTCTTCAGCATCTACAGGGAGATTTAGGGGGACCATCCCCGAGTGTAGTCGGGCACTACCGCACACGCAACAGTTAGACTTGTTGCTCCCTCCTCTCTCACTAGCCCTATCCAGAGTAATGTCCTTGGCACAACTAAGACTGGTCTCCCGGATCTGAGGCTTTCTTACAGTATGAAGCATGGATGGATCCATGTAAGTCTTTCGGCTAGTTTCACAGCTGTGGCAGTACTCAGAAGCACCTGGTGGGGGCCATCAAATCGGGGCTCAGGAGGGTGCTTCCTGGGGAACTTCTTGATGCGCACCCAATCCCCAGGCTGCAAGATATGTGTCCCAGTGTCTGCCTCTGAGTCTGGAAGAGAACACCTGTATACCTTCGTTTACCTCATTCCCTTCCGGTACCCTGTATCTGCAGATTACCTCATTCATGAGCTTCTGTGTGGTTATCTGCTCATTTACCTTAGTATCCGGGTGGGCCTCCAACCTGAAAAAGACTCGAGCAACAACAAGCACATATTCATACTCCCCAACAGGTGTGAGCTGAATGTGGTCAAATTGGCAATCTCTGAAATGCGTAGAGTGGTCAAGGCAAGTGTTATATGGCCACCTTACTTCTGTCCGGACTCGCACATGGCAAAGATCATGCTAACTGGACAAATGATGCAGCAGCTACAGAGAACCCAGGTGTCACCCATTCTTGTTCAGTGTCGCCGTCATCGCTGCTTTCGATTCTGTATACCAGCTGGGCCATCATGGGGAACAGGGACCTCTGTAGGCAAGTTCTGTTGATTGTTCGCCATACGCCGTCCTGTGCTGTCGCTCCCGTATTTTAGCCCATCTGCTTTCTTTCCTCATTAACTTGTAACTGTAAAGTCCTTGACATATCAAAGTCCAAAGTCTTATCAAAGTCCAAAGGTTTTATCAAAGTCCAAAGGTTTTATCAAAGTCCAAAGGTTTTATCAAAGTCCAAAGGTTTTATCAAAGTCCAAAGGTTTTATCAAAGTCCAAAGTCTTATCACTGACTCATGCTGTCAGTATCTATTCTTCTTTCTTCCACGGCTTGAGGGCCGCTGCCTTTGCTGTGTTGTCGGCGAGGGTGTCATCTCTCGCTTCTCCGTTGTAGAAATCGGTGTGGATTCTCCATTGCCAGGTAGTAGTAGTAGGGTTTCCATGAGACTCTGCACCGCTGCACCATTCTTAATTGGCTGTCCTACTGAGATAACAAGCTGTCTGGCCTTCCATATTGGGCCATAATCATGAGCTATGCCAAATGCATTCCAGGAGTCAGTGTAAAAAGTTGCCGACTTACCTTCTACCACTCCACACGCCTCAGTGAGGGCCTCCGGTTCCGCTTCTTGCCCTGAGACATGCGGAGGCAGAGCTTCTGCGTTTAGGACATCTTGTTGTGTAACCTCTGCATATCTGGTTCGGAATCATCAATCCTCACCCTGATACCATCTACAAAAGAAAACTCAAAATATGCATCATTAACAGTGTGTACATCACTACAATAGTGTCAGAATCTTGCTGCACAGAATTTTTAAATAATTTTAAAAAAATAG
This sequence comes from Eleutherodactylus coqui, assembly GCF_035609145.1. Taxonomy (NCBI): domain Eukaryota; kingdom Metazoa; phylum Chordata; class Amphibia; order Anura; family Eleutherodactylidae; genus Eleutherodactylus; species Eleutherodactylus coqui. The sequence continues at coordinate 14,752,654 of NC_089845.1, forward strand.
CTGATCTGCCATACTCAGATCACCTATGCCTCCCCTCCCCCCAGGAATACCTGATTAAAAGAAGAGTAGCCGGATTCAAGGTATTACAACATTGGGAAGAAATATTGGGGGAGGCATGGAAAGAGCACATTGTAGTCGGATCTAATAGGCCAGAGATAAGTGCTTGGGTTGCACTTGCATGAGTATGTTCTGGGTGTCATTTGGGGTGTGGACCACTAGGGGGTAGTCCAATACCAACTTAGAAGATTTGTCAACCATTGCCTGTACTGCTGCCACCGCACAAGCAGATGAGGGAGCTCCTCAAGTCACTGGATCCACCCTCATGGCTGTGGTTGTCCTTCGTGCTTTTGTGTCAATACTGTCATATGGCCGGCAGTATGAAACAAGGCCCAGAAAGGTGCGGAATTTGGCAACGGGTGTATGTACAGGTATGGCCTGCAGAACTTGGTTAGTCTTTGGAGGCCTCCAGGCCTTACAGCCTTCTGCAAGAGAAATTAACAGTGAAATTGTGGCCGGTTGGCAGTTTTTCCAAAGCATCAGCACACAGCACCTGATCTGCATGGCTGACCCTTCACCCCTTTTTTTTTTTTATAAACTAGGGGGATACTGTTTGACCCAGGGGTGTGTATCTGGGTCTCGTATATATTATCATGGTTGATACATCCAATTTCCCTATGCCTGTCTTGTGGGTGTCCCATAATTTGTCAGGAACCGTGGAAAGCTGAGTTTGGGACAGGAGAAAAAACAAAACTTTTTCTTCTGGCTATCTATGATTCTTACCCCCTCCTTGGATAAGAGACGTGTTCTTGCATCATCAAGCTCCACCCCTCTGAGTGTGGCTAATCACTTACTTCCTTATTCTCTCATTCAATGTTTGGCAGTCCTTGGGTACACATCACAACTCAATAAAGATAAAGTCTTATGCACCACACAATTTACATTTTACAAATTACGGGTCAATCTGCCCCGTTCCTCCTGTGGATACCTGGCCTTATCGTTACCTGCTTGTTTCCTCTTCCTTGGCTTCTCTACCGTCTCTTACTCCCTGTAGTTTATTTATTTATTTTATATTGTCTGTGAATATACGTTACTTGTGCTGGGACTACAGGGCAAGTAACTTCCTCTTTTTAGAATCTCTCCCTCCCGTGACAGCCTAGCGAGAGGATTACAACAGTTTTTGTCCCAGACTTCCGGCGACCGGGCAGATGCAGTCTTAGATGCTGGGCATCTCCATCTGATTGGTAATGTACTGCAATTCCCTCTATTCACTAAACTGTATTGAACGCTGGTGTCTTTGGCTTGTATTAATACAGACGCCATTTTAGCCTACCTTCTCTTCCTCTTTTCTTAGGGAAATTCTAACGTCTAATGCATAAATCTTATGTTGTAACCTTACGGTCACAGCGGTGACCACCTAACATTGTATGTGGTTACAATTGAATTGGGGACTAAACACCTATTGGGGACTTGGCAAACATAGACGTATTTTCTTGTGGGCATGGTGGACTACGCAGTCTGTTACAGTTACAGTTTGTATTCTTAAGAGCCCCCTCAGGATGTGAGTGGCATATAACTTTTTACATTTGTATGACGGATGTATTTGTCTGAAGGATTAGGTTACATAACAAGCCATCCGCAGTAGTTTTAACATCCAACAGTAGTTATTTATTACAGCACAGGAATTGCTCCGCTTCTATTAAGAGTTCCACTTCCTCTTTTTAAATGTAGTTAGCAGCTTTTTTTTTCCTTTCTAAATAATTACGGGCACAGTTGAGCAGGACTGATACTAATTCTATATTGTAGACAAACAAACTATTCCTATATAACAACATGATTATAAAAGTCTCCTCAGACGCCGGACATAATATGCCCCGCCCTAGAGTCTCTAGCATTTCTGTCGCTACACAGTTTATCAATCTACCCTCAGACGGAGGGATCTACTCGTGGACATTTAAACCATAAACAAATATTTGTGGACGCACACAAATAGACAGACAATTAGACGGAGCACCAGTACGGCTGGTTTGGTCTAAACTGCCCCTCGGGATACTGTCTGGCAGCCCTCTGTCCTAGATCTTTTACCAGACTTTACCGGAGCAGTGGTGCCTGTCCAGACGTTTGACCGTTTCCTGACTCTAAGGTTTTAGACACCAAACCTGACCCGAGCAAGGACCTCCTAGTCAAACTACCCCGTCAGGTCCCCCTGACTCTAAGGTTTTAGACACCAAACCTGACCCGAGCAGGGGGCCCCTGCGGGGACTTCCTCTCCCTCAAAGCAATTCACTGACCTTGCCAACCGACCAGTACTCTCAAAACGACAGGCATGTAAACATTCCTTTATATCTTATGACAGGTTCTTATCGAGTGATCGAGACTTAAAGAAGTACCTGTCGATCGGGCCCAAATCATTCGGCCTGGCACGGCACATAGGCGAGCCTGAACTTAGCCACACAGGAATAGATAATTAATTTATCTCACCGTGTTCTGATGATATTTTGGGCCCACCAAGTCCAAGGTCGCGTATGTCCGTGTCTTCTGTCCGAATTCTATGGAACCTGTCGATCACTCCCCGTACGGGCCACCACTGTCGTAGCATTCCTTTGCGGAATCACGGCTTACTCAATTTGGAATGTTTACACCCTTCCATATTAATTCTGAATTGATAATGCGCATAAGAAGTTTTTCACACTGACACGAGGTTCAGCATGCATAGCTTCCTCAATTCTAACTTTAATGATCGGCGTGTAGCCTATTTTAAGAGTTTAACAAATCCGCCCATCTGGGCAGGTCAAAGATTACATAGATACAACGTATTGTTTAATTATTGGATAAGCATCTTGCAATTCTTCCATCCTCCGGTCATCTGTGATTGGCCATCAGGTGGTGGATGAAATGAGTGGGTTGTCTTGGACCCACGTGTGGTTCCTTCGGTATGATTGGATGTTACATCATGAACTATAAATTGCACAAACCTCCCATGTTATTTGCATACGTTTCCAGTAAAGTCGCTGGGGAAATTTTCGCGGTAACTTGAAAGCGGAAGCTTGTCTCAGATTCGGTTCATTGTCTACTTCCTAGTTCCTTTAATCACCCATGCAACCGGACAAACAGATATATTTATATCTTGGTTGCGTGCTAAATTTCATCCAGCAGAGTTTATAAAACAGATATTTCATATAAGCATTGTATTTCATATAAGTATTGCCTAATACATATTTTGCATAAGTAAGTAAGTACCTTTCTATAGCTGAATCAATACAGGATTAAAGCATTTGAATTAACAAGTTTCCCCAAGGCCCACCAAATCCCAATACACAAAGATTTATATATTGGGATTGCCACCACAGTAATAGTAGCAGTCTAGACAGACCCCAGTAACAATTCCGAAGCAGCAGTATAGGGGGAGCACAGTCTTAGTTCCATTTCAGTAATAGTAGCAGTCTAGACAGGCCCCCGTAACAATTCCAAAGCAGCAGTATAGGGGGAGCACAGTCTTAGTTCCATTTCAGTAATAGTAGCACTCAAGACAGGCCCCAGTAACAATTCCGAAGCAGCAGTATAGGGGGAGCACAGTCTTAGTTCCATTTCAGTAATAATAGCAGTCTAGACAGGCCCCAGTAACAATTCCGAAGCAGCAGTAGAGGGGGAGCACAGTCTTAGTTCCATTTCAATATTAGTAGCAGTGTAGACAGGCCCCAGTAACAATTCCGAAGCAGCAGTATAGGGGGAGCACAGTCTTAGTTCTATTTCAGTAATACTAGCACTCAAGACAGGCCCCAGTAACAACTCCGAAGCAGCAGTATAGGGGGAGCACAGTCTTAGTTCCATTTCAGTAATAGTAGCACTCAAGACAGGCCCCAGTAACAATTCCGAAGCAGCAGTATAGGGGGAGCACAGTCTTAGTTCCATTTCAGTAATAGTAGCAGTCTAGACAGACCCGAGTAACAATTCGGAAGCAGCAGTATAGGGGGAGCACAGTCTTAGTTCCATTTCAGTAATAGTAGCAGTCTAGACAGGCCCCTGTAACAATTCCGAAGCAGCAGTATAGGGGGAGCACAGTCTTAGTTCCATTTCAGTAATAGTAGCACTCAAGACAGGCCCCAGTAACAATTCCGAAGCAGCAGTATAGGGGGAGCACAGTCTTAGTTCCATTTCAGTAATAGTAGCAGTCTAGACAGGCCCCAGTAACAATTCCGAAGCAGCAGTATAGGGGGAGCACAGTCTTAGTTCCATTTTAGTAATACTAGCACTCAAGACAGGCCCCAGTAACAATTCTGAAGCAGCAGTATAGGGGGAGCACAGTCTTAGTTCCATTTCAGTAATAGTAGCAGTCTAGACAGGCCCCAGTAACAATTCCGGAGCAGCAGTAAAGGGGGAGCACAGTCTTAGTTCCAATTCAGTAATAGTAGCACTCAAGACAGGCCCCAGTAACAATTCCGAAGCAGCAGTATAGGGGGAGCACAGTCGTAGTTCCATTTCAGTAATAGTAGCAGTCTGGAAAGGCCCCAGTAACAATTCCGAAGCAGCAGTATAGGGGGAGCACAGTCTTAGTTCCATTTGAGTAATAGTAGCAGTCTAGACAGGCCCCAGTAACAATTCCGAAGCAGCAGTATAGGGGGAGCACAGTCGTAGTTCCATTTCAGTAATAGTAGCACTCAAGACAGGCCCCAGTAACAATTCCGAAGCAGCAGTATAGGGGGAGCACAGTCTTAGTTCCAATTCACTAATAGTAGCAGTCTAGACAGGCCCCAGTAACAATTCCGAAGCAGCAGTATAGGGGGACCACAGTCTTAGTTCCATTTCAGTAATAGTAGCCCTCAAGACAGGCCCCAGTAACAATTCCGAAGCAGCAGTATAGGGGGAGCACAGTCTTAGTTCCATTTCAGTAATAGTATCAGTCTAGATAGGCCCCAGTAACAATTTCGAAGCAGCAGTATAGGGGGAGCACAATCTTAGTTCCATTTCCTGTAATAGTAGCAGTCTAGACAGGCCCCAGTAACAATTCCGAAGCAGCAGTATAGGGGGAGCACAGTCTTAGTTCCATTTCAGTAATAGTAGCCCTCAAGACAAGCCCCAGTAACAATTCCGAAGCAGCAGTATATGGGGAGCACAGTCTTAGTTCCATTTCAGTAATAGTAGCAGTCTAGATAGGCCCCAGTAACAATTCCGAAGCAGCAGTATAGGGGGAGCACAGTCTTAGTTCCATTTCAGTAATAGTAGCAGTCTAGACAGGCCCCAGTAACAATTCCCAAGCAGCAGTATAGGGGGAGCACAGTCTTAATTCCATTTCAGTAATAGTAGCACTCAAGACAGGCCCCACTAACAATTCGGAAGCAGCAGTATAGGGGGAGCACAGTCTTAGTTCCATTTCAGTAATAGTAGCACTCAAGACAGGCCCCGTAAAAATTCCGAAGCAGCAGTATAGGGGGAGCACAGTCTTAGTTCCATTTCAGTAATAGTAGCAGTCTAGACAGGCCCCAGTAACAATTCCGAAGCAGCAGTATAGGGGGAGCACAGTCTTAGTTCCATTTCAGTAATAGTAGCACTCAAGACAGGCCCCAGTAACAATTCCGAAGCAGCAGTATAGGGGGAGCACAGTCTTAGTTCCATTTCAGTAATAGTAGCACTCAAGACAGGCCCCAGTAACAATTCCGAAGCAGCAGTATAGGGGGAGCACAGTCTTAGTTCCATTTCAGTAATAGTAGTAGTCTAGACAGGCCCCAGTAACAATTCCGAAGCAGCAGTATAGGGGGAGCACAGTCTTAGTTCCATTTCAGTAATAGTAGCAGTCTAGACAGGCCCCAGTAACAATTCCGAAGCAGCAGTATAGGGGGAGCACAGTCTTAGTTCCATTTCAGTAATAGTAGCAGTCAAGACAGGCCACAGTAACATTCCGTTGCAGCAGTTTAGGGAGATAACAGTCTCTTTCACATTTCAGTAGTTGCAGTATAGACAAGGCCCCAGTAACAATTCCGAAGCAGCAGTATAGGGGGAGCACAGTCTTAGTTCCATTTCAGTAATAGTAACAGTCTAGACAGGCCCCAGTAACAATTCCGAAGCAGCAGTATAGGGGGAGCACAGTCTTAGTTCCATTTCAGTAATAGTAGCACTCAAGACAGGCCCCAGTAACAATTCCGAAGCAGCAGTATAGGGGGAGCACAGTCGTAGTTCCATTTCAGTAATAGTAGCACTCAAGACAGGCCCCAGTAACAATTCCGAAGCAGCAGTATAGGGGGAGCACAGTCTTAGTTCCATTTCAGTAATAGTAGCAGTCTAGACAGGCCCCAGTAACAATTCCGAAGCAGCAGTATAGGGGGAGCACAGTCTTAGTTCCATTTCAGTAATAGTAGCACTCAAGACAGGCCCCAGTAACAATTCCGAAGCAGCAGTATAGGGGGAGCACAGTCTTAGTTCCATTTCAGTAATAGTAGCAGTCAAGACAGGCCACAGTAACATTCCGTTGCAGCAGTTTAGGGAGATAACAGTCTCTTTCACATTTCAGTAGTTGCAGTATAGACAAGGCCCCAGTAACAATTCCGAAGCAGCAGTATAGGGGGAGCACAGTCTTAGTTCCATTTCAGTAATAGTAGCAGTCTAGACAGGCCCCAGTAACAATTCCGAAGCAGCAGTATAGGGGGAGCACAGTCTTAGTTCCATTTCAGTAATAGTAGCAGTCTAGACAGGCCCCAGTAACAATTCCGAAGCAGCAGTATAGGGGGAGCACAGTCGTAGTTCCATTTCAGTAATAGTAGCACTCAAGACAGGCCACAGTAACATTCCGTTGCAGCAGTTTAGGGAGATAACAGTCTCTTTCACATTTCAGTAGTTGCAGTATAGACAAGACCCCAGTTACATTTATGTAGCAAAAGTGTAGGCCAACCCCACGCACCTTGCTGTACAATGAGTGCAGGCAAAGCCCATAAAAATTACTAGGATTGCACTGTAGGCGAGGGCACAAAAAAATTGGTGTACCAACAGTACTAATGTACGTCAGAAAAATTGCCCATGCCCAACCAAGAGGGCAGGTGAAACCCATTAATCGCTTAGCTGACTGTGGCTTAATTTGTAACTAGGCCTGGAGGCAGCTCAGTTAAAATAAAAATTGGTTCAGGTGCAAGTTTCAACGCTTTAATGAGAATTGAAACGTATAAACATGGTTTAGAAAAGTAATATGACTAAGCCTTGTGGGCCTAAGAAAAATTGCCCGTTCGGCGTGATTACGTGAGGTTTCAGGAGGAGGAGCAGGAGCAGGAGGATGAATATAATACACAGATTGATGAAGCTAAAAGGTCCCCGTTTTTTATGGTGACAGAGAACGATGCTTCCATCCGCGGGTGCAGCCTACGTATTGTTTAGGTACCGCTGCTGTCCGCTGGTGGAGAAGAGAAGTCTGGGGAAATCCAGGCTTTGTTCATCTTTATGAGTGTAAGCCTGTCGGCACTGTCAGTTGACAGGCGGGTACGCTTATCCGTGATGATTCCCCCAGCCGCACTAAACACCCTCTCTGACAAGATGCTAGCCGCAGGGCGAGCAAGCACCTCCAGGGCATACAGCACAAGTTCAGGCCACGTGTCCAGCTTCGACACCCAGTAGTTGTAGGGAGCAGAGGCGTCACGGAGGATGGTCGTGCGATCGGCTACGTACTCCCTCACCATCCTTTTACAGTGCTCCCGTCGACTCAGCCTTGACTGGGGAGCGATGACATAGTCTTGCTGGGGAGCCATAAAGCTGGCAAAGGCCTTGGAGAGTGTTCCCCTGCCTGCACTGTACATGCTGCCTGATCTCTGCGCCTCCCCTGCTACCTGGCCCTCGGAACTGCGCCTTCTGCCACTAGCGCTGTCGGATGGGAATTTTACCATCAGTTTGTCCGCCAGGGTCCTGTGGTATAGCATCACTCTCGAACCCCTTTCCTCTTCGGGTATGAGAGTGGAAAGGTTCTCCTTATACCGTGGGTCGAGCAGTGTGTACAGCCAGTAATCCGTAGTGGCCAGAATGCGTGTAACACGAGGGTCACGAGAAATGCATCCTAACATGAAGTCCGCCATGTGTGCCAAGGTACCTGTACGCAACACATGGCTGTTCTCACTAGGAAGATCACTTTCAGGATCCTCCTCCTCCTCAGGCCATACACGCTGAAAGGATGACAGGCAAGCAGCATGGGTACCCTCAGCAGTGGGCCAAGCTGTCTCTTCCCCCTCCTCCTCATGCTCCTCCCCCTCCTCCTCCTCCAAAACGCACTGAGATATAGACATGAGGGTGCTCTGACTATCCAGCGACATACTGTCTTCCCCCCCTCCGTTTCCGAGCGCAAAGCGTCTGCTTTTATGCTTTGCAGGGAACTTCTCAAGAGGCATAGCAGAGGAATGGTGACGCGAATGATTGCAGCATCGCCGCTCACCATCTGGGTAGACTCCTCAAAGTTTCCAAGGACCTGGCAGATGTCTGCCAACCAGGCCCACTCTTCTGTAAAGAATTGAGGAGGCTGACTCCCACTACGCCGCCCATGTTGGAGTTTGTATTCCACTATAGCTCTACGCTGCTCATAGAGCCTGGCCAACATGTGGAGCGTAGAGTTCCACCGTGTGGGCACGTCGCACAGCAGTCGGTGCACTGGCAGATTAAACCGATGTTGCAGGGTCCGCAGGGTGGCAGCGTCCGTGTTGGACTTGCGGAAATGTGCGCTGACCCAGCGCACCTTTCCGAGCAGGTCTGACAAGCGTGGGTAGCTTTTCAGAAACTGCTGAACCACCAAATTAAAGACGTTGGCCAGGCATGGCACGTGCATGAGACTGCCGAGCTGCAGAGCCGCCACCAGGTTACGGCCGTTGTCACACATGACCCTGCCCGGTTGGAGGCTCAGCGGCGAAAGCCAGCGGTCGGTCTGCTCTGTCAGACCCTGCAGCAGTTCGTGGGCCGTGTGCCTCTTCTCTCCTACTGTGCTGCCACGCCGCGCCACACCGACTGCTGGCGACGTGCTGCTGCTGACACATCTTGATTGCGAGACAGAGGTTGCGTAGGAGGAGGAGGAGGAGGAGGAGGGGGAGGAGGATGGTTTAGTGGAGGAAGCATAAACCGCCGCACATACCACCACCGAGCTGGGGCCCGCAATTCTGGGGGTGGGTAGGACGTGAACGGTCCCAGGCTCTGACTCAGTCCCAGCCTCCACTAAATTCACCCAATGTGCCGTCAGGGAGATATAGTGGCCCTGCCCGCCTGTGCTTGTCCACATGTCCGTTGTTAAGTGGACCTTGCTAGTAACCGCATTGGTGAGGGCGCGTACAATGTTGCGAGAGATGTGGTTTTGCAGGGCTGGGACGCCACATCGGGAAAAGCAGTGGCGACTGGGAACTGAGTAGCGCAGGGCCGCCGCCGCCACCATCATGTTTTTGAAAGCCTCCGTTTCCACAAGCCTATACGGCAGCATCTCCAGGCTGATCAATTTGGCTATGTGCACGTTTAATGCTTGAGTATGCGGGTGCGTGGCAGCGTACTTGCGCGTGCGCTCAAACAGTTGCGCTAGCGACGGCTGGACGCTGCGCTGAGAGACATTGCTGGATGGGGCCGAGGACAGCGGAGGTGAGGGTGTGGGTGCAGGCCGGGAGACGGTCGTGCCTGTGTTCTGAGAGGGGGGTTGGATCTCAGTGGCAGGTTGGAGCACAGGGGGAGAGGCAGTGGTGCAAACCGGAGACGGTGAACGGCCTTTGTCCCACCTTGTGGGGTGCTTGGCCATCATATGCCTGCGCATGCTGGTGGTGGTGGCTCCTTGGCTGATCTTGGCGCGACAAACCTTGCACACCACAGTTCGTTGGTCGTCTGCACTCTCAGTGAAAAACTGCCACACCTTTGAGCACCTCAGCCTCTGCAGGGTGGCATGCGCGAGGGGGCGCTTTGGGAAACAGTTGGTGGATTATTCGGTCTGGCCCTGCGTCTACCCCTGGCCACCGCACTGCCTCTTCCAACCTGCCCTGCTGCTGCACTTGCCTCCCCCTCTGAAGACCTGTCCTCAGTAGGCTTAGCAAACCAGGTGGGGTCAGTCACCTCATCGTCCAGCTGCTCTTCCTCCGAATCCCCTGTGCGCTCCTCCCTCGGACTTACTGCCCTTACTACTACCTCACTGATAGACAACTGTGTCTCATCGTCATCGTCCTCCTCACCCACTGAAAGCTCTTGAGACAGTTGCTGGAAGTCCCCAGCCTCATCCTCCGGACCCCGGGAACTTTCCAAAGGTTAAGCATCGGTCACGACAAACTCCTCCGGTGGGAGAGGAACGATTGCTGCCCAATCTGGGCAGGGGCCCGAGAACAGTTCCTGGGAGTCTGCCTGCTCCTCAGAATGTGTCATTTTCATGGAGTGAGGAGGTTGGGAGGAAGGAGGAGCAGCAGCCAGAGGATTCAGAGTTGAAGCTGTGGACGGCGTAGAAGACTGGGTGGTCGATAGATTGCTGGATGCACTTTCTGCCATCCACGACAGGACCTGCTCACACTGCTCAGTTTCTAATAAAGGTCTACCGCGTGGACTCATTAATTGTGAGATGAATCTGGGGACCCCATAAACTTGCCTCTCTCCTAATCCTGCAGCAGTCGGCTGCGATACACCTGGATCAGGAGCTCGGCCTGTGCCCACACCCTGACTTGGGCCTCCGCGTCCTTGCCCCCGTCCACGTCCTCTAGGCCTACCCCTACCCCTCAGCATGGTGTATTACGAGTAGAGCAGAAACAGAAAGCTGTAATTAAATGTCCCGCTTATTGGCCTGTGGTTGGAGGCCGATTTCGCTTACGGAGCACGCAGCAGAGCCAGGAAACAATTACGCGCAAGCCTGTAGTGAGACCTAGGTGCGTATGACTGAGCTACTGGAATTCACAGCGCAGAACCAGTCAAGTGGCCAAAGGCCAGTGGTAGGCCTTAAGTATTTTGCTTACATTTTTTTAAATGGTGAGGTGAAAAACCAGACAGACACCGTATGCAGCGTATATATTGTATACTCTTTCCCTCTGGCGGGATGACGGCGATCATGTAACGGACACAGCAGAGCCAGGAAACAATTATGCGCAAGCCTGTAGTGAGACCTAGGTGCGTATGACTGAGCTACTGGAATTCACAGCGCAGAACCAGTCAAGTGGCCAAAGGCCAGTGGTAGGCCTTAAGTATTTTGCTTCAATTTTTTAAAATGGTGAGGTGAAAAACCAGACAGACACCGTATGCAGCGTATATATGTATACTGTTTCCCTCTGGCGGGATGACGGCGATCATGTAACGGACACAGCAGAGCCAGGAAACAATTATGCGCAAGCCTGCTGTAACGCTTAGCTGGGTATTAATTAGCGACTACTACCCCCAGCAGACACGCAGTAAACTGAAGACGGTCACAGGCAGCCCAAATATAGTATTTTTTCCCAATTTTGGGGGAAAAGCCCACTGCCTATATAGCCTGTATATGGATTTCCCTGTTGGAGGATGACTGTGGTTATTGAAAGCACAGTGCAGCCAGAACAAAATTATGTGCAAGGCTGGGTATTAATTAGCGACTACTACCCCCAGCAGATACGCAGTAAACTGAAGACGGTCACAGGCAGCCCAAATATAGTATTTTTCCCCAATTTTTTTGAAAAAGCCCACTGCGTATATAGCCTGAATATCTCTTTCCCTGCCTCACCAGTACTGCCCCTACACTCTGTAAAATGACTGCAGACTGAGGACGCTATGGTCAGCATGCCCGATATACAAAAAAAAAATTGAGCAACACTGCTAAAAGCAGCCTCAACAGTACTGCACACGGTCAGATGTGGCCCTAAGAAGGACCGTTGGGGTTCTTGAAGACTAAAATAACACCTAATGCTCTCCCTATAGCAGCTACAGCAAGACAGCACTTTCCCTGATCTCTCTCAGGGTGCATCTGTGGCGAGCCGCGGGCGGGGCAGATTTAAATACTCGGGTGTCATCTGATCTCCCCAGCCACTCACTGCAGGGGGGTGGGATAGGGCTGGAATGTCACAGGAGGAAGTTGTAATGCCTTCCCTGTCTTTTTTCTATTGGCCAGAAAAGCGCGCAAATTTCTCAGGGAAGGAAATGTAATGGAGTCGAGCACCGCGTGGTACTCGTCTTGAGTAACGAGCATCTCGAACACCCTAATACTCGAACGAGCATCAAGCTCGGACGAGTACGCTCGCTCATCTCTATTCCATTCTTAATAGAAGTCATCAAAACTATTGTAGAGTACTTATGTATTCTTCGACATTATTCTGAGTGCCTAGGGCAGTACAAGCTGTAAATACGGCCCTGTATGTTGAGTGCACTTGTGTTCACTTGAAAGTCCGGGTATGTCTTCATATTCCTGATGTGACATGTTTGGGAGTGTTTTGGAGGCAACTAATGCTGCAAATGAGTGGTTTGACCAGTAGTTGGAAGAATTCTATTTGCAGGAACATAAAAAGCTGCAGGAGAGATGTTGCAAGTGCATTGGCATCCTGGGTAAATACGCAAAATAGTGTGACAGTTTCAGTTTATATCTCATATCTATCTCTATCATCTCTCTCTCTCTCTCTCCTATCTATCTATATCATATCTGCACACAGATATATTTGCATTGTGGAATCCAGAGCAGGAGTCCACTTCCGGGTTCCGCAACAAATACCGCCCATAGATATTTATCAGACACTATACACTGTCAAAATAATAGACAGCTAGTGTGTTTATCTACTGATAGTTGCAACTACTAAAAAAGTTGCCCCGGAAAATGACTAACTTGGTCTGACGAAAAAAGAATCTTCTATTCTTCTACGCTCTATCTCAGAAAAAACAGAACCTAACGCATAATGGTGAACATATTACGCCTCACATGAGAGATCTACTTATTTTCAGTGGTTGATAAAACTTACCTGATCGTCACTAAGTGATTCCTGTTTATCACGTAGAACAAAACTGTGTATACTAACACAAGTAGTTAGCCTAATATATGTTTTGCTCCTGATGAACCACGTATTTGTGGGGAAACGCGTCGAGCCCGAACTTATAAACTCATCGAGCCCGAACTTATAAACTCATCTGCATCTCTCTGATCATACCAACTGATCTGAGTTTGAGCCTATGAGCTTATTTGTATTTCTTGATCATACCAACTGATCTATTTATGACTATATGTACTACTTGCAAACATAATACGAACTGGAGCCTCTAAGCTCACCCGTATCTTATATCTCTTTGATCATACCAACTGATCTATTCGTGATTATATACACTATTTGTAAACATTATAAGGTGATCCAGTCATACATCACTATCTGGATCTCTAAGAATCTCGTGATAAGAACCAGAGACTTGTTGTATGGAAGGGATATTGTAACATCCCTTTGTGTTTATGTTGTGTGTGTTTAAAATAGCCCATATATGTTTTTTAAAAAAGGATCTTAATAAAGAATCATTATTTTAGTCTATATCTGTGAAGGAAATACCGCCCATAGCATGCTATGGAAAAGTGCTTTTTCCTGCACATAAGCGGAAATCAATTGCAATTTCCCAGTCGCGGAGGAAACATGCTCTATTTTAGTGACGTGTCTGCACGGACGTCTTTTATTATGGATAGGTTGCGGATTCTGCATCATGGCCCAGCGACAGCACAGGAAAATCTCTATTGCGCTTGTCCCACAGTGTGCTGTCTGGACCATAAGCAACACAGATAAGAAGTAAAGAAGACAGGTATGCGGGGGTCACCGCCTGGGCACAGGGTCAGATTCCACTGCAGGATCCTGCGTCCGGAATCCGACCCAGTCGTGTGCAGCCGGCTGTATTCTTTACAGCTACATGGTTTACATTGCTACATTTAGTGGACAGTCTGTGAGACATGAACCTACCTGGTTTGAAATGCGACAGCTGATATTCTTTCCAGGCTATGAATTCTACTCAGATGTCTAAATAGAAGCTTACACTATCACTCAAGAATGGATGTGGACTAGAGATGAGCGAACGTACTCGTCCGAGCTTGATACTCGTTCGAGTATTAGCATGTTCGAGATGCTCGTTACTCGTAACGAGCACCACGCGATGTTCGAGTTACTTTCACTTTCCTCTCTGAGGCGTTAGCGCGCTTTTCTGGCCAATAGAAAGACAGGGAAGGCATTACAACTTCCCCCTGCGACGTTCAAGCCCTATACCACCCCCCTGCAGTGAGTGGCTGGGGAGATCAGGTGTCACCCGAGTATAAAAATCGGCCCCTCCCGCGGCTCGCCTCAGATGCGTTGTGAGATAGCTGAGGGACAGTGCTGTTGGTGCCGGAGCTGCTGTAGGGAGAGTGTTAGGAGTTAGTGTAGGCTTCAAGAACCCCAACGGTCCTTCTTAGGGCCACATCTAACCGTGTGCAGTAGTGTGGAGGCTGCTTATAGCAGTGTTGCACTTTTTTTTTTTTTTTTTGGTATATCGGCCGTGCAGAGCATTGCGCCCTGCAGTAATAGTCCAGGGACAGAAGTGTGGAGGCAGGGAGAGCGTTAGGAGTTATTGTAGGCTTCAAGAACCCCAACGGTCCTTCTTAGGGCCACATCTAACCGTGTGCAGTAGTGTGGAGGCTGCTTTTAGCAGTGTTGCACTTTTTTTTTTTTGGGTATATCGGCCGTGCAGAGCATTGCGCCCCGCAGTAATAGTCCAGGGACAGAAGTGTGGAGGCAGGGAGAGCGTTAGGAGTTATTGTAGGCTTCAAGAACCCCAACGGTCCTTCTTAGGGCCACATCTAACCGTGTGCAGTAGTGTGGAGGCTGCTTTTAGCAGTGTTGCACTTTTTTTTTTTTGGTATATCGGCCGTGCAGAGCATTGCGCCCTGCAGTAATACTCCAGGGATAGAATTGTGTAGGCAGGGCCAGAAGACATATATTATTGATTGAATATACGCAGTGGTCCTTTAGAAAAAAATATTTGAAAAAAATCTATTTGGCCTGCCTGTCACTCTGCTCAGTGTTCTGGGTCCATGTCTGCTTGGGGTAGTAGTTCTCCAAATAAATACGCAGCCAGCTAAGTGCTACAGCAGGCTTGCGCCAAATTATTTCCTGGCTCTCAAATCACCGGTCTGTTGCAGTTAATAACAGTGCAACACTGCAGTTCCGTGACACACACATCAGGGACAGAATTGTGTAGGCAGGGCCAGAAGACATATTATAGATTGAATATACGCAGTGGTCCTTTAGAAAAAAATATTTGGAAAAAATCTATTTGGCCTGCCTGTCACTCTGCTCAGTGTTCTGGGTCCGTGTCTGCTGGGGGTAGTATTTCTCCAAATAAATACGCAGCCAGCTAAGTGTTACAGCAGGCTTGCGCCAAATTATTTCCTGGCGTTCCGTAAGCGAACTCAGCCTCCAACCACAGGCCAATAAGCTGGACATTTAATTACAGTGTTGTGTTTCTGCATTCCTGGTAATACAGCATGCTGAGGGGTAGGGGTAGGCCTAGAGGACGTGGGCGCGGCCGAGGACGCGGAGGCCCTAGTCCGGGTGTGGGCACAGGCCGAGCTCCTGATCCAGGTGTATCGCAGCCGACTGCTGCGGGATAAGGAGAGAGGCACGTTTCTGGCGTCCCCACATTCATAGCACATTTAATGGGTCCACGCGGTAGACCTTTATTAGAAAATGAGCAGTGTGAGCAGGTCCTGTCGTGGATGGCAGAAAGTGCTTCCAGCAACCTATCGTCCACCCAGAGTTCTGAGCCGTCCACTGCTGCAACTCAGAATCCGCTGCCTCTCCCGCTGTGCCCCAACCTGCCACTGAGATCCAACCCCCCTCTGAGGACACAGGCACTACCGTCTCCTGGCCTGCACCCACACCCTCACCTCCGCTGTCCACGGCCCCATCCAGCAATGTCTGTCAGCGCACCGTCCAGCCGTCGCTAGCGCAAGTGTTTGAGCGCAAGCGCAAGTACGCCGCCACGCACCCGCACGCTCAAGCGTTAAACGTGCACGTAGCCAAATTTATCAGCCTGGAGATGCTGCCGTATAGGGTTGTGGAAACGGAGTCCTTCAAAAGTATGATGGCGGCGGCGGCCCCGCACTACTCAGTTCCCAGTCGCCACTACTTTTCCCGATGTGCCGTCCCAGCCCTGCACGACCACGTCTCCCGCAACATTGTACGCGCCCTCACCAATGCGGTTACTGCCAAGGTCCACTTAACAACGGACACGTGGACAAGCACAGGCGGGCAGGGCCACTATATCTCCCTGACGGCACATTGGGTGAATTTAGTGGAGGCTGGGACAGAGTCAGAGCCTGGGACCGCTCACGTCCTACCCACCCCCAGAATTGCGGGCCACAACTCGGTGGTGGTATATGTGGCGGTGTATGCTTCCTCCACTAAACCACCCTCCTCCTCCTCCTCCTCCTCCAACGCAACCTCTGTCTCGCAATCAAGATGTGTCAGCAGCACGTCGGCAGCAGTCGGTGTGCGCGTCGTGGCAGCACAGTGGTGGGCAAGCGTCAGCAGGCCGTGCTGAAACTACTCAGCTTATGAGATAGGAGGCACACGGCCCACGAACTGCTGCAGGGTCTGACAGAGCAGACCCACCGCTGGCTTGCGCCGCTGAGCCTCCAACCGGGCATGGTCGTGTGTGACAACGGCCGTAACCTGGTGGCGGCTCTGCAGCTCGGCAGCCTCACGCACGTGCCATGCCTGGCCCACGTCTTTAATTTGGTGGTTCAGCGCTTTCTGAAAAGCTACCCACGCTTGTCAGACCTGCTCGGAAAGGTGCGCCGGCTCTGCGCACATTTCCGCAAGTCCCACACGGACGCTGCCACCCTGCGCACCCTGCAACATCGGTTTAATCTGCCAGTGCACCGACTGCTGTGCGACGTGCCCACACAGTGGAACTCTACGCTCGACATGTTGGCCAGGCTCTATGAGCAGCGCAGAGCTATAGTGGAATACCAACTCCAACATGGGCGGCGCAGTGGGAGTCGGCCTCCTCAATTATTTTCAGAAGAGTGGGGCTGGTTGGCAGACATCTGCCAGGTCCTTGGAAACTTTGAGGAGTCTACCCAGGTGGTGAGCGGCGATGCTGCAATCATTAGCGTCACCATTCCTCTTTTATGCCTCTTGAGAAGTTCCCTGCAAGGCATAAAGGCAGACGCTTTGCACTCGGAAACAGAGCCGGGGGAAGACAGTATGTCGCTGGATAGTCAGAGCACCCTCCTGTGTATATCTCAACGCGGTGAGGAGGAGGAGGAGGAGGATCCTGAAAGTGATCTTCCTAGTGAGGACAGCTATGTGTTGCGTACAGGTACCCTGGCACACATGGCTGACTTCATGTTAGGATGCCTTTCTCGTGACCCTCGCGTTACACGCATTCTGGCCACTACGGATTACTGGGTGTACACAGTGCTCGACCCACGGTATAAGGAGAACCTTTCCACTCTCATACCCGAAGAGGAAAGGGGTTCGAGAGTGTTGCTATACCACAGGACCCTGGCGGACAAACTGATGGTAAAATTCCCATCCGACAGCGCTAGTGGCCGAAGGCGCAGTTCTGAGGGCCAGGTAGCAGGGGAGGCGCGGAGATCAGGCAGCATGTACAGCACAGGCAGGCCAACACTCTTTAAGGCCCTTGACAGCTTTATGGCTCCCCAGCAAGACTGTGTCACCGCTCCCCAGTCATGGCTGAGTCGGCGGGAGCACTGTAAAAGGATGGTGAGGGAGTATGTAGCCGATCGCACGACCGTCCTCCGTGACGCCTCTGCCCCCTACAACTACTGGGTGTCGAAGCTGGACACGTGGCCTGAACTCGCGCTGTATGCCCTGGAGGTGCTTGCTTGTCCTGCGGCTAGCGTCTTGTCAGAGAGGGTGTTTAGTGCGGCTGGGGGAATCATCACAGATAAGCGTACCCGCCTGTCAACCGACAGTGGCGACAGGCTAACACTCATCAAGATGAACAAAGCCTGGATTTCACCAGACTTCTCTTTTCCACCAGCGGACAGCAGCGATACCTAAGCAATAGGTAGGCTGCACCCGCGGATGGAAGCATCGTTCTCTATCCCCATCAAAAACGGGGACCTTTTCGCTTCATCAATCTGTGTATAATATTCCTCCTCCTCCTGTAACCTCACATAATCACGCCGAATGGGCAATTTTTCTTAGGCCCACAAGGCTCAGTCATATAATTTTTCTAAACAATTTTTATACGTTTCAATGCTCATTAAAGCGTTGAAACTTTCACCTCCACCAATTTTTATTTTAACTGGGCTGCCTCCTGGCCTAGTTACCAATTAAGCCACATTAACCAAAGCCATTAATGGGTTTCACCTGCCCTCTTGGTTGGCCATGGCCAATTTTTCTGATGTACATTAGTACTGTTGATACAGCAATTTTTGTGGGCCCTCGCCTACAGTGTAATCAAATGAATCTTTAGCCCATCTGCATTACAGCTGACGTTACATCCGCTGTGTTGGGCAATGCAATGGGATATATTTATGTACCGCCGGTGGCTTCCTGGCACCCACTCATGCTGTGGGTCCACAGGGAATTGTAAATGCATCTGTTTTCACTTCTAAAGAACCCCAGTCTGACTGGGGCATGCAGTGTGGGCCGAAGCCCACCTGCATTAAACATGACATTACTACCTCAGCTGTGATGGGCACTGCAATGGGATATTTTTATGTTCCAGGGAGCCACCCATGCTGTGGGTGCACACGGAATTCCCATTGCGGAGTTGTACCTGCCTGTGACTATTTATAAAAAAACGCGGTCTGACTGGGGCGTGCAGACACCTTGACAGAATGAATAGTGTGTGGCACATAGGTTCCCCATTGCTATGCCCACGTGTGCAGCTCCAGATGGAGGTGGCACAGGATTGGATTTCTCATTGCTTCTGTACAGCATTGTGGGCTATCGCCCCGCCCCTTTTAAAGAGGGTCGCTGCCTAGCCGTGCCAACCCTCTGCAGTGTGTGCCTGCTTTTCCTGTGGCAGACGCACTTATAAATAGACATGAGGGTGGCGTGGCATGAGGGCAGCTGAAGGCTGCGCAGGGACAATTTTGTGTGCGTTGTGGACACTGGGTCGTGCAGGGGGGGGGGGTTGGGCAGCATGTAACCCAGGAGAAGTGGCAGCGGAGTGTCATGCAGGCAGTGATTGTGCTTTGTTGGAGGTAGTGTGGTGCTTAGCTAAGGTATGCATTGCTAATGAGGGCTTTTCAGAAGTAAAAATTGTTGGGAGGGGGGGGGCCCACTCTTGCCGCTATTGTGGCTTAATAGTGGGACCTGGGAACTTGAGATGCAGCCCAACATGTAGCCCCTCGCCTGCCCTATCCGTTTCTGTGTCGTTCCCATCACTTTCTTGAATTGCCCCGATTTTCACAAATGAAAACCTTAGCGAGCATCGGCCATATACAAAAATGCTCGAGTCGCCCATTGACTTCAATGGGGTTCGTTACTCGAAACGAACCCTCGAGCATCGCGAAAAATTCGTCTCGAGTAACGAGCACCCGAGCATTTTGGTGCTCGCTCATCTCTAATGTGGACAAAATACAAGTCTGCTCATGTTTCACTCAATTGGTCGGCTCAGTACTAAAATTGTTTAAATATTGTTTATATTTGTAATTTCCATTAAATCTACTCAACACAGAACTAGAAATCATGTAAACAAGTTTAATTTTAATGAAAAAGATGGCCTACATAAAACCTGGTTATCTGCTAATACTTGATACATTTTGACATTATTAATTGAAATGCTGTGAATTTCTTAGTAGCAATAGAAGAATGATCTCTCAGCCATACAAAACTATATACATATGTGATAAAACCTCATTCTTCGTGGTTGTCATCTTGCATAAAAATCTGCATTTCCTTTATATCAATACAGCAATATTTTGGAATGTCAGGACAAAGAAATTCTATTTGCAATTCAGCAAAATAAGGCACATAAAAGAAACCCATTTTGGCAAGTAGAACACACATTAAAGGTGCCTTACAGAGGATGACTGTTGGAAGCATAAGCCTGTGTACATGCAACCTTAGTATTTCTTCAACATAAATGACTTCAATAATATGGGAGCCTTGGACACAGAATATGCATGCTGTGCTTAAATGGAGAAATCCTAGCAATTCCTCATAGTAATATGTCTCGCTTTTCTCCTTCATATTCAGTTTCTTATTGCAATCAAAAGTGTAATATATGTTCTAAAAAAAAAATCTATATGTGTCCCAGGAAATCAAGCATCCCCTTTACACATCTGTATCTAGATGTAAGACTGGGTTCACAAGGGAAGATTTGCCTCAGAAATTCCGTGCGGAATTTAGCTGCGGCAAATTCGCCTGCGGCCACTAATCCTGAGCTTGGCCAGCCATGTGGACGAGATTTGTGAAAAATCTCATCCATACGGAATGGCCAATCCATCGTGGCAAAGCCGGCGCTGCGGCGCGGATTCTGCGGCTGCAGCATGTAAATTTTTTTTACGCTGCGGCCACGCTCTTCTATATGGGAGCGCCAGCCGAAACTGAAAAACGCGCTGCCAAACTGCTACAAAACCCGCGGCTAAGTGCCGCGGGTTTTGAAGCATTGCTTTCCCAGCGGAAATCTAGTGTTTTTTCGCTGCAGCCAAACCCCGATGCACTGTGCAAAGCTTCCTTGTCATTTCCAGTATGTGTGTTGCACACACATACTTAAGGGTTAAGTGTTTAATAAAATCCAAAGCCTGCATCAGTTGTGTCATGTCATGTGGTAAGATGTATCAGTTATGTCATGTCATGTGGTATGAGAGAAGGTATAAATGTGAGTGCTTGAAAGCGGGAAAGAAGTACAGTCTTCCAACTTGTCTGCCACCTAAGTTCCACCTAATACAGAGCTACATGGAGGCACCTTCAGTCTCCCTGTGGTGAAGATTGAAGAGGAGGAAAGATTTCCAGAGCTGCTTGTAAGCTGGATGTAAATAGAGTGAGCCCCCAAGAGTGAGAGCACTTGTAAGTAATAACTGTTTTTCCAAGGCTAGTGCATAGGTACTAAGTAATCCTCTAATTTTCCTATACAACCGTCCAAGGTCTGGATCACCACGTAGAGGTACACCCTTTAATTGTCACACCCATGTGTCTCCAAGCCGGGGTGGAGGTACTGCAAGAAAAAGGTCTCCGTTGACACATGTGCGTCTTTGAGTTTATGACAGATGTGTGGAGGTACTACGTTCTGAAGTGAAGTAATTTTTCCTGCACTGTGAAGTCTATATTTGAACTGACTTGTATTATGAGTTTTTCAAGTTTTCAAGTAAAGTTTATGCCGAGCTCTAACCATTCCTAGAGACCCGTGGTACTAAAAACTGTCTGTAGCTGCATTTATTTTCCGCTGAGGATCGTACCAGTGTGTGAAGGAACAGTGGCATCACGTGTGACAGCTACAACCCCTGTTATCCTGTTTAGTGGGCATCTCCCTATCCCAGGGGTGTCTCAGGTGGCCTGCAGTGATACTCTGGCCTTGTCTGCGTGTGTTCCTCCAGGAAGGAATCTAGTAAGTGCCACCGTGACACATCAGCACTATATCCTCCCAGCTCCCCACGTATGTCAGGTGTCGGGGACGCCCTATGGGACGCTGCACTACAGAAAATGTAATGGATCAACAGGTAATTAACCAGTGTTGTATACCAGATTTGTAAAAGACATATGAGACACTTAAGAAACATGTAGAGAATCCTGTAAAACAAGCTTATTTGCTGTTTACTGTTATCATTTATGTTTAACGTTCCTTTTGGAGGGTGAATGCCCACGGACGGACTTGCACCACTTTTCCCATGGGGCGGAAATCCGTGCGTGAATTCTGCAGTGGCAAGGTTCTATTGAAGCTAATAGCATTCTGCCTGCCAATGCACACATGCAGAAAAAAAATCGTGGCATGTTCTATTTTACTGCTGATTTACACTGTGGGAGGGCTCCATTGATATCAAGGAATGGAGATCGCGGAAATCCGCGTGTAAAAACGCGATCACTCACTGACACTTATTTGTTTTGAATCGCAATACTTCCACGGCGTAAATC
This sequence comes from Eleutherodactylus coqui, assembly GCF_035609145.1. Taxonomy (NCBI): domain Eukaryota; kingdom Metazoa; phylum Chordata; class Amphibia; order Anura; family Eleutherodactylidae; genus Eleutherodactylus; species Eleutherodactylus coqui. The sequence continues at coordinate 14,774,631 of NC_089845.1, forward strand.
CACGGGCGTTTGTCGTATCGTTCATGGGCATGAGCCCTAAGTATAGTGCAGCACATACTATATATACAAGGGCAAAGCTGCAATAGCTTTGAAAGACTGTAGCATCCATCAAATAAGCTTACTGAATAACGATGAGCGAGCATGCTTGTCCAAGCTTGATGCTCATTTGAGTAGTAACATACTCGATGGTGCTCGTTACTCAAGCGAGCACCACGTCGCGTTCGAGAAAATTTTTGGCCCCTCCCCGCTTTACCACTTCCTGCTGTGATGTGCCAGCATGTGCACGTCTACAGCAGTGTCAGAGAGAGAGAGAGAACAAAAAAAAACACTCGGCACACGACAGGTCCATTGCAAAAATGCTCAAGTCTCACATTGACTTCAGTGGGGTTCGTTTTCAAAAAGAGCTCTCGAATATTACAAAAAGCTCGGCTCGAATAACGAGCACAGGAGCATTTTGGTGCTCGCTCATCTCTATTATTGAACAAATACTTCTGGTGAATCCTGAATCAATTTATTTTCTAAAGAAGTCGTATCCTTTTACTTCTTTTTCTATAATACCTACTTGTGATAAATAAATATATATCATATGATTGTATTTGTAGAACGCTGTGTAGTAGAGGTTACATATACCTCAGCAAGCCAGCTAATCTCTGCAATACAATCGTTGAGTTTAGGTTACTATGTCCCCAGGTGTAGCTAAATGACATCTCAACAGCCCAATGACAGTTGACAGTAATAGGAGTACATTTACAAGTTGGAAATAAATACACATTTTTTGCCACATGTAAATGTTCCCATAGTTGATAAATATAATAAATTACCAAATTGGTAAACTCTAGTTTACTTGGTCTAAATATGCAATAATATTCATTTATCGGTGGAAGTTATCATAACAGGATTGTTTTAATTCTGTTCATTTGTGTCATACCTTCCATTTGTAAGGTTTCTTTTACAAACAGCTGCTGTTAACAAGCACCGATCAGCAATATGAGCTGATTGGCACTCATTAAAGGAATTTGTAAACTGGTCAATTGTTGGAGAATAAATGGTAGCATAAATGATTGCTCGTGGCTTTAATCTTTGGGCAGCTGCTCATTTACAATATTGTCTGCAGCACATCCAGTTTACACGGGGAGTTGTTATCGTTTCTGCGTGCACAAGATGTGCGCAGCCAAAAAACTGCTGGTTTGATTACATGGGTCAATGCTTCAGATCAAGTGTTCATATGAACATTTATTCAGCTAGTCATTGGCCTTTGTAAAAGGACCTCAACAGAGACGTGACATTTTGGTAAAATCCAATTTTTGAAATGGATTTCAATTACGGTACTCATATTGAGGTCTGTTATGTTCCTGTCAGGGTTTTTATATCTATGATGGAAGGCTGCAATCTGTACGATTCCTGTGTTCCAAAATATCAAATTAAATGAGTGAAATGATCTCAAAAGACTTAACAGTTCCTCGAAATGAATTACAACACCTGTGTTGCAGTAGTATATACTGTGATCCATTCTGAAACTGAAAGCTATGCATGTACAGATTTGTTTTGCACCATTTCTATGTGTTTTGTTTTCTCAGAAGAAAACCTCTCCTTGACTTGAATACTTAAAAAATAGATTGCAGTGTAAGAACTACGGAGTTCTCCAGCCCACTGCCAAAAATATTAGCTGATCATTTACCATCCAACCTTCTTCCTTCTATGTAGCACCAAAGTAGAGATTGGAATCTACTTTCCACTGCAATTCTGTAATAAACGAGGTATGTTTTCTTTGGCTATAAAGTGTGCAGTTTGTTAAACAGTTCAGTATATACAGAAGGAACTTCAGTGTCTTCTTTTTTTCCTTCTGATAAAATTTATTTTCTCCTTCCATCCACAATCTGGCTATTCTCAATACACAGTATAATAAATTTATTAGAGCAGCTGTATGATTTCTGATCCAACAGCCTTCCATTCCAAAGTGAAGACGCCTGTCCACTGACTGCCATATCCGCTGTTCTCCATGCCTCACAGTAATTGTGAACTAGTCGAATGCCATTCTGGTTTGAGCCATGCCACAGAATTTTTTGAGGCCTGTAAACAGTAAAACAGCATAGAATTAATATATCGGATGTCTTATGTAAAAAAAGTCTTCAAAATGTGACCATGTCAGTTGACATGATCCTGGCTGACAAGGTGTATTATAGCTAATCACTATTGGAATAGCCTTAACAATAGGTGGGGACTATTGCTTTGTTTGCTAATTTCAGAACTAAAAGATAGATATTTTACATGTACCTTAATTATACTGAAATTCCAACTCTGCATATAAATGGATGCATATGTGTTAGTCCCATATTTATTTGTGCAGGATTAGAAGATAGGGGAGATTTTTTTTCTCCTAAAAGCAGCAATGCTCTTGTCCATGAGTTCTATCTGCTATTGTAATTCAGCTCCATTCACTTCAAGTCAAGCACAGACTGTGGACAAGAGTGGAGCCGTTTCTTTAAAAAAAAGTCCTTTAAGAATCACCTCTTTTAAGGAAATAATTGAAACACTGTTTTGCCATTTTGTGAGAAAATAGACCCTCAACATCTACTATTAATTGATTCTAAGACTACCTTTGCATGTTGAAAATATTGTACATTAAACTATAGCTACCATAGTTCTATGGCTATTGGTTCTATGGTTACTGGCAATTGATTTGGAAGACCCCAAAATGTCAGCCCAAAGTAATACAAAAGGAAGATTAAAGAAAATTAAGCAGCTAACTAATGAAGAAAGTTCCATTTAACAGTCAGAGAGCTGCTGTAAGCTGTAAATCACTTTCTATGTTAAGGACAGGAGTTTTTTCAGGGTACCAGAAAAATAATATGGAGCCGTCTTCACCTGTTACCCAAAGGAGCAGCTCAAGCTGAAGGTATAAGGTTTCCACCAGGCTAAGGGTGCATTCACACGAACGTATATCGGCTCGGTTTTCACGCCGAGCCGATATACGTTGTCCTCATGTGCACGGGGGGGGGGGGGGGGAGGCTGGAAGAGCCAGAAGCAGGAACTGAGCTCCCGCCCCCTCTCTGCCTCCTCTCCGCCCCTCTGCACTATGTGCAATGAGAGGAGGCGGGATGGGGGCGGGGCTAAATTCAGGGAATTAGCCCCGCCCCCGTCCCGCCTCTCCCCATTGCAAATAGTGCAGAGGGGCGGAGAGGAGGCAGAGAGGGGGGCGGGAGCACAGTTCCTGGCCCTGGCTCTGCCATCCTCCCCCCTCTGCACACGAGGACAACGTATATCGGCTCGGCGTGAAAACCGAGCCGATATACGTTCAAGTGAATGCACCCTAACAATGAGAGTTTATCAGTCAGATAGTCTTCCAACAACAAGTGAGATTACAGAAACTATTTAAGTAATACAACTACAGATGCAAGGGAGGAGTGTGCCCTGAATGCCATAAAAACCTCTATCAAAAACATCTATAGCATTGGGACCTCACCGCGCTCAGACCTATAATCACTCTCAGTCCTCATTAAGATAAAATACTGGGGACATACTATCAGGTTCAGGGTGCGGGCAGACGAGCGTAGGCGTATTTACGTTCGCACGAGCGCAACGTATAATCGCCCGAGCGATCGTTTTTCACCGATCACGACCAGAGCTAGAAAGCGTATTTTCGTTTGTTCCTACTTTGCAAACGGTCTTTTCGGTGATCGAATATGCGTTGGCGCATATTTCGGTCGCATATGTTCCGTTTTTTTTCGAATTGCCGTTTTTACGCGCCGTAAAATCGCCCATGTGAACGAATACATTCGAAACCATTGCCTCAGATGGTCACGTATATACGTTTGGTCGCAAAAATGCGCCGTTTATGCGCTCGTCTGCCCGCACCCTCACTGTGAAATCATAAACCACATAAGATACTGGTTCTAGCATATATCTGCCAATTCCCGAAAGGACTTTCATAATAAAAACTTGGCTAGAATAATAGACTATACATCTATATCAGTAAGGTATATTGAGTGGGAACCCAGTGGTGGCTAGACACAGCGGCATCGGGGGTCTTACATTACAAAGTATCAAAAGTATAAACACTAAAGGGTGCAAACCTTATACCTTCAGACTATATTCACATAAATCTGTTCCAAAATCAGCAGGTTCTCTGGTTATCACATAGTTGTGTTTAGGTAGTGGGTTCTGTGCATCATTTTAATTCTACAAATAAAAAGTTATTTTTCAACAACAATATTTTTGGTAGGTTCTCCAGTGATTTACTCTTCGATTTAAAAACCGATCTGTCTCCGTGAATAAAACTGTTCTGTATAGGCACTTAATTATGCATCGACGTCAGTAATACATGTGTTTTTACCAATGAAATGCCCATTGGGCTGATTTTCCAGCAGAACTGGACTGTCTGTGACACTGTATGTTGAATCTGGTATTAAGTTAAAATTGTTCAGGAAGGACCATTTTATGTTGAAAATATTGTATCATGAGGCCACTGTTATACCTAAAACTTCTCCTATTCTACTCAAATATTTTGTTTTTATTTCTGTTGTAGAATGGATGACTTACATTGTCTAACTTGATGCACAAAAAGCATATAAATCAGTAATTGCTAGCTAAGTCTTTAATCCAGCAGCACTCAGTTCCAGTCACCTATGCTCGCCCCATTATGGACTGGATCCAAGTCCACAGAAATCACAGAAGAATAGAACCGCAGGGCAGCAAAGTTAGGCTGCAAAAAGTCCAAACATCCACAAGGGGATGTGTCTTTATTCACTCACAATCGGACGATACAGCGACGTTTCGTCTTTGTCACGATTTGTCAAGTAATTGCTAGCTGTTTTCCTAAAAGATGGAGATGGAAACTTCTCCTGTTATATAAAACTGTCAAACGTACCAGGCTGGATCGGTCAAGACATTTCTTCCATCAAAGGAATAGATTGGAATTTGCATTGGGAAACGCCCTCCATTTCCATTAAATATAGATTCCCAGTTTTCAAATAGAACTTCACCCTAATAAAATATTCATTTTAATGAAAACATAATATACTTTGAGCAGATGAAAAAACATAGAAATCACTTATTCTGCTTGCTCTATTAGGGCTCACACCCACTTGCGGTTTTTTTAACGCTGCGATATCACTGCGGTTTTTTAACGCAATTGTCAATCTGACTTTCTAATGTTAAAAACGCAAGTTTGTGCTTTGGAATTTTTGTGCGATGCGTTCTTAACATTAGAAAGTCCCATTGACAATGGCGTGAAAAAACGCAGCGATATCGCGTGAAAAAAACACGCAAGACAAAAGGAAAGTGTGCAGAAGCCATTAGACAGAAAGCAATGGTGAAAATAATACAATCCACAAATAACCAGGTTGAAAGGTGTAAAGAATCTATTTTAGGAAGGCAATGTAATAACATCCAAGCATTCTTGTTACTGGTTAGTGGCTGCAAAAATGCCTTTTTAATAGCGACCACTAACGGGCTTTTTTCCAGTGTAAGGGTGTTTTGTTTTTTTTGCAGGAGCCTGGCACAGGAGCTCAGGAACTGGAGTTAGCTCTGATGCTGGCTGTTTAGATGCCTTGGTCAGTTTGATATCCTGTCCCCTATCAGCCCCTGCAATAAAATCACAGGGGGCAGAGGAGTTGCTATCTCACCCAAAGGCCTAACAATAAGTCAGCCATCTACTATGGCATACTGGTCCCTGCCAGAAGCAGGGCCTAATAGGCTTGAAAAATTCACTACAGTGCTGAACTATTCCTGTGTATGGTATGAACAATCCAAGTACAGGAAGTTCAAATCCCCTAGTGGGCCAAAAATAAAAAAAAATCTAAAAAAATTGAATGAAAATGTAAAAAAAAAAAAAAAAAAAAGCTAAAAGCTCAATGCATTCCTCTTTCTCCCTTACTATATAAAAAGAATAAGAAAGTTGGTATATTATTTAATCTGCATAGTGAAAGACATAAAAAACTATGAATTTTAAATCTCCGCTGCTGAAAGAGCTTCAGAGCAGTACCGGGAACCAAGCAGATAAGACGTTCCTGAGCCTCGACAGAGGAGAGGTAAGTATATATTTTTTTTTACACATGCCAGGGAGGATTTTGAGGGAAGGGCTTATATTTAAAGCCCTTCCTCAAAAATCCCTGTAGGGGTTGCCTGCATTCCATTGCTTTTAATGGGGCCACCGTCAGCCCCATTGAAAGCAATGGGAGAAGATCGCGATCCTCTGCCACAGCGGGAGGTGCCATCATTACTGAACACTGGGACAGTGCTCTCACAGTGTTCAGTGACAAGGGGACTCCCCGCAGGAATATTTACACGTACCACAGACCTATGCAGTGCACACATGTCCTATCATTTGCAGGTGCGTGCGTTTGCACACCTCTAAAACACGGACATTTGAACATATCATAGGAAACCAATGGTTCTAAATAGACGCGTGGTTTTGTGCGCACCTATGTATGCACATAAACACGCCCGTCTGAATGAGCCCTTAAAGCTGCTCCAGAATTGCAGTTTTTTATCTTGCCTCTAAAAAAAAAAAAAAAAAAAACCGTAATCAAAATTATCCCAAAGATGGTTCTGATGAAAACTACAGATCACCCCACAAAAAACAAGCCCTCATAGAGCTTTGTGGATGAAAAGCTAAAAATGTTATGGCTTTTGAAATTGAATGCACATATGAAAAAGCAACTTGTGCTCTGTAAAAAGGAGTTTTTGTGTGTGCAGTAGTAGTAAAATATATAAATTTGGTGTTGTCATAATCCTGCTACCCCCTCCCCCCCCCCCCGCCCCAAAGAAAAAAAACAAAAAAAACCACTCATGTTATTTACACCACACTGTGGAAACCATAGGAACAAAGCCCAAAGAACAATGATGGGATTTCACCCTGGCCCTTCAAAAATGTAAAGCTTAAACAATTATGTATACCACAAAACGATTAAAATAAAAATAGATCCTATCCCACAAAAAACAAGACCTAATACGACTATCGATGGGTTGGTCATTAAGGGGTAAAAATGCATTACTGCTAAAAAGAAAAATAAATTTAGTCAGCACTTCTTAGGCCTCATCTCCACTAGCAAAATTATATTGCAGATTCCGCAGCGGATTTCCGCTGTGGAATCCGCATTCAATTTTGTCCATAGGGATCCATTGGCCATCCGCGGGCAATTAAAGTGAAATTTGCACCCGCGGATGGCATTTTAATGGATTTGCGTTTTCTCCCGCACGTGAGAGAAAACACGACATGCTCCATTTTCTGCGGGTCTCCTGCAGGCTTCCATAGAAGCCTATGGAAGCCGTCCGGTCCCGCGGTACACTCGCTGCTGAATTTCTGCTCTCCGGCGCGAGAGAGCAGGACTTTAAAAGAAAAAAAAAAAAAGAGTGCACAGCGCATGCGCGTGGCACGTTGTCGGCGTGCCGAGCGCATTCGCCAGGCAGAGAGAAAGAAGATCCGTCCGCGACGGACAGGAACCGGCAGTGTCCGGACAGGTAAGAAAGATCTATTTTCAGGCCTCATGTCCCCAGGAAAGAAGGGTCACGCTTCTGCATGGATAAACTGCGCGGGCCCGATTTTCCTAGTGGACATGAGGCCTTACAAGCAAAGTAAATGCACAGGTGCATGTACTGCTTGGCCGAGACACACAGTACAGCCAAACACAAGTGGCAACAACACACTACAAATATTTTATTTAACCACTTAAGAATGCAGCCATTTAAAAAAAAAATCTTTGGTTTCTGCTTCCAACTTTCAACAAATTATAACTTTTTTCCCCCCAAAGTATCTGTATCAGGGCTTGTTTTTTTGGCGGGTTAAGTTGTATTTTTCGATAGTACTATTTAATATACCATATAATGTACTGGACAACTTTAAAAAATAAATTTGGAGTGCAGTGAAATGCTAAACAACACAGTTCTGCCGCCTTGAAGAGGGGTGGGAGGTGGCAGGGGTGTATGTTTTTACAGAAGATGCTAAGGCAAAAATGACATGACAACTTTATTCTGTGGACTGGTACAATTGCAATGATGACAAATTTATAAAGGGTTTTTTGTTTGATGTAATAAAACATAACATATCTTAAAAATACAGATTTTCTGCTGCCATATTCTAATCCCTATAACTTCTGTTGATATAGCTTTGCAAGTATGCACGTGGGTGTGCACCTGTGAGTCCCTGTGTGTGTGTGTGCCCATCAGTGAGTCCCTGTGTGCGTGTGTGTGCCCATCAGTGAGTCCTTGTGTGCGTGTGTGTGCCCGTCAGTGAGTCCCTCTTTATGTGTGCGCTCGTCAGTGAGTCCCTGTGTGTGTGTGCGCCCGTCAGGGAGTCCCTGTGTGTGTGTGCGCCCGTCAGTGAGTCCCTGTGTGTGTGTGCGCCCGTCAGTGACTCCCTGCTTGTGTGTGTGCGCTCGTCAGTGAGTCCTTGTGTGTGTGTGCCCGACAGTTAGTCCGTGAGTCCGTGTGTGTGTGCCCATCAGTGAGTCCCTCTGTGTATGTGTGTGCCCGTCAGTAAGTCCCTGTGTGTGTGTGCGTGCCCGTCACTGACCCTGTGCATGCTTGTCAATGAGTCCCTGTGTGTGTGTGCGCCCGTCAGTGAGTCCCTGTGTGTGTGTGCGCCCGTCAGTGAGTCCTTGTGTGTGTGTGCCTGACAGTGAGTCCGTGTGTGTGTGTGTGTGTGCGCCCGTCAGTGAGTCCCTGTGTGTGTGTGCGCCCGTCAGGGAGTCCCTGTGTGTGTGTGCGCCCGTCAGGGAGTCCCTGTGTGTGTGTGCGCCCGTCAGGGAGTCCCTGTGTGTGTGTGTGCGCCCGTCAGGGAGTCCCTGCTTGTGTGTGTGCGCTTGTCAGTGAGTCCTTGTGTGTGTGTGCCCAACAGTTAGTCCGTGAGTCCGTGTGTGTGTGCCCATCAGTGAGTCCCTCTGTGTATGTGTGTGTCCGTCAGTGAGTCCCTGTGTGTGTGTGTGCCCGTCAGTGAGTCCCTGTGCGTGCTCGTCAGTGAGTCCCTGTGTGTGTGTGCGCCCGTCAGTGAGTCCCTGTGTGTGTGTGCGCCCGTCAGTGAGTCCTTGTGTGTGTGTGCCTGACAGTGAGTCCGTGTGTGTGTGTGTGCGCCCGTCAGTGAGTCCCTGTGTGTGTGTGCGCCCGTCAGGGAGTCCCTGTGTGTGTGTGCGCCCGTCAGGGAGTCCCTGTGTGTGTGTGCGCCCGTCAGGGAGTCCCTGTGTGTGTGTGCGCCCGTCAGTGAGTCCCTGTGCGTGCTCGTCAGTGAGTCCCTGTGTGTGTGTGCGCCCGTCAGTGAGTCCCTGTGTGTGTGTGCGCCCGTCAGTGAGTCCTTGTGTGTGTGTGCCTGACAGTGAGTCCATGTGTGTGTGTGCGTGCCCGTCAGTGAGTCCCTGTGCATGCTTGTCAATGAGTCCCTGTGTGTGTGTGCGCCCGTCAGTGAGTCCCTGTGTGTGTGTGCGCCCGTCAGTGAGTCCTTGTGTGTGTGTGCCTGACAGTGAGTCCGTGTGTGTGTGTGTGCGCCCGTCAGTGAGTCCCTGTGTGTGTGTGCGCCCGTCAGGGAGTCCCTGTGTGTGTGTGCGCCCGTCAGGGAGTCCCTGTGTGTGTGTGCGCCCGTCAGGGAGTCCCTGTGTGTGTGTGCGCCCGTCAGGGAGTCCCTGTGTGTGTGTGCGCCCGTCAGGGAGTCCCTGTGTGTGTGTGCGCCCGTCAGGGAGTCCCTGTGTGTGTGTGCGCCCGTCAGGGAGTCCCTGCTTGTGTGTGTGCGCCCGTCAGGGAGTCCCTGCTTGTGTGTGTGCGCTTGTCAGTGAGTCCTTGTGTGTGTGTGCCCAACAGTTAGTCCGTGAGTCCGTGTGTGTGTGCCCATCAGTGAGTCCCTCTGTGTATGTGTGTGTCCGTCAGTGAGTCCCTGTGTGTGTGTGTGTGTGCCCGTCAGTGATTCCCTGTGCGTGCTCGTCAGTGAGTCCCTGTGTGTGTGTGCGCCCGTCAGTGAGTCCCTGTGTGTGTGTGTGCGCCCGTCAGTGAGTCCTTGTGTGTGTGTGCCTAACAGTGAGTCCATGTGTGTGTGTGCCCGTCAGTGAGTCCCTGTGTGTGTATGCCCGTCAGTGAGTCCCTGTGTGTGCCCGTCAGTGAGTCCCTGTGTGTGTGTGCCCATCAGTGAGTCCCTGTGTGTGTGTGTGCCCGTCAGTGAGTCCCTGTGTGTGTGTGTGCCCGTCAGTGAGTCCCTGTGTGTGTGTGTGCCCGTCAGTGAGTCCCTGTGTGTGTGTGTGCCCGTCAGTGAGTCCCTGTGTGTGTGTGTGCGCCCATCAGTGAGTCCCTGTGTGTGTGTGTGTTTGTGTGTGTGTGTGTGTGTGTGTGCGCCCATCAGTGAGTCCCTGTGTGTGTAAGCGCCCGTCAGTGAGTCCTTGTGTATGTGTGCGCCCGCTAGTAAGTCCCTCTGTGTGTATTCCTATCAGTGAGTCCCTATGTGTGTGTGTGCATGTATGTGCCCATCAGTGAGTCCGTTTGTGTGTGTATGTGCGTTTCAGTGAGTCCCTGTGTGTGTGCGCCCGTCAGTGAGTCCCTGTGTGTGCCAATCAGTGAGTGTGTGTGCCCGTCAGAGAGTCCCTGTGTGTGTAAGCGCCCGTCAGTGAGTCCCTGTGTGTGTAAGCGCCCGTCAGGGAGTCCCTGTGTGTGTAAGCGCCCGTCAGGGAGTCCCTGTGTGTGTAAGTGCCCGTCAGTGAGTCCCTGTGTGTGTAAGCGCTCGTCAGTGAGTCCCTGTGTGTGTAAGCGCCCGTCAGTGAGTCCCTGTGTGTGTAAGCGCCCGTCAGTGAGTCCCTGTGTGTGTAAGCGCCCGTCAGTGCGTCCTGGTGTATGTGTGCACCCGTCAGTAAGGTAAGTCCTTGAGTGTGTGTGCCCGACAGTTAGTCCGTGAGTGTGTGCCCGTCAGTGAGTCCGTGTGTGTGCCCATCAGTGAGTCCCTCTGTGTATGTGTGTGTCCGTCAGTGAGTCCCTGTGTGTGTGTGTGCCCGTCAGTGAGTCCCTGTGTGTGTGCCCATCAGTGAGTCCCTGTGCGTGCTCGTCAGTGAGTCCCTGTGTGTGTGTGTGTGCGTCCGTCAGTGAGTCCCTGCTTGTGTGTGTGCGCCCGTCATTGAGTCCCTGTGTGTGTGTGCCCGTCAGTGAGTCCTTGTGTGTGTGTGTGTGTTTGTGCCCGTCAGTGAGTCCCTCTTTATGGGTGCGCCCGTCAGGGAGTCCCTGTGTGTGTGTGCGCCCGTCAGGGAGTCCCTGTGTGTGTGTGCGCCCGTCAGGGAGTCCCTGTGTGTGTGTGCGCCCGTCAGGGAGTCCCTGTGTGTGTGTGCGCCCGTCAGTGAGTCACTGCTTGTGTGTGTGCGCTCGTCAGTGAGTCCTTGTGTGTGTGTGCCTGACAGTTAGTCCGTGAGTCCGTGTGTGTGTGCCCATCAGTGAGTCCCTCTGTGTATGTGTGTGTCCGTCAGTGAGTCCCCGTGTGTGTGTGTGCCCGTCAGTGAGTCCCTGTGCGTGCTCGTCAGTGAGTCCCTGTGTGTGTGTGTGCGCCCGTCAGTGAGTCCCTGTGTGTGTGTGCGCCCGTCAGTGAGTCCCTGTGTGTGTGTGAGTGTGTGCACCCGTCAGTGAGTCCGTGTGTGTGTGTGCCCGTCAGTGAGTCCGTGTGTGTGTGTGCCCATCAGTGAGTCCCTGTGTGTGTGTGCCCGTCAGTAAGTCCCTGTGTGCGTGTGTGCCCATCAGTGAGTCCTTGTGTGCGTGTGTGTGCCCGTCAGTGAGTCCCTGTGTGTGTGTGCGCCCGTCAGTGAGTCCCTGTGTGTGTGTGCGCCCGTCAGTGACTCCCTGCTTGTGTGTGTGCGCTCGTCAGTGAGTCCTTGTGTGTGTGTGCTCGACAGTTAGTCCGTGAGTCCGTGTGTGTGTGCCCATCAGTGAGTCCCTCTGTGTATGTGTGTGCCCGTCAGTGAGTCCCTGCGTGTGTGTGCGTGCCCGTCAGTGAGTCCCTGTGCATGCTTGTCAATGAGTCCCTGTGTGTGTGTGCGCCCGTCAGTGAGTCCCTGTGTGTGTGTGTGTGTGTGTGTGTGCGTCCGTCAGTGAGTCCTTGTGTGTGTGTGCCTGACAGTGAGTCCGTGTGTGTGTGTGCGCCCGTCAGTGAGTCCCTGTGTGTGTGTGCGCCCGTCAGGGAGTCCCTCTGTGTGTGTGCGCCCGTCAGGGAGTCCCTGCTTGTGTGTGTGCGCTTGTCAGTGAGTCCTTGTGTGTGTGTGCCCAAGAGTTAGTCCGTGAGTCCGTGTGTGTGTGCCCATCAGTGAGTCCCTCTGTGTATGTGTGTGTCCGTCAGTGAGTCCCTGTGTGCGTGTGTGTGTCCGTCAGTGAGTCCCTGTGCGTGCTCGTCAGTGAGTCCCTGTGTGTGTGTGCGCCCGTCAGTGAGTCCCTGTGTGTGTGTGTGTGCCCGTCAGTGAGTCCTTGTGTGTGTGTGCCTGACAGTGAGTCCATGTGTGTGTGTGCCCGTCAGTGAGTCCCTGTGTGTGTATGCCCGTCAGTGAGTCCCTGTGTGTGCCCGTCAGTGAGTCCCTGTGTGTGTGTGCCCATCAGTGAGTCCCTGTGTGTGTGTGTGTGTGTGTGCCTGTCAGTGAGTCCCTGTGTGTGTGTGTGCCCGTCAGTGAGTCCCTGTGTGTGTGTGTGTGCCCGTCAGTGAGTCCCTGTGTGTGTGTGTGTGCGCCCATCAGTGAGTCCCTGTGTGTGTAAGCGCCCGTCAGTGAGTCCTTGTGTATGTGTGCGCCCACTAGTAAGTCCCTCTGTGTGTATTCCTATCAGTGAGTCCCTATGTGTGTGTGCGCATGTATGTGCCCATCAGTGAGTCCGTTTGTGTGTGTATGTGCGTGTCAGTGAGTCCCTGTGTGTGTGCGCCCGTCAGTGAGTCCCTGTGTGTGCCCATCAGTGAGTGTGTGTGCCCGTCAGAGAGTCCCTGTGTGTGTAAGCGCCCGTCAGTGAGTCCCTGTGTGTGTAAGCGCCCGTTAGGGAGTCCCTGTGTGTGTAAGCGCCCGTCAGGGAGTCCCTGTGTGTGTAAGCGCCCGTCAGGGAGTCCCTGTGTGTGTAAGCGCCCGTCAGGGAGTCCCTGTGTGTGTAAGCGCCCGTCAGTGAGTCCCTGTGTGTGTAAGCGCCCGTCAGTGAGTCCCTGTGTGTGTAAGCGCCCGTCAGTGAGTCCCTGTGTGTGTAAGCGCCCGTCAGTGAGTCCCTGTGTGTGTAAGCGCCTGTCAGTGAGTCCCTGTGTGTGTAAGCGCCCGTCAGTGAGTCCCTGTGTGTGTAAGCGCCCGTCAGTGAGTCCCTGTGTGTGTAAGCGCCCGTCAGTGAGTCACTGTGTGTGTAGGCGCCCGTCAGTGAGTCCCTGTGTGTGTAAGCGCCCGTCAGTGAGTCCCTGTGTGTGTAAGCGCCCGTCAGTGAGTTCTGGTGTATGTGTGCACCCGTCAGTAAGGTAAGTCCTTGAATGTGTGTGCCCGACAGTTAGTCCGTGAGTGTGTGCCCGTCAGTGAGTCCGTGTGTGTGCCCATCAGTGAGTCCCTCTGTGTATGTGTGTGTCCGTCAGTGAGTCCCTGTGTGTGTGTGTGCCCGTCAGTGAGTCCCTGTGTGTGTGTGCCCATCAGTGAGTCCCTGTGCGTGCTCGTCAGTGAGTCCCTGTGTGTGTGTGTGCGTCCGTCAGTGAGTCCCTGCTTGTGTGTGTGCGCCCGTCATTGAGTCCCTGTGTGTGTGTGCCCGTCAGTGAGTCCTTGTGTGTGTGTGTGTGTGTGTGCCCGTCAGTGAGTCCCTCTTTATGGGTGCGCCCGTCAGTGAGTCCCTGTGTGTGTGTGCGCCCGTCAGGGAGTCCCTGTGTGTGTGTGCGCCCGTCAGGGAGTCCCTGTGTGTGTGTGCGCCCGTCAGGGAGTCCCTGTGTGTGTGTGCGCCCGTCAGGGAGCCCCTGTGTGTGTATTCGCCCGTCAGTGAGTCCCTGTGTGTGTGTGCGCCCGTCAGTGAGTCACTGCTTGTGTGTGTGCGCTCGTCAGTGAGTCCTTGTGTGTGTGTGCCTGACAGTTAGTCCGTGAGTCCGTGTGTGTGTGCCCATCAGTGAGTCCCTCTGTGTATGTGTGTGTCCGTCAGTGAGTCCCTGTGTGTGTGTGTGCCCGTCAGTGAGTCCCTGTGCGTGCTCGTCAGTGAGTCCCTGTGTGTGTGTGCGCCCGTCAGTGAGTCCCTGTGTGTGTGTGCGCCCGTCAGTGAGTCCCTGTGTGTGTGTGAGTGTGTGCACCCGTCAGTGAGTCCGTGTGTGTGTGTGCCCGTCAGTGAGTCCTTGTGTGTGTGTGCCCGTCAGTGAGTCCCTGTGTGTGTGTGCCCGTCAGTAAGTCCCTGTGTGTGTGTGCCCGTCAGTGAGTCCCTGTGTGTGCCCGTCAGTGAGTCTCTGTGTGTGTGTGTGCCCGTCAGTGAGTCCCTGTGTGTGTGTGTGTGCGCCCATCAGTGAGTCCCTGTGTGTGTAAGCGCCCGTCAGTGAGTCCTTGTGTATGTGTGCGCCCGTTAGTAAGTCCCTCTGTGTATTCCCATCAGTGAGTCCCTATGTGTGTGTGTGTGTGCGTGCGTGTATGTGCCCATCAGTGAGTCCGTATGTGTGTGTATGTGCGTGTCAGTGAGTCCCTGTGTGTGCGCCCGTCAGTGAGTCCCTGTGTGTGCCAATCAGTGAGTGTGTGTGCCCGTCAGAAAGTCCCTGTGTGTGTGTGCCCATCAGTGAGTCCCTGTGTGTGTGCCCGTCAGTGAGTCCCTGTGTGTGTGTGTGCCCGTCAGTGAGTCCCTGTGTGTGTGCCCGTCAGTGAGTCCCTGTGTGTGTGCCCGTCAGTGAGTCCCTGTGTGTGTAAGCGCCCGTCAGTGAGTCCCTGTGTGTGTAAGCGCCCGTCAGTGAGTCCCTGTCTGTGTAAGCGCCCGCCAGTGAGTCCCTGTCTGTGTAAGCGCCCGTCAGTGAGTCCCTGTCTGTGTAAGCGCCCGTCAGTGAGTCCCTGTCTGTGTAAGCGCCCGTCAGTGAGTCCCTGTTTGTGTAAGCGCCCGTCAGTGAGTCCCTGTGTGTGTAAGCGCCCGTCAGTGAGTCCCTGTGTGTGTAAGCGCCCGTCAGTGAGTCCCTGTATGTGTAAGCGCCCGTCAGTGAGTCCCTGTATGTGTAAGCGCCCGTCAGTGAGTCCCTGTGTGTGTAAGCGCCCGTCAGTGAGTCCCTGTGTGTGTAAGCGCTCGTCAGTGAGTCCTGGTGTATGTGTGCACCCGTCAGTAAGGTAAGTCCTTGTGTGTGTGTGCCCGGCAGTTAGTCCCTGAGTGTGCGCCCGTCAGTGAGTCAGTGTGTGTGTGTGCCCGTCAGTGAGTCCCTGTGTGTGCGCCCGTTAGTGAGTCCCTGTGTGAGTCTGTGCGCCAGTCAGTGAGTCCCTGCTTGTGTGTGTGCGCCCGTCATTGAGTCCCTGTGTGTGTGCCCGTCAGTGAGTCCTTGTGTGTGTGTGCCCATCAGTGAGTCCCTCTGTGTATGTGTGTGTCCGTCAGTGAGTCACTGTGTGTGCGTGTGTGCCCGTCAGTGAGTCCCTGTGTGTGTGTGCCCGTCAGTGGGTCCCTGTGCGTGCTCGCCAGTGAGTCCATGTGCGCCCGTCAGTGAGTCCCTGTGTGTGTCTGTGCGCCCGTCAGTGAGTCCCTGCTTGTGTGTGTGCGCCCGTCATTGAGTCCCTGTGTGTGTGCCCGTCAGTGAGTCCTTGTGTGTGTGTGCCCATCAGTGAGTCCCTCTGTGTATGTGTGTGTCCGTCAGTGAGTCCCTGTGTGTGTGCCCGTCAGTGAGTCCCTGTGCATGCTTGTCAGTGAGTCCCTGTGTGTGTGTGCGCCCGTCAGTGAGTCCCTGTGTGTGTGTGTGCGTCCGTCAGTAAGTCCTTGTGTGTGTGTGTGCGCCCGTCAGTGAGTCCGTGTGTGTGTGCCCGTCAGTGAGTCCCTGTGTGTGTAAGCGCCCGTCAGTGAGTCCCTGTGTGTGTAAGCGCCCGTTAGTGAGTCCCTGTGTGTGTAAGCGCCCGTCAGTGAGTCCCTGTGTGTGTAAGCGCCCGTCAGTGAGTCCCTGTGTGTGTAAGCGCCCGTCAGTGAGTCCTAGTGTGTATGTGTTCACCCGTCAGTGAGTCCTGGTGTATGTGTGCCCGTCAGTGAGTCCTTGTGTGTGTGTGCCTGACAGTGAGTCCATGTGTGTGTGTGCCCGTCAGTGAGTCCCTGTGTGTGTATGCCCGTCAGTGAGTCCCTGTGTGTGCCCGTCAGTGAGTCCCTGTGTGTGTGTGCCCATCAGTGAGTCCCTGTGTGTGTGTGTGTGTGTGCCTGTCAGTGAGTCCCTGTGTGTGTGTGTGCCCGTCAGTGAGTCCCTGTGTGTGTGTGTGTGCCCGTCAGTGAGTCCCTGTGTGTGTGTGTGTGCGCCCATCAGTGAGTCCCTGTGTGTGTAAGCGCCCGTCAGTGAGTCCTTGTGTATGTGTGCGCCCACTAGTAAGTCCCTCTGTGTGTATTCCTATCAGTGAGTCCCTATGTGTGTGTGCGCATGTATGTGCCCATCAGTGAGTCCGTTTGTGTGTGTATGTGCGTGTCAGTGAGTCCCTGTGTGTGTGCGCCCGTCAGTGAGTCCCTGTGTGTGCCCATCAGTGAGTGTGTGTGCCCGTCAGAGAGTCCCTGTGTGTGTAAGCGCCCGTCAGTGAGTCCCTGTGTGTGTAAGCGCCCGTTAGGGAGTCCCTGTGTGTGTAAGCGCCCGTCAGGGAGTCCCTGTGTGTGTAAGCGCCCGTCAGGGAGTCCCTGTGTGTGTAAGCGCCCGTCAGGGAGTCCCTGTGTGTGTAAGCGCCCGTCAGTGAGTCCCTGTGTGTGTAAGCGCCCGTCAGTGAGTTCTGGTGTATGTGTGCACCCGTCAGTAAGGTAAGTCCTTGAATGTGTGTGCCCGACAGTTAGTCCGTGAGTGTGTGCCCGTCAGTGAGTCCGTGTGTGTGCCCATCAGTGAGTCCCTCTGTGTATGTGTGTGTCCGTCAGTGAGTCCCTGTGTGTGTGTGTGCCCGTCAGTGAGTCCCTGTGTGTGTGTGCCCATCAGTGAGTCCCTGTGCGTGCTCGTCAGTGAGTCCCTGTGTGTGTAAGCGCCCGTCAGTGAGTCCCTGTGTGTGTAAGCGCCCGTCAGTGAGTCCCTGTGTGTGTAAGCGCCTGTCAGTGAGTCCCTGTGTGTGTAAGCGCCCGTCAGTGAGTCCCTGTGTGTGTAAGCGCCCGTCAGTGAGTCCCTGTGTGTGTAAGCGCCCGTCAGTGAGTCACTGTGTGTGTAGGCGCCCGTCAGTGAGTCCCTGTGTGTGTAAGCGCCCGTCAGTGAGTCCCTGTGTGTGTAAGCGCCCGTCAGTGAGTTCTGGTGTATGTGTGCACCCGTCAGTAAGGTAAGTCCTTGAATGTGTGTGCCCGACAGTTAGTCCGTGAGTGTGTGCCCGTCAGTGAGTCCGTGTGTGTGCCCATCAGTGAGTCCCTCTGTGTATGTGTGTGTCCGTCAGTGAGTCCCTGTGTGTGTGTGTGCCCGTCAGTGAGTCCCTGTGTGTGTGTGCCCATCAGTGAGTCCCTGTGCGTGCTCGTCAGTGAGTCCCTGTGTGTGTGTGTGCGTCCGTCAGTGAGTCCCTGCTTGTGTGTGTGCGCCCGTCATTGAGTCCCTGTGTGTGTGTGCCCGTCAGTGAGTCCTTGTGTGTGTGTGTGTGTGTGTGCCCGTCAGTGAGTCCCTCTTTATGGGTGCGCCCGTCAGTGAGTCCCTGTGTGTGTGTGCGCCCGTCAGGGAGTCCCTGTGTGTGTGTGCGCCCGTCAGGGAGTCCCTGTGTGTGTGTGCGCCCGTCAGGGAGTCCCTGTGTGTGTGTGCGCCCGTCAGGGAGCCCCTGTGTGTGTATTCGCCCGTCAGTGAGTCCCTGTGTGTGTGTGCGCCCGTCAGTGAGTCACTGCTTGTGTGTGTGCGCTCGTCAGTGAGTCCTTGTGTGTGTGTGCCTGACAGTTAGTCCGTGAGTCCGTGTGTGTGTGCCCATCAGTGAGTCCCTCTGTGTATGTGTGTGTCCGTCAGTGAGTCCCTGTGTGTGTGTGTGCCCGTCAGTGAGTCCCTGTGCGTGCTCGTCAGTGAGTCCCTGTGTGTGTGTGCGCCCGTCAGTGAGTCCCTGTGTGTGTGTGCGCCCGTCAGTGAGTCCCTGTGTGTGTGTGAGTGTGTGCACCCGTCAGTGAGTCCGTGTGTGTGTGTGCCCGTCAGTGAGTCCTTGTGTGTGTGTGCCCGTCAGTGAGTCCCTGTGTGTGTGTGCCCGTCAGTAAGTCCCTGTGTGTGTGTGCCCGTCAGTGAGTCCCTGTGTGTGCCCGTCAGTGAGTCTCTGTGTGTGTGTGTGCCCGTCAGTGAGTCCCTGTGTGTGTGTGTGTGCGCCCATCAGTGAGTCCCTGTGTGTGTAAGCGCCCGTCAGTGAGTCCTTGTGTATGTGTGCGCCCGTTAGTAAGTCCCTCTGTGTATTCCCATCAGTGAGTCCCTATGTGTGTGTGTGTGTGTGCGTGCGTGTATGTGCCCATCAGTGAGTCCGTATGTGTGTGTATGTGCGTGTCAGTGAGTCCCTGTGTGTGCGCCCGTCAGTGAGTCCCTGTGTGTGCCAATCAGTGAGTGTGTGTGCCCGTCAGAAAGTCCCTGTGTGTGTGTGCCCATCAGTGAGTCCCTGTGTGTGTGCCCGTCAGTGAGTCCCTGTGTGTGTGTGTGCCCGTCAGTGAGTCCCTGTGTGTGTGCCCGTCAGTGAGTCCCTGTGTGTGTGCCCGTCAGTGAGTCCCTGTGTGTGTAAGCGCCCGTCAGTGAGTCCCTGTGTGTGTAAGCGCCCGTCAGTGAGTCCCTGTCTGTGTAAGCGCCCGCCAGTGAGTCCCTGTCTGTGTAAGCGCCCGTCAGTGAGTCCCTGTCTGTGTAAGCGCCCGTCAGTGAGTCCCTGTCTGTGTAAGCGCCCGTCAGTGAGTCCCTGTTTGTGTAAGCGCCCGTCAGTGAGTCCCTGTGTGTGTAAGCGCCCGTCAGTGAGTCCCTGTGTGTGTAAGCGCCCGTCAGTGAGTCCCTGTATGTGTAAGCGCCCGTCAGTGAGTCCCTGTGTGTGTAAGCGCCCGTCAGTGAGTCCCTGTGTGTGTAAGCGCTCGTCAGTGAGTCCTGGTGTATGTGTGCACCCGTCAGTAAGGTAAGTCCTTGTGTGTGTGTGCCCGGCAGTTAGTCCCTGAGTGTGCGCCCGTCAGTGAGTCAGTGTGTGTGTGTGCCCGTCAGTGAGTCCCTGTGTGTGCGCCCGTTAGTGAGTCCCTGTGTGAGTCTGTGCGCCAGTCAGTGAGTCCCTGCTTGTGTGTGTGCGCCCGTCATTGAGTCCCTGTGTGTGTGCCCGTCAGTGAGTCCTTGTGTGTGTGTGCCCATCAGTGAGTCCCTCTGTGTATGTGTGTGTCCGTCAGTGAGTCACTGTGTGTGCGTGTGTGCCCGTCAGTGAGTCCCTGTGTGTGTGTGCCCGTCAGTGGGTCCCTGTGCGTGCTCGCCAGTGAGTCCATGTGCGCCCGTCAGTGAGTCCCTGTGTGTGTCTGTGCGCCCGTCAGTGAGTCCCTGCTTGTGTGTGTGCGCCCGTCATTGAGTCCCTGTGTGTGTGCCCGTCAGTGAGTCCTTGTGTGTGTGTGCCCATCAGTGAGTCCCTCTGTGTATGTGTGTGTCCGTCAGTGAGTCCCTGTGTGTGTGCCCGTCAGTGAGTCCCTGTGCATGCTTGTCAGTGAGTCCCTGTGTGTGTGTGCGCCCGTCAGTGAGTCCCTGTGTGTGTGTGTGCGTCCGTCAGTAAGTCCTTGTGTGTGTGTGTGCGCCCGTCAGTGAGTCCGTGTGTGTGTGCCCGTCAGTGAGTCCCTGTGTGTGTAAGCGCCCGTCAGTGAGTCCCTGTGTGTGTAAGCGCCCGTTAGTGAGTCCCTGTGTGTGTAAGCGCCCGTCAGTGAGTCCCTGTGTGTGTAAGCGCCCGTCAGTGAGTCCCTGTGTGTGTAAGCGCCCGTCAGTGAGTCCTAGTGTGTATGTGTTCACCCGTCAGTGAGTCCTGGTGTATGTGTGCACCCGTCAGTAAGGTAAGTCCTTGTGTGTGTGTGCCTGACAGTTAGTCCGTGAGTGTGTCCTTCTGTGCGAGTGTGCGCCCGTCAGTGAGTCCCTCTGTGCGAGTGTGCGCCCGTCAGTGAGTCCTTGTGTGTGTGCGCCCGTCGGTGAGTCCTTGTGTGTGTGCGCCCGTCAGTGAGTCCCTGTGTGTGTGTGTGTGCCCGTCAGTGAGTCCCTCTGTGTATGTGTGCGCCCGTCAGTAAGTCCTTGTGTGTGTGCGCCCGTCAGTGAGTCCTTGTGTGTGTGCGCCCGTTAGTGAGTCCTTGTGTGTGTGCGTCCGTCAGT
The DNA here is from genome assembly GCF_035609145.1 of Eleutherodactylus coqui. NCBI lineage: Eukaryota > Metazoa > Chordata > Amphibia > Anura > Eleutherodactylidae > Eleutherodactylus > Eleutherodactylus coqui. The sequence continues at coordinate 14,794,981 of NC_089845.1, forward strand.
GAGTCCTTGTGTGTGTGCGCCCGTCGGTGAGTCCTTGTGTGTGTGCGCCCGTCGGTGAGTCCTTGTGTGTGTGCGCCCGTCAGTGAGTCCCTGTGTGTGTGTGCCCGTCAGTGAGTCCCTCTGTGTATGTGTGCGCCCGTCAGTAAGTCCTTGTGTGTGTGCGCCCGTCAGTGAGTCCCTGTGTGTGTGTGTGTGTGCGCGCCCATCAGTGAGTCCCTGTGTGTGTAAGCGCCCGTCAGTGAGTCCTTGTGTATGTGTGCGCCCATTAGTAATTCCCTCTGTGTGTATTCCCATCAGTGAGTCCCTATGTGCCTGTGTGTGTGCGTGTATGTGCCCATCAGTGAGTCCGTATGTGTGTGTATGTGCGTGTCAGTGAGTCCCTGTGTGTGTGCGCCCGTCAGTGAGTCCCTGTGTGTGCCCATCAGTGAGTGTGTGTGCCCGTCAGAGAGTCCCTGTATGTGTGTGCCCGTCAGTGAGTCCCTGAGTGTGTGTGCCCGTCAGTGAGTCCATGTGTGTGTAAGCGCCCGTCAGTGAGTCCCTGTGTGTGTAAGCGCCCGTCAGTGAGTCCCTGTGTGTGTAAGCGCCCGTCAGTGAGTCCCTGTGTGTGTAAGCGCCCGTTAGTGAGTCCCTGTGTGTGTAAGCGCCCGTCAGTGAGTCCCTGTGTGTGTAAGCGCCCGTCAGTGAGTCCCTGTGTGTGTAAGCGCCCGTCAGTGAGTCCTAGTGTGTATGTGTGCACCCGTCAGTGAGTCCTGGTGTATGTGTGCACCCGTCAGTAAGGTAAGTCCTTGTGTGTGTGTGCCTGACAGTTAGTCCGTGAGTGTGTCCTTCTGTGCGAGTGTGCGCCCGTCAGTGAGTCCCTCTGTGCGAGTGTGCGCCCGTCAGTGAGTCCTTGTGTGTGTGCGCCCGTCGGTGAGTCCTTGTGTGTGTGCGCCCGTCAGTGAGTCCCTGTGTGTGTGTGTGTGCCCGTCAGTGAGTCCCTCTGTGTATGTGTGCGCCCGTCAGTAAGTCCTTGTGTGTGTGCGCCCGTCAGTGAGTCCTTGTGTGTGTGCGCCCGTTAGTGAGTCCTTGTGTGTGTGCGTCCGTCAGTGAGTCCTTGTGTGTGTGCGCCCGTCGGTGAGTCCTTGTGTGTGTGCGCCCGTCAGTGAGTCCCTGTGTGTGTGTGCCCGTCAGTGAGTCCTTGTGTGTGTGCGCCCGTCGGTGAGTCCTTGTGTGTGTGCGCCCGTCAGTGAGTCCCTGTGTGTGTGTGCCCGTCAGTGAGTCCCTCTGTGTATGTGTGCGCCCGTCAGTAAGTCCTTGTGTGTGTGCGCCCGTCAGTGAGTCCTTGTGTGTGTGCGCCCGTCAGTGTGTCCTTGTGTGTGTGCGCCCGTTAGTGAGTCCTTGTGTGTGTGCGCCCGTCGGTGAGTCCTTGTGTGTGTGCGCCCGTCGGTGAGTCCTTGTGTGTGTGCGCCCGTCGGTGAGTCCTTGTGTGTGTGCGCCCGTCGCTGAGTCCCTGTGTGTGTGCGCGCCCGTCGGTGAGTCCCTGTGTGTGTGCGCGCCCGTCGGTGAGTCCCTGTGTGTGCGCCCGTCGGTGAGTCCCTGTGTGTGCGCCCGTCGGTGAGTCCCTGTGTGTGCGTCCGTCGGTGAGTCCCTGTGTGTGCGTCCGTCGGTGAGTCCCTGTGTGTGCGTCCGTCGGTGAGTCCCTGTGTGTGCGTCCGTCGGTGAGTCCCTGTGTGTGCGCCGGTCGGTGAGTCCCTGTGTGTGCGCTGGTCGGTGAGTCCCTGTGTGTGTGCCCGTCGGTGAGTCCCTATGTGCGTGTGTGTGCCCGTCAGTGAGTCCCTATGTGCGTGTTTATGCCCGTCAGTGAGTCCCTATGTGCGTGTGTTTGCCCATCAGTGAGTCCCTCTGTGTATGTGTGCGCCCATCGGTGAGTCCCTGTGTGTGTGCGCCCGTCGGTGAGTCCCTGTGTGTGCCTCCGTCGGTGAGTCCCTGTGTGTGCGCCCGTCAGTGAGTCCCTGTGTGTGCGCCCTTCGGTGAGTCCTTGTGTGTGCGCCCTTCGGTGAGTCCTTGTGTGTGCGCCCTTCGGTGAGTCCCTGTGTGTGCGCCCTTCGGTGAGTCCCTCTGTGTGTGCGCCCTTCGGTGAGTCCCTCTGTGAGTTTCTATGTGTGTATATGTGCCTGTCAGTAAGTCCCTGTGTGTGTGCACCCGTCAGTGAGTCCCTGCGTGTGTGCCCGTCAGTGAGTCCCTGCGTGTGTGCCCGTCAGTGAGTCCCTGCGTGTGTGCCCGTCAGTGAGTCCCTGCGTGTGTGCCCGTCAGTGAGTCCCTGCGTGTGTGCCCGTCAGTGAGTCCCTGTGTGTGTGTGTGCGCCCATCAGTGAGTCCCTGTGTGTGTAAGCGCCCGTCAGTGAGTCCTTGTGTATGTGTGCACCCGTTAGTAAGTCCCTCTGTGTGTATACCCATCAGTGAGTCCGTGTGTGTGTGTGTGTGTGTGTGTGTGTGTGTGTGTGCGCGCGCGCGTGCCCGTCAGTGAGTCCTGTGAGTGTGTGCCCGTCAGTGAGTCCCTGTGCGTGTGTGCCCGTCAGTGAGTCCCTGTGCGTGTGCGCCCGTCAGTGAGTCCCTGTGTGTGTAAGCGCCCGTCAGTGAGTCCCTGTGTGTGTAAGCGCCCGTCAGTGAGTCCCTGTATGTGTAAGCGCCCGTCAGTGAGTCCCTGTGTGTGTAAGCACCCGTCAGTGAGTCCTGGTGTATGTGTGCACCCGTCAGTGAGTCCTGGTGTATGTGTGCACCCGTCAGTAAGGTAAGTCCTTGTGTGTGTGTGCCTGACAGTTAGTCCGTGAGTGTGCGCCCGTCAGTGAGTCCGTGAGTGTGTGCCCATCAGTGAGTCCCTTTTTGTATGTGTGTGTCCGTCAGTGAGTCCCTGTGTGTGTGTGTGCCCGTCAGTGAGTCCCTGTGTGTGTGTACCCGTCAGTGAGTCCCTGTGCGTGCTCGTCAGTGAGTCTGTGTGTGTGCGCCCGTCAGTGAGTCCCTGTGTGTGTCTGTGCGCCCGTCAGTGAGTCCCTGCTTGTGTGTGTGAGCCCGTCATTGAGTCCCTGTGTGTGTGCCCGTCAATGAGTCCTTGTGTGTGTGTGCCTGACAGTGAGTCCGTGTGTGTGTGTGCCCGACAGTGAGTCCCTGTGTGTGCGAGTGCCAGTCAGTGAGTCCCTGTGTGCGTGTGTGCCCGTCAGTGAGTCCCTGTGTGTGTGCCCGTCAGTGAGTCCCTGTGTGTGTGTGTGTGTGCCCGTCAGTGAGTCCCTGTGTGTGTGTGTTCCCGTCAATGAGTCCCTGTGTGTGTGCCCGTCAGTGAGTCCCTGTGTGTGTGTGTGTGTGTGCGCCCGTCGGTGAGTCCCTGTGTGTGTAAGCGCCCGTCAGTGAGTCCTTGTGTATGTGCGCGCCCGTTAGTATGTCCCTCTGTGTGTATACCCATCAGTGAGTCCCTATGTGTGTGTGTGTGTGTGTGTGCGTGTATGTGAGCATCAGTGAGTCCCTGCGTGCCCATCAGTAAGTCCCTGTGTGTGTGCCCGTCAGTGAGTCCCTGTGCGTGTGCGTCCGTCAGTGAGTCCCTGTGCGTGTGCGCCCATCAGTAAGTCCCTGTGCGTGTGCGCCCATCAGTAAGTCCCTGTGCGTGTTCCCCCGTCAGTGAGTCCCTGTGCGTGCCCGTCAGTGAGTCCCTGTGTGTGTGTGTGCGCCCATCAGTGAGTCCCTGTGTGTGTAAGCGCCCGTCAGTGAGTCCTTGTGTATGTGTGCACCCGTTAGTAAGTCCCTCTGTGTGTATACCCATCAGTGAGTCCGTGTGTGTGTGTGTGTGTGTGTGTGTGTGTGTGTGTGTGTGTGCGCGCGCGCGCGCGCGCGTGCGTGCGTGCGCGCGCGTGCGTGCGTGCCCGTCAGTGAGTCCCTGTGCGTGTGTGCCTGTCAGCGAGTCCCTGTGCGTGTGTGCCCGTCAGTCTGTCTCCCTGTGCGTGTGCGCCCGTCAGTGAGACCCTGTGTGTGTAAGCGCCCGTCAGTGAGTCCCTGTGTGTGTAAGCGCCCGTCAGTGAGTCCCTGTGTGTGTAAGCGCCCGTCAGTGAGTCCCTGTATGTGTAAGCGCCCGTCAGTGAGTCCCTGTGTGTGTAAGCGCCCGTCAGTGAGTCCTGGTGTATGTGTGCACCCGTCAGTGAGTCCTGGTGTATGTGTGCACCCGTCAGTAAGGTAAGTCCTTGTGTGTGTGTGCCTGACAGTTAGTCCGTGAGTGTGCGCCCGTCAGTGAGTCCGTGAGTGTGTGCCCATCAGTGAGTCCCTTTTTGTATGTGTGTGTCCGTCAGTGAGTCCCTGTGTGTGTGTGTGCCCGTCAGTGAGTCCCTGTGTGTGTGAACCCGTCAGTGAGTCCCTGTGCGTGCTCGTCAGTGAGTCTGTGTGTGTGCGCCCGTCAGTGAGTCCCTGTGTGTGTGTGTGCGCCCGTCAGTGAGTCCCTGCTTGTGTGTGTGAGCCCGTCAATGAGTCCCTGTGTGTGTGTGTTCCCGTCAATGAGTCCCTGTGTGTGTGCCCGTCAGTGAGTCCCTGTGTGTGTGTGTGCGCCCGTCGGTGAGTCCCTGTGTGTGTAAGCGCCCGTCAGTGAGTCCTTGTGTATGTGCGCACCCGTTAGTATGTCCCTCTGTGTGTATACCCATCAGTGAGTCCCTATGTGTGTGTGTGTGTGTGTGTGTGTGTGTGTGTGCGTGTATGTGAGCATCAGTGAGTCCCTGCGTGCCCATCAGTGAGTCCCTGTGTGTGTGCCCGTCAGTGAGTCCCTGTGCGGGTGCGTCCGTCAGTGAGTCCCTGTGTGTGTGCGCCCGTCAGTGAGTCCCTGTGCGTGTGCGCCCGTCAGTGAGTGCCTGTGCGTGTGTGCCCGTCAGTGAGTGCCTGTGCGTGTGTGCCCGTCAGCGAGTCCCTGTGTATGCCCGTCAGCGAGTCCCTGTGTGCGTGTGTGCCCGTCAGTGAGTCCCTGTGTGTGTGCCCGTCAGTGAGTCCCTGTGTGTGTGTGTGTGTGCCCGTCAGTGAGTCCCTGTGTGTGTGTGTTCCCGTCAATGAGTCCCTGTGTGTGTGTGCCCGTCAGGGAGTCCCTGTGTGTGTGTGCCCGTCAGGGAGTCCCTGTATGTGTGTGCCCGTCAGTGAGTCCCTGTATGTGTGTGCCCATCAGTGAGTCCCTGTGCGTGTGTGTGCCCGTCAGTGAGTCCCTATGTGCGTGTTTGTGCCCGTCAGTGAGTCCCTATGTGCGTGTTTATGCCCGTCAGTGAGTCCCTATGTGCGTGTGTTTGCCCATCAGTGAGTCCCTCTGTGTATGTGTGCGCCCATCGGTGAGTCCCTGTGTGTGTGCGCCCGTCGGTGAGTCCCTGTGTGTACCTCCGTCGGTGAGTCCCTGTGTGTGCGCCCGTCAGTGAGTCCCTGTGTGTGTGCCCTTCGGTGAGTCCATGTGTGTGCGCCCTTCGGTGAGTCCCTGTGTGTGCGCCCTTCGGTGAGTCCCTGTGTGTGCGCCCTTCGGTGAGTCCCTCTGTGAGTTTCTATGTGTGTATATGTGCCTGTCAGTAAGTCCCTGTGTGTGTGCACCCGTCAGTGAGTCTGTGTGTGTGTGCCCGTCAGTGAGTCCCTGCGTGTGTGCCCGTCAGTGAGTCCCTGCGTGTGTGCCCGTCAGTGAGTCCCTGCGTGTGTGCCCGTCAGTGAGTCCCTGCGTGTGTGCCCGTCAGTGAGTCCCTGCGTGTGTGCCCGTCAGTGAGTCCCTGCGTGTGTGCCCGTCAGTGAGTCCCTGCGTGTGTGCCCGTCAGTGAGTCCCTGTGTGTGTGTGTGCGCCCATCAGTGAGTCCCTGTGTGTGTAAGCGCCCGTCAGTGAGTCCTTGTGTATGTGTGCACCCGTTAGTAAGTCCCTCTGTGTGTATACCCATCAGTGAGTCCGTGTGTGTGTGTGTGTGTGTGTGTGTGCGCGCGCGTGCGTGCCCGTCAGTGAGTCCTTGTGTGTGCCCGTCAGTGAGTCCCTGTGCGTGTGTGCCCGTCAGTGAGTCCCTGTGCGTGTGCGCCCGTCAGTGAGTCCCTGTGTGTGTAAGCGCCCGTCAGTGAGTCCCTGTGTGTGTAAGCGCCCGTCAGTGAGTCCCTGTGTGTGTAAGCGCCCGTCAGTGAGTCCCTGTATGTGTAAGCGCCCGTCAGTGAGTCCCTGTGTGTGTAAGCACCCGTCAGTGAGTCCTGGTGTATGTGTGCACCCGTCAGTGAGACATGGTGTATGTGTGCACCCGTCAGTAAGGTAAGTCCTTGTGTGTGTGTGCCTGACAGTCCGTGAGTGTGCGCCCGTCAGTGAGTCCGTGAGTGTGTGCCCATCAGTGAGTCCCTTTTTGTATGTGTGTGTCCGTCAGTGAGTCCCTGTGTGTGTGTGTGCCCGTCAGTGAGTCCCTGTGTGTGTGTACCCGTCAGTGAGTCCCTGTGTGTGCTCGTCAGTGAGTCTGTGTGTGTGCGCCCGTCAGTGAGTCCCTGTGTGTGTCTGTGCGCCAGTCAGTGAGTCCCTGCTTGTGTGTGTGAGCCCGTCATTGAGTCCCTGTGTGTGTGCCCGTCAATGAGTCCTTGTGTGTGTGTGCCTGACAGTGAGTCCGTGTGTGTGTGTGCCCGACAGTGAGTCCCTGTGTGTGCGAGTGCCAGTCAGTGAGTCCCTGTGTGCGCGAGTGCCAGTCAGTGAGTCCCTGTGTGTGTGTGCCCGTCAGTGAGTCCCTGTGTGTGTGTGTGTGTGCCCGTCAGTGAGTCCCTGTGTGTGTTCCCGTCAATGAGTCCTTGTGTGTGTGCCCGTCAGTGAGTCCCTGTGTGTGTGTGTGTGCGCCCGTCGGTGAGTCCCTGTGTGTGTAAGCGCCCGTCAGTGAGTCCTTGTGTATGTGCGCGCCCGTTAGTATGTCCCTCTGTGTGTATACCCATCAGTGAGTCCCTATGTGTGTGTGGGTGTGTGTGTGCGTGTATGTGAGCATCAGTGAGTCCCTGCGTGCCCATCAGTGAGTCCCTGTGTGTGTGCCCGTCAGTGAGTCCCTGTGCGTGTGCGTCCGTCAGTGAGTCCCTGTGCGTGTGCGCCCATCAGTAAGTCCCTGTGCGTGTGCGCCCGTCAGTGAGTCCCTGTGCGTGCCCGTCAGTGAGTCCCTGTGTGTGTGTGTGCGACCATCAGTGAGTCCCTGTGTGTGTAAGCGCCCGTCAGTGAGTCCTTGTGTATGTGTGCACCCGTTAGTAAGTCCCTCTGTGTGTATACCCATCAGTGAGTCCGTGTGTGTGTGTGTGCGTGTGTGTGTGCGCGCGCGCGCATGCGTGCCCGTCAGTGAGTCCCTGTGCGTGTGTGCCCGTCAGTGAGTCCCTGTGCGTGTGTGCCCGTCAGTCTGTCTCCCTGTGCGTGTGCGCCCGTCAGTGAGACCGTGTGTGTAAGCGCCCGTCAGTGAGTCCCTGTGTGTGTAAGCGCCCGTCAGTGAGTCCCTGTGTGTGTAAGCGCCCGTCAGTGAGTCCCTGTATGTGTAAGCGCCCGTCAGTGAGTCCCTGTGTGTGTAAGCGCCCGTCAGTGAGTCCTGGTGTATGTGTGCACCCGTCAGTGAGTCCTGGTGTATGTGTGCACCCGTCAGTAAGGTAAGTCCTTGTGTGTGTGTGCCTGACAGTTAGTCCGTGAGTGTGCGCCCGTCAGTGAGTCCGTGAGTGTGTGCCCATCAGTGAGTCCCTTTTGGTATGTGTGTGTCCGTCAGTGAGTCCCTGTGTGTGTGTGTGCCCGTCAGTGAGTCCCTGTGTGTGTGAACCCGTCAGTGAGTCCCTGTGCGTGCTCGTCAGTGAGTCTGTGTGTGTGCGCCCGTCAGTGAGTCCCTGTGTGTGTCTGTGCGCCCGTCAGTGAGTCCCTGCTTGTGTGTGTGAGCCCGTCAATGAGTCCCTGTGTGTGTGTGTTCCCGTCAATGAGTCCCTGTGTGTGTGCCCGTCAGTGAGTCCCTGTGTGTGTGTGTGCGCCCGTCGGTGAGTCCCTGTGTGTGTAAGCGCCCGTCAGTGAGTCCTTGTGTATGTGCGCGCCCGTTAGTATGTCCCTCTGTGTGTATACCCATCAGTGAGTCCCTATTTGTGTGTGGGTGTGTGTGTGCGTGTATGTGAGCATCAGTGAGTCCCTGCGTGCCCATCAGTGAGTCCCTGTGTGTGTGCCCGTCAGTGAGTCCCTGTGCGTGTGCGTCCGTCAGTGAGTCCCTGTGCGTGTGCGCCCATCAGTAAGTCCCTGTGCGTGTGCGCCCGTCAGTGAGTCCCTGTGCGTGCCCGTCAGTGAGTCCCTGTGTGTGTGTGTGCGCCCATCAGTGAGTCCCTGTGTGTGTAAGCGCCCGTCAGTGAGTCCTTGTGTATGTGTGCACCCGTTAGTAAGTCCCTCTGTGTGTATACCCATCAGTGAGTCCGTGTGTGTGTGTGTGTGTGTGTGTGTGTGTGTGCGCGCGCGCGCATGCGTGCCCGTCAGTGAGTCCCTGTGCGTGTGTGCCCGTCAGTGAGTCCCTGTGCGTGTGTGCCCGTCAGTCTGTCTCCCTGTGCGTGTGCGCCCGTCAGTGAGACCGTGTGTGTAAGCGCCCGTCAGTGAGTCCCTGTGTGTGTAAGTGCCCGTCAGTGAGTCCCTGTGTGTGTAAGCGCCCGTCAGTGAGTCCCTGTATGTGTAAGCGCCCGTCAGTGAGTCCCTGTGTGTGTAAGCGCCCGTCAGTGAGTCCTGGTGTATGTGTGCACCCGTCAGTGAGTCCTGGTGTATGTGTGCACCCGTCAGTAAGGTAAGTCCTTGTGTGTGTGTGCCTGACAGTTAGTCCGTGAGTGTGCACCCGTCAGTGAGTCCGTGAGTGTGTGCCCATCAGTGAGTCCCTTTTTGTATGTGTGTGTCCGACAGTGAGTCCCTGTGTGTGTGTGTGCCCGTCAGTGAGTCCCTGTGTGTGTGAACCCGTCAGTGAGTCCCTGTGCGTGCTCGTCAGTGAGTCTGTGTGTGTGCGCCCGTCAGTGAGTCCCTGTGTGTGTCTGTGCGCCCGTCAGTGAGACCCTGCTTGTGTGTGTGAGCCCGTCAATGAGTCCCTGTGTGTGTGTGTTCCCGTCAATGAGTCCCTGTGTGTGTGCCCGTCAGTGAGTCCCTGTGTGTGTGTGTGCGCCCGTCGGTGAGTCCCTGTGTGTGTAAGCGCCCGTCAGTGAGTCCTTGTGTATGTGCGCGCCCGTTAGTATGTCCCTCTGTGTGTATACCCATCAGTGAGTCCCTATGTGTGTGTGTGTGTGTGTGTGTGCGTGTATGTGAGCATCAGTGAGTCCCTGCATGCCCATCAGTGAGTCCCTGTGTGTGTGCCCGTCAGTGAGTCCCTGTGCGGGTGCGTCCGTCAGTGAGTCCCTGTGCGTGTGCGCCCGTCAGTGAGTCCCTGTGTGTGTGCGCCCGTCAGTGAGTGCCTGTGCGTGTGCGCCCGTCAGTGAGTGCCTGTGCGTGTGTGCCCGTCAGCGAGTCCCTGTGTGTGCCCGTCAGCGAGTCCCTGTGTGTGTGTGCCCATCAGCGAGTCCCTGTATGTGTGTGCCCGTCAGTGAGTCCCTGTATGTGTGTGCCCGTCAGTGAGTCCCTGTATGTGTGTGCCCATCAGTGAGTCCCTGTATGTGTGTGCCCGTCAGTGAGTCCCTGTATGTGTGTAAGCGCCCGTCAGTGAGTCCCTGTGTGTGTAAGCGCCCGTCAGTGAGTCCCTGTGTGTGTAAGCGCCCGTCAGTGAGTCCCTGTGTCTTTAAGCGCCCGTCAGTGAGTCCCTGTGTGTGTAAGCGCCCGTCAGTGAGTCCCTGTGTGTGTAAGCGCCCGTCAGTGAGTCCCTGTGTGTGTAAGCGCCCGTCAGTGAGTCCCTGTGTGTGTAAGCGCCGGTCAGTGAGTCCCTGTGTGTGTAAGCGCCCGCCAGTGAGTCCTTGTGCATGTGTGCACCCGTCAGTGAGTCCCTATGTGTGTGTGTGTGTGCGTGTATGTGCCCATCAGTGAGTTCCTATGTGTGTATATGTGCCTGTCAGTAAGTCCCTGTGAGTGTGCGCCCGTCAGTGAGTCCCTGTCTGTGTGCGCCCGTCAGTGAGTCCCTGTCTGTGTGTGCCCGTCAGTGAGTCCCTGTGTGTGTGCTTGTCAGTGAGTCCCTGTGTGTGTGCGCACCCATCAGTGATACCCTGTGTGTGTGTATGTGCCTGTCAGTGAGTCCCTGTGTGCGTGTGTGTGCCCGTCAGTGAGTCCCTCTGTGTATGTGTGCGCCCATCAGTGAGTCCCTGTGTGTGTAAGCGCCCGCCAGTGAGTCCTTGTGTATGTGTGCACCCGTCAGTGAGTCCCTATGTGTGTGTGTGTGTGTGTGTGCGCGTGTATGTGCCCATCAGTGAGTTTCTATGTGTGTATATGTGCCTGTCAGTAAGTCCCTGTGTGTGTGCACCCGTCAGTGAGTCTGTGTGTGTGCCCGTCAGTGAGTCCCTGCGTGTGTGCCCGTCAGTGAGTCCCTGCGTGTGTGCCCGTCAGTGAGTCCCTGCGTGTGTGCCCGTCAGTGAGTCCCTGTGTGTGTGCCCGTCAGTGAGTCCCTGTGTGTGTGCGCCCATCAGTGAGTCCCTGTGTGTGTAAGCGCCCGTCAGTGAGTCCTTGTGTATGTGTGCACCCGTTAGTAAGTCCCTCTGTGTGTATACCCATCAGTGAGTCCGTGTGTGTGTGTGTGCGCGCGCGTGTGCGTGCCCGTCAGTGAGTCCTTGTGTGTGTGCGCCCGTCAGTGGGTCCTTGTGTGTGTGCGCCCGTCAGTGAGTCCTTGTGTGTGTGCGCCCGTCAGTGAGTCCTTGTGTGTGTGCGCCCGTCAGTGAGTCCCTGTGTGCGTGTGTGTGCCCGTCAGTGAGTCCCTGTGTGTGTGTGTGCCCGTCAGTGAGTCCCTCTGTGTATGTGTGCGCCCGTCAGTAAGTCCTTGTGTGTGTGCGCCCGTCAGTGAGTCCTTGTGTGTGTGCGCCCGTCAGTGAGTCCCTGTGTGTGTGCGCCCGTCAGTGAGTCCTTGTGTGTGTGCGCCCGTCAGTGAGTCCTTGTGTGTGTGCGCCCGTCGGTGAGTCCCTGTGTGTGTGCGCGCCCGTCGGTGAGTCCCTGTGTGTGTGCGCGCCCGTCGGTGAGTCCCTGTGTGTGTGCGCGCCCGTCGGTGAGTCCTTGTGTGTGCGCCCGTCGGTGAGTCCTTGTGTGTGCGCCCGTCGGTGAGTCCTTGTGTGTGCGCCCATCGGTGAGTCCCTGTGTGTGCGCCCGTCGGTGAGTCCCTGTGTGTGCGCCCGTCGGTGAGTCCCTGTATGTGTGTGCCCGTCAGTGAGTCCCTGTATGTGTGTGCCCATCAGTGAGTCCCTGTATGTGTGTGCCCGTCAGTGAGTCCCTGTATGTGTGTAAGCGCCCGTCAGTGAGTCCCTGTGTGTGTAAGCGCCCGTCAGTGAGTCCCTGTGTGTGTAAGCGCCCGTCAGTGAGTCCCTGTGTGTGTAAGCGCCCGTCAGTGAGTCCCTGTGTGTGTAAGCGCCCGTCAGTGAGTCCCTGTGTGTGTAAGCGCCCGTCAGTGAGTCCCTGTGTGTGTAAGCGCTCGTCAGTGAGTCCCTGTGTGTGTAAGCGCCCGTCAGTGAGTCCCTGTGTGTGTAAGCGCCCGCCAGTGAGTCCTTGTGTATGTGTGCACCCGTCAGTGAGTCCCTGTGTGTGTGTGTGTGCGTGTATGTGCCCATCAGTGAGTTCCTATGTGTGTAAGCGCCCGTCAGTGAGTCCCTGTGTGTGTAAGCGCCCGTCAGTGAGTCCCTGTGTGTGTAAGCGCCGGTCAGTGAGTCCCTGTGTGTGTAAGCGCCCGCCAGTGGGTCCTTGTGCATGTGTGCACCCGTCAGTGAGTCCCTATGTGTGTGTGTGTGTGTGCGTGTATGTGCCCATCAGTGAGTTCCTATGTGTGTATATGTGCCTGTCAGTAAGTCCCTGTGTGTGTGCGCCCGTCAGTGAGTCCCTGTCTGTGTGCGCCCGTCAGTGAGTCCCTGTCTGTGTGTGCCCGTCAGTGAGTCCCTGTGTGTGTGCTTGTCAGTGAGTCCCTGTGTGTGTGCGCACCCATCAGTGATACCCTGTGTGTGTGTATGTGCCTGTCAGTGAGTCCCTGTGTGCGTGTGTGTGCCCGTCAGTGAGTCCCTCTGTGTATGTGTGCGCCCATCAGTGAGTCCCTGTGTGTGTAAGCGCCCGCCAGTGAGTCCTTGTGTATGTGTGCACCCGTCAGTGAGTCCCTATGTGTGTGTGTGTGTGTGTGTGTGTGTGTGTGTGCGCGCGTGTATGTGCCCATCAGTGAGTTTCTATGTGTGTATATGTGCCTGTCAGTAAGTCCCTGTGTGTGTGCACCCGTCAGTGAGTCTGTGTGTGTGCCCGTCAGTGAGTCCCTGCGTGTGTGCCCGTCAGTGAGTCCCTGCGTGTGTGCCCGTCAGTGAGTCCCTGCGTGTGTGCCCGTCAGTGAGTCCCTGTGTGTGTGCCCGTCAGTGAGTCCCTGTGTGTGTGCCCGTCAGTGAGTCCCTGTGTGTGTGCGCCCATCAGTGAGTCCCTGTGTGTGTAAGCGCCCGTCAGTGAGTCCTTGTGTATGTGTGCACCCGTTAGTAAGTCCCTCTGTGTGTATACCCATCAGTGAGTCCGTGTGTGTGTGTGTGCGCGCGCGTGTGCGTGCCCGTCAGTGAGTCCTTGTGTGTGTGCGCCCGTCAGTGAGTCCTTGTGTGTGTGCGCCCGTCAGTGAGTCCTTGTGTGTGTGCGCCCGTCAGTGAGTCCTTGTGTGTGTGCGCCCGTCAGTGAGTCCCTGTGTGCGTGTGTGCCCGTCAGTGAGTCCCTGTGTGTGTGTGTGCCCGTCAGTGAGTCCCTCTGTGTATGTGTGCGCCCGTCAGTAAGTCCTTGTGTGTGTGCGCCCGTCAGTGAGTCCTTGTGTGTGTGCGCCCGTCAGTGAGTCCCTGTGTGTGTGCGCCCGTCAGTGAGTCCTTGTGTGTGTGCGCCCGTCAGTGAGTCCTTGTGTGTGTGCGCCCGTCGGTGAGTCCCTGTGTGTGTGCGCGCCCGTCGGTGAGTCCCTGTGTGTGTGCGCGCCCGTCGGTGAGTCCCTGTGTGTGTGCGCGCCCGTCGGTGAGTCCTTGTGTGTGCGCCCGTCGGTGAGTCCTTGTGTGTGCGCCCGTCGGTGAGTCCTTGTGTGTGCGCCCATCGGTGAGTCCCTGTGTGTGCGCCCGTCGGTGAGTCCCTGTGTGTGCGCCCGTCGGTGAGTCCCTGTGTGTGCGCCCGTCGGTGAGTCCCTGTATGTGTGTGCCCGTCAGTGAGTCCCTGTATGTGTGTGCCCATCAGTGAGTCCCTGTATGTGTGTGCCCGTCAGTGAGTCCCTGTATGTGTGTAAGCGCCCGTCAGTGAGTCCCTGTGTGTGTAAGCGCCCGTCAGTGAGTCCCTGTGTGTGTAAGCGCCCGTCAGTGAGTCCCTGTGTGTGTAAGCGCCCGTCAGTGAGTCCCTGTGTGTGTAAGCGCCCGTCAGTGAGTCCCTGTGTGTGTAAGCGCCCGTCAGTGTGTCCCTGTGTGTGTAAGCGCCCGTCAGTGAGTCCCTGTGTGTGTAAGCGCCCGCCAGTGAGTCCTTGTGTATGTGTGCACCCGTCAGTGAGTCCCTGTGTGTGTGTGTGTGTGCGTGTATGTGCCCATCAGTGAGTTCCTATGTGTGTATATGTGCCTGTCAGTAAGCCCCTGTGTGTGTGCGCCCGTCAGTGAGTCCCTGTCTGTGTGCGCCCATCAATGAGTCCCTGTCTGTGTGTGCCCATCAGTGAGTCCCTGTCTGTGTGTGCCCGTCAGGGAGTCCCTGTGTGTGTGCCCGTCAGTGAGTCCCTGTGTGTGTGCTTGTCAGTGAGTCCCTGTGTGTGTGCGCGCCCATCAGTGAGTCCCTGTGTGTGTGTATGTGCCTGTCAGTGAGTCCCTGTGTGCGTGTGTGTGCCCGTCAGTGAGTCCCTCTGTGTATGTGTGCGCCCATCAGTGAGTCCCTGTGTGTGTAAGCGCCCGCCAGTGAGTCCTTGTGTATGTGTGCACCCGTCAGTGAGTCCCTATGTGTATGTGTGTGCGCGTGTATGTGCCCATCAGTGAGTTTCTATGTGTGTATATGTGCCTGTCAGTAAGTCCCTGTGTGTGTGCACCCGTCAGTGAGTCTGTGTGTGTGCCCGTCAGTGAGTCCCTGCGTGTGTGCCCGTCAGTGAGTCCCTGCGTGTGTGCCCGTCAGTGAGTCCCTGCGTGTGTGCCCGTCAGTGAGTCCCTGTGTGTGTGCCCGTCAGTGAGTCCCTGTGTGTGTGTGTGCGCCCATCAGTGAGTCCCTGTGTGTGTAAGCGCCCGTCAGTGAGTCCTTGTGTATGTGTGCACCCGTTAGTAAGTCCCTCTGTGTGTATACCCATCAGTGAGTCCGTGTGTGTGTGTGTGCGCGCGCGCGTGTGCGTGCCCGTCAGTGAGTCCTTGTGTGTGTGCGCCCGTCAGTGAGTCCTTGTGTGTGTGCGCCCGTCAGTGAGTCCTTGTGTGTGTGCGCCCGTCAGTGAGTCCTTGTGTGTGTGCGCCCGTCAGTGAGTCCCTGTGTGCGTGTGTGCCCGTCAGTGAGTCGCTGTGTGCGTGTGTGCGCCCGTCAGTGAGTCCCTCTGTGCGTGTGTGCGCCCGTCGGTGAGTCCTTGTGTGTGTGCGCCCATCGGTGAGTCCTTGTGTGTGTGCGCCCGTCAGTGAGTCCCTGTGTGTGTGTGTGTGCCCGTCAGTGAGTCCCTCTGTGTATGTGTGCGCCCGTCAGTAAGTCCTTGTGTGTGTGCGCCTGTCAGTAAGTCCTTGTGTGTGTGCGCCCGTCAGTGAGTCCTTGTGTGTGTGCGCCCGTCAGTGAGTCCTTGTGTGTGTGCGCCCGTCGGTGAGTCCTTGTGTGTGTGCGCCCGTCGGTGAGTCCCTGTGTGTGTGCGCGCCCGTCGGTGAGTCACTGTGTGTGTGCGCGCCCGTCGGTGAGTCCCTGTGTGTGTGCGTCCGTTGGTGAGTCCCTGTGTGTGCGCCCGTCGGTGAGTCCTTGTGTGTGCGCCCGTCGGTGAGTCCCTGTGTGTGCGCCCGTCGGTGAGTCCCTGTGTGTGCGCCCGTCGGTGAGTCCCTGTGTGTGCGCCCGTCGGTGAGTCCCTGTGTGAGCGCCCGTCGGTGAGTCCCTGTGTGTGTGTGCCCGTCAGTGAGTCCCTGTATGTGTGTGCCCATCAGTGAGTCCCTGTATGTGTGTGCCCGTCAGTGAGTCCCTGTATGTGTGTAAGCGCCCGTCAGTGAGTCCCTGTGTGTGTAAGCGCCCGTCAGTGAGTCCCTGTGTGTGTAAGCGCCCGTCAGTGAGTCCCTGTGTGTGTAAGCGCCCGTCAGTGAGTCCCTGTGTGTGTAAGCGCCCGTCAGTGAGTCCCTGTGTGTGTAAGCGCCCGTCAGTGAGTCCCTGTGTGTGTAAGCGCCCGCCAGTGAGTCCTTGTGTATGTGTGCACCCGTCAGTGAGTCCCTATGTGTGTGTGTATGTATGTGCTTGTATGTGCCCATCAGTGAGTTCCTATGTGTGTATATGTGCCTGTCAGTAAGTTCCTGTGTGTGTGCGCCCGTCAGTGAGTCCCTGTCTGTGTGTGCCCGTCAGTGAGTCCCTGTGTGTGTGCTTGTCAGTGAGTCCCTGTGTGTGTGCGCGCCCATCAGTGAGTCCCTGTGTGTGTGTATGTGCCTGTCAGTGAGTCCCTGTGTGCGTGTGTGTGCCCGTCAGTGAGTCCCTCTGTGTATGTGTGCGCCCATCAGTGAGTCCCTGTGTGTGTAAGCGCCCGCCAGTGAGTCCTTGTGTATGTGTGCACCCGTCAGTGAGTCCCTATGTGTGTGTGTGTGTGCGCGTGTATGTGCCCATCAGTGAGTTTCTATGTGTGTATATGTGCCTGTCAGTAAGTCCCTGTGTGTGTGCACCCGTCAGTGAGTCTGTGTGTGTGCCCGTCAGTGAGTCCCTGCGTGTGTGCCCGTCAGTGAGTCCCTGCGTGTGTGCCCGTCAGTGAGTCCCTGTGTGTGTGCCCGTCAGTGAGTCCCTGTGTGTGTGTGTGCGCCCATCAGTGAGTCCCTGTGTGTGTAAGCGCCCGTCAGTGAGTCCTTGTGCATGTGTGCACCCGTTAGTAAGTCCCTCTGTGTGTATACCCATCAGTGAATCCGTGTGTGTGTGTGTGTGCGCGCGCGTGTGCGTGCCCGTCAGTGAGTCCTTGTGTGTGTGCGCCCGTCAGTGAGTCCTTGTGTGTGTGCGCCCGTCAGTGAGTCCTTGTGTGTGTGCGCCCGTCAGTGAGTCCCTGTGTGCGTGTGTGTGCCCGTCAGTGAGTCCCTGTGCGTGTGTGCCCGTCAGTGAGTCCCTGTGCGTGTGTGCCCGTCAGTCTGTCTCCCTGTGCGTGTGCGCCCGTCAGTGAGTCCTTGTGTGTGTGCGCCCGTCAGTGAGTCCTTGTGTGTGTGCGCCCGTCAGTGAGTCCCTGTGTGCGTGTGTGTGCCCGTCAGTGAGTCCCTGTGCGTGTGTGCCCGTCAGTGAGTCCCTGTGCGTGTGTGCCCGTCAGTCTGTCTCCCTGTGCGTGTGCGCCCGTCAGTGAGACCGTGTGTGTAAGCGCCCGTCAGTGAGTCCCTGTGTGCGTAAGCGCCCGTCAGTGAGTCCCTGTGTGTGTAAGCGCCCGTCAGTGAGTCCCTGTATGTGTAAGCGCCCGTCAGTGAGTCCCTGTGTGTGTAAGCGCCCGTCAGTGAGTCCTGGTGTATGTGTGCACCCGTCAGTGAGTCCTGGTGTATGTGTGCACCCGTCAGTAAGGTAAGTCCTTGTGTGTGTGTGCCTGACAGTTAGTCCGTGAGTGTGCGCCCGTCAGTGAGTCCGTGAGTGTGTGCCCATCAGTGAGTCCCTTTTTGTATGTGTGTGTCCGTCAGTGAGTCCCTGTGTGTGTGTGTGCCCGTCAGTGAGTCCCTGTGTGTGTGAACCCGTCAGTGAGTCCCTGTGCGTGCTCGTCAGTGAGTCTGTGTGTGTGCGCCCGTCAGTGAGTCCCTGTGTGTGTCTGTGCGCCCGTCGGTGAGTCCCTGCTTGTGTGTGTGAGCCCGTCAATGAGTCCCTGTGTGTGTGTGTTCCCGTCAATGAGTCCCTGTGTGTGTGTCCGTCAGTGAGTCCCTGTGTGTGTGTGTGCGCCCGTCGGTGAGTCCCTGTGTGTGTAAGCGCCCGTCAGTGAGTCCTTGTGTATGTGCGCGCCCGTTAGTATGTCCCTCTGTGTGTATACCCATCAGTGAGTCCCTATGTGTGTGTGTGTGTGTGTGTGTGCGTGTATGTGAGCATCAGTGAGTCCCTGCGTGCCCATCAGTGAGTCCCTGTGTGTGTGCCCGTCAGTGAGTCCCTGTGCGGGTGCGTCCGTCAGTGAGTCCCTGTGCGTGTGCGCCCGTCAGTGAGTCCCTGTGTGTGTGTGCCCGTCAGTGAGTGCCTGTGCGTGTGCGCCCGTCAGTGAGTGCCTGTGCGTGTGTGCCCGTCAGCGAGTCCCTGTGTGTGCCCGTCAGCGAGTCCCTGTGTGTGTGTGCCCATCAGCGAGTCCCTGTATGTGTGTGCCCGTCAGTGAGTCCCTGTATGTGCGTGCCCATCAGCGAGTCCCTGTATGTGTGTGCCCGTCAGTGAGTCCCTGTATGTGCGTGCCCGTCAGTGAGTCCCTGTATGTGTGTAAGCGCCCGTCAGTGAGTCCCTGTGTGTGTAAGCGCCCGTCAGTGAGTCCCTGTGTGTGTAAGCGCCCGTCAGTGAGTCCCTGTGTCTTTAAGAGCCCGTCAGTGAGTCCCTGTGTGTGTAAGCGCCCGTCAGTGAGTCCCTGTGTGTATAAGCGCCCGTCAGTGAGTCCCTGTGTGTGTAAGCGCCCGTCAGTGAGTCCCTGTGTGTGTAAGCGCCGGTCAGTGAGTCCCTGTGTGTGTAAGCGCCCGCCAGTGAGTCCTTGTGTATGTGTGCACCCGTCAGTGAGTCCCTATGTGTGTGTGTGTGTGCGTGTATGTGCCCATCAGTGAGTTCCTATGTGTGTATATGTGCCTGTCAGTAAGTCCCTGTGTGTGTGCGCCCGTCAGTGAGTCCCTGTCTGTGTGCGCCCGTCAGTGAGTCCCTGTCTGCGTGTGCCCGTCAGTGAGTCCCTGTCTGCGTGTGCCCGTCAGAGAGTCCCTGTGTGTGTGCTTGTCAGTGAGTCCCTGTGTGTGTGCGCACCCATCAGTGAGTCCCTGTGTGTGTGTATGTGCCTGTCAGTGAGTCCCTGTGTGCGTGTGTGTGCCCGTCAGTGAGTCCCTCTGTGTATGTGTGCGCCCATCAGTGAGTCCCTGTGTGTGTAAGCGCCCGCCAGTGAGTCCTTGTGTATGTGTGCACCCGTCAGTGAGTCCCTATGTGTGTGTGTGTGTGTGCGCGTGTATGTGCCCATCAGTGAGTTTCTATGTGTGTATATGTGCCTGTCAGTAAGTCCCTGTGTGTGTGCACCCGTCAGTGAGTCTGTGTGTGTGCCCGTCAGTGAGTCCCTGCGTGTGTGCCCGTCAGTGAGTCCCTGCGTGTGTGCCCGTCAGTGAGTCCCTGCGTGTGTGCCCGTCAGTGAGTCCCTGCGTGTGTGCCCGTCAGTGAGTCCCTGTGTGTGTGCCCGTCAGTGAGTCCCTGTGTGTGTGTGTGCGCCCATCAGTGAGTCCCTGTGTGTGTAAGCGCCCGTCAGTGAGTCCTTGTGTATGTGTGCACCCGTTAGTAAGTCCCTCTGTGTGTATACCCATCAGTAAGTCCGTGTGTGTGTGTGCGCGCGCGTGTGCGTGCCCGTCAGTGAGTCCTTGTGTGTGTGCGCCCGTCAGTGAGTCCTTGTGTGTGTGCGCCCGTCAGTGAGTCCTTGTGTGTGTGCGCCCGTCAGTGAGTCCTTGTGTGTGTGCGCCCGTCAGTGAGTCCCTGTGTGCGTGTGTGTGCCCGTCAGTGAGTCCCTGTGTGTGTGTGTGCCCGTCAGTGAGTCCCTCTGTGTATGTGTGCGCCCGTCAGTAAGTCCTTGTGTGTGTGCGCCCGTCAGTGAGTCCTTGTGTGTGTGCGCCCGTCAGTGAGTCCTTGTGTGTGTGCGCCCGTCAGTGAGTCCCTGTGTGTGTGCGCCCGTCAGTGAGTCCTTGTGTGTGTGCGCCCGTCAGTGAGTCCTTGTGTGTGTGCGCCCGTCGGTGAGTCCCTGTGTGTGTGCGCGCCCGTCGGTGAGTCCCTGTGTGTGTGCGCGCCCGTCGGTGAGTCCCTGTGTGTGTGCGCGCCCGTCGGTGAGTCCTTGTGTGTGCGCCCATCGGTGAGTCCTTGTGTGTGCGCCCGTCGGTGAGTCCTTGTGTGTGCGCCCATCGGTGAGTCCCTGTGTGTGCGCCCGTCGGTGAGTCCCTGTGTGTGCGCCCGTCGGTGAGTCCCTGTGTGTGCGCCCGTCGGTGAGTCCCTGTGTGTGCGCCCGTCGGTGAGTCCCTGTGTGTGTGTGCCCGTCAGTGAGTCCCTGTATGTGTGTGCCCATCAGTGAGTCCCTGTATGTGTGTGCCCGTCAGTGAGTCCCTGTATGTGTGTAAGCGCCCGTCAGTGAGTCCCTGTGTGTGTAAGCGCCCGTCAGTGAGTCCCTGTGTGTGTAAGCGCCCGTCAGTGAGTCCCTGTGTGTGTAAGCGCCCGTCAGTGAGTCCCTGTGTGTGTAAGCGCTCGTCAGTGAGTCCCTGTGTGTGTAAGCGCCCGTCAGTGAGTCCCTGTGTGTGTAAGCGCCCGCCAGTGAGTCCTTGTGTATGTGTGCACCCGTCAGTGAGTCCCTGTGTGTGTGTGTGTGTATGTGCCCATCAGTGAGTTCCTATGTGTGTATATGTGCCTGTCAGTAAGTCCCTGTGTGTGTGCGCCCGTCAGTGAGTGCCTGTCTGTGTGCGCCCATCAGTGAGTCCCTGTCTGTGTGTGCCCATCAGTGAGTCCCTGTCTGTGTGTGCCCGTCAGGGAGTCCCTGTGTGTGTGCCCGTCAGGGAGTCCCTGTGTGTGTGCTTGTCAGTGAGTCCCTGTGTGTGTGCGCGCCCATCAGTGAGTCCCTGTGTGTGTGTATGTGCCTGTCAGTGAGTCCCTGTGTGCGTGTGTGTGCCCGTCAGTGAGTCCCTCTGTGTATGTGTGCGCCCATCAGTGAGTCCCTGTGTGTGTAAGCGCCCGCCAGTGAGTCCTTGTGTATGTGTGCACCCGTCAGTGAGTCCCTATGTGTGTGTGTGTGCGCGTGTATGTGCCCATCAGTGAGTTTCTATGTGTGTATATGTGCCTGTCAGTAAGTCCCTGTGTGTGTGCACCCGTCAGTGAGTCTGTGTGTGTGCCCGTCAGTGAGTCCCTGCGTGTGTGCCCGTCAGTGAGTCCCTGCGTGTGTGCCCGTCAGTGAGTCCCTGCGTGTGTGCCCGTCAGTGAGTCCCTGTGTGTGTGCCCGTCAGTGAGTCCCTGTGTGTGTGTGTGCGCCCATCAGTGAGTCCCTGTGTGTGCAAGCGCCCGTCAGTGAGTCCTTGTGTATGTGTGCACCCGTTAGTAAGTCCCTCTGTGTGTATACCCATCAGTGAGTCCGTGTGTGTGTGTGTGCGCGCGCGCGTGTGTGCGTGCCCGTCAGTGAGTCCTTGTGTGTGTGCGCCCGTCAGTGAGTCCTTGTGTGTGTGCGCCCGTCAGTGAGTCCTTGTGTGTGTGCGCCCGTCAGTGAGTCCTTGTGTGTGTGCGCCCGTCAGTGAGTCCTTGTGTGTGTGCGCCCGTCAGTGAGTCCTTGTGTGTGTGCGCCCGTCAGTGAGTCCCTGTGTGCGTGTGTGCCCGTCAGTGAGTCGCTGTGTGCGTGTGTGCGCCCGTCAGTGAGTCCCTCTGTGCGTGTGTGCGCCCGTCGGTGAGTCCTTGTGTGTGTGCGCCCGTCGGTGAGTCCTTGTGTGTGTGCGCCCGTCAGTGAGTCCCTGTGTGTGTGTGTGTGTGCCCGTCAGTGAGTCCCTCTGTGTATGTGTGCGCCCGTCAGTAAGTCCTTGTGTGTGTGCGCCTGTCAGTAAGTCCTTGTGTGTGTGCGCCCGTCAGTGAGTCCCTGTGTGTGTGCGCCCGTTAGTGAGTCCTTGTGTGTGTGCGCCCGTCAGTGAGTCCTTGTGTGTGTGCGCCCGTCGGTGAGTCCTTGTGTGTGTGCGCCCGTCGGTGAGTCCCTGTGTGTGTGCGCGCCCGTCGGTGAGTCCCTGTGTGTGTGCGCGCCCGTCGGTGAGTCCCTGTGTGTGTGCGCGCCCGTCGGTGAGTCCCTGTGTGTGTGCGTCCGTCGGTGAGTCCCTGTGTGTGCGCCCGTCGGTGAGTCCTTGTGTGTGCGCCCGTCGGTGAGTCCCTGTGTGTGCGCCCGTCGGTGAGTCCCTGTGTGTGCGCCCGTCGGTGAGTCCCTGTGTGTGCGCCCGTCGGTGAGTCCCTGTGTGTGTGTGCCCGTCAGTGAGTCCCTGTATGTGTGTGCCCATCAGTGAGTCCCTGTATGTGTGTGCCCGTCAGTGAGTCCCTGTGTGTGTAAGCGCCCGTCAGTGAGTCCCTGTGTGTGTAAGCGCCCGTCAGTGAGTCCCTGTGTGTGTAAGCGCCCGTCAGTGAGTCCCTGTGTGTGTAAGCGCCCGTCAGTGAGTCCCTGTGTGTGTAAGCGCCCGTCAGTGAGTCCCTGTGTGTGTAAGCGCCCGTCAGTGAGTCCCTGTGTGTGTAAGCGCCCGTCAGTGAGTCCCTGTGTGTGTAAGCGCCCGTCAGTGAGTCCTTGTGTATGTGTGCACCCGTTAGTAAGTCCCTCTGTGTGTATACCCATCAGTGAGTCCGTGTGTGTGTGTGTGCGCGCGCGCGCGTGTGCGTGCCCGTCAGTGAGTCCTTGTGTGTGTGCGCCCGTCAGTGAGTCCTTGTGTGTGTGCGCCCGTCAGTGAGTCCTTGTGTGTGTGCGCCCGTCAGTGAGTCCTTGTGTGTGTGCGCCCGTCAGTGAGTCCCTGTGTGGGTGTGCGCGCCCGTCGGTGAGTCCCTGTGTGTGTGCGCGCCCGTCGGTGAGTCCTTGTGTGTGCGCCCGTCGGTGAGTCCTTGTGTGTGTGCCCGTCAGTGAGTCCCTGTGTGTGTGCTTGTCAGTGAGTCCCTGTGTGTGTGCGCGCCCATCAGTGAGTCCCTGTGTGTGTGTATGTGCCTGTCAGTGAGTCCCTGTGTGCGTGTGTGTGCCCGTCAGTGAGTCCCTCTGTGTATGTGTGCGCCCATCAGTGAGTCCCTGTGTGTGTAAGCGCCCGCCAGTGAGTCCTTGTGTATGTGTGCACCCGTCAGTGAGTCCCTATGTGTGTGTGTGTGCGCGTGTATGTGCCCATCAGTGAGTTTCTATGTGTGTATATGTGCCTGTCAGTAAGTCCCTGTGTGTGTGCACCCGTCAGTGAGTCTGTGTGTGTGCCCGTCAGTGAGTCCCTGCGTGTGTGCCCGTCAGTGAGTCCCTGCGTGTGTGCCCGTCAGTGAGTCCCTGTGTGTGTGTGTGCGCCCATCAGTGAGTCCCTGTGTGTGCAAGCGCCCGTCAGTGAGTCCTTGTGTATGTGTGCACCCGTTAGTAAGTCCCTCTGTGTGTATACCCATCAGTGAGTCCGTGTGTGTGTGTGCGCGCGCGCGTGTGCGTGCCCGTCAGTGAGTCCTTGTGTGTGTGCGCCCGTCAGTGAGTCCTTGTGTGTGTGCGCCCGTCAGTGAGTCCTTGTGTGTGTGCGCCCGTCAGTGAGTCCCTGTGTGCGTGTGTGCCCGTCAGTGAGTCGCTGTGTGCGTGTGTGCGCCCGTCAGTGAGTCCCTCTGTGCGTGTGTGCGCCCGTCGGTGAGTCCTTGTGTGTGTGCGCCCGTCGGTGAGTCCTTGTGTGTGTGCGCCCGTCAGTGAGTCCCTGTGTGTGTGTGTGTGTGTGTGCCCGTCAGTGAGTCCCTCTGTGTATGTGTGCGCCCGTCAGTAAGTCCTTGTGTGTGTGCGCCTGTCAGTAAGTCCTTGTGTGTGTGCGCCCGTCAGTGAGTCCCTGTGTGTGTGCGCCCGTTAGTGAGTCCTTGTGTGTGTGCGCCCGTCAGTGAGTCCTTGTGTGTGTGCGCCCGTCAGTGAGTCCTTGTGTGTGTGCGCCCGTCGGTGAGTCCCTGTGTGTGTGCGCGCCCGTCGGTGAGTCCCTGTGTGTGTGCGCGCCCGTCGGTGAGTCCCTGTGTGTGTGCGTCCGTCGGTGAGTCCCTGTGTGTGCGCCCGTCGGTGAGTCCTTGTGTGTGCGCCCGTCGGTGAGTCCCTGTGTGTGCGCCCGTCGGTAAGTCCCTGTGTGTGCGCCCGTCGGTGAGTCCCTGTGTGTGCGCCCGTCGGTGAGTCCCTGTGTGTGCGCCCGTCGGTGAATCCCTGTGTGTGCGCCCGTCGGTGAGTCCCTGTGTGTGTGTGCCCGTCAGTGAGTCCCTGTATGTGTGTGCCCATCAGTGAGTCCCTGTATGTGTGTGCCCGTCAGTGAGTCCCTGTGTGTGTAAGCGCCCGTCAGTGAGTCCCTGTGTGTGTAAGCGCCCGTCAGTGAGTCCCTGTGTGTGTAAGCGCCCGTCAGTGAGTCCCTGTGTGTGTAAGCGCCCGTCAGTGAGTCCCTGTGTGTGTAAGCGCCCGTCAGTGAGTCCCTGTGTGTGTAAGCGCCCGTTAGTGAGTCCCTGTGTGTGTAAGCGCCCGCCACTGACTCACTGACGGGCGCACACACACAAGGACTCACTGACGGGCACGCACACGCGCGCGCGCACACACACACACACGGACTCACTGATGGTATACACACAGAGGGACTTACTAACGGGTGCACACATACACAAGGACTCACTGACGGGCGCTTGCACACACAGGGACTCACTGATGGGCGCACACACACACACAGGGACTCACTGACGGGCACACACACAGGGACTCACTGACGGGCACACACGCAGGGACTCACTGACGGGCACACACGCAGGGACTCACTGACAGGCACACACGCAGGGACTCACTGACGGGCACACACACAGACTCACTGTCAGTGAGTCCTTGTGTGTGTGCGCCCGTCAGTGAGTCCTTGTGTGTGTGCGCCCGTCAGTGAGTCCCTCTGTGCGTGTGTGCGCCCGTCGTTGAGTCCTTGTGTGTGTGCGCCCGTCGGTGAGTCCTTGTGTGTGTGCGCCCGTCAGTGAGTCCCTGTGTGTGTGTGTGCCCGTCAGTGAGTCCCTCTGTGTATGTGTGCGCCCGTTAGTAAGTCCTTGTGTGTGTGCGCCCGTCAGTGAGTCTTTGTGTGTGTGCGCCCGTCAGTGAGTCCCTGTGTGTGTGCGAGCCCGTCGGTGAGTCCCTGTGTGTGCGCGCGCCCATCGGTGAGTCCCTGTGTGTGTGCGCGCCCGTCGGTGAGTCCCTGTGTGTGTGCGCGCCCGTCGGTGAGTCCCTGTGTGTGTGCGCGCCCGTCGGTGAGTCCCTGTGTGTGTGCGCGCCCGTCGGTGAGTCCCTGTGTGTGTGCGCGCCCGTCGGTGAGTCCCTGTGTGTGTGCGCGCCCGTCGGTGAGTCCCTGTGTGTGTGCGCGCCGGTCGGTGAGTCCCTGTGTGTGCGCCCGTCGGTGAGTCCCTGTGTGTGCGCCCGTCGGTGAGTCCCTGTGTGTGCGCCCGTCGGTGAGTCCCTGTGTGTGTGCCCGTCGGTGAGTCCCTATGTGCGTGTCTGTGCCCGTCAGTGAGTCCCTATGTGCGTGTGTGTGCCCGTCAGTGAGTCCCTATGTGCGTGTGTTTTCCCATCAGTGAGTCCCTCTGTGTATGTGTGCGCCCATTGGTGAGTCCCTGTGTGTGTGCGCCCGTCGGTGAGTCCCTGTGTGTGCGCCCGTCGGTGAGTCCCTGTGTGTGCGCCCGTCGGTGATTCCCTGTGTGTGCGCCCGTCGGTGAGTCCCTGTGTGTGCGCCCGTCGGTGAGTCCCTGTGTGTGCGCCCGTCGGTGAGTCCCTGTGTGTGCGCCCGTCAGTGAGTCCCTGTGTGTGCGCCCTTCGGTGAGTCCCTGTCTGTGCGCCCTTTGGTGAGTCCCTCTGTGTGTGCGCCCTTCGGTGAGTCTCTCTGTGAGTTTCTATGTGTGTATATGTGCCTGTCAGTAAGTCCCTGTGTGTGTGCGCCCTTCGGTGAGTCCCTGTGTGTGCACCCGTCAGTGAGTCCCTGTGTGTGCGCCCGTCAGTGAGTCCCTGCGTGTGTGCCCGTCAGTGAGTCCCTGTGTGTGTAAGCGCCCGTCAGTGAGTCCTTGTGTATGTGTGCACCCGTTAGTAAGTCCCTCTGTGTGTATACCCATCAGTGAGTCCGTGTGTGTGTGTGTGCGCGTGCGTGTGCGTGCCCGTCAGTGAGTCCCTGTGCGTGTGTGCCCGTCAGTGAGTCCCTGTGCGTGTGTGCCCGTCAGTGAGTCCCTGTGCGTGTGTGCCCGTCAGTGAGTCCCTGTGCGTGTGTGCCCGTCAGTGAGTCCCTGTGCGTGTGTGCCCGTCAGTGAGTCCCTGTGCGTGTGTGCCCGTCAGTGAGTCCCTGTGTGCGTGTGTGTGCCCGTCAGTGAGTCCCTGTGTGCGTGTGTGCGCCCGTCAGTGAGTCCTTGTGTGTGTGCGCCCGTCAGTGAGTCCTTGTGTGTGTGCGCCCGTCAGTGAGTCCTTGTGTGTGTGCGCCCGTCAGTGAGTCCCTCTGTGCGTGTGTGCGCCCGTCGTTGAGTCCTTGTGTGCGTGCGCCCGTCGGTGAGTCCTTGTGTGTGTGCGCCCGTCGTTGAGTCCCTGTGTGTGTGCGAGCCCGTCGGTGAGTCCCTGTGTGTGTGCGCGCCCGTCGGTGAGTCCCTGTGTGTGTGCGCGCCCGTCGGTGAGTCCCTGTGTGTGTGCGCGCCCGTCGGTGAGTCCCTGTGTGTGTGCGCGCCCGTCGGTGAGTCCCTGTGTGTGTGCGCGCCCGTCGGTGAGTCCCTGTGTGTGTGCGCGCCCGTCGGTGAGTCCCTGTGTGTGTGCGCGCCCGTCGGTGAGTCCCTGTGTGTGCGCCCGTCGGTGAGTCCCTGTGTGTGCGCCCGTCGGTGAGTCCCTGTGTGTGCGCCGGTCGGTGAGTGCCTGTGTGTGCGCCGGTCGGTGAGTCCCTGTGTGTGCGCCGGTCGGTGAGTCCCTGTGTGTGCGCCGGTCGGTGAGTGCCTGTGTGTGCGCCGGTCGGTGAGTGCCTGTGTGTGCGCCGGTCGGTGAGTGCCTGTGTGTGCGCCGGTCGGTGAGTGCCTGTGTGTGCGCCGGTCGGTGAGTGCCTGTGTGTGCGCCCGTCGGTGAGTCCCTGGGTGTGCGCCCGTCGGTGAGTCCCTGGGTGTGCGCCCGTCGGTGAGTCCCTGGGTGTGCGCCCGTCGGTGAGTCCCTGGGTGTGCGCCGGTCGGTGAGTCCCTGGGTGTGCGCCGGTCGGTGAGTCCCTGTGTGTGCGCCGATCGGTGAGTCCCTGTGTGTGCGCCGGTCGGTGAGTCCCTGTGTGTGCGCCGGTCGGTGAGTCCCTGTGTGTGCGCCGGTCGGTAAGTCCCTGTGTGTGTGCCTGTCGGTGAGTCCCTATGTGCGTGTGTGTGCCCGTCAGTGAGTCCCTATGTGCGTGTGTGTGCCCGTCAGTGAGTCCCTATGTGCGTGTGTTTGCCCATCAGTGAGTCCCTCTGTGTCTGTGTGCGCCCATCGGTGAGTCCCTCTGTGTCTGTGTGCGCCCATCGGTGAGTCCCTGTGTGTGTGCGCCCGTCGAGGGAGTCCCTGTGTGTGCGCCCGTCGGTGAGTCCCTGTGTGTGCGCCCGTCGGTGAGTCCCTGTGTGTGCGCCCGTCGGTGAGTCCCTGTGTGTGCGCCCGTCGGTGAGTCCCTGTGTGTGCACCCGTCAGTGAGTCCCTGTGTGTGCGCCCTTCGGTGAGTCCCTGTGTGTGCGCCCTTCGGTGAGTCCCTGTGTGTGCGCCCTTCGGTGAGTCCCTCTGTGTGTGCGCCCTTCGGTGAGTCCCTCTGTGTGTGCGCCCTTCGGTGAGTCCCTCTGTGTGTGCGCCCTTCGGTGAGTCCCTCTGTGTGTGCGTCCTTCGGTGAGTCCCTCTGTGTGTGTGTGCGCCCGTCGAGGGAGTCCCTGTGTGTGCGCCCGTCGAGGGAGTCCCTGTGTGTGCGCCCGTCGAGGGAGTCCCTGTGTGTGCGCCCGTCGAGGGAGTCCCTGTGTGTGCGCCCGTCGAGGGAGTCCCTGCGTGTGCGCCCGTCGAGGGAGTCCCTGCGTGTGCGCCCGTCGAGGGAGTCCCTGCGTGTGCGCCCGTCGAGGGAGTCCCTGTGTGTGCGCCCGTCGAGGGAGTCCCTGTGTGTGCGCCCGTCGAGGGAGTCCCTGTGTGTGCGCCCGTCGAGGGAGTCCCTGTGTGTGCGCCCGTCGAGGGAGTCCCTGTGTGTGCGCCCGTCGAGGGAGTCCCTGTGTGTGCGCCCGTCGAGGGAGTCCCTGTGTGTGCGCCCGTCGAGGGAGTCCCTGTGTGTGCGCCCGTCGAGGGAGTCCCTGTGTGTGCGCCCGTCGAGGGAGTCCCTGTGTGTGCGCCCGTCGAGGGAGTCCCTGTGTGTGCGCCCGTCGAGGGAGTCCCTGTGTGTGCGCCCGTCGAGGGAGTCCCTGTGTGTGCGCCCGTCGAGGGAGTCCCTGCGTGTGCGCCCGTCGAGGGAGTCCCTGTGTGTGCGCCCGTCGAGGGAGTCCCTGTGTGTGCGCCCGTCGAGGGAGTCCCTGTGTGTGCGCCCGTCGAGGGAGTCCCTGTGTGTGCGCCCGTCGAGGGAGTCCCTGTGTGTGCGCCCGTCGGGGAGTCCCTGTGTGTGCGCCCGTCGGGGAGTCCCTGTGTGTGCGCCCGTCGGGGAGTCCCTGTGTGTGCGTCCGTCGGGGAGTCCCTGTGTGTGCGTCCGTCGGGGAGTCCCTCTGTGTGCGCCCGTCGGGGAGTCCCTCTGTGTGCGCCCGTCGGGGAGTCCCTCTGTGTGCGCCCGTCGGGGAGTCCCTCTGTGTGTGTGTGCGCCCGTCGGGGAGTCCCTGTGTGTGTGTGCGCT
The DNA here is from genome assembly GCF_035609145.1 of Eleutherodactylus coqui. NCBI lineage: Eukaryota > Metazoa > Chordata > Amphibia > Anura > Eleutherodactylidae > Eleutherodactylus > Eleutherodactylus coqui. Next base: position 14,822,910 of record NC_089845.1, read on the forward strand.
CGCCCGTCAGTGAGTCCCTGTGTGTGTGTGTGTGCGCCCGTCAGTGAGTCCCTGTGTGTGTGTGTGCGCCCGTCAGTGAGTCCTGTGTGTGTGTGCGCCCGTCAGTGAGTCCCTGTGTGTGTGTGTGCGCCCGTCAGTGAGTCCCTGTGTGTGTGCGCAACACTCAGTGAGTCCCTGTGTGTGTGTGTGCGCCCGTCTGTGAGTCCCTGTGTGTGTGTGCGCGCGCCTGTCTGTGAGTCCCTGTGTGTGTGTGTGCGCCAGTCAGTGAGTCCCTGTGTGTGTGCGCAACACTCAGTGAGTCCCTGTGTGTGTGTGTGCGCCCGTCTGTGAGTCCCTGTGTGTGTGTGCGCGCGCCTGTCTGTGAGTCCCTGTGTGTGTGTGCGCACCCGTTCTGTGAGTCCCTGTGTGTGTGTGCGTGTGTGAAGGGGACAATACAAGGATCTCTCTCATGATCTGTTTATGCCCAAGACTACGACGGTAAGAATAGGGCATCTTCTATGTCTAGAAGAAAGCTGGTTTCATCACTAACATAGTAGGGGGTTCTTTACTGTAAGAGCAGTGAGACTGTGGAACTCTTTGCCTGAGGACGTGGTAATGGCAAAAATCGATAGAGGAATTTAGGAGGGGACTAGATGCCTTTCTAGAGTGTTAGGATATTACAGGATATAGACATTAGGTGACCAGCAGGTTGTTGATCTCAAATGTTGATCCATGGATTACTCTGGCTGTCATTATGTAGTGAGGAAGGAATATTTCCTCCAAATGAGCAAAATGGCTGCTTGGGTTTTTTTGCCTTCCTCTGGATCAACAAGGGTGGGGGTTAAAACAGGCTGAACTAGATGGGCGTGGTCTTCATTCAGCCTAACATACTATGTTAAGTTTTTCATGACATCCTGTGACGATGTACCATTTTGGAGCACATATGACTTTTTTGATTGCTTGTTATTAAATTTTACTTGACCATGGAGTGACTTATTTTCTGATGTTGTGTATTATTTGTTCTGACGTTCACCTTGTGGCATAAATAATGCATTTCTTTGACAGACTGGACTTTTATGGATGTGGAGATATATGGTTTTGTTTTATTTTTATTCTTTGATTCTTTTTTTTAGCTTTTGCTATGCTTTATATTTACATTACATATCCTTTACAAAAATCATTTTTTTCACTTATTTTAACTTTTTAAACTCCCCATAGGAGACTTGAACTTACGATTGTTTGATTGCTTATACCATACACTACAATATTTAAGTATTGCAGTATATGGCATTTCTGCTGGCATTTTATTAAGGCGTACTGTAGGCACATCTCAATAAGCAGGAAGATGCAACAGCTCTGGAGGCATTCAGATGGGATTCCACCTTCATGACACCTGGAAGGCACCGTGCAATCTCATTGCAGAGAGGTCATTCGGAACGCCTGACTACTAAATGGGCCATTTAAATGTCAGTATAGCATTTAAACGTTTAACAGCCATGATTGGTGTGAATGTAGATTGCAAATGTTATGGCCTGGTGTAAGCTGTCCAAGACAGTCTTGTATAGGGTGGGCTTTTTTGTACACATTTTTCCCTTTTTTGTTTAAAAAATGTTTAAAATATATAAAAATTGTAGTACCTGCAACTAACTAACTTTTTATCCTGTAAGACAAATGCTGAAAAACAAACAAAAAAACAGAGCTGAAATGCTTATTGTAGCCGAAAATGGTACCAATAAAAACTACAGCAAGCCCTGACCGAGCTCTGTGGATGGAAATATAAAAAACACTATGGGTCTGTTAATGCAATGATGTGAAACCAAAAAAAAATTTCCAAAAGGGATTTTTATCATTGAATAGTGGAAAAAGATAAAACTATATATATATATAATTTTGATAATGTTTATAATTGTACAAACCTTTAGAAATTAGTTATCATGTCATTTAGGCCTGCCTCACACAGATGTTTTTGTACAGCGTTTAGCGCTGCCTTTTCATCGCAGCGCTAAATGCTGTACAATGCTCCCATTCATTTCAATGGGGCTGCTCCCACAAGCATCAAAACGTTCTTCAATGCTGCACTTTGACAGCGATGCAAGTTCTATCTCTGTCGTTTTCAGCCATGTGCCGCCCATTGAAATGAATGGGCAGAGGTTTCAGCACTGAATGGCTGTGATTGGTGCATCCAGCGCTGGCTGTGATTGGCTGAGCCCGAGAGCTCAGCCAATCAGAGCAATCTCTTGCTGGAGGTGGGGTCTTCAAACCCCGTCACTAACAAAAGATGCTCTGTCAGCGGAGCTCCGGAAAACAGCACTCAAGAATCCGGACGGCGCCTGCTAGGGGAGTATTGATTTTTTTTTTTTGCAGACAAAACGCTGTAAAAAAAATGCACGACAATGCTGCTGAAACCGCAGTAAATGCAGCGTTGAAAAACATGGTGTTTTTACAAACCCCTGTGTGAGGGTGGCCTTATACTGTTTGATGAATGCCATAAAAATACAAAAACTATAACTCATTCTGGAACAAATCTAGTTGTGTAAATAGAAAAATAAAGTTATAATCTAATGAAAGCAAGGAGGAAAAACAAAAATGGAGAAAAAAAAAAAGAATCTTGTCCTCAAGGGGTTAAACAGCTTGTTTTTACAGCGTTCATTCACATAAGCGCGTTTTCTGTCCATATTAGGTCTGTATTTTTTACATACTTTATAAGCACAGTGTTCACCACCCTTGATTTGAACCAATTTGTGCACTAAAAGCGTACAGTAGAATTGGCACACACACGCGCGTGGATGACCCCCGACAACTCTAAAGAAGCAAAGCTTGCAATGACAGACTGTTATTAGGCATGTAGTACAGCAGTCTGGGCAGAGAGAGATTCTTCTTACCTTCAAATTGACAATAGGGAGGTTGGATCTATCTGCTTTTCTCACTATACTGTGAAGATCTTGCAGGTGTGAAGAGAGAAAAGCTCGGTAGGTAGATGTCAAGCCGACGGCACGAGCCTGCGTGAAGCATTGGAGGTCCGCCTGCACATCGCCAGCAGATGGAGAGTTCAAAGCCACAAGGTGCAGCTGACAAAGGAATTACACATGGTTGAGATTAACTTAATATCTATATTAGCGTATATTCACTTCTGTCTGTATCTGAGACAAGCAGAACTCACACGGAAAACAAGCCATTCATTTGAATAGGTTCACACAAACGAGTGATTTTTCACCGATGGTCTGCATTTACATTTTTGTCTCACAGGAGAATTGGACATGTAATGTTTGATGTTCTGCGCATTGCACAGCACACAAATGGTGTGTCCGGGTGCTTTGCAATGTGAGTTGACCCAAGAGCCATTCCTAGGCATGTGGTGGTGCTCTGATCTTTCGCTTGACTACAGTATACTGTAAAATGCCCTTTCTTCTAAAAAGGTGTAAAAACACAGGGTGTATGCATGTACTAGCGTATATCCTGGTGTTTATGCACGCCATTGATTTTAATTACAATTTTTGGTCTGTAAACATGCAGGTAAGTAGAAAGAGCTGCATTTTTATTTTTACACGCGACAAAAATATGCAGTAAAAATATGCATACGTGAACACATTGAAATCAATGGATTCTATCGACTGCATATTACACTCTTAATACACCTGTGTAAATACGCTTAAAGCCCCTCGCTATGTGGAATGTACCTTTGGCATTCTTCCAATGAAATAGAGTATTTCTATCTGTCATTGAACTAAATGTAGACAATGTTGATAATGTGACCAAAGCATGCTACATCTTACACAAGTTTTATGGAGGGTTGTGAACTACAGGAGGTAGAGAATGCTGTACATAAGGCTATGAAGTTTGTTCCTTGTCGCTCTGCTTTATCCCAATTTGTGTAACAAAAACATTTGCTAACTATTTTGTTTCTTCGCAAGGTTCTGTATACTGGTAAATGGATAAACTTTACATAAGTTGTTTTTCTGCCTAATATGAGTATATTAGAGCAGGGGTCCCCAACTCCAGTCC